>NC_090922.1:1190066820-1190692132 GCF_040938575.1 Ambystoma mexicanum
GTGGAGTGGAAATTGCTTTCCTTATATAGGTCCATTTTGGCGCCAATGACGAACACATTGTATGAAGACCTTCTGGTTAATTTGAATTTAGACACCTCATTAACCTTAAGAGAATTTAAGAAGGTGGCAGAAGATCTATTGATCTATTGTGAACAAGATAATCATACATTGATCACAAATCCATTGAAGGTCAAGAAAGCAATGACAATGAGAGATTGGATTACCACATCAGATATGGTGAGGTCTTCCTCTATCCCCACAACCTTCTTTAAGTATGGGAAAAAGCAGGGCTTTGTTCCAAGGTACTTAATGAAGTTTCCAGATGTAAAAGGAAGGCAGAATTTCATGAGAGTATGTCTGAATTTGATCAAAACGGGCTTGTTTTGGGCCAAATGGGGACTTACAGAAGGGACGAGTAAACAAACGCTTGGGCATCTATTGAGATTCTGTAGAGGTACCTGGGACATTAGGGCTGAATACCTGGGTAACTCAGTCAGGACAATTGATCGATTATCATCAAGTGCCTTCTGGGAAAGAATGATTGCTGGCCACGAGACTAAATTGACATTAAATATCATAAGAGTATTGCAATACTCAGGTTTCATTCTACACAAATACTGGTAAACTATCTGCTGTCCTGGGTGGGAAGTGTGTCCTCACTCTTTATCTTATTTGATTGTTATTGATTCATTATTTTTTATTGTGTGGAAAATTGTATGGATTTGTTGAAATTAATGATGATCAAATTTTATTAAAGAAAGTTTGTGTAAAAAACCTAAATTTGGTTATATCACAAGAAAAAAAAACTGGGAGGTTACATTTTTCCTCAGTAAACAAATGTCAATCCTTATATAAAATCACACTCACACTTCCCGCTTTCATAATGCCATGATTCAACATAATATTACAGATCAAAGGACAGCTAAATTTATTTAATTTAATTTATGTTGGGTGTTTAAGAAAAGCCACCTTACACCACCACAGTGGCATCCTGGGGAATTTTCGCAAAGGGAGCAAAGGGAGCATTACAGTCCTTGTTTTGAAGGCTCTAGTGAAAGTACAGGCCTTGTCAATGTTCTGGGTGGTCTGGAGGAAGTTGTTCCAGGATGGCCAAGGCATGACTGCCCATATGACTCTTGTCATGATGTAGAATCTGCTGGATATTTGAAAAGAATTAGTGAAGTGGACTGGGCAGTGTTCTACCTGAATGTTTAGAACAGGGGGGCAGGGCCTCAATGCTTGATGCTTTAGTGAATAATGCAGGGAGAGAAAACATTGACTCTCTTGGTTGAGAGATCCATTACAAGGAAGCGGGAGCTAGAGAGATATGCTGAAGTCTTCACAGTCTTTGTGGGTGACAGAGATTTGGATGAGCTGAATCCTACCAAGAGCCATCAAGGGAAGGCCCAGGTGAAAGCTTCTTCTATTATAATGACATAAGCCGGACATGTGGCCATTAACCACAATAACATTGTTTGGGAAGTAAGGCAAGACATTATTTAAGACTGCAAAGGTGGAAGGAGCTTATCCTTTCATTGACTTGGTTGGCCAAGTGAGAGTGGGTTGAAGGCAACAAGTGGCCATGGGGCACTGATGCAAGCGGCTCAGAGAGAAGGACTGCAAGGTTCAATGTAAAAGGTGATGGTCCAGGCAAAAATGTCAGCCTTCCCTCATTTCCCTTGAGCTAATTTGAGTTCATGGAGAAATGTGTGGTGTCCATGGCTTGTGAGAAGGGCTGGGCAATAAAGGAAGTGTCTTTAGGCAATTCTACGATGAAATTGATATTAATATTATGGTTGCTAACGTTGAAAGGTGGAATCTTGAGCAACTGGGTGGCAAGTGCATGCTTGAACAGAAGGGGTACAGGGACTGGCTGGGGAGAACAGTAGATGATCTGAGGTAGGGTGATGAAGGTCCCAAAACATGGGTGAAATACTTGACCAAAGACAGAGAACAGAGATTAGTGAAGGCATTGTGGAGAGGGAGGTAGCGGAACTGGGACTTGAAAGGGCAGTTTCTTCATATGGCCACAGCCATATTGGAGTGGGAATCATTATGACTTCTGCAGAGAGAAGCAGAGGTGACAGAGAAATGTGTGGGGGGGGTGCAGAAGTGAGTAACAGAGGACTCTGGACAGTTCCTCGGAGGTGGCTTGGTCCTTAAAGATGCATGAGGTGTAGAAAGCAGATCTGGGGGAAATAATGAGCCTCATACACCTGGAGAGATTCTGAAGGACATTTAGCATCAAACTGTAATATATTTAGCATGGTCCTTTTACATGGCAATGCTACAGCATTTCTGATGTTGAAAACATGAAACATGTTTTGCTTATGTCATTATGTAAACCGTTTATCACGAGGAAAGATTTTTCTCGAATTCTAACATTACGATGGAAGCAATAGGCAACATATGCCATATATTTTTTCCTTTCAAATTTAAAAAGTGTCTGCAACATAATTATGCATAATAATATCCTTTATGCAGTCAGTGGAGACTAGTCTACTGCCTCTAGGTATAGGTAGGTAGAGTTCTTAGTGCTGATTCTCACCACACTTTTTCTGCAAATAAATGTGCGGGTTACAATAATTTGCACATTTTTAGTGGCCACTTTATGCATTTGCTGCAATTGTAAGAAATAAGTTAGAAAGGATGCCGTGAAGAGTTCTTTAAGGAATAGTCTACCAGTGCAGTTTCCCACACTCGTCGTCATTCATTTTGTGATGTTTTGTGTGGAAACGTATAGTGAGAGGCGAAGGAGGAACGTGAAGGTACTTCGTGCTTTGCCGGCTTAACATCAGAGAAGTGTGGCGGAACTATTCTACAAATACACAGACTCACCGCGGAGCGGCCGCGGAGTCTGCAGAGTCTCTTGGAGTCTGTGGAGTTCTGTGGGAGTTCTGTGGGAAATGGGATCCGGAACCACACAACAGCCCATTAAACCTAGTGTGAGGTGGTCCAGAGGCAAATCTCCTGATACCCATACTGGCCCACTCGCTGGACCTCACCCCCTCACCAGGCTTCAACTGCGCAAGGGAGCCCTTGGACTGGAGGGAAAGAGCTCCCTCTTGGCGCCCCTAATGGTCTCCAAGCTACAAGTGAGTGACCAAATATCACCTAAATTGATGACCTTTGCCACTACTAGATTGCCATGTTTAGAGGCACGGGATGAAGCCCACGGTGATGGTGTTGGGGTTAACTTAAACATACAGGTGTGTGAGCACTGCCACATGGAAGGATGTAACAACTGTAACAATTGTGAACAGTCGGGCTGTGAACTTGCAGACTGTGAAATAGCTGAATCAGTGGACTTAGTGAACCTACATGCAATACATGAAATGCAGCAGCCTGCGATGACTGCTAAAATGAGCAGTCCAGTCTTAATTGCGGCCAATTCATCGCTATGTGGAAAAACGAAAGCGAAACTTACATGCTCACGTGCGGACGAGCTGGGGTGGGCCGACTTGGCTGGCGGTGGCTGCGTGGAGGAGTGCTGGGCTCCTGCTGTCGCTGCCGGGCTGGTGGGTGTTGTGGGAGCCGCTGGTGTGTGTTTCGCAGCCGCGGCCCCTTCGTTCTTGGTACAGCCAGCGGGTGCGGCTGCCGAGGCTGGTGGGGCTGGTGAGGCGGTACCTGCCACCCGGACGTGTGAGTCTGCGGGCTCTCCTTGTTTGCTGGCGTCCGTGGACGCTGTTGCGATGCGGGCCGCCTCGCCTGCCGCCCCCGGTCGGGTGGCAGCGGGCGCGTGTGATTGGTCGTGCACGGACTGTCGGATGCCGGCTGGAGTGTCCCTCGGGTCTGTGTGTCTCCTTGAGGCATGCCTGGAGGGGAGGAGCCATTGCCAGGAATACGAAACGAAAAACGGACTAGACCTGTCCATGAGGCAAGAAATAAAAAATGGACTGCAGGCTCTCTGGACAATACGCATACTGGAGAACAGTTTAGCACCACAGATACAAAGGAATCATGTTCCGATGAACGTGGTGCGGAGGTCTTTTTCTCTGCCAATTTAGATCCAGACCCTTTGTTTGGAATTATTCCTGAGCCGTCAGCAAATATTTCTCCCTTCATAGTCCAGCTACAACACAAGGATCAGATAGAAAGAAGACAATCATTGGAATTAGTAAACAAAATATTAATGGATCTAACTCACATCAACCAAAAACGAAAAGATCAAAATCCAAACCTTTCTATGCTGAACACAAGCGATATAACTAAGAATATTAATTCACACACTAATAGGTGCAAAGACGATGAACCCCAGGCAGGTGTACAACATGATGACAATAACACAGATCAAAACATAAGCAACGAGGAGGAGTACACTAGACAACGGATCATTCAGACAAATACCACAACCATATGGCCGAGTGGAATAATGAAACGAAGAAGAATAATGGACAGTGAGTCTCCGAAGATTCTCGACTCACAAAAAAGGTTGAGACAAGCTCACATTGACATGGAGCGAGCTGAAAAGGCGCTTACAGACAAATCAATAAACATCAATGAAACTGATAAACGACAAGTGTCGAATAACACTAAGACTGCAAAGTCCGCAATGGTTACTTCCTCAGACGAAACCAGTACGGAGTCCTCTATAATGGACCATGAGTACCCCAAAATCAGAAGAAAGTATTACAAAACTAAGCACAGAATGCAGAATGTGCAAAGAGACACATCTGATCATTTGGAGGACACAATCAAAAAATACATAAAAGAATTATTGCCTGCCTTGTCCTCCGTAATGTCAATGACCATCTCGCCATTCCTGAAAATGTATGAGCACTTAAATGAAACAATAAAGGATCAAACTACTTTGATCGCTTTGATGAATTCTAAGCTAATTAGCATCGAATATGAAACGAGACATGACAAACAGTGTTATAAAGAACTTGCTCAGAAAATTGATGGAATGATATCCACACTAGCAACACAAAAACAGAACAATACTGAAGATAAAAAGCTATTGGCTGAAATTGCAAAGAAGCACTCTCCCTGTTAAAACAGGAAAAAAGTACTGAAGGAACTAATCCCATTCCAAAAAAGATGTGTGTAAACAGCAATCTGAGTACGGATGTACCTGTTCCACAAAAAGAAGTAACAAATGAACATCTTTATGGGGAACCAACTACTATGAGTCCAATGAACAAACAAACAAGTACTGCAGAACCCAAAGTGATTGATCTGACAATACAAGAACCATTAAGTGTGGCAAGAGACAATCTGGACCCAGCCACAGAGAACACACCGACCATCAATGAAATTCAGCAACAAACCAGGATTCAGCCGCAGGAGTCAGGTGTAAGCCTCTCCTTTAAAGACGTACTTGTGTTATCTACTAGAGCAGAAAATGGAGCTAATACAGATAACCAAAAACCTTCCACATCCTCAAAGGATAAACCTGAAATAACAGAGGAACACACAATAAATCTGACACCTGAAAAGCTGACGACTAAGCCACCTGAACAGACTCTGTTTGACATCTTCAATGCACTTAAACAACCTGCAAGATCGACGCATGCAAATACCGCACACATTAAAAAGACCAAAAATCAAGTTATGAAAAAAAATAATACAACCAATAGCTCAAGAAAGTTTCTACGAAACCTAAAAACTGTGAGCTTTACAATAAATCAAGGTGAAGATAATACAGTAGAAAAGGTGAAGGATCCCAATACTGGAATGAAAGAAAACAAAAAACAACAGGAAAGCTGTAAAAATATAACTATCGATATGGAAAACTCAAACGATTTAATGGAGCTATCGATATATGAAGATGCAGGTGTAAGCGAAACTAAGGGCTCAGAGGACATCGTAGTCGGTGATCAACCCAAACCGTACGACAACCCTGCTCTGGAGGCCACGCAGGAAGCCAAAGACAAAACAAATGAAACTGTCTATGTCCCGTCCACAAGGGAAGGTCAGGATATAACAGAAGCGCGTGTATGGGTGATGGTGCCAGTAATGAACATCGAAAAAAGCAAGAAGGTAAATGAAAGCAGTCCTGTGTTTCGAACAATGGAGGAGAAACGGAACCAGCTAGCTTGTAAAGAGTCGTACATCAGTGACCAGCCCAAGAGAGCTAGTTGATCCATAAGTCCATACATGCAGAAGAAAGTTGCGACTCAAACCAGAGATGTCGCAGTTAGCCAATGCGCCTCAAAGAACAATTCCAATGGCCCAGCGTGGATCCCTCCTTCCCAAAGAGCTCAAACTGAACATGCTTATAAAAAGAACAGTCGGCAGAATGGTAAACAGGAACCGGAACGAAAACCTCTATTTAAATATTGTCTCGGTTTAGAACGGACATCTACAGGAAAAGACGGTTTAACGTTGAACCGTACAAATGTCCTACAACTCTTTCACTACGTCCCGGTGCTAAGGACAATTGAATCCGGAGACATTAAATGTGTCGAATTCTTCAAAGAACCGGAAAATGATAAAGTAAAGCTCCATCTTGACTCTAGAATAGTATGTGACATCCTCCTAGATGCAACGGCAGCCTTACTCTCGCTAGGATTTGATATCTTTGAAGTCAACAAGAAGGAAGACCGAATCAACAACAGAACAAAAAATTCAAACATAAATATGCCATCCCCGATAAGAGAAAAAGTGAAAGTAAATTATGAAGATTTAGACAATGAGAAGATGGCAAGAACGTATACCTTAACCGACAACTCAATAACAAGTGAAACTGTACACAACGAAGAAGTAGAAATACAAGTAGAGAAAGAACAAATCCAAATCACGTTCACATGTAACAACAACCAAAGAAAGGACAGTAATACAAGATCTTTGCTGCCTGAGAACGATGATGATCTAAAAAACTGTAACTGGATCCCGGTTGCATTGACAAAATCTAATAGAAAAAATTAACACCAGGCCGTTCCAGCTAAATCAACAATTAGCTGTGGATCATGGAATACACGAGGATACAAACATCTTCTACAACAGGAGTGGATGAAAGGCCTAGACATAATATGTCTCCAGGAAACCTGGATGACCGATCCTCCAATCTCTGACGCATATGATATCTGTTTTAACCCAGCCATTAAAAACGAGAAAGGAAGACCGATGGCTGGATTAATTACACTGGTCAAGAAAGAACTAGGATACAAGATAACTGAAGATATAAATGTAAACGCGTACATACAAGTGATCCACATGTACAAACAAGATGAAGATCAAAGGGCTACAGATTCAATCCATATTATTAACATCTACTGGCAACATAAAACAATGAAACCAACGTGCTTTATTGACATGATAAAGCAATTACTCGACGAAATCAATGAGCAAGTTGATGCGTCTAACATTATACTCTGTGGTGACTTAAACATCAAGTGCATAGAAGATAATACATCAGAGCACATGAGCGAGTCTACCACAGCTAAGCAATGGTGTATAGAGATGCAAGCAGGAAAGATGCATATGCTGAATGGAAATACGCCTGGGGATATTCCAGCTAACATGACCTGGAGAAGAGACAACCAGAAATCCATTTTAGATTACTTCTTCGTATCTGAGACTTTCCACTGGAGAATAAAGACCATGCAAGTCCACGAAAAGCAAGAAAGCGACCACAACTTGGTGGCAATAACTCTGGCCAATATAACATCAGAATTTCGAGCTTATTGGAAACATGATGTTGTCATTGATTCTTCAAGACTCCGTTTGAAACTTGAGGACTCGAATGTTAAAGACATTACAGCTATGTATAATTCTGAAAAAGATGTACTGGAATATGATCATATTCTTGTGCAATTCAAGGTAAAAAATCATGGCCTTAAAAGACCAGGCTTTGTACCAAAACATACATTTGATCTAGAGATTCTAAAACAAAAACGTAAAATGAGATCACAAATACGAGCTATACAAATAACGAATACTCCAGAAAAACAAAGCAAAAAAAAACACATTATGCAAATGTATAAAAACTGGTTAAAGTCCCATAAGTCGATCGTGAAGCAACGCAATGCTGAAATGATGTTAGCAAAGCTCGATGAAACAAACACGCAAGACTTCTGGAGTGTCATTAACCAACATGGTACCTCGCAACAAGGAACCATGACAAATGCAGTAAAAGAAAAAGACTGGATAACTCATTATACAAATGTATATTGTAAGAAAGAGAATAAAAAAGAGCCAAAATTTGCACCCGTAACATCGTGGGACTTAACTTTTGAGTATGATGAGATTCTAACAATCATCAAAAATCTGAATCTCTCAAGAGCTCCGGGCTCAGATTGGCTGAGCAATCACATATTAAAACAGAATCCCGATGAATGGGCCAGCTTCTGTCATGTACTCTTCCATAAAATTGCGACCTCACGCTGTACCCCGAAATCCTGGAAAAGTGCTATTGTAGTCCCTATATTCAAAAAGGGAGAAAGAAGAAATCCGAAGGACTACCGTCCAATAGCACTTCTAGATGTCTTGGGAAAGGTATACGTAACAATGCTAACACGCAAATTAAACCAATGGATCCACACTACAAACCAACTGGACCCAAGGCAGACAGGATTTGTTAAAGGAGTCGGGTGTGCCTTGAATCTGCTAATTGTCAACACTCTAAAAATGGAAACGATAAGATCGGGCAAAAAAATATACATCGCTGTCATAGATTTTGCTCATGCTTTTGATAGTATTCCTCGAGAAAAGGTATGGGCCAAATTACAGGCTTGGAAATGTCCCATAAGTCTTATATTGGCAATACGCGAATTACATACTGAAACTAATATACAGATTAGACTGGACAGAGCTGGTAAATTATCGGATGCCACACCTACCCACTGTGGAGTCAAGCAGGGATGTCCATTGGCATCCATAATTTTCAATTTATTTCTCTCTGATATAGATGTCACTCTTGGTCAGATCCAGTCATTCCCACCAAAAATAAATGGTCAGCAAATAAGCCGTCTTCTCTACGCGGATGATCTAATTTTATTAGATCTTACTCCTATAGGCCTGCAACGATAACTAAATGCACTAGAGAGATATGTTCAAACTAACGGTCTTACCATTAACACGGCAATGTCTGAAATTCCCGTGCTAGAAAATCTTAGAAGCAAAAGCAAAGGCAGAGTAAGTAAATTCCGCTGGTCATTAGAAAAGACTTTCCTTCAAAGCACACCATCGACAAGATACTTAGGAATGATCATCAACTCAAGCATTAATGACACACCTTGGGTTGCTAGTGTTAAATCTAAATGCCAACATTTGGCAAATCAAGCATGCATTATCCATACAAAATATGGACAATACTCACTCCTCCCAGCCTGGGCGTTTTACAAACAAAAAGCAGTTCCAGCACTCATATATGGAGCAGAATGTGCATTTGGGGCCTCATGGGAGCTGTGGAATTCCCTTGAAAATACCTTTTGGACCAAGGTATTACATCTGCCCCAAGGTACTCCGACGCCGTGCATCAGATATGAGCTCGGCCTAATATCAATTCACGCCAGAATCTGCTGGAACATGCTAAATCTATACTCGAAAATAACCAACATAAATACTCCTATTCAATTTGAGATCTTAAAAAACATTGAAAACTCCAAGGAACTAAATGTGCTAACCTCATGGGTGGAGAGCTGCAAGATGATTTTAAAGAATCTTGATACTGATACCAAAACCTTACACAGTAACCCAAACTTGGTGAAAAAATACCTATGGAGAAGTGACTGGATCGCAACAGAAGAGAAAAGAAGAACGCACAAATTGATGGAAAATGTACCACATGAAAAACGAGCATACAAAGAAATCCCAAACTACCTAAAATTATTTCCAGAGACGCGGCGGCGTGATTTATACTTTAAATTCAAATTGAATCTATTTAAGACACAAGAGCGAAAAAGCTTATGGCAGAAAAATAAAAACATGACAAAGATCTGCAGATTCTGTGGGCTATGTGAGGAGACGTTAAAACATCTTACTTTGCTATGCACAGCCCTCACAAGGGAACGAACAAGATGTCTCGGAGACTTGATCAACAAAAGACCCTTCCTAAATGCTGACGAGTGGTGGCAAATCTTGTTTGATGAGACAGATAGGAAATTAACTTTTGCCCTTACCTTTTTTATAGATATTGTGGAAATTAAACTAAATAGCTTTGAAAAGGAAACTGCTTAAGCAAACGGCCGGAAAAAACTGCTGAGAAAAACTGCAACAAGCTGTTGAATGAAAATGTGTATGTTATGTTGTGTGGATTCGATGATGTAATCATATTTCAAAGGTTTGTAATAAACCGTATAAAATAAAAAAATAAAATAGTGAATTGTATGGAGACATACACTTGCTGCAGCTTTTTTACATGCCTTCATGTGTCACAGGCTCTGCCCTGAAAACAGTGGCAGTGAATTCTTAGCAACACTTTTCAATTGTGAGATAACATGTGGACTTACAGTCACAAACTCACCATCTTTGCAGTGCATGGTCAAACGTATGCGGTGAGGCAAAGGTCTCCAAACAAACGGGAGGACAGACACATACCTGATAATCAGAGACAAGGAGCACCCCATAGATGGAAAAACGGGGAGGTTGGGAAACAGAGTGGATAACTCAGTGTTCGGGGCCCGAAAACCACCCGAACAGCACAAGGGCGCCAAAAGAAAAAAACAGTTCACAGTAGTACTAACTGAGCAGCAGAAGAGCGTAAACTAATTAAAGGTTGTATGGCAGTACACATTTTGAATTCAAGGACCCCAGGGAGAGTACCAGCTGAGCATACAAGATAGTACAGGTGAGCAGAGAAAGCAAGTAATCCGTGCAGGTCAACAACAAGGTGGAGTAGCCAAACAGAAATGTCAATGCGACAAGCAGAGCACAAAGAGATCTGGCAGCAGGTCTGGTACACTGGCACGTACCTCTGATCCTCCTGCCAGTTCTAGGAGCTACTTTTGGAAGCCGATTTAGTATGTGTACATATGAGAACTTCTCTGCAACTGAGTACAACGTTGCACTCGGTGCATTTCACTTTGGTAGCTTTTGAATTTGGCACATTCCCACCTCATCTTCTTGGCCCTCTTCATTGTCTTTTGAAGTACTGTGCTTTTTTTGTTGTGTAGGTCCTCCAGCTGGTGATGGTGGTGGTGGGTCTTGGAGAGGAGGTATGGCAATAACGGATGCCATTTTTAAGATAAATAGCAGTTTTGCTAATATTCTTGCAAGTATGTGCTGTGTGCTAGCCTGTTAATGGATAATGAGTAAGAATACGTGTAGTGTAAATTTTGAGCTTCTAAGTTCCTAGATGAGCAAAAAATGCACTTCTGAACTGTTCGTGAAGCAGGGTCCAATTTGCAAAGTGCGGACATGTCATTCTGCCGCGCGAATGCATGGTCACGTGACACTGTCCGAAATGTCTGCAATGATGTCTGACTTCCGCGGACGTCGATGAATAGAAAAAACAGTGGAAAAAGCTGTAAAAAGTGTATAGACTATGTTGCTATATTGGGGTAAGTATGATATTAGTAAATTAGCATGTACTGGTAAAAATCCATGAAATTCACTGAAAAAAACGTATTAAAGGGACGTTATGGTTAGGTTGCACAAATAAAAACCAATGAAAAAACGTTGTCAATGGGCTGTTAGTCTTAGCAGTGCACGGTGGTGGCGCAAGTTATGGTTGCTTAGCTTACCATAACTGTCACCTTTACTACACACAACCAAACAGATTAACCACCCATCCACCTAGACCTACCTGTGCCCATAAAACCAAACATACTTTAACTCTACCAACCAGAATACAAACCAAAAACCTGATATGCTAACCTGCAACCAGAAGGTGAAACGCCAACTGCATGATGAAATCAAGCAGTGACTGGAAAGCAAACACCCCCACCACAAAACACTCTGCCAGCCCAGACAGGCAGCTCCTACATAAAGCACAAAACCACAGGATGGTGTGTTGCACCAACCCTATGGATGCAATCAAGGCACAATGACCTAGATGGCTTCCAATCCAGACACCAACTACCTATGCTCCTCCCCATGTGAGGTGAAACAATCCAGCACATAAACCCTCAAGGAAAAAACACAGCACTTGCATGCAAGATGACTAGCACACCATACCTCTACAGGTGCAGACACATGGTCCTGTGTACCACCACTTTCACCACATGCACTCTTGCATAACACGACATGTCTCCAGGCACATACATGCACTACAGAAAAAAGATCTCACAGAAACATGACACCCTGAACACCATGTCAACAGACACACCTTCTAGTACACTGAAAATTACACATGCCCCCTAGCCCCTCACAGACAGACAGCATATCAAACTATATTTGCAGGACACCAATTGGGTGTATGTTTCTCCAGGGGTAATACTGATAACCTTATACTGCCCAACAAAGAATGTGACACCTTGAATATCCCTTACAAATTCACCCAAAAACTGCATGCATGCCTAACCCCAAACTACACCTAAATCTATGCACCACTGATATAAAGATCCAATGTCAAAAACTTGGTGTGTTCCTGCCTTGAGTCAATCCCAGTGGTCACAACAGTGCAGATCAACCAACAGCCTCAAGGTAAGACTAGGATGGCACCACCCGGAGTACCACCATTAGCTTGCGTCACGTCTAGACAGGATTGTGAATGTTAACCAGTGCTACATTTTACCTATATCTTGTGAACATTAGTTTGCTTCACATCCAGACAGTATTGTTAATGTTAGCCGGTGCCACATCTTAGCTCTATCTTGTGAACATTAGCTTGCATTACCTCTTGACAGGATTGTAAATGTTAGCCAGTGCCATATTCTAGTTATGTCTTGGGAATATTAGCTTGCATCACCTTTAGACAGGATTGTGAATGTTAGCCAGTGCCACATCTAGTTTAACTGTGAATAGTTAGCTTTCGTCACACCTGGACAGGATTGTTAATGTTGGCCAGTGCCACATTTTATCTATATCTTCTGAACATTAGTTTGCTTCATATCCAGACAGGATTGTGAATGTTAGCGAGTGCCACATTTTAGTTATATCTTGTAAATAGTAGCTTGTGTCACATATAGACAGGAGTGTGAATGTTAGCCAGTGCCACATCTAGATTAACTCTGAATATTTAGCTTGCATCACATCTGGACAGTATTGTTAATGTTAGCCAGTGGCACATTTTAGTTATATTTTGTAAACATTAGTTTGCGTCATATCTAGACAGGTTTGTGATTTTAGCCAGTGCCACATTCTAGTTATGTCTTGTGGTTATTAGCGTGCGTCACCTCTAGACAGGAGTGTGAATGTTAGCCAGTGCTACAGCTATGTCTTATGAACATTAGCTTGCTTCACATCCAGACAGGATTGTGAATGTTAGCCAGTGCCACATCTAGTTTAACTGTGAATATTTGGCTTGTGTCACATCTAGACAGGATGTGAATGTCATCCAGTGCCACGTTCTAGATATGATAATGATAATGATGGGTTATTTATATAGAGCCTTAATCCAAAGCGCTTTACAGAAAACATATTTACATACAATATCACCCACATCCAGCACGGCTATGGTACGTATAACCCTGAAGACTACAGTACTTATATTACACCACATCTGTGGATACAGGCTGCATGCACAGCCAAGCCTCCATGCTCCTTAGAATGCAGCTATGGGTAAGCTTTCCGGTCTAGCAGCACACATAGCTGCCCAGACTGAAACACCTGACGTACCTCAACACCTCTGCCACTAGCATACAGCGACTACCTACGAAAGAAATTCGATATAGCTGGTCACACATCGACTCTCCCAACAATAGCAATTTATCGTAAAACCCCAACAGCGCCCACCCATGTTCCTGACCTCACTTATTCAAGCCTAGCCAGCCACCCAAGCCATAGCCCGGCCAAATGCACACACGCATCTCCTAATCTAAACCCTTTAGAATTTTCCAGCACTTTGACTACGGTCACCAAGGGCATTCCAACCTAAAAAGCGCTTTGAGGCACACAAGGGGGGAAAGAGCGCTATATAAATAACCAAATACAATACAGTACAATACAATACACTGCACTAAACCCATTATGCCATTCTAATAAGACATGGGCATAACCAGTCATGCAGGGCAAAAGCCCTCACACACAAGCCAGCACACCTAATACTAACGCAATATCTAATTACATTATAGGCAGTCTCTAAAGAAAGAACCCATAGCCAGTGTACACCATACCATCCCAGTCCTTAATAGATAAAGAGTTCAGAGGGGGAAGGGCAAAGTGACGATCTTCAACTTGTCCTAGTCTGCAACAACAGCTGTAATGAATTGCAGGATTCTGTCATTCCTCCCCAGGGGGGGAGCCATTCCCTGTGAGGTTAGGGAGGTGAGACCACTCTGCAATACCCTGCCTAGGAAAAGAGGCAAGTCGGACCTCATCGGGAGAGACTCTCCCTCTAGGGTCAAGGACTCCAGTTCATATGAGGAGCTCCGTAAGCTACATATCTCTAACCCATCTTCAACCTCATCCACTGAAGGAAAATAAAAAATGTTGATATTGTCACTCAAACCCTTTATTTGTGCCTACAAAGAAGAAATGGTACTGTACTGTGAGAGAGAAAACCATGGGAAAAATGCAGAGTGTGAAGCAATCAGAAAGGAAGGGCTTTGACATTGGGGAATTCCCACCGCAGTGTAATATAAATAGGAGGCAGAGACATTGAGCGAGAGAAACCATGCGAGTTTCAAAGCATCTCACTGAGGTGCTCTGCAGAGAACCGGGACACGCAGGATGTGATGCTGAAGGAAATCCCAGGAGAAAATTTAAACATGCAGTGTCAGAGAGGAGGAGAGCCGTGGAGAACTGACTTGAAGGCGAGGTGTCCTGACCCTTAGAGAAGAATACGTGGTGGTGTGACCACAAACAATCTGGTGTGGGCAGCTGGGTCTGTAAATGATTCCGATAACACTTCCAGCGAGGAATTGCGAAGCAGATCTGTTCAAAGAGGAACTGAGAAACCATATGGGAGACCACTGAAGAGCATAGAAGCAAATTCGACAAGTGAAAAGGAGAGCCCTAGCCTTCTGCAAACCCGTGTGATGCTATACCTGAAAATTAAAGGTAATGGAGAATGAGGGAGACCTGGGTGGGGGACCAAAAATAATTACTGCAATGCTCATGCTCGTCCCAGTCAAGATAAAGTATTCAGAGCAAGTAAAGAGAGTGATAATCAGTACTGGGTCCTTTTTACTCGTCCCAGTTATAATATAATATTCAGATTGAAAGAAGCAACAGAGAATCCATCTTGTAATCGTGCCCCAATCAACATAAAGAAAGGATATTAAATAAGGAGAACGCTTTAAACATGAATACAGAGAAATGACTAGATTGGCCCTTTGAGAAGAAAACTAGTCCTAAAACTAGATAAGACAATTATGAGAAGAAGAGAAAGAGTAATCCAAGAGAAAAGAAGGTTGAGACTTGGAAGAACCCCATATCTGAACGTTGTCATTTAATTAAGAAAGTTACTAAGAAGCACTTTAAGATAATTGATTGAACTGAAAGTGGACACCGGAGAACGGATTCATGCTTCTGTGTTTTTGGTGCTCTAATAGTCATAGGGTTAGAATAGGTTTGTTTCAACAGTGCACTGGTCTTGATTGGGACTCTCCCCGATGACTGACGAGCACTTTAGTTAGTTGTGTTAGGTATGGAATATCCTTAGCATTTGGAAAGTTAAATAAGAACAGTAGTGAGATGGAAGATCAGGGTCTGTGTTCTTCTTCTGACCCTCCACACAGCATTCATTTTTGTCCCTGCAATGAGTGGGAATGGAAGCCCTGTAAAATAACATGTTGACCTCACTTAAACTACCAAAGTTTCTATTAATACCTTTCTTAAACATTGTGTGTATCCATGGTCCAAACCGTGCCCTATTTCTGTAGTACTGCAGCATGGTGAAAATCTAACAAACAAGTAGAACAGCGCAATACCCCACTGACATTTCCACCCAGAGAGGAGAACAGCTTGCGCAGCAAAACCAAAGTGCTGGATGGAGCAAATACTTCAGAGGAGGCCGAAGAATTAAATGGCTGCTGCTTCCAAATCCCATCTGCTACATACATTATCGCTCAGGTTGAGGTACTAGCCAGAGAGATATCCCCACATCTGGGGTGAATTTGAGGCTCCCACTGTACTGAGGACCAAGCCAAATAGCTAGTTGTTCAAACCAATGAAAACACACACAAATGCATCCATCTTCCTGTGTACCCCTCATTATATGTCATGCTCCTTGCTGGTTGACAGCACACTGTTTTAGTCAGAAAGATGAGTGTCAAGGAAATACCAACTGCCTTCTGTTGACTAGAACTCTGAAAGAAACTGCTGTAGTGTCCTTGTTGGGAAGAGCCCTCTCCTTCCCCTCACCATTGACATCCGCAGATACTGCACTGTCCACCCACATTATACCACACAGTATACCACATCCTACAGCTTGAAAGTACCCTGTGTGGCCCAGCGCTTTCCTCACAGCCCTTGGCACAATGTTGATGCTTCTTACTGCTGCATGTCCTTGTCTGCATCTTGCACTATATTTAATCCTTGAGCAGTGCTCTTCTTCAGGGCATAGAATATTATAGGGCACATTGGGAAGCTGTGTCACCTCTCACCTGCTGCTGGAGCTTCCCTTTAACTTTCCTTAAGGTGCAGCTCAAATGAGGATGGTTGTAACATTGGGGCTGTGTATGATCGTGTCACAGATGGGCTACTTTCTCCCTCTCCCTCTTCTACTCCCAACTGACCCTGTCACACACAAACATGCATAAAGCCCAACACACAACACACTAGCTACCTAATATCAAAGAACCAGCATCAATCAACCAACTAACAACAGAGGGGTTCATGATACAGTGACAAATAAACAATGATATGAACAAAGTATGTGTTTCATATTACTGAACGGTGCAAAGTCCTGCCTCCTCACCAAACCTCTTGATGCAAGTTGTCAAACAAAACTAAACTCAGGGGAAAATCTAAACGTTTTAAAAATCATACCGGTTTGCCCATGCAAAAGAAATAAAACTCGCTCGCATACCTTGAGAGGATCAAGCGAGCCTGTTAATGGAAAAGGATCCATAAATAGGAGCCACATCAAACACAACATTGAAACAAATACTAGAAATTAAAAATTTCACAGGTTTATCGCAACTAGCTGAAAGAAATACAACTGAAAAATGAACCCCCAACTCACAAACTCTACAGCTGGCTGAGAAAAAAGGGAACATAGAACAAACAATTTCACACAAGTTAAACAACATTATTGTGCCAAATGTGCAAATTGAAAAAATCCTAAGTAGAAACAAGGCTGACATTAACAAGGGACAACACCCTGCGAAAAATCTTTTGGGAATGGGCTAATGAACTAAAGAGATATAGGACTAAAAGGGGACACTCACTCCTTGACTTACTGGGCTAATTACAAAACTAAACAAGTTCATTTTGTTAAATGGTGCAGGGTAAACATCTAAATGGAGTGACCCAACCTATGCCAAAATGATTTGATACTCCTGCAGGAAACCTAGGGTACAGAGCCCAGTGGGTTTGCCCTGGATAAAGGACAAACAAGTGTGGCACACTGCAAAAAAGCTACAAAATAAACAAGATAGGCTGTGTCAAGACCTGTCCGCTCACCAAATCCTTTGGTACAAACAAGTGTAAAAAAAAAGCTAAACTAAACTCGAAGGAAAAACTGATGGTTCTCAATTTCTAGACACAACACGCTGCATGTTTTGGATATTGGGTATTTCCTGAAAATCATGGATAAAGAATTGCAGCCATGAATACCCATGATAATGACTACATTTGTGGGATATTTTAATGAGAAGAAAGGTTCAGGGGGTGGTGATATCTAATAATTAATGGAAAGAAGAAAATTAGTTAAGGCACCAGTGATTAATTACACCCTTTCTAAGAAAGACAAAAATGGTGAGCTGTTAGTAGCTTTTATTTCGAAGGTGGACATAGTGTGCGGAATTCATATAACCCTTCTCGAAGACGATTTACTTTTCCAGCTTCAATAGCATCCTAATTTTGAGGAAGTACACATTGAATGTAGGGTTTAAAGCTCTAATATCCTATCAATGTGACAAAGCCAACTATTACGTGTGCCCAAATAGAAACCCCCCTCTAAGCATCCACCCAAACTGAAAGGTACAACAGCACCCTGGTGAAATGGCACGCACAGTTTCCCAGGAGAAAGTACCCAGCCTTAGAGGAACCCCTGGTCTAGTGGACCACACAAAGCTCACACAAGAAAGATGAACTGCAAATTGCAACGATCACACTAAAACCAATGCCGATCTGACCCGGTTGATCAAAGAGTGTGAAGAAAAAAAGCACCAACTGAAATCACATGCAGAGAGACAATAAAAAGCACTCAAATCCAAATGTTTAGAAGAGAATTAAAGTGGCATAGGTTCTCACAAGCAGCAACCAATGGGGTCTCTGAATGGATCTAGTACCTAGACACATGGGAAACAACAAAAGGAACAAATAAGGTGGATCCAAAAATATTAAAGAAGGAATACACCCATCAAAACAAAAAGAATTGGCCAACTATCATTAAGCTACAGACCACAAATAGATGGAGGCAAACAAATACGTACAAAAGTTACTTATTCTGACTTATCACTTTGATCAGTTTGATCGATTTTGATGAAAAATATACATCAGCACTCTACTAAGGAATCTGCAAGTGAGGATCAAATAGGATCTGGTTATCACCAACGTTTGAGGATGCATTAGAGGTCCTTCTTATCATCACAAAAGCATCCGTCCATAGTTACCTGGTGGATGAATACATGTTTTTTCATAAAGCCGGCTGGGGCTTTTCTAGACTATTCCTCAGCTTTTGACTTCATAGAGAAAGATTGTGGACATAACTGAGAAGGAAATCAATCTACCCATACTTGATCAATCCAATGCAGGAAGTGAGAATTACTCAAATAGGTCATTTAACTGAAACCATCACCACAAATACAGGAGTGCAGCAAGTTTGCACCTCTACTGTTCAATTTATACATAAACAATCTTCTGGATGCTCTTCTCAAACGCTTTATTAAAATAGATAATGCTGCAATTCTCACCCTCTTTTAGAAGGATCACTGAGTTCTGGTGGCCCAATCCCTTAATGTGCGGCACAAAAATGCTAAATGCAACAGGCAGATATCTAAGAAAATGGTTTGGGGCGGGCATTTGATTCAATCGCTCTCAGAATATTCCACCTGACCAAGATCAGAACTCATGGAATGAAACAAATCAGGAGTCATTTAAGATTTGATCTTCTGTAGCGAGGATAGATTGCAGACTGTGCTCTTTTTTTCTACACAGGTCTTCAAAGACAGTCTCTGATCGAACCAGAAACTCAAAGATGTGGACAAAGGGGCCAGTGAAAGAAAACCCTGCTGACTAAAGAAGGGGAGAGGAGAAAACCCCAAATAGCATATAACCTGAGTATGAAGGGCAAATCAAAAGCAAAAGGAAAAATTAGACTCTTGAGGAAAACAATCTAAGTAAAACATATGAGCATACGAATACTCACCCCTAAAGGTAGAACTATAAACATTATACAAAGTTGCAGTATAAAAGGTATTGTTTTTTCCTTTAGATTGAATAACAGGAGCCAGAAAAACACTGTAGTGCATATAGGACAAACGCAGTTTTCAGATGGATAATTTAAGGATGGCTGAAGTCTTCCAAATTGTCATTTCAAACAGGCATGTTTAAAGTAAAAATACATTCTCAGGAAACAGGGAGTCTGACAGGGATGCAGCACAGGGCTACCCCAATGGTGGTTAGGGGACAGGACTCTAAGCTTGCACGCAAGCAAGTAACAACAATAGAGAAGCTCTATTAGAGTATAGAACTAAATCGAAGACTGAAGATCAAATTGTTTTTGTGAGCACCTTTAATCCACTTTCCAATAGAGTGAATGCCATTATAAAACGCAATTGGCATATACTAAGAGGTGGCAAATGCCCCCTAAAACGCCCGCTATGTGCATTTAAAAGAGGTCCTAATATTAAAGATCTGGTGACCAAGAATGACATCTCTTTAAAACAATTTCAAAAGACACTTACAGAATCTTGGGGGTTGAGTAAGCCTGTGGGCCATACATCTTGCGGCACATGCAGCTGTTGTTCCAGCACTAAAAGCACCAAAGAAGTGGATTTGGGCCTTAAAAAACCGTGTTTACGACGTCAATTCACGAATTGTAATTCAAAAATGGTCATCTACGTCATCTGGTGCCCTTGCCGTAAAATATATATCGGCATGACAGAAAGAAAAGTCAAGCAAAGAATCACAGAGCACAAGAGTTGTATAAGAAATCGTAATTTAACCGCTCCGATGGTAGGTCATTTTTTGGCAATGAACCACACACCAGAGTCACTCAAGTGGAGTGTACTCCTACAGTTCAATACAATAGAAGACACGACAGCCAATAAGAAGAAACTATTTAATCAAGAACAAAGATTAATTTATCTTTGCAACTCGGTCGAGACCGGCTTGAATGAATCAATTGACTGGAAATCTTTGTAAGGATGCACGGGCTCTTTCTGCATCTTTTATACGAACATTAGAAATGGCGACCAATGCAGAGACACCTATTTCAAAGCTTAATTGAAGAATGATATTGACTTTATGAACTGCCATTATTTACGTATCCCCAGTGTAAAGGCTCAGGATCTTGATATTTGGCTATACAGTAGAGACCTCAGACGTACCACGCACTATCATTATCACTATGGACAGGTTGGTTAGCTAGACATTGTAGAAGTCGAATAATCTAGCAAAATGTAAAATTTAAATGTAATGTTGTTACTAAACAACCTTTTCACCTTTTAACATGCTAGGTCCAGAACAAGGTGCATAACACTTAAGAATTTAGATTGCGGCAATTTTGCTTTATTCTAAAGATACTTACCATGCTTGTAATGGAGGAACGAATGAAGCACGTTGTGAACTAGAGAGCGCAGTCTAGTGTTTTTGCAAATGGTGGCCAACAGTGTTAAACTTCCTGGAAGCCGCAACGATAACAACGCGATCCCCACTTGTAAGGTACCATAGAAGACCAAACCGCGAGCACGGCAAGACTCAGAGGATGTTAGCAGCTAGAGAAGATTGTTTCCCAATGGAGTGGTAAGTAATTGTGAGATGAGACGCCCGCGTGTACGCGACATAGTCGTTTTGGTTAACGCTATAGTGTGAGTAAACTTAGCCTTATTAGACACTGGCAAGTCGAAGGTTTTAAATGATTCTGATATAAAAACATTTTTCTGATGTCGAATCAAGAGAGATTAGACAAGGTGCCATTTCAGATTATAAAAAGAAAAGACGGCTCAGACTCGTGTATCTGTTGCTTCTGTTTTCATACAGTAATTGAAAAGAACTCCAACAGTTGTTTGACAACAGAAGTGCAAAGTAAAAGCCTAATACTTTCATGGGCGCGCAGAAGTACTGGTGGTAACAACGCACCCCTTCAGATCTACAAAATAAATGACTGCCGTATATAGAACGGTAAGAACCCTGTTGTATGCAATACAAAATCCAATAGTTTAGGCCACGTTGACAGATGAGAGATGAGTGTTTATACATTAGATGGCTTGCACTAGAACTTAATACAAGCACGACCATCGGGTGTTGCATAGAGCCACATGTGTGACAAACTTTCACAGAAGAGATTATTGTAAATAAGATCTATAAAAGTACGCCTACCAGTTGACATTTATTACTGGATGGGTTCACCCCTTCTCCAGTTTTATAATGTAGAACGGGTCCAGTCCCAGACCATGGCATTAAACATTATCTGCCATAAAGGGGTTTCTTTTTACAAGGGTTGTGCAGAACCCGATGAAATAAATAATAAACACTATAAGAGCTGTTTTAAAAAGTAATTGACATGTCCACACTAGATACTGAATATGTGCTATTTTCTTTCACCCCCTAGGGAACCAGCGCTCCACTAAAAAGAAGCGCCTTCTACTACACTTGCCAAAAATAAAGATTGCAGTGTGGTAAGCCTCATCTAGAGAATTAAATACTCCGGTTCAGATGATTGTTTAGCTACTGTTCTTAGAACAATATAACTCACAGATTTACAGATTTCGGGAATGAAACATGTTGGGATAATGATACTGTGTGACTGTTGACACGGGGCAAACAGAGCATTTAGAGCTTGAAGCTATTTAGAGATACTAAGTAATCCTATGAATTAAACAAAGGATTAGGTACCAGACAGCAGAATGCTACATTTGTAAAGCCTTGCTAGTAATGTAAGTTGCTTCATTCGATTTGTATAGTGGTTTCTTAATGTGTTTTTATGAAATCAATTTGTTTTTTCTATTTCTTAATGTAAATTTATTATAATCAGTTATCGAAATTTGTATTTAAAGTCGGTAATGGTATTCAAGTTTGAGGTTTAACATTTTCTTTTTTCCCTCCGTTTTTCCTACTTTCCTTTTTTTCTGTTCTATTTTTACTTTTAAAAGATTGCACATCTATTTGTGGTAATATGTATTTTAAGAAAGGATGAATTTGGTACAAAAAAATAAAATATTTATATTTTGTCTAAAACAATGGGTATATTTTTGTACTTTGGTTTCTGATTTGGTGTTGTAAACCCTCATGGCGGTGTTTTGAGAAACTGTCTCATTGGAAAGGGGAGACTGTTCAGAGGTGACAGGACCTTTTCATAAATTTCAAATTGGTGTGAGGGGCACGGTCCTGTCCTCTATTTAAAAAAAAAAACAGTCCTTCTAAAGTTTAGAGGTAGGGGAAAGGGCTCCCCTCTGCCTTGGAACACCTATATTCACTTCACTACTGGAAGACTTTGGAAAGGACTGCTCTCCCAGCATGGTCCAACACAATCCTCTCTCAAGATTGGAGTCCAAAGGATGATTCAAATAAGTGCTGTGAAACTCTTTCTTTTAAAGCTAAATAAAGCGTGTTGTGCTACAGGAAGTGGAGGTGACAGGAAAGAGAAAGAGAGGCAGAGAGAATCAAGATGGCATAAGTTTCCAAAACATGTACAGATCTCCTCTGGCTAGACTTCCCCCGCCCCCTTTCCTACTCAATAGAATAAAAGGCCTCTAGATGTGCAGCACCCTGGTGTGAGGCAACCCCCTTTCGATAGGTGTGCTCCTTTGATTCACGGGCCCAGGGCAGATACCTTCTGTGCGGCTGTCGCTGGTGGAGGTTGTTACCTGCCCTCACATAGAGATCAAAGAGGAGGCATGGCTATTCAGGTTCCTGGACTGTCATTTGCCGGGCTCAACCCGTCTGGTTGCAATACACATCCCTTCTACAGCGGAGCTTGGCTCACAGGAGTTGAGATGTGTGATATCGAATTGCATTTGGCTGCAATGATCATAAAAAGTGCCATGCACTACGCCTTAACTTAGGCATAGCTTTATTATTGGAGATTATGCTACCGCCATCATGGGCTATTTATTATCATCATAGTTTTGGTACAAGGGTGTATATCTTAAATGAAGCCCCTGCGCTAAAGAGACTTGGCTGTCACTGAAGCTGTCAAATGGGCAAATATGACCTCTGAACTTGCTCTATGACACTATTAGAGCAGGGGCTGAAAATCAGTATACTAATGGAGCAGGACACAGATACGCACTATGCTTTGGAATGGAGTTTGTTAATTGGTTATTTAGAACGCACTAAATACCCAGAGGTTTCTAAGCGTGGACCCGGGTTCGAACCTGTGTTGCTCCACGTCGTCTTGCTTCCAAGGCGAGCGCGTTGCCACTGAGCTATCCTCACGGCCCCTATAGAAGGGGAATCTGATCAGCAGATTGACCCTTGGCTTTCACATCCTTGCCAGATGGCAATTCATCACAGTGCACTCCAAATCTTTATTTGGTGTTATCATCACTTTCTGTATAGTATTTCAGATAGATTTGGAGTGAAGGACAACAGGACTAATCCGGAGGTTTGCTGACTTGTATTTGCCATGTTATAGGATATAGCACTGAGGAAGCATTATCTTTAACTTCCCTGGTGTCCGTGGCTATATATTGACCATCATAACTAGTGTTGTGAGCTGGCACAGCTCTTAATTAGTAAATCATTTTTAGTTTAAAAATTAAAAAAAAAATATCAGACTTAATTCTTAATGTTGATGAGTGGGGTGCAGACCCACTTATTCGTGCCTCCGTGCTGCACACGTCAAAAGTGAACAAAATTAAAGACCTAGGTTGTTGAGCCTTCGGCTTGGGTTGCACACCCTGATATCCACTATGTGGTTATAATTTCTTGTTTGTATAGTCTAAGTTGTGTTTTAGTTCCTTCACGTCATTTTCGTTGTAAAAAATGGTATTTAATTTGTTGTATTTTCTATTTATGAAGTACTATGAATAGTCCGAAATGCATTGGCATGATTTGTATCTTCACCAAGTTTTTGAAAATGAAAACCTTATACATTGAAAACAAGCCAAATTAAAGATCATAACCGCATAGTGGATATCAGTGTGTGAAACCCACACCTGAGGCTCAACAATCTAGGTCTTTCTATTTTATATTGGCCATCATGTCTCTTCTTGGCTTTTTGCCACAACAGCACTGTGGCCCTTAGATCTTTATCCCAATTTCCTCCTTTTCCTTTTATGTTTTCTCTTCTATGCAAACAAGTTTGCTTCGTCCTCAGTGTGTGTCTGGAACATGTGTGAGATTTTCAAATGAAAGTGTGTGCCTTGAGCCTGTGTGAGTCTATTCAACATACTATGTGCCTGGAGGCTGTGTGATATTTCCAATGACCATGTATGTCTTTAGCTTGTGTGTGAGTCCTTCCAATGACAGTATGTGTCTGGAGCCTGTGTGACAGTGTGAGTCTTTCCAATGACAGCTTGCGTCTGGAACCTGGGTGAGCCTTTACAATGACTGCTTGCGTCCGGAACCTGTGTGAGACTTTCCAATGACAGTGTGTGTCTGAAGCCTTTGTGAGAGTTTCCAATGGCAGTCTGTGTCTGGAGCCTGTGTGAGTCTTTCCAATGGCAGTCTGTGTCTGGAGCCTGTGTGAATCTTTCCAATGCCAGTCTGGGGTGTCTGGAGCCTGTGTGAGCCTTTCCAATGACAGTGCATCTGGAACCTATGTGAGACTTTCCAATGACAGTGTGCGTCTGGAGCCTTTGTGAGTTTTGCCAATAACGGTGTGTCTGGAACCTGTGTGAGACTTTCCGATGAGTGTGTGTCTGGAGCCTGTGTGAGTTTTGCCAATGACAGTGTGTCTGGAACCTGTGTGAGACTTTCCAATGACAGTGTGTGTCTGGAGCCTGTGTGAGTCTTGCCACTGACAGTGTGTGTCTGGAACCTGTGTGAGGCTTAACCGATACCAGTCTGTGTCTGGAGCCCGTGTGAGTTTTGCCAATGACGGTGTGTCTGGAACCTGTGTGAGACATTCCAGTGATAGTGTGTGTCTGGAGCCTGTGTGAGTCTTGCCAATGACAGTTTGTCTGGAACCTGTGTGAGGCTTTCCAATGACAGTGGTGTGTGTCTCGAGCCTGTGTGAGTGTTGCCAATGACACCTTGTGTCTGGAAACTGTGTGAGACTTGCCAATGACAGTGCGTTTGGAACCTGTGTGAGACTTTCCAATGACAGTGTGTGTCTGGAGCCTGTGTGAGTGTTGCCAATGACAGCTTATGTCTGGAACCTGTGTGAGACTTAACCGAAAACAGTGTGTGTCTGGAGCCTGTGTGAGTTTTGCCAATGACAGTGCATCTGGAACCTATGTGAGACTTTCCAATGACAGTGTGCGTCTGGAGCCTTTGTGAGTTTTGCCAATGATGGTGTGTCTGGAACCTGTGTGAGACTTTCCGATGACAGTGTGTGTCTGGAGCCTGCGTGAGTCCTGCCAATGACAGTTTGTCTGGAACCTGTGTGAGGCTTTCCAATGACAGTGGTGTGTGTCTGCAGCCTGTGTGAGTGTTGCCAATGACACCTTGTGTCTGGAACCTGTGTGAGACTTTCCAATGACAGTGTGTGTCTGGAGCCTGTGTGAGTCTTGCCAATGACAGTGCATCTGGAACCTGCGTGAGACTTTTCCGATGACAGTGCGTGTCTGGAGCCTGTGTGAGTTTTGCCAATGACAGTGCATCTGGAACCTGCGTGAGACTTTTCCGATGACAGTGCGTGTCTGGAGCCTGTGTGAGTTTTGCCAATGACGGTGTGTCTGGAATCTGTGTGAGACTTTCCAATGACAGCCTGTGTGAGTTTTGCCAACGACAGTGTGTCTGGAACCTGTGTGAGACTTTCCGATGACAGTGTGTGTCTGGAGTCTGTGTGAGTTTTGCCAATGACGGTGTGTCTGGAACCTGTGTGAGACTTTCCAATGACAGTGTGTGTCTGGAACCTGTGTGGGACTTTCCGATGAGTGTGTGTCTGGAGCCTGCGTGAGTCTTGCCAATGACAGTGTGTCTGGAACCTGTGTGAGACTTTCCAATGACAGTGTGTGTCTGGAGCCTGTGTAAGTCTTGCCAATGACAGTGTGTCTGGGACCTGTGTGAGACATAACCAATAACAATGTGTGTCTGGAGCCTGTGTGAGTTTTGCCAATGACAGTGCATCTGGAACCTGCGTGAGACTTTTACGATGACAGTGCGTGTCTGGAGCCTGTGTGAGTTTTGCCAATGACGGTGTGTCTGGAACCTGTGTGAGACTTTCCAATGACAGTGTGTGTCTGGAGCCTGTGTGAGTCTTACCAATGACAGTGTGTCTTGAAACTGTGTGAGACTTTCCGATGACAGTGTGTGTCTGGAGTCTGTGTGAATTTTGCCAATGACGGTGTGTCTGGAACCTGTGTGAGACTTTCTGATGACAGTGTGTGTCTGGAGCCTGTGTGAGTGTTGCCAATGACAGCTTGCGTCTGGAACCTGTGTGAGACTTTCTGATGACAGTGTGTGTCTGGAGCCTGTGTGAGTGTTGCCAATGACAGCTTGCGTCTGGAACCTGTGTGAGACTTTCCGATGAGTGTGTGTCTGGAGCCTGCGTGAGTCTTGCCAGTGACAGTGTGTCTGGAACCTGTGTGAGACTTAACCGATAACAGTGTGTGTCTGGAGCCTGTGTGAGTTTTGCCAATGACGGTGTGTCTGGAACCTGTGTGAGACTTAACCGAAAACAGTGTGTGTCTGGAGCCTGTGTGAGTGTTGCCAATGACAGTGTGTCTGGAACCTGTGTGAGACTTAACCGATAACAGTGTGTGTCTGGAGCCTGTGTGAGTTTTGCCAATGACGGTGTGTCTGGAACCTGTGTGAGACTTTCCGAAGACAGTGTGTGTCTGGAGCCTGTGTGAGCTTTGCCAATGACAGTGTCTCTGGAACCTGTGTGAGACTTAACCGATAACAGTGTGTGTCTGGAGCCTGTGTGAGTTTTGCCAATGACGGTGTGTCTGGAACCTGTTTGGGACTTTCCGATGAGTGTGTGTCTGGAGCCTGCATGAGTCTTGCCAATGACGGTGTGTCTGGAACCTGTGTGAGACTTTCCGATGACAGTGTGTGTCTAGAGCCTGTGTGAGGTTTGCCAATGACAGTGTGTCTGGAACCTGTGTGAGACTTTCCAATGACAGTGTGTGTCTGGAACCTCTGTGAGACTTTCCAATGACAGTGTGTGTCTGGAGCCTGTGCAAGACTTTCCGATGACAGTGTGTGTCTGGAGCCTGTGTGAGTTTTGCCAATGATGGTGTGTCTGGAACCTGTGTGAGACTTTCCGATGACAGTGTGTGTCTGGAGCCTGTGTGAGGTTTGCCAATGACAGTGTGTCTGGAATCTGTGTGAGACTTTCCAATGACAGCCTGTGTGAGTTTTGCCAATGACAGTGTGTCTGGAACCTGTGTGAGACTTTCCGATGACAGTGTGTGTCTGGAGCCTGTGTGAGTCTTGCCATTGACAGTGTGTGTCTGGAACCTGTGTGAGGCTTAACCGATAACAGTGTGTGTCTGGAGCCTGTGTGAGTTTTGCCAATGACGGTGTGTCTGGAACCTGTGTGAGACATTCCAGTGATAGTGTGTGTCTGGAGCCTGTGTGAGTCTTGCCAATGACAGTTTGTCTGGAACCTGTGTGAGGCTTTCCAATGACAGTGGTGTGTGTCTCGAGCCTGTGTGAGTGTTGCCAATGACACCTTGTGTCTGGAAACTGTGTGAGACTTGCCAATGACAGTGCGTTTGGAACCTGTGTGAGACTTTCCAATGACAGTGTGTGTCTGGAGCCTGTGTGAGTGTTGCCAATGACAGCTTATGTCTGGAACCTGTGTGAGACTTAACCGAAAACAGTGTGTGTCTGGAGCCTGTGTGAGTTTTGCCAATGACGGTGTGTCTGGAACCTGTGTGAGACTTTCCGATGACAGTGTGTGTCTGGAGTCTGTGTGAGTTTTGCTAATGACGGTGCGTCTGGAACCTGTGTGAGACTTTCCAATGACAGTGTGCATCTGGAACCTATGTGAGACTTTCCAATGACAGTGTGCGTCTGGAGCCTTTGTGAGTTTTGCCAATAACGGTGTGTCTGGAACCTGTGTGACACTTTCCGATGAGTGTGTGTCTGGAACCTGTGTGAGGCTTAACCGATGCCAGTCTGTGTCTGGAGCCTGTGTGAGTTTTGCCAATGACGGTGTGTCTGGAACCTGTGTGAGACTTTCCAGTGATAGTGTGTGTCTGGAGCCTGTGTGAGTTTTGCCAATGATGGTGTGTCTGGAACCTGTGTGAGACTTTCCGATGACAGTGTGTGTCTGGAGCCTGCGTGAGTCCTGCCAATGACAGTTTGTCTGGAACCTGTGTGAGGCTTTCCAATGACAGTGGTGTGTGTCTGCAGCCTGTGTGAGTGTTGCCAATGACACCTTGTGTCTGGAACCTGTGTGAGAATTTCCAATGACAGTGTGTGTCTGGAGCCTGTGTGAGTCTTGCCATTGACAGTGTGTGTCTGGAACCTGTGTGAGGCTTAACCGATGCCAGTCTGTGTCTGGAGCCTGTGTGAGTTTTTGCCAATGACGGTGTGTCTGGAACCTGTGTGAGACTTTCCAGTGATAGTGTGTGTCTGGAGCCTCTGTGAGTTTTGCCAATGATGGTGTGTCTGGAACCTGTGTGAGGCTTTCCAATGACAGTGGTGTGTGTCTGGAGCCTGCGTGAGTCTTACCAATGACAGTGCGTCTGGAACCTGTGTGAGTCTTTCCAATGACAGCATGTGCCTGGAGCCTATGTGAGTCTTGGCAATGACAGTGCGTCTGGAACCTGTGTGAGACTTTCCAATGACAGTGGTGTGTGTCTGCAGCCTGTGTGAGTGTTGCCAATGACACCTTGTGTCTGGAACCTGTGTGAGAATTTCCAATGACAGTGTGTGTCTGGAGCCTGTGTGAGTCTTGCCATTGACAGTGTGTGTCTGGAACCTGTGTGAGGCTTAACCGATGCCAGTCTGTGTCTGGAGCCTGTGTGAGTTTTTGCCAATGACGGTGTGTCTGGAACCTGTGTGAGACTTTCCAGTGATAGTGTGTGTCTGGAGCCTCTGTGAGTTTTGCCAATGATGGTGTGTCTGGAACCTGTGTGAGGCTTTCCAATGACAGTGGTGTGTGTCTGGAGCCTGCGTGAGTCTTACCAATGACAGTGCGTCTGGAACCTGTGTGAGTCTTTCCAATGACAGCATGTGCCTGGAGCCTATGTGAGTCTTGGCAATGACAGTGCGTCTGGAACCTGTGTGAGACTTTCCAATGACAGTATGTGTCTGGAGCCTGTGTGAGTCTTGCCAATGACAGTGTGTCTGGAACCTGTGTCAGACTTTCCAATGACAGTGTGTGTCTGGAGCCTGTGTGAGTCTTTCCAATGACAGTGTGTCTGGAACCTGTGTGAGTTTTGCCAATGATGGTGTGTCTGGAACCTGTGTGAGACTTAACCGATAACAGTGTGTGTCTGGAGCCTGTGTGAGTTTTGCCAATGACGGTGTGTCTGGAACCTGTGTGAGACTTTCCGAAGACAGTGTGTGTCTGGAGCCTGTGTGAGCTTTGCCAATGACAGTGTCTCTGGAACCTGTGTGAGACTTAACCGATAACAGTGTGTGTCTGGAGCCTGTGTGAGTTTTGCCAATGACGGTGTGTCTGGAACCTGTTTGGGACTTTCCGATGAGTGTGTGTCTGGAGCCTGCATGAGTCTTGCCAATGACAGTGTGTCTGGAACCTGTGTGAGACTTTCCGAAGACAGTGTGTGTCTGGAGCCTGTGTGAGCTTTGCCAATGACAGTGTCTCTGGAACCTGTGTGAGACTTAACCGATAACAGTGTGTGTCTGGAGCCTGTGTGAGTTTTGCCAATGACGGTGTGTCTGGAACCTGTTTGGGACTTTCCGATAAGTGTGTGTCTGGAGCCTGCATGAGTCTTGCCAATGACGGTGTGTCTGGAACCTGTGTGAGACTTTCCAATGACAGTGTGTGTCTGGAACCTCTGTGAGACTTTCCAATGACAGTGTGTGTCTGGAGCCTGTGCAAGACTTTCCGATGACAGTGTGTGTCTGGAGCCTGTGTGAGTTTTGCCAATGATGGTGTGTCTGGAACCTGTGTGAGACTTTCCGAGGACAGTGTGTGTCTGGAGCCTGTGTGAGGTTTGCCAATGACAGTGTGTCTGGAATCTGTGTGAGACTTTCCAATGACAGCCTGTGTGAGTTTTGCCAATGACAGTGTGTCTGGAACCTGTGTGAGACTTAACCGATAACAGTGTGTGTCTGGAGCCTGTGTGAGTTTTGCCAATGACGGTGTGTCTGGAACCTGTGTGAGGCTTTCCAATGACAGTGGTGTGTGTCTGGAGCCTGCGTGAGTCTTGCCAATGACAGTGCGTCTGGAACCTGTGTGAGTCTTTCCAATGACAGCATGTGCCTGGAGCCTATGTGAGTCTTGGCAATGACAGTGCGTCTGGAACCTGTGTGAGACTTTCCAATGACAGTATGTGTCTGGAGCCTGTGTGAGTCTTGCCAATGACAGTGTGTCTGGAACCTGTGTCAGACTTTCCAATGACAGTGTATGTCTGGAGCCTGTGTGAGTCTTGCCAATGACAGTGTGTCTGGAACCTGTGTGAGACTTTCCGATGACAGTGTGTGTCTGGAGTCTGTGTGAGTTTTGCCAATGATGGTGTTTCTGGAACCTTTGTGAGACTTTCCAATGACAGTGTGTGTCTGGAGCCTGTGTGAGACTTTCTGATTACAGTGTGTGTCTCGAGCCTGCACGAGTCTTGCCAATGACAGTTTGTCTGGAACCTGTGTGAGACTTTCCAATGACAGTGTGTGTCTGGAGCCTGTGTGAGTGTTGCCAATGACAGCTTGCATCTGGAACCTGTGTGATACTTTCCGATGAGTGTGTGTCTGGAGCCTGCGTGAGTCTTGCCAGTGACAGTGTGTCTGGAACCTGTGTGAGACTTAACCGATAACAGTGTGTGTCTGGAGTCTGTGTGAGTTTTGCCAATGACGGTGTGTCTGGAACCTATGTGAGACTTTCCGATGACAGTGTGTGTCTGGAGCCTGTGTGAGCTTTGCCAATGACAGTGTCTCTGGAACCTGTGTGAGACTTGACCGAAAACAGTGTGTGTCTGGAGCCTGTGTGAGTCTTGCCAATGACAGTGTGTCTGGAACCTGTGTGAGACTTAACCGATAACAGTGTGTGTCTGGAGCCTGTGTGAGTTATGCCAATGACGGTGTGTCTTGAACCTGTGTGAGACTTTCCGATGACAGTGTGTGTCTGGAGCCTGTGTGAGTCTTGCCATTGACAGTGTGTGTCTGGAACCTGTGTGAGGCTTAACCGATGCCAGTCTGTGTCTGGAGCCTGTGTGAGTTTTGCCAATGACGGTGTGTCTGGAACCTGTGTGAGACATTCCAGTGATAGTGTGTGTCTGGAGCCTGTGTGAGTCTTGCCAATGACAGTTTGTCTGGAACCTGTGTGAGGCTTTCCAATGACAGTGGTGTGTGTCTCGAGCCTGTGTGAGTGTTGCCAATGACACCTTGTGTCTGGAAACTGTGTGAGACTTGCCAATGACAGTGCGTTTGGAACCTGTGTGAGACTTTCCAATGACAGTGTGTGTCTGGAGCCTGTGTGAGTGTTGCCAATGACAGCTTATGTCTGGAACCTGTGTGAGACTTAACCGAAAACAGTGTGTGTCTGGAGCCTGTGTGAGTTTTGCCAATGACGGTGTGTCTGGAACCTGTGTGAGACTTTCCGATGACAGTGTGTGTCTGGAGTCTGTGTGAGTTTTGCCAATGATGGTGTGTCTGGAACCTGTGTGAGACTTTCCAATGACAGTGTGCATCTGGAACCTATGTGAGACTTTCCAATGACAGTGTGCGTCTGGAGCCTTTGTGAGTTTTGCCAATAACGGTGTGTCTGGAACCTGTGTGACACTTTCCGATGAGTGTGTGTCTGGAACCTGTGTGAGGCTTAACCGATGCCAGTCTGTGTCTGGAGCCTGTGTGAGTTTTGCCAATGACGGTGTGTCTGGAACCTGTGTGAGACTTTCCAGTGATAGTGTGTGTCTGGAGCCTGTGTGAGTTTTGCCAATGATGGTGTGTCTGGAACCTGTGTGAGACATTCCGATGACAGTGTGTGTCTGGAGCCTGCGTGAGTCCTGCCAATGACAGTTTGTCTGGAACCTGTGTGAGGCTTTCCAATGACAGTGGTGTGTGTCTGCAGCCTGTGTGAGTGTTGCCAATGACACCTTGTGTCTGGAACCTGTGTGAGAATTTCCAATGACAGTGTGTGTCTGGAGCCTGTGTGAGTCTTGCCATTGACAGTGTGTGTCTGGAACCTGTGTGAGGCTTAACCGATGCCAGTCTGTGTCTGGAGCCTGTGTGAGTTTTTGCCAATGACGGTGTGTCTGGAACCTGTGTGAGACTTTCCAGTGATAGTGTGTGTCTGGAGCCTCTGTGAGTTTTGCCAATGATGGTGTGTCTGGAACCTGCGTGAGGCTTTCCAATGACAGTGGTGTGTGTCTGGAGCCTGCGTGAGTCTTACCAATGACAGTGCGTCTGGAACCTGTGTGAGTCTTTCCAATGACAGCATGTGCCTGGAGCCTATGTGAGTCTTGGCAATGACAGTGCGTCTGGAACCTGTGTGAGACTTTCCAATGACAGTATGTGTCTGGAGCCTGTGTGAGTCTTGCCAATGACAGTGTGTCTGGAACCTGTGTCAGACTTTCCAATGACAGTGTGTGCTTGGAGCCTGTGTGAGTCTTGCCAATGACAGTGTGCCTGGAACCTGTGTGAGTTTTGCCAATGATGGTGTGTCTGGAACCTGTGTGAGACTTAACCGATAACAGTGTGTGTCTGGAGCCTGTGTGAGTTTTGCCAATGACGGTGTGTCTGGAACCTGTGTGAGACTTTCCGAAGACAGTGTGTGTCTGGAGCCTGTGTGAGCTTTGCCAATGACAGTGTCTCTGGAACCTGTGTGAGACTTAACCGATAACAGTGTGTGTCTGGAGCCTGTGTGAGTTTTGCCAATGACGGTGTGTCTGGAACCTGTTTGGGACTTTCCGATGAGTGTGTGTCTGGAGCCTGCATGAGTCTTGCCAATGACAGTGTGTCTGGAACCTGTGTGAGACTTTCCGAAGACAGTGTGTGTCTGGAGCCTGTGTGAGCTTTGCCAATGACAGTGTCTCTGGAACCTGTGTGAGACTTAACCGATAACAGTGTGTGTCTGGAGCCTGTGTGAGTTTTGCCAATGACGGTGTGTCTGGAACCTGTTTGGGACTTTCCGATGAGTGTGTGTCTGGAGCCTGCATGAGTCTTGCCAATGACGGTGTGTCTGGAACCTGTGTGAGACTTTCCAATGACAGTGTGTGTCTGGAACCTCTGTGAGACTTTCCAATGACAGTGTGTGTCTGGAGCCTGTGCAAGACTTTCCGATGACAGTGTGTGTCTGGAGCCTGTGTGAGTTTTGCCAATGATGGTGTGTCTGGAACCTGTGTGAGACTTTCCGATGACAGTGTGTGTCTGGAGCCTGTGTGAGGTTTGCCAATGACAGTGTGTCTGGAATCTGTGTGAGACTTTCCAATGACAGCCTGTGTGAGTTTTGCCAATGACAGTGTGTCTGGAACCTGTGTGAGACTTAACCGATAACAGTGTGTGTCTGGAGCCTGTGTGAGTTTTGCCAATGACGGTGTGTCTGGAACCTGTGTGAGACTTTCCGATGACAGTTTGTGTCTGGAGTCTGTGTGAGTTTTGCCAATGATGGTGTGTCTGGAACCTGTGTGAGGCTTTCCAATGACAGTGGTGTGTGTCTGGAGCCTGCGTGAGTCTTGCCAATGACAGTGCGTCTGGAACCTGTGTGAGTCTTTCCAATGACAGCATGTGCCTGGAGCCTATGTGAGTCTTGGCAATGACAGTGCGTCTGGAACCTGTGTGAGACTTTCCAATGACAGTATGTGTCTGGAGCCTGTGTGAGTCTTGCCAATGACAGTGTGTCTGGAACCTGTGTCAGACTTTCCAATGACAGTGTGTGTCTGGAGCCTGTGTGAGTCTTGCCAATGACAGTGTGTCTGGAACCTGTGTGAACAGTGTGTGTCTGGAGCCTGTGTGAGTTTTGCCAATGACAGTGCATCTGGAACCTGCGTGAGACTTTTCCGATGACAGTGCGTGTCTGGAGCCTGTGTGAGTTTTGCCAATGACGGTGTGTCTGGAACCTGTGTGAGACTTTCCAATGACAGTGTGTGTCTGGAGCCTGTGTGAGTCTTACCAATGACAGTGTGTCTGGAAACTGTGTGAGACTTTCCGATGACAGTGTGTGTCTGGAGCCTGTGTGAGTTTTGCCAATGACGGTGTGTCTGGAGCCTGTGTGAGACTTTCCGATGACAGTGTGTGTCTGGAGTCTGTGTGAGTTTTGCCAATGACGGTGTGTCTGGAACCTGTGTGAGACTTTCCAATGACAGTGTGCATCTGGAACCTATGTGAGACTTTCCAATGACAGTGTGCGTCTGGAGCCTTTGTGAGTTTTGCCAATAACGGTGTGTCTGGAACCTGTGTGACACTTTCCGATGAGTGTGTGTCTGGAACCTGTGTGAGGCTTAACCGATGCCAGTCTGTGTCTGGAGCCTGTGTGAGTTTTGCCAATGACGGTGTGTCTGGAACCTGTGTGAGACTTTCCAGTGATGGTGTGTGTCTGGAGCCTGTGTGAGTTTTGCCAATGATGGTGTGTCTGGAACTTGTGTGAGACTTTCCGATGACAGTGTGTGTCTGGAGCCTGCGTGAGTCCTGCCAATGACAGTTTGTCTGGAACCTGTATGAGGCTTTCCAATGACAGTGGTGTGTGTCTGCAGCCTGTGTGAGTGTTGCCAATGACACCTTGTGTCTGGAACCTGTGTGAGAATTTCCAATGACAGTGTGTGTCAGGAGCCTGTGTGAGTCTTGCCATTGACAGTGTGTGTCTGGAACCTGTGTGAGGCTTAACCGATGCCAGTCTGTGTCTGGAGCCTGTGTGAGTTTTTGCCAATGACGGTGTGTCTGGAACCTGTGTGAGACTTTCCAGTGATAGTGTGTGTCTGGAGCCTCTGTGAGTTTTGCCAATGATGGTGTGTCTGGAACCTGTGTGAGGCTTTCCAATGACAGTGGTGTGTGTCTGGATCCTGAGTGAGTCTTACCAATGACAGTGCGTCTGGAACCTGTGTGAGTCTTTCCAATGACAGCATGTGCCTGGAGCCTATGTGAGTCTTGGCAATGACAGTGCGTCTGGAACCTGTGTGAGACTTTCCAATGACAGTATGTGTCTGGAGCCTGTGTGAGTCTTGCCAATGACAGTGTGTCTGGAACCTGTGTCAGACTTTCCAATGACAGTGTGTGCTTGGAGCCTGTGTGAGTCTTGCCAATGACAATGTGTCTGGAACCTGTGTGAGTTTTGCCAATGATGGTGTGTCTGGAACCTGTGTGAGACTTAACCGATAACAGTGTGTGTCTGGAGCCTGTGTGAGTTTTGCCAATGACGGTGTGTCTGGAACCTGTGTGAGACTTTCCGAAGACAGTGTGTGTCTGGAGCCTGTGTGAGCTTTGCCAATGACAGTGTCTCTGGAACCTGTGTGAGACTTAACCGATAACAGTGTGTGTCTGGAGCCTGTGTGAGTTTTGCCAATGACGGTGTGTCTGGAACCTGTTTGGGACTTTCCGATGAGTGTGTGTCTGGAGCCTGCATGAGTCTTGCCAATGACAGTGTGTCTGGAACCTGTGTGAGACTTTCCGAAGACAGTGTGTGTCTGGAGCCTGTGTGAGCTTTGCCAATGACAGTGTCTCTGGAACCTGTGTGAGACTTAACCGATAACAGTGTGTGTCTGGAGCCTGTGTGAGTTTTGCCAATGACGGTGTGTCTGGAACCTGTTTGGGACTTTCCGATGAGTGTGTGTCTGGAGCCTGCATGAGTCTTGCCAATGACGGTGTGTCTGGAACCTGTGTGAGACTTTCCAATGACAGTGTGTGTCTGGAACCTCTGTGAGACTTTCCAATGACAGTGTGTGTCTGGAGCCTGTGCAAGACTTTCCGATGACAGTGTGTGTCTGGAGCCTGTGTGAGTTTTGCCAATGATGGTGTGTCTGGAACCTGTGTGAGACTTTCCGATGACAGTGTGTGTCTGGAGCCTGTGTGAGGTTTGCCAATGACAGTGTGTCTGGAATCTGTGTGAGACTTTCCAATGACAGCCTGTGTGAGTTTTGCCAATGACAGTGTGTCTGGAACCTGTGTGAGACTTAACCGATAACAGTGTGTGTCTGGAGCCTGTGTGAGTTTTGCCAATGACGGTGTGTCTGGAACCTGTGTGAGACTTTCCGATGACAGTTTGTGTCTGGAGTCTGTGTGAGTTTTGCCAATGATGGTGTGTCTGGAACCTGTGTGAGGCTTTCCAATGACAGTGGTGTGTGTCTGGAGCCTGCGTGAGTCTTGCCAATGACAGTGCGTCTAGAACCTGTGTGAGTCTTTCCAATGACAGCATGTGCCTGGAGCCTATGTGAGTCTTGGCAATGACAGTGCGTCTGGAACCTGTGTGAGACTTTCCAATGACAGTATGTGTCTGGAGCCTGTGTGAGTCTTGCCAATGACAGTGTGTCTGGAACCTGTGTCAGACTTTCCAATGACAGTGTGTGTCTGGAGCCTGTGTGAGTCTTGCCAATGACAGTGTGTCTGGAACCTGTGTGAACAGTGTGTGTCTGGAGCCTGTGTGAGTTTTGCCAATGACAGTGCATCTGGAACCTGCGTGAGACTTTTCCGATGACAGTGCGTGTCTGGAGCCTGTGTGAGTTTTGCCAATGACGGTGTGTCTGGAACCTGTGTGAGACTTTCCAATGACAGTGTGTGTCTGGAGCCTGTGTGAGTCTTACCAATGACAGTGTGTCTGGAAACTGTGTGAGACTTTCCGATGACAGTGTGTGTCTGGAGTCTGTGTGAGTTTTGCCAATGATGGTGTGTCTGGAACCTTTGTGAGACTTTCCAATGACAGTGTGTGTCTGGAGCCTGTGTGAGACTTTCTGATTACAGTGTGTGTCTGGAGCCTGCACGAGTCTTGCCAATGACAGTTTGTCTGGAACCTGTGTGAGACTTTCCAATGACAGTGTGTGTCTGGAGCCTGTGTGAGTGTTGCCAATGACAGCTTGCATCTGGAACCTGTGTGAGACTTTCCGATGAGTGTGTGTCTGGAGTCTGCGTGAGTCTTGCCAGTGACAGTGTGTCTGGAACCTGTGTGAGACTTAACCGATAACAGTGTGTGTCTGGAGTCTGTGTGAGTTTTGCCAATGACGGTGTGTCTGGAACCTATGTGAGACTTTCCGATGACAGTGTGTGTCTGGAGCCTGTGTGAGCTTTGCCAATGACAGTGTCTCTGGAACCTGTGTGAGACTTGACCGAAAACAGTGTGTGTCTGGAGCCTGTGTGAGTCTTGCCAATGACAGTGTGTCTGGAACCTGTGTGAGACTTAACCGATAACAGTGTGTGTCTGGAGCTTGTGTGAGTTTTGCCAATGACGGTGTGTCTGGAACCTGTGTGAGACTTTCCGATGACAGTGTGTGTCTGGAGCCTGTGTGAGCGTTGCCAATGACAGTGTCTCTGGAACCTGTGTGAGACTTGACCGAAAACAGTGTGTGTCTGGAGCCTGTGTGAGTCTTGCCAATGACAGTGTGTCTGGAACCTGTGTGAGACTTAACCGATAACAGTGTGTGTCTGGAGTCTGTGTGAGTTTTGCCAATGACGGTGTGTCTGGAACCTATGTGAGACTTTCCGATGACAGTGTGTGTCTGGAGCCTGTGTGAGCTTTGCCAATGACAGTGTCTCTGGAACCTGTGTGAGACTTGACCGAAAACAGTGTGTGTCTGGAGCCTGTGTGAGTCTTGCCAATGACAGTGTGTCTGGAACCTGTGTGAGACTTAACCGATAACAGTGTGTGTCTGGAGCCTGTGTGAGTTTTGCCAATGACGGTGTGTCTGGAACCTGTGTGAGACTTTCCGATGACAGTGTGTGTCTGGAGCCTGTGTGAGCTTTGCCAATGACAGTGTCTCTGGAACCTGTGTGAGACTTGACCGATAACAGTGTGTGTCTGGAGCCTGTGTGAGTTTTGCCAATGACGGTGTGTCTGGAACCTGTTTGGAACTTTCCGATGAGTGTGTGTCTGGAGCCTGCATTAGTCTTGCCAATGACGGTGTGTCTGGAACCTGTGTGAAACTTTCCAATGACAGTGTGTGTCTGGAACCTCTGTGAGACTTTCCAATGACAGTGTGTGTCTGGAGCCTGTGCAAGACTTTCCGATGACAGTGTGTGTCTGGAGCCTGTGTGAGTTTTGCCAATGATGGTGTGTCTGGAACCTGTGTGAGACTTTCCGGTGACAGTGTGTGTCTGGAGCCTGTGTGAGGTTTGCGAATGACAGCGTGTCTGGAATCTGTGTGAGACTTTCCAATGACAGCCTGTGTGAGTTTTGCCAACGACAGTGTGTCTGGAACCTGTGTGAGACTTAACCGATAACAGTGTGTGTCTGGAGCCTGTGTGAGTTTTGCCAATGACGGTGTGTCTGGAACCTGTGTGAGACTTTCCGATGACAGTGTGTGTCTGGAGTCTGTGTGAGTTTTGCCAATGACGGTGTGTCTGGAACCTGTGTGAGACTTTCCAATGACAGTGTGTGTCTGGAACCTGTGTTGGACTTTCCGATGAGTGTGTGTCTGGAGCCTGCGTGAGTCTTGCCAATGACAGTGTGTCTGGAACCTGTGTGAGACTTTCCAATGACAGTGTGTGTCTGGAGCCTGTGTGAGTTTTGCCAATGACAGTGCATCTGGAACCTGCGTGAGACTTTTCCGATGACAGTGCGTGTCTGGAGCCTGTGTGAGTTTTGCCAATGACGGTGTGTCTGGAACCTGTGTGAGACTTTCCAATGACAGTGTGTGTCTGGAGCCTGTGTGAGTCTTACCAATGACAGTGTGTCTTGAAACTGTGTGAGACTTTCCGATGACAGTGTGTGTCTGGAGTCTGTGTGAGTTTTGCCAATGACGGTGTGTCTGGAACCTGTGTGAGACTTTCTGATGACAGTGTGTGTCTGGAGCCTGTGTGAGTGTTGCCAATGACAGCTTGCGTCTGGAACCTGTGTGAGACTTTCTGATGACAGTGTGTGTCTGGAGCCTGTGTGAGTGTTGCCAATGACAGCTTGCGTCTGGAACCTGTGTGAGACTTTCCAATGACAGTGTGTGTCTGGAACCTGTGTGAGACTTAACCGATAACAGTGTGTGTCTGGAGCCTGTGTGAGTTTTGCCAATGACGGTGTGTCTGGAACCTGTGTGAGACTTAACCGAAAACAGTGTGTGTCTGGAGCCTGTGTGAGTGTTGCCAATGACAGTGTGTCTGGAACCTGTGTGAGACTTAACCGATAACAGTGCGTGTCTGGAGCCTGTGTGAGTTTTGCCAATGACGGTGTGTCTGGAACCTGTGTGAGACTTTCCGAAGACAGTGTGTGTCTGGAGCCTGTGTGAGCTTTGCCAATGACAGTGTCTCTGGAACCTGTGTGAGACTTAACCGATAACAGTGTGTGTCTGGAGCCTGTGTGAGTTTTGCCAATGACGGTGTGTCTGGAACCTGTTTGGGACTTTCCGATGAGTGTGTGTCTGGAGCCTGCATGAGTCTTGCCAATGACGGTGTGTCTGGAACCTGTGTGAGACTTTCCGATGACAGTGTGTGTCTGGAGCCTGTGTGAGTTTTGCCAATGACGGTGTGTCTGGAACCTGTGTGAGACTTTCCGATGACAGTGTGTGTCTGGAGTCTGTGTGAGTTTTGCCAATGACGGTGTGTCTGGAACCTGTGTGAGACTTTCCAATGACAGTGTGTGTCTGGAACCTGTGTTGGACTTTCCGATGAGTGTGTGTCTGGAGCCTGCGTGAGTCTTGCCAATGACAGTGTGTCTGGAACCTGTGTGAGACTTTCCAATGACAGTGTGTGTCTGGAGCCTGTGTGAGTTTTGCCAATGACAGTGCATCTGGAACCTGCGTGAGACTTTTCCGATGACAGTGCGTGTCTGGAGCCTGTGTGAGTTTTGCCAATGACGGTGTGTCTGGAACCTGTGTGAGACTTTCCAATGACAGTGTGTGTCTGGAGCCTGTGTGAGTCTTACCAATGACAGTGTGTCTTGAAACTGTGTGAGACTTTCCGATGACAGTGTGTGTCTGGAGTCTGTGTGAGTTTTGCCAATGACGGTGTGTCTGGAACCTGTGTGAGACTTTCTGATGACAGTGTGTGTCTGGAGCCTGTGTGAGTGTTGCCAATGACAGCTTGCGTCTGGAACCTGTGTGAGACTTTCTGATGACAGTGTGTGTCTGGAGCCTGTGTGAGTGTTGCCAATGACAGCTTGCGTCTGGAACCTGTGTGAGACTTTCCAATGACAGTGTGTGTCTGGAACCTGTGTGAGACTTAACCGATAACAGTGTGTGTCTGGAGCCTGTGTGAGTTTTGCCAATGACGGTGTGTCTGGAACCTGTGTGAGACTTAACCGAAAACAGTGTGTGTCTGGAGCCTGTGTGAGTGTTGCCAATGACAGTGTGTCTGGAACCTGTGTGAGACTTAACCGATAACAGTGCGTGTCTGGAGCCTGTGTGAGTTTTGCCAATGACGGTGTGTCTGGAACCTGTGTGAGACTTTCCGAAGACAGTGTGTGTCTGGAGCCTGTGTGAGCTTTGCCAATGACAGTGTCTCTGGAACCTGTGTGAGACTTAACCGATAACAGTGTGTGTCTGGAGCCTGTGTGAGTTTTGCCAATGACGGTGTGTCTGGAACCTGTTTGGGACTTTCCGATGAGTGTGTGTCTGGAGCCTGCATGAGTCTTGCCAATGACGGTGTGTCTGGAACCTGTGTGAGACTTTCCGATGACAGTGTGTGTCTAGAGCCTGTGTGAGGTTTGCTAATGACAGTGTTTCTGGAACCTGTGTGAGACTTTCCAATGACAGCCTGTGTGAGTTTTGCCAATGACAGTGTGTCTGGAACCTGTGTGAGACTTAACCGATAACAGTGTGTGTCTGGAGCCTGCATGAGTCTTGCCAATGACGGTGTGTCTGGAACCTGTGTGAGACTTTCCGATGACAGTGTGTGTCTAGAGCCTGTGTGAGGTTTGCCAATGACAGTGTGTCTGGAATCTGTGTGAGACTTTCCAATGACAGCCTGTGTGAGTTTTGCCAATGACAGTGTGTCTGGAACCTGTGTGAGACTTAACCGATAACAGTGTGTGTCTGGAGCCTGTGTGAGTTTTGCCAATGACGGTGTGTCTGGAACCTGTGTGAGACTTTCCGATGACAGTTTGTGTCTGGAGTCTGTGTGAGTTTTGCCAATGATGGTGTGTCTGGAACCTGTGTGAGGCTTTCCAATGACAGTGGTGTGTGTCTGGAGCCTGCGTGAGTCTTGCCAATGACAGTGCGTCTGGAACCTGTGTGAGTCTTTCCAATGACAGCATGTGCCTGGAGCCTATGTGAGTCTTGGCAATGACAGTGCGTCTGGAACCTGTGTGAGACTTTCCAATGACAGTATGTGTCTGGAGCCTGTGTGAGTCTTGCCAATGACAGTGTGTCTGGAACCTGTGTCAGACTTTCCAATGACAGTGTGTGTCTGGAGCCTGTGTGAGTCTTGCCAATGACAGTGTGTCTGGAACCTGTGTGAACAGTGTGTGTCTGGAGCCTGTGTGAGTTTTGCCAATGACAGTGCATCTGGAACCTGCGTGAGACTTTTCCGATGACAGTGCGTGTCTGGAGCCTGTGTGAGTTTTGCCAATGACGGTGTGTCTGGAACCTGTGTGAGACTTTCCAATGACAGTGTGTGTCTGGAGCCTGTGTGAGTCTTACCAATGACAGTGTGTCTGGAAACTGTGTGAGACTTTCCGATGACAGTGTGTGTCTGGAGTCTGTGTGAGTTTTGCCAATGATGGTGTGTCTGGAACCTTTGTGAGACTTTCCAATGACAGTGTGTGTCTGGAGCCTGTGTGAGACTTTCTGATTACAGTGTGTGTCTGGAGCCTGCACGAGTCTTGCCAATGACAGTTTGTCTGGAACCTGTGTGAGACTTTCCAATGACAGTGTGTGTCTAGAGCCTGTGTGAGTGTTGCCAATGACAGCTTGCATCTGGAACCTGTGTGAGACTTTCCGATGAGTGTGTGTCTGGAGTCTGCGTGAGTCTTGCCAGTGACAGTGTGTCTGGAACCTGTGTGAGACTTAACCGATAACAGTGTGTGTCTGGAGTCTGTGTGAGTTTTGCCAATGACGGTGTGTCTGGAACCTATGTGAGACTTTCCGATGACAGTGTGTGTCTGGAGCCTGTGTGAGCTTTGCCAATGACAGTGTCTCTGGAACCTGTGTGAGACTTGACCGAAAACAGTGTGTGTCTGGAGCCTGTGTGAGTCTTGCCAATGACAGTGTGTCTGGAACCTGTGTGAGACTTAACCGATAACAGTGTGTGTCTGGAGCCTGTGTGAGTTTTGCCAATGACGGTGTGTCTGGAACCTGTGTGAGACTTTCCGATGACAGTGTGTGTCTGGAGCCTGTGTGAGCTTTGCCAATGACAGTGTCTCTGGAACCTGTGTGAGACTTGACCGAAAACAGTGTGTGTCTGGAGCCTGTGTGAGTCTTGCCAATGACAGTGTGTCTGGAACCTGTGTGAGACTTAACCGATAACAGTGTGTGTCTGGAGTCTGTGTGAGTTTTGCCAATGACGGTGTGTCTGGAACCTATGTGAGACTTTCCGATGACAGTGTGTGTCTGGAGCCTGTGTGAGCTTTGCCAATGACAGTGTCTCTGGAACCTGTGTGAGACTTGACCGAAAACAGTGTGTGTCTGGAGCCTGTGTGAGTCTTGCCAATGACAGTGTGTCTGGAACCTGTGTGAGACTTAACCGATAACAGTGTGTGTCTGGAGCCTGTGTGAGTTTTGCCAATGACGGTGTGTCTGGAACCTGTGTGAGACTTTCCGATGACAGTGTGTGTCTGGAGCCTGTGTGAGCTTTGCCAATGACAGTGTCTCTGGAACCTGTGTGAGACTTGACCGATAACAGTGTGTGTCTGGAGCCTGTGTGAGTTTTGCCAATGACGGTGTGTCTGGAACCTGTTTGGAACTTTCCGATGAGTGTGTGTCTGGAGCCTGCATTAGTCTTGCCAATGACGGTGTGTCTGGAACCTGTGTGAAACTTTCCAATGACAGTGTGTGTCTGGAACCTCTGTGAGACTTTCCAATGACAGTGTGTGTCTGGAGCCTGTGCAAGACTTTCCGATGACAGTGTGTGTCTGGAGCCTGTGTGAGTTTTGCCAATGATGGTGTGTCTGGAACCTGTGTGAGACTTTCCGGTGACAGTGTGTGTCTGGAGCCTGTGTGAGGTTTGCGAATGACAGCGTGTCTGGAATCTGTGTGAGACTTTCCAATGACAGCCTGTGTGAGTTTTGCCAACAACAGTGTGTCTGGAACCTGTGTGAGACTTAACCGATAACAGTGTGTGTCTGGAGCCTGTGTGAGTTTTGCCAATGACGGTGTGTCTGGAACCTGTGTGAGACTTTCCGATGACAGTGTGTGTCTGGAGTCTGTGTGAGTTTTGCCAATGACGGTGTGTCTGGAACCTGTGTGAGACTTTCCAATGACAGTGTGTGTCTGGAACCTGTGTTGGACTTTCCGATGAGTGTGTGTCTGGAGCCTGCGTGAGTCTTGCCAATGACAGTGTGTCTGGAACCTGTGTGAGACTTTCCAATGACAGTGTGTGTCTGGAGCCTGTGTAAGTCTTGCCAATGACAGTGTGTCTGGGACCTGTGTGAGACATAACCGATAACAATGTGTGTCTGGAGCCTGTGTGAGTTTTGCCAATGACAGTGCATCTGGAACCTGCGTGAGACTTTTCCGATGACAGTGCGTGTCTGGAGCCTGTGTGAGTTTTGCCAATGACGGTGTGTCTGGAACCTGTGTGAGACTTTCCAATGACAGTGTGTGTCTGGAGCCTGTGTGAGTCTTACCAATGACAGTGTGTCTTGAAACTGTGTGAGACTTTCCGATGACAGTGTGTGTCTGGAGTCTGTGTGAGTTTTGCCAATGACGGTGTGTCTGGAACCTGTGTGAGACTTTCTGATGACAGTGTGTGTCTGGAGCCTGTGTGAGTGTTGCCAATGACAGCTTGCGTCTGGAACCTGTGTGAGACTTTCTGATGACAGTGTGTGTCTGGAGCCTGTGTGAGTGTTGCCAATGACAGCTTGCGTCTGGAACCTGTGTGAGACTTTCCAATGACAGTGTGTGTCTGGAACCTGTGTGAGACTTAACCGATAACAGTGTGTGTCTGGAGCCTGTGTGAGTTTTGCCAATGACGGTGTGTCTGGAACCTGTGTGAGACTTAACCGAAAACAGTGTGTGTCTGGAGCCTGTGTGAGTGTTGCCAATGACAGTGTGTCTGGAACCTGTGTGAGACTTAACCGATAACAGTGCGTGTCTGGAGCCTGTGTGAGTTTTGCCAATGACGGTGTGTCTGGAACCTGTGTGAGACTTTCCGAAGACAGTGTGTGTCTGGAGCCTGTGTGAGCTTTGCCAATGACAGTGTCTCTGGAACCTGTGTGAGACTTAACCGATAACAGTGTGTGTCTGGAGCCTGTGTGAGTTTTGCCAATGACGGTGTGTCTGGAACCTGTTTGGGACTTTCCGATGAGTGTGTGTCTGGAGCCTGCATGAGTCTTGCCAATGACGGTGTGTCTGGAAGCTGTGTGAGACTTTCCGATGACAGTGTGTGTCTAGAGCCTGTGTGAGGTTTGCTAATGACAGTGTTTCTGGAACCTGTGTGAGACTTTCCAATGACAGTGTGTGTCTGGAACCTCTGTGAGACTTTCCAATGACAGTGTGTGTCTGGAGCCTGTGCAAGACTTTCCGATGAGAGTGTGTGTCTGGAGCCTGTGTGAGTTTTGCCAATGATGGTGTGTCTGGAACCTGTGTGAGACTTTCCGATGACAGTGTGTGTCTGGAGCCTGTGTGAGGTTTGCCAATGACAGTGTGTCTGGAATCTATGTGAGACTTTCCAATGACAGCCTGTGTGAGTTTTGCCAATGACAGTGTGTCTGGAACCTGTGTGAGACTTAACCGATAACAGTGTGTGTCTGGAGCCTGTGTGAGTTTTGCCAATGACGGTGTGTCTGTAACCTGTGTGAGACTTTCCGATGACAGTGTGTGTCTGGAACCTGTGTGAGACTTTCCGATGAGTGTGTGTCTGGAGCCTGCGTGAGTCTTGCCAATGACAGTGTGTCTGGAACCTGTGTGAGACTTTCCAATGACAGTGTGTGTCTGGAGCCTGTGTGAGTCTTGCCAATGACAGTGTGTCTGGAACCTGTGTGAGACATAAACGATAACAATGTGTGTCTGGAGCCTGTGTGAGTTTTGCCAATGACAGTGCACTGGAACCTGTGCGAGACTTTCCGATGACAGTGTGTGTCTGGAGCCTGTGTGAGTTTTGCCAATGACAGTGCATCTGGAACCTGTGCGAGACTTCCCAATGACAGTGTGTCTCTGGAGCCTGTGTGAGTCTTGCCAATGACAGTGTGTCTGGAACCTGTGTGAGGCTTCCCAATGACAGTGTGTGTCTGGAGCCTGTGTGAGTCTTGCCAATGACAGCTTGTGTCTGGAACCTGTGTGAGACTTTCCGATGACAGTGTGTGTCTGGAGCATGCGTGAGTCTTGCCAATGACAGTTTGTCTGGAACCTGTGTGGGACTTTCCAATGACAATGTGTGTCTGGAGCCTGCGTGAGTCTTGCCAATGACAGTTTGTCTGGACCTGTGTGAGACTTTCCAATAACAGTGTGTATCTGAGACCTTTGCACATATTTCCATTGACAGTGTGTGTCTGTAGCCTACGTGATTCATTGAAATGACACTTTGTGACTGGGGCCTGTGCAAGTCCTTCCGATGTGAGTGTGTGTCTGGAGCCTGTGTGAGTTTTGCCAATGACGGTGTATTCTGGAACCTGTGTGAGACTTTCCGATGACAGTGTGTGTCTGGAGCCTGTGTGAGTTTTGCCAATGACAGTGTGTCTGGAACCTGTGTGAGACTTTCCGATGACAGTTTATGTCTGGAGCCTGTGTGAGCTTTGCCAATAACAGTGTGTCTGGAACCTGTGTGAGACTTTCCAATGACTGTGTTTCTGGAGCCTGCGTGAGTCTTTCCAATGACAGTTTCTCTTGAACCTGTGTGAGACTTAACCGATAACAATGTGTGTCTGGAGCCTGTGTGAGTTTTTCCAATGACGGTGTGTCTGGAACCTGTTTGGGACTTTCCGATGAGTGTGTGTCTGGAGCCTGCATGAGTCTTGCCAATGACGGTGTGTCTGGAACCTGTATGAGACTTTCCAATGACAGTGTATGTCTGGAGATTGTGCAAGGCTTTCCGATGATAGTGTGTGTCTGGAGCCTGTGTGAGTTTTGCCAATGACAGTGTGTCTGTAGCCTGTGTGAGACTTTCCGATGACAGTGTGTGTCTGGAGCCTGCGTGAGTGTTGCCAATGACAGCTTGCGTCTGGAACCTGTGTGAGACTTTCCGATGAGTGTGTGTCTGGAGCCTTCGTGAGTCTTGCCAATGACGGTGTGTCTGGAACCTGTGTGAGACTTTCCGATGACAGTGTGTGTCTGGAGCCTGTGTGAGCTTTGCCAATGACAGTGTCTCTGGAACCTGTGTGAGACTTAACCGATAACAGTGTGTGTCTGGAGCCTGTGTGAGTTTTGCCAATGACGGTGTGTCTGGAACCTGTGTGAGACTTTCCGATGACAGTGTGTGTCTGGAGCCTGTGTGAGCTTTGCCAATGACAGTGTCTCTGGAACCTTTGTGAGACTTGACCGATAACAGTGTGTGTCTGGAGCCTGTGTGAGTTTTGCCAATGATGGTGTGTCTGGAACCTGTTTGGGACTTTCCGATGAATGTGTGTCTGGAGCCTGCATGAGTCTTGCCAATGACGGTGTGTCTGGAACCTGTGTGAGACTTTCCGATGACAGTGTGTGTCTAGAGCCTGTCTGAGGTTTGCCAATGACAGTGTGTCTGGGAACCTGTGTGAGACTTTCCAATGACAGTGTGTGTCTGGAACCTGTGTGAGACTTTCCAATGACAGTGTGTGTCTGGAGCCTGTGCAAGACTTTCCGATGACAGTGTGTGTCTGGAGCCTGTGTGAGTTTTGCCAATGATGGTGTGTCTGGAACCTGTGTGAGACTTTCCGATGACAGTGTGTGTCTGGAGCCTGTGTGAGGTTTGCCAATGACAGTGTGTCTGGAATCTGTGTGAGACTTTCCAATGACAGCCTGTGTGAGTTTTGCCAACGACAGTGTGTCTGGAACCTGTGTGGGACTTAACCGATAACAGTGTGTGTCTGGAGCCTGTGTGAGTTTTGCCAATGCCGGTGTGTCTGGAACCTGTGTGAGACTTTCCGATGACAGTGTGTGTCTGGAGTCTGTGTGAGTTTTGCCAATGACGGTGTGTCTGGAACCTGTGTGAGACTTTCCAATGACAGTGTGTGTCTGGAACCTGTGTGAGACTTTCCGATGAGTGTGTGTCTGGAGCCTGCATGAGTCTTGCCAATGACAGTGTGTCTGGAACCTGTGTGAGTCTTACCAATGACAGTGTGTCTTGAAACGGTGTGAGACTTTCCGATGACAGTGTGTGTCTGGAGTCTGTGTGAGTTTTGCCAATGACGGTGTGTCTGGAACCTGTGTGAGACTTTCCGATGACAGTGTGTGTCTGGAGCCTGTGTGAGTGTTGCCAATGACAGCTTGCGTCTGGAACCTGTGTGAGACTTTCCGATGAGTGTGTGTCTGGAGCCTATGTGAGTCTTGCCAATGACAGTGTGTCTGGAACCTGTGTGAGACTTAACCGATAACAGTGTGTGTCTGGAGCCTGTGTGAGCTTTGCCAATGACAGTGTCTCTGGAACCTGTGTGAGACTTAACCGATAACAGTGTGTGTCTAGAGCCTGTGTGAGTTTTGCCAATGACGGTGTGTCTGGAACCTGTTTGGGACTTTCCGATGAGTGTGTGTCTGGAGCCTGTGTGAGCTTTGCCAATGACAGTGTCTCTGGAACTTGTGTGAGACTTTCCGATGACAGTGTGTGTCTCGAGTCTGTGTGAGTTTTGCCAATGACGGTGTGTCTGGAACCTGTGTGAGACTTTCCGATGAGTGTGTGTCTGGAGCCTACGTGAGTCTTGCCAATGACAGTGTGTCTGGAACCTGTGTGAGACTTTCCAATGACAGTGTGTGTCTGGAGCCTGTGTGAGTCTTGCCAATGACAGTGTGTCTGGAACCTGTGTGAGACATAACCGATAACAATGTGTGTCTGGAGCCTGTGTGAGTTTTGCCAATGACAGTGCATCTGGAACCTGTGTGAGACTTTCCAATGACAGTGTGTGTCTGGAGCCTGTGTGAGTCTTACCAATGACAGTGTGTCTTGAAACTGTGTGAGACTTTCCGATGACAGTGTGTGTCTGTGTGAGTTGTGCCAATGACGGTGTGTCTGGAACCTGTGTGAGACTTTCCGATGACAGTGTGTGTCTGGAGCCTGTGGAGTGTTGCCAATGACAGCTTGCGTCTGGAACCTGTGTGAGACTTAACCGATAACAGTGTGTGTCTGGAGCCTGTGTGAGTTTTGCCAATGACTGTGTGTCTGGAACCTTTGTGAGACTTTCTGAAGACAGTGTGTGTCTGGAGCCTGTGTGAGCTTTGCCAATGACAGTGTCTCTGGAACCTGTGTGAGACTTAACCGATAACAGTGTGTGTCTGGAGCCTGTGTGAGTTTTGCCAATGACGGTGTGTCTGGAACCTGTTTGGGACTTTCCGATGAGTGTGTGTCTGGAGCCTGCATGAGTCTTGCCAATGACGGTGTGTCTGGAACCTGTGTGAGACTTTCCGATGACAGTGTGTGTCTAGAGCCTGTTTGAGGTTTGCCAATGACAGTGTGTCTGGAACCTCTGTGAGACTTTCCAATGACAGTGTGTGTCTGGAGCCTGTGCAAGACTTTCCGATGACAGTGTGTGTCTGGAGCCTGTGTAGGTTTTGCCAATGATGGTGTGTCTGGAACCTGTGTGAGACTTTCCGATGACAGTGTGTGTCTGGAGCCTGTGTGAGGTTTGCCAATGACAGTGTGTCTGGAATCTGTGTGAGACTTTCCAATTACAGCCTGTGTGAGTTTTGCCAATGACAGTGTGTCTGGAACCTGTGTGAGACTTAACCGATAACAGTGTGTGTCTGGAGCCTGTGTGAGTTTTGCCAATGACGGTGTGTCTGGAACCTGTGTGAGACTTTCCGATGACAGTGTGTGTCTGGAACCTGTGTGAGACTTTCCGATGAGTGTGTGTCTGGAGCCTGCGTGAGTCTTGCCAATGACAGTGTGTCTGGACCTGTGTGAGACATAACCGATAACAATGTTGTCTGGAGCCTGTGTGAGTTTTGCCAATGACAGTGCATCTGGAAACTGTGCAAGACTTTCCGATGACAGTGTGTGTCTGGAGCCTGTCTGAGTTTTGCCAATGACGGTGTGTCTGGAACCTGTGTGAGACTTCCCAATGACAGTGTGTGTCTAGAGCCTGTGTGAGTCTTGCCAATGACAGCATGTGTCTGGAACCTGTGTGAGACTTTCCGATGACAGTGTGTGTCTGGAGCATGCGTGAGTCTTGCCAATGACAGTTTGTCTGGACCTGTGTGAGACTTTCCAATAACAGTGTGTATCTGAGACCTTTGCACATATTTCCATTGACAGTGTGTGTCTGTAGCCTACGTGATTCATTGAAATGACACTGTGTGACTGGGGCCTGTGCAAGTCCTTCCGATGTGAGTGTGTGTCTGGAGCCTGTGTGAGTTTTGCCAATGACGGTGTATTCTGGAACCTGTGTGAGACTTTCTGATGACAGTGTGTGTCTGGAGCCTGTGTGAGCCTTGCCAATGACAGTGTGTCTGGAACCTGTGTGAGACTTAACCGATAACAGTGTGTGTCTGGAGCCTGTGTGAGTTTTGCCAATGACAGTGTGTCTGGAACCTGTGTGAGACTTCCCGATGACAGTTTATGTCTGGAGCCTGTGTGAGCTTTGCCAATGACAGTGTGTCTGGAACCTGTGTGATACTTTCCAATGACAGTGTGTTTCTGGAGCCTGCGTGAGTCTTTCCAATGACAGTTTCTCTTGAACCTGTGTGAGACTTAACCGATAACAGTGTGTGTCTGGAGCCTGTGTGAGTTTTGCCAATGACGGTGTGTCTGGAACCTGTTTCGGACTTTCCGATGAGTGTGTGTCTGGAGCCTGCATGAGTCTTGCCAATGACGGTGTGTCTGGAACCTGTATGAGACTTTCCAATGACAGTGTATGTCTGGAGCCTGTGCAAGACTTTCCAATGATAGTGTGTGTCTGGAGCCTGTGTGAGTTTTGCCAATGACAGTGTGTCTGTAACCTGTGTGAGACTTTCCGATGACAGTGTGTGTCTGGAGCCGGCGTGAGGTTCGCCAATGACAGTGTGTCTGGAACCTGTGTGAGACTTTCCAATGGCAGTGTGTGTCTGGAGCCTGTGTGAGTCTTGCCAATGACAGTGTGTCTGGAACCTGTGTGAGACTTAACCGATAACAGTGTGTGTCTGGAGCCTGTGTGAGTTTTGCCAATGACGGTGTGTCTGGAACCTGTGTGAGACTTTCCGATGACAGTGTGTGTCTGGAGCCTGTGTGAGCTTTGCCAATGACAGTGTCTCTGGAACCTGTGTGAGACTTAACCGATAACAGTGTGTGTCTGGAGCCTGTGTGAGTTTTGCCAATGACGGTGTGTCTGGAACCTGTGTGAGACTTTCTGATGACAGTGTGTGTCTAGAGCCTGTGTGAGGTTTGCCAATGACAGTGTGCTTGGAACCAGTGTGAGACTTTCCAATGACAGTGTGTGTCTGGAACCTCTGTGAGACTTTCCAATGACAGTGTGTGTCTGGAGCCTGTGCAAGACTTTCCGATGACAGTGTGTGTCTGGAGCCTGTGTGAGTTTTGCCAATGATGGTGTGTCTGGAACCTGTGTGAGACTTTCCAATGACAGTGTGTGTCTGGAACCTGTGTGAGACTTTCCAATGACAGTGTGTGTCTGGAGCCTGTGCAAGACTTTCCGATGACAGTGTGTGTCTGGAGCCTGTGTGAGTTTTGCCAATGATGGTGTGTCTGGAACCTGTGTGAGACTTTCCGATGACAGTGTGTGTCTGGAGATTGTGTGAGGTTTGCCAATGACAGTGTGTCTGGAATCTGTGTGAGACTTTCCAATGACAGCCTGTGTGAGTTTTGCCAACGACAGTGTGTCTGGAACCTGTGTGGGACTTAACCGATAACAGTGTGTGTCTGGAGCCTGTGTGAGTTTTGCCAATGCCGGTGTGTCTGGAACCTGTGTGAGACTTTCCGATGACAGTGTGTGTCTGGAGTCTGTGTGAGTTTTGCCAATGACGGTGTGTCTGGAACCTGTGTGAGACTTTCCAATGACAGTGTGTGTCTGGAACCTGTGTGAGACTTTCCGATGAGTGTGTGTCTGGAGCCTGCATGAGTCTTGCCAATGACAGTGTGTCTGAAACCTGTGTGAGTCTTACCAATGACAGTGTGTCTTGAAACGGTGTGAGACTTTCCGATGACAGTGTGTGTCTGGAGTCTGTGTGAGTTTTGCCAATGACGGTGTGTCTGGAACCTGTGTGAGACTTTCCGATGACAGTGTGTGTCTGGAGCCTGTGTGAGTGTTGCCAATGACAGCTTGCGTCTGGAACCTGTGTGAGACTTTCCGATGAGTGTGTGTCTGGAGCCTATGTGAGTCTTGCCAATGACAGTGTGTCTGGAACCTGTGTGAGACTTAACCGATAACAGTGTGTGTCTGGAGCCTGTGTGAGCTTTGCCAATGACAGTGTCTCTGGAACCTGTGTGAGACTTAACCGATAACAGTGTGTGTCTAGAGCCTGTGTGAGTTTTGCCAATGACGGTGTGTCTGGAACCTGTTTGGGACTTTCCGATGAGTGTGTGTCTGGAGCCTGTGTGAGCTTTGCCAATGACAGTGTCTCTGGAACTTGTGTGAGACTTTCCGATGACAGTGTGTGTCTCGAGTCTGTGTGAGTTTTGCCAATGACGGTGTGTCTGGAACCTGTGTGAGACTTTCCGATGAGTGTGTGTCTGGAGCCTGCGTGAGTCTTGCCAATGACAGTGTGTCTGGAACCTGTGTGAGACTTTCCAATGACAGTGTGTGTCTGGAGCCTGTGTGAGTCTTGCCAATGACAGTGTGTCTGGAACCTGTGTGAGACATAACCGATAACAATGTGTGTCTGGAGCCTGTGTGAGTTTTGCCAATGACAGTGCATCTGGAACCTGTGTGAGACTTTCCAATGACAGTGTGTGTCTGGAGCCTGTGTGAGTCTTACCAATGACAGTGTGTCTTGAAACTGTGTGAGACTTTCCGATGACAGTGTGTGTCTGTGTGAGTTTTGCCAATGACGGTGTGTCTGGAACCTGTGTGAGACTTTCCGATGACAGTGTGTGTCTGGAGCCTGTGGAGTGTTGCCAATGACAGCTTGCGTCTGGAACCTGTGTGAGACTTAACCGATAACAGTGTGTGTCTGGAGCCTGTGTGAGTTTTGCCAATGACTGTGTGTCTGGAACCTGTGTGAGACTTTCTGAAGACAGTGTGTGTCTGGAGCCTGTGTGAGCTTTGCCAATGACAGTGTCTCTGGAACCTGTGTGAGACTTAACCGATAACAGTGTGTGTCTGGAGCCTGTGTGAGTTTTGCCAATGACGGTGTGTCTGGAACCTGTTTGGGACTTTCCGATGAGTGTGTGTCTGGAGCCTGCATGAGTCTTGCCAATGACGGTGTGTCTGGAACCTGTGTGAGACTTTCCGATGACAGTGTGTGTCTAGAGCCTGTTTGAGGTTTGCCAATGACAGTGTGTCTGGAACCTCTGTGAGACTTTCCAATGACAGTGTGTGTCTGGAGCCTGTGCAAGACTTTCCGATGACAGTGTGTGTCTGGAGCCTGTGTAGGTTTTGCCAATGATGGTGTGTCTGGAACCTGTGTGAGACTTTCCGATGACAGTGTGTGTCTGGAGCCTGTGTGAGGTTTGCCAATGACAGTGTGTCTGGAATCTGTGTGAGACTTTCCAATTACAGCCTGTGTGAGTTTTGCCAATGACAGTGTGTCTGGAACCTGTGTGAGACTTAACCGATGACAGTGTGTGTCTGGAACCTGTGTGAGACTTTCCGATGAGTGTGTGTCTGGAGCCTGCGTGAGTCTTGCCAATGACAGTGTGTCTGGACCTGTGTGAGACATAACCGATAACAATGTTGTCTGGAGCCTGTGTGAGTTTTGCCAATGACAGTGCATCTGGAACCTGTGCGAGACTTCCCAATGACAGTGTGTCTCTGGAGCCTGTGTGAGTCTTGCCAATGACAGTGTGTCTGGAACCTGTGTGAGGCTTCCCAATGACAGTGTGTGTCTGGAGCCTGTGTGAGTCTTGCCAATGACAGCTTGTGTCTGGAACCTGTGTGAGACTTTCCGATGACAGTGTGTGTCTGGAGCATGCGTGAGTCTTGCCAATGACAGTTTGTCTGGAACCTGTGTGGGACTTTCCAATGACAATGTGTGTCTGGAGCCTGCGTGAGTCTTGCCAATGACAGTTTGTCTGGACCTGTGTGAGACTTTCCAATAACAGTGTGTATCTGAGACCTTTGCACATATTTCCATTGACAGTGTGTGTCTGTAGCCTACGTGATTCATTGAAATGACACTTTGTGACTGGGGCCTGTGCAAGTCCTTCCGATGTGAGTGTGTGTCTGGAGCCTGTGTGAGTTTTGCCAATGACGGTGTATTCTGGAACCTGTGTGAGACTTTCCGATGACAGTGTGTGTCTGGAGCCTGTGTGAGTTTTGCCAATGACAGTGTGTCTGGAACCTGTGTGAGACTTTCCGATGACAGTTTATGTCTGGAGCCTGTGTGAGCTTTGCCAATAACAGTGTGTCTGGAACCTGTGTGAGACTTTCCAATGACTGTGTTTCTGGAGCCTGCGTGAGTCTTTCCAATGACAGTTTCTCTTGAACCTGTGTGAGACTTAACCGATAACAATGTGTGTCTGGAGCCTGTGTGAGTTTTTCCAATGACGGTGTGTCTGGAACCTGTTTGGGACTTTCCGATGAGTGTGTGTCTGGAGCCTGCATGAGTCTTGCCAATGACGGTGTGTCTGGAACCTGTATGAGACTTTCCAATGACAGTGTATGTCTGGAGATTGTGCAAGGCTTTCCGATGATAGTGTGTGTCTGGAGCCTGTGTGAGTTTTGCCAATGACAGTGTGTCTGTAGCCTGTGTGAGACTTTCCGATGACAGTGTGTGTCTGGAGCCTGCGTGAGTGTTGCCAATGACAGCTTGCGTCTGGAACCTGTGTGAGACTTTCCGATGAGTGTGTGTCTGGAGCCTTCGTGAGTCTTGCCAATGACGGTGTGTCTGGAACCTGTGTGAGACTTTCCGATGACAGTGTGTGTCTGGAGCCTGTGTGAGCTTTGCCAATGACAGTGTCTCTGGAACCTGTGTGAGACTTAACCGATAACAGTGTGTGTCTGGAGCCTGTGTGAGTTTTGCCAATGACGGTGTGTCTGGAACCTGTGTGAGACTTTCCGATGACAGTGTGTGTCTGGAGCCTGTGTGAGCTTTGCCAATGACAGTGTCTCTGGAACCTTTGTGAGACTTGACCGATAACAGTGTGTGTCTGGAGCCTGTGTGAGTTTTGCCAATGATGGTGTGTCTGGAACCTGTTTGGGACTTTCCGATGAATGTGTGTCTGGAGCCTGCATGAGTCTTGCCAATGACGGTGTGTCTGGAACCTGTGTGAGACTTTCCGATGACAGTGTGTGTCTAGAGCCTGTCTGAGGTTTGCCAATGACAGTGTGTCTGGGAACCTGTGTGAGACTTTCCAATGACAGTGTGTGTCTGGAACCTGTGTGAGACTTTCCAATGACAGTGTGTGTCTGGAGCCTGTGCAAGACTTTCCGATGACAGTGTGTGTCTGGAGCCTGTGTGAGTTTTGCCAATGATGGTGTGTCTGGAACCTGTGTGAGACTTTCCGATGACAGTGTGTGTCTGGAGCCTGTGTGAGGTTTGCCAATGACAGTGTGTCTGGAATCTGTGTGAGACTTTCCAATGACAGCCTGTGTGAGTTTTGCCAACGACAGTGTGTCTGGAACCTGTGTGGGACTTAACCGATAACAGTGTGTGTCTGGAGCCTGTGTGAGTTTTGCCAATGCCGGTGTGTCTGGAACCTGTGTGAGACTTTCCGATGACAGTGTGTGTCTGGAGTCTGTGTGAGTTTTGCCAATGACGGTGTGTCTGGAACCTGTGTGAGACTTTCCAATGACAGTGTGTGTCTGGAACCTGTGTGAGACTTTCCGATGAGTGTGTGTCTGGAGCCTGCATGAGTCTTGCCAATGACAGTGTGTCTGGAACCTGTGTGAGTCTTACCAATGACAGTGTGTCTTGAAACGGTGTGAGACTTTCCGATGACAGTGTGTGTCTGGAGTCTGTGTGAGTTTTGCCAATGACGGTGTGTCTGGAACCTGTGTGAGACTTTCCGATGACAGTGTGTGTCTGGAGCCTGTGTGAGTGTTGCCAATGACAGCTTGCGTCTGGAACCTGTGTGAGACTTTCCGATGAGTGTGTGTCTGGAGCCTATGTGAGTCTTGCCAATGACAGTGTGTCTGGAACCTGTGTGAGACTTAACCGATAACAGTGTGTGTCTGGAGCCTGTGTGAGCTTTGCCAATGACAGTGTCTCTGGAACCTGTGTGAGACTTAACCGATAACAGTGTGTGTCTAGAGCCTGTGTGAGTTTTGCCAATGACGGTGTGTCTGGAACCTGTTTGGGACTTTCCGATGAGTGTGTGTCTGGAGCCTGTGTGAGCTTTGCCAATGACAGTGTCTCTGGAACTTGTGTGAGACTTTCCGATGACAGTGTGTGTCTCGAGTCTGTGTGAGTTTTGCCAATGACGGTGTGTCTGGAACCTGTGTGAGACTTTCCGATGAGTGTGTGTCTGGAGCCTACGTGAGTCTTGCCAATGACAGTGTGTCTGGAACCTGTGTGAGACTTTCCAATGACAGTGTGTGTCTGGAGCCTGTGTGAGTCTTGCCAATGACAGTGTGTCTGGAACCTGTGTGAGACATAACCGATAACAATGTGTGTCTGGAGCCTGTGTGAGTTTTGCCAATGACAGTGCATCTGGAACCTGTGTGAGACTTTCCAATGACAGTGTGTGTCTGGAGCCTGTGTGAGTCTTACCAATGACAGTGTGTCTTGAAACTGTGTGAGACTTTCCGATGACAGTGTGTGTCTGTGTGAGTTGTGCCAATGACGGTGTGTCTGGAACCTGTGTGAGACTTTCCGATGACAGTGTGTGTCTGGAGCCTGTGGAGTGTTGCCAATGACAGCTTGCGTCTGGAACCTGTGTGAGACTTAACCGATAACAGTGTGTGTCTGGAGCCTGTGTGAGTTTTGCCAATGACTGTGTGTCTGGAACCTTTGTGAGACTTTCTGAAGACAGTGTGTGTCTGGAGCCTGTGTGAGCTTTGCCAATGACAGTGTCTCTGGAACCTGTGTGAGACTTAACCGATAACAGTGTGTGTCTGGAGCCTGTGTGAGTTTTGCCAATGACGGTGTGTCTGGAACCTGTTTGGGACTTTCCGATGAGTGTGTGTCTGGAGCCTGCATGAGTCTTGCCAATGACGGTGTGTCTGGAACCTGTGTGAGACTTTCCGATGACAGTGTGTGTCTAGAGCCTGTTTGAGGTTTGCCAATGACAGTGTGTCTGGAACCTCTGTGAGACTTTCCAATGACAGTGTGTGTCTGGAGCCTGTGCAAGACTTTCCGATGACAGTGTGTGTCTGGAGCCTGTGTAGGTTTTGCCAATGATGGTGTGTCTGGAACCTGTGTGAGACTTTCCGATGACAGTGTGTGTCTGGAGCCTGTGTGAGGTTTGCCAATGACAGTGTGTCTGGAATCTGTGTGAGACTTTCCAATTACAGCCTGTGTGAGTTTTGCCAATGACAGTGTGTCTGGAACCTGTGTGAGACTTAACCGATAACAGTGTGTGTCTGGAGCCTGTGTGAGTTTTGCCAATGACGGTGTGTCTGGAACCTGTGTGAGACTTTCCGATGACAGTGTGTGTCTGGAACCTGTGTGAGACTTTCCGATGAGTGTGTGTCTGGAGCCTGCGTGAGTCTTGCCAATGACAGTGTGTCTGGACCTGTGTGAGACATAACCGATAACAATGTTGTCTGGAGCCTGTGTGAGTTTTGCCAATGACAGTGCATCTGGAAACTGTGCAAGACTTTCCGATGACAGTGTGTGTCTGGAGCCTGTCTGAGTTTTGCCAATGACGGTGTGTCTGGAACCTGTGTGAGACTTCCCAATGACAGTGTGTGTCTAGAGCCTGTGTGAGTCTTGCCAATGACAGCATGTGTCTGGAACCTGTGTGAGACTTTCCGATGACAGTGTGTGTCTGGAGCATGCGTGAGTCTTGCCAATGACAGTTTGTCTGGACCTGTGTGAGACTTTCCAATAACAGTGTGTATCTGAGACCTTTGCACATATTTCCATTGACAGTGTGTGTCTGTAGCCTACGTGATTCATTGAAATGACACTGTGTGACTGGGGCCTGTGCAAGTCCTTCCGATGTGAGTGTGTGTCTGGAGCCTGTGTGAGTTTTGCCAATGACGGTGTATTCTGGAACCTGTGTGAGACTTTCTGATGACAGTGTGTGTCTGGAGCCTGTGTGAGCCTTGCCAATGACAGTGTGTCTGGAACCTGTGTGAGACTTAACCGATAACAGTGTGTGTCTGGAGCCTGTGTGAGTTTTGCCAATGACAGTGTGTCTGGAACCTGTGTGAGACTTCCCGATGACAGTTTATGTCTGGAGCCTGTGTGAGCTTTGCCAATGACAGTGTGTCTGGAACCTGTGTGATACTTTCCAATGACAGTGTGTTTCTGGAGCCTGCGTGAGTCTTTCCAATGACAGTTTCTCTTGAACCTGTGTGAGACTTAACCGATAACAGTGTGTGTCTGGAGCCTGTGTGAGTTTTGCCAATGACGGTGTGTCTGGAACCTGTTTCGGACTTTCCGATGAGTGTGTGTCTGGAGCCTGCATGAGTCTTGCCAATGACGGTGTGTCTGGAACCTGTATGAGACTTTCCAATGACAGTGTATGTCTGGAGCCTGTGCAAGACTTTCCAATGATAGTGTGTGTCTGGAGCCTGTGTGAGTTTTGCCAATGACAGTGTGTCTGTAACCTGTGTGAGACTTTCCGATGACAGTGTGTGTCTGGAGCCGGCGTGAGGTTCGCCAATGACAGTGTGTCTGGAACCTGTGTGAGACTTTCCAATGGCAGTGTGTGTCTGGAGCCTGTGTGAGTCTTGCCAATGACAGTGTGTCTGGAACCTGTGTGAGACTTAACCGATAACAGTGTGTGTCTGGAGCCTGTGTGAGTTTTGCCAATGACGGTGTGTCTGGAACCTGTGTGAGACTTTCCGATGACAGTGTGTGTCTGGAGCCTGTGTGAGCTTTGCCAATGACAGTGTCTCTGGAACCTGTGTGAGACTTAACCGATAACAGTGTGTGTCTGGAGCCTGTGTGAGTTTTGCCAATGACGGTGTGTCTGGAACCTGTGTGAGACTTTCTGATGACAGTGTGTGTCTAGAGCCTGTGTGAGGTTTGCCAATGACAGTGTGCTTGGAACCAGTGTGAGACTTTCCAATGACAGTGTGTGTCTGGAACCTCTGTGAGACTTTCCAATGACAGTGTGTGTCTGGAGCCTGTGCAAGACTTTCCGATGACAGTGTGTGTCTGGAGCCTGTGTGAGTTTTGCCAATGATGGTGTGTCTGGAACCTGTGTGAGACTTTCCAATGACAGTGTGTGTCTGGAACCTGTGTGAGACTTTCCAATGACAGTGTGTGTCTGGAGCCTGTGCAAGACTTTCCGATGACAGTGTGTGTCTGGAGCCTGTGTGAGTTTTGCCAATGATGGTGTGTCTGGAACCTGTGTGAGACTTTCCGATGACAGTGTGTGTCTGGAGATTGTGTGAGGTTTGCCAATGACAGTGTGTCTGGAATCTGTGTGAGACTTTCCAATGACAGCCTGTGTGAGTTTTGCCAACGACAGTGTGTCTGGAACCTGTGTGGGACTTAACCGATAACAGTGTGTGTCTGGAGCCTGTGTGAGTTTTGCCAATGCCGGTGTGTCTGGAACCTGTGTGAGACTTTCCGATGACAGTGTGTGTCTGGAGTCTGTGTGAGTTTTGCCAATGACGGTGTGTCTGGAACCTGTGTGAGACTTTCCAATGACAGTGTGTGTCTGGAACCTGTGTGAGACTTTCCGATGAGTGTGTGTCTGGAGCCTGCATGAGTCTTGCCAATGACAGTGTGTCTGAAACCTGTGTGAGTCTTACCAATGACAGTGTGTCTTGAAACGGTGTGAGACTTTCCGATGACAGTGTGTGTCTGGAGTCTGTGTGAGTTTTGCCAATGACGGTGTGTCTGGAACCTGTGTGAGACTTTCCGATGACAGTGTGTGTCTGGAGCCTGTGTGAGTGTTGCCAATGACAGCTTGCGTCTGGAACCTGTGTGAGACTTTCCGATGAGTGTGTGTCTGGAGCCTATGTGAGTCTTGCCAATGACAGTGTGTCTGGAACCTGTGTGAGACTTAACCGATAACAGTGTGTGTCTGGAGCCTGTGTGAGCTTTGCCAATGACAGTGTCTCTGGAACCTGTGTGAGACTTAACCGATAACAGTGTGTGTCTAGAGCCTGTGTGAGTTTTGCCAATGACGGTGTGTCTGGAACCTGTTTGGGACTTTCCGATGAGTGTGTGTCTGGAGCCTGTGTGAGCTTTGCCAATGACAGTGTCTCTGGAACTTGTGTGAGACTTTCCGATGACAGTGTGTGTCTCGAGTCTGTGTGAGTTTTGCCAATGACGGTGTGTCTGGAACCTGTGTGAGACTTTCCGATGAGTGTGTGTCTGGAGCCTGCGTGAGTCTTGCCAATGACAGTGTGTCTGGAACCTGTGTGAGACTTTCCAATGACAGTGTGTGTCTGGAGCCTGTGTGAGTCTTGCCAATGACAGTGTGTCTGGAACCTGTGTGAGACATAACCGATAACAATGTGTGTCTGGAGCCTGTGTGAGTTTTGCCAATGACAGTGCATCTGGAACCTGTGTGAGACTTTCCAATGACAGTGTGTGTCTGGAGCCTGTGTGAGTCTTACCAATGACAGTGTGTCTTGAAACTGTGTGAGACTTTCCGATGACAGTGTGTGTCTGTGTGAGTTTTGCCAATGACGGTGTGTCTGGAACCTGTGTGAGACTTTCCGATGACAGTGTGTGTCTGGAGCCTGTGGAGTGTTGCCAATGACAGCTTGCGTCTGGAACCTGTGTGAGACTTAACCGATAACAGTGTGTGTCTGGAGCCTGTGTGAGTTTTGCCAATGACTGTGTGTCTGGAACCTGTGTGAGACTTTCTGAAGACAGTGTGTGTCTGGAGCCTGTGTGAGCTTTGCCAATGACAGTGTCTCTGGAACCTGTGTGAGACTTAACCGATAACAGTGTGTGTCTGGAGCCTGTGTGAGTTTTGCCAATGACGGTGTGTCTGGAACCTGTTTGGGACTTTCCGATGAGTGTGTGTCTGGAGCCTGCATGAGTCTTGCCAATGACGGTGTGTCTGGAACCTGTGTGAGACTTTCCGATGACAGTGTGTGTCTAGAGCCTGTTTGAGGTTTGCCAATGACAGTGTGTCTGGAACCTCTGTGAGACTTTCCAATGACAGTGTGTGTCTGGAGCCTGTGCAAGACTTTCCGATGACAGTGTGTGTCTGGAGCCTGTGTAGGTTTTGCCAATGATGGTGTGTCTGGAACCTGTGTGAGACTTTCCGATGACAGTGTGTGTCTGGAGCCTGTGTGAGGTTTGCCAATGACAGTGTGTCTGGAATCTGTGTGAGACTTTCCAATTACAGCCTGTGTGAGTTTTGCCAATGACAGTGTGTCTGGAACCTGTGTGAGACTTAACCGATAACAGTGTGTGTCTGGAGCCTGTGTGAGTTTTGCCAATGACGGTGTGTCTGGAACCTGTGTGAGACTTTCCGATGACAGTGTGTGTCTGGAACCTGTGTGAGACTTTCCGATGAGTGTGTGTCTGGAGCCTGCGTGAGTCTTGCCAATGACAGTGTGTCTGGACCTGTGTGAGACATAACCGATAACAATGTTGTCTGGAGCCTGTGTGAGTTTTGCCAATGACAGTGCATCTGGAAACTGTGCAAGACTTTCCGATGACAGTGTGTGTCTGGAGCCTGTCTGAGTTTTGCCAATGACGGTGTGTCTGGAACCTGTGTGAGACTTCCCAATGACAGTGTGTGTCTAGAGCCTGTGTGAGTCTTGCCAATGACAGCATGTGTCTGGAACCTGTGTGAGACTTTCCGATGACAGTGTGTGTCTGGAGCATGCGTGAGTCTTGCCAATGACAGTTTGTCTGGACCTGTGTGAGACTTTCCAATAACAGTGTGTATCTGAGACCTTTGCACATATTTCCATTGACAGTGTGTGTCTGTAGCCTACGTGATTCATTGAAATGACACTGTGTGACTGGGGCCTGTGCAAGTCCTTCCGATGTGAGTGTGTGTCTGGAGCCTGTGTGAGTTTTGCCAATGACGGTGTATTCTGGAACCTGTGTGAGACTTTCTGATGACAGTGTGTGTCTGGAGCCTGTGTGAGCCTTGCCAATGACAGTGTGTCTGGGACCTGTGTGAGACTTAACCGATAACAGTGTGTGTCTGGAGCCTGTGTGAGTTTTGCCAATGACAGTGTGTCTGGAACCTGTGTGAGACTTTCCGATGACAGTTTATGTCTGGAGCCTGTGTGAGCTTTGCCAATGACAGTGTGTCTGGAACCTGTGTGATACTTTCCAATGACAGTGTGTTTCTGGAGCCTGCGTGAGTCTTTCCAATGACAGTTTCTCTTGAACCTGTGTGAGACTTAACCGATAACAGTGTGTGTCTGGAGCCTGTGTGAGTTTTGCCAATGACGGTGTGTCTGGAACCTGTTTCGGACTTTCCGATGAGTGTGTGTCTGGAGCCTGCATGAGTCTTGCCAATGACGGTGTGTCTGGAACCTGTATGAGACTTTCTAATGACAGTGTATGTCTGGAGCCTGTGCAAGACTTTCCAATGATAGTGTGTGTCTGGAGCCTGTGTGAGTTTTGCCAATGACAGTGTGTCTGTAACCTGTGTGAGACTTTCCGATGACAGTGTGTGTCTGGAGACTGCGTGAGGTTCGCAAATGACAGTGTGTCTGGAACCTGTGTGAGACTTTCCAATGGCACTGTGTTTCTGGAGCCTGCGTGAGTCTTTCCAATGACAGTTTCTCTTGAACCTGTGTGAGACTTAACCGATAACAGTGTGTGTCTGGAGCCTGTGTGAGTTTTGCCAATGACGGTGTGTCTGGAACCTGTTTGGGACTTTCCGATGAGTGTGTGTCTGGAGCCTGCATGAGTCTTGCCAATGACGGTGTGTCTGGAACCTGTGTGAGACTTTCCGATGACAGTGTGTGTCTGGAGCCTGTGTGAGTTTTACCAATGACAGTGTGTCTGTAACCTGTGTGAGACTTTCCGATGACAGTGTGTGTCTGGAGCCTGCGTGAGGTTCGCCAATGACAGTGTGTCTGGAACCTGTGTGAGACTTTCCAATGGCAGTGTGTGTCTGGAGCCTGTGTGAGTCTTGCCAATGACAGTGTGTCTGGAACCTGTGTGAGACTTAACCGATAACAGTGTGTGTCTGGAGCCTGTGTGAGTTTTGCCAATGACGGTGTGTCTGGAACCTGTGTGAGACTTTACGATGACAGTGTGTGTCTGGAGCCTGTGTGAGCTTTGCCAATGACAGTGTCTCTGGAACCTGTGTGAGACTTAACCGATAACAGTGTGTGTCTGGAGCCTGTGTGAGTTTTGCCAATGACGGTGTGTCTGGAACCTGTGTGAGACTTTCTGATGACAGTGTGTGTCTAGAGCCTGTGTGAGGTTTGCCAATGACAGTGTGCTTGGAACCCGTGTGAGACTTTCCAATGACAGTGTGTGTCTGGAACCTCTGTGAGACTTTCCAATGACAGTGTGTGTCTGGAGCCTGTGCAAGACTTTCCGATGACAGTGTGTGTCTGGAGCCTGTGTGAGTTTTGCCAATGATGGTGTGTCTGGAACCTGTGTGAGACTTTCCGATGACAGTGTGTGTCTGGAGCCTGTGTGAGGTTTGCCAATGACAGTGTGTCTGGAATCTGTGTGAGACTTTCCAATGACAGCCTGTGTGAGTTTTGCCAATGACGGTGTGTCTGGAACCTGTGTGAGACTTAACCGATAACAGTGTGTCTGGAGCCTGTGTGAGTTTTGCCAATGACCGTGTGTCTGGAACCTGTGTGAGACTTTCCGATGACAGTGTGTGTCTGGAGTCTTTGTGAGTTTTGCCAATGACGGTGTGTCTGGAACCTGTGTGAGACTTTCCAATGACAGTGTGTGTCTGGAACCTGTGTGAGACTTTCCGATGAGTGTGTGTCGGGAGCCTGCGTGAGTCTTGCCAATGACAGTGTGTCTGGAACCTGTGTGAGACTTTCCAATGACTGTGTGTCTGGAGCCTGTGTGAGTCTTGCCAATGAAAGTGTGTCTGGAACCTGTGTGAGACATAACCGATAACAATGTGTGTCTGGAGCCTGTGTGAGTCTTGCCAATCACAGCTTGTGTCTGCAACCTGTGTGAGACTTTCCGATGACAGTGTGTGTCTGGAGCATGCGTGAGTCTTGCCAATGACAGTTTGTCTGGAACCTGTGTGGGACTTTCCGATGACAATGTGTGTCTGGAGCCTGTGTGAGTCTTGCCAATGACAGTTTGTCTGGACCTGTGTGAGACTTTCCAATAACAGTGTATATCTGAGACCTTTGCACATATTTCCATTGACAGTGTGTGTCTGTAGCCTACGTGATTCATTGAAATGACACTGCATGACTGGGGCCTGTGCAAGTCCTTCCGATGTGAGTGTGTGTCTGGAGCCTGTGTGAGTTTTGCCAATGACGGTGTATTCTGGAACCTGTGTGAGACTTTCCGATGACAGTGTGTGTCTGGAGCCTGTGTGAGCCTTGCCAATGACAGTGTGTCTGGAACCTGTGTGAGACTTAACCGATAACAGTGTGTGTCTGGAGCCTGTGTGAGCTTTGCCAATGACAGTGTGTCTGGAACCTGTGTGAGACTTTCCAATGACAGTGTGTTTCTGGAGCCTGCGTGAGTCTTTCCAATGACAGTTTCTCTTGAACCTGTGTGAGACTTAACCGATAACGGTGTGTGTCTGGAGCCTGTGTGAGTTTTGCCAATGATGGTGTGTCTGGAACCTGTTTCGGACTTTCCGATGAGTGTGTGTCTGGAGCCTGCATGAGTCTTGCCAATGACGGTGTGTCTGGAACCTGTATGAGACTTTCCAATGACAGTGTATGTCTGGAGCCTGTGCAAGACTTTCCAATATTAGTGTGTGTCTGGAGCCTGTGTGAGTTTTGCCAATGACAGTGTGTCTGTAACCTGTGTGAGACTTTCCGATGACAGTGTGTGTCTGGAGCCTGCGTGAGGTTCGCCAATGACAGTGTGTGTGGAACCTGTGTGAGACTTTCCAATGGCACTGTGTGTCTGGAGCTTGTGTGAGTCTTGCCAATGACAGTGTGTCTGGAACCTGTGTGAGACTTAACCGATAACAGTGTGTGTCTGGAGTCTGTGTGAGTTTTGCCAATGACGGTGTGTCTGGAACCCGTGTGAGACTTTCCAATGACAGTGTGTGTCTGGAACCTGTGTGAGACTTTCCGATGAGTGTGTGTCTGGAGCCTGCGTGAGTCTTGCCAATGACAGTGTGTCTGGAACCTGTGTGAGACTTTCCAATGACAGTGTGTGTTTGGAGCCTGTGTGAGACTTTCCAATGACAGTGTGTGTCTGGAGCCCATGTGAGTTCTGCTAATGACAGTGTGTCTGGAACCTGTGTGAGACATAACCGATAACAGTGTGTGTCTGGAGCCTGTGTGAGTTTTGCCAATGACGGTGTGTCTGGAACCTGTTTGGGACTTTCCGATGAGTGTGTGTCTGGAGCCTGCATGAGTCTTGCCAATGACGGTGTGTCTGGAACCTGTGTGAGACTTTCCGATGACAGTGTGTGTCTGGAGCCTGTGTGAGTTTTGCCAATGACAGTGTGTCTGTAACCTGTGTGAGACTTTCCGATGACAGTGTGTGTCTGGAGCCTGCGTGAGGTTCGCCAATGACAGTGTGTCTGGAACCTGTGTGAGACTTTCCAATGGCAGTGTGTGTCTGGAGCCTGTGTGAGTCTTGCCAATGACAGTGTGTCTGGAACCTGTGTGAGACTTAACCGATAACAGTGTGTGTCTGGAGCCTGTGTGAGTTTTGCCAATGACGGTGTGTCTGGAACCTGTGTGAGACTTTCTGATGACAGTGTGTGTCTGGAGCCTGTGTGAGCTTTGCCAATGACAGTGTCTCTGGAACCTGTGTGAGACTTAACCGATAACAGTGTGTGTCTGGAGCCTGTGTGAGCTTTGCCAATGACGGTGTGTCTGGAACCTGTGTGAGACTTTCTGATGACAGTGTGTGTCTAGAGCCTGTGTGAGGTTTGCCAATGACAGTGTGCTTGGAACCAGTGTGAGACTTTCCAATGACAGTGTGTGTCTGGAACCTCTGTGAGACTTTCCAATGACAGTGTGTGTCTGGAGCCTGTGCAAGACTTTCCGATGACAGTGTGTGTCTGGAGCCTGTGTGAGTTTTGCCAATGATGGTGTGTCTGGAACCTGTGCGAGACTTTCCGATGACAGTGTGTGTCTGGAGCCTGTGTGAGGTTTGCCAATGACAGTGTGTCTGGAATCTGTGTGAGACTTTCCAATGACAGCCTGTGTGAGTTTTGCCAATGACGGTGTGTCTGGAACCTGTGTGAGACTTAACCGATAACAGTGTGTCTGGAGCCTGTGTGAGTTTTGCCAATGACCGTGTGTCTGGAACCTGTGTGAGACTTTCCGATGACAGTGTGTGTCTGGAGTCTTTGTGAGTTTTGCCAATGACGGTGTGTCTGGAACCTGTGTGAGACTTTCCAATGACAGTGTGTGTCTGGAACCTGTGTGAGACTTTCCGATGAGTGTGTGTCGGGAGCCTGCATTAGTCTTGCCAATGACTGTGTCTGGAAACTGTGTGAGACTTTACGATGACAGTGTGTGTCTGGAGCCTGTGTGAGCTTTGCCAATGACAGTGTCTCTGGAACCTGTGTGAGACTTAACCGATAACAGTGTGTGTCTGGAGCCTGTGTGAGTTTTGCCAATGACGGTGTGTCTGGAACCTGTGTGAGACTTTCTGATGACAGTGTGTGTCTAGAGCCTGTGTGAGGTTTGCCAATGACAGTGTGCTTGGAACCAGTGTGAGACTTTCCAATGACAGTGTGTGTCTGGAACCTCTGTGAGACTTTCCAATGACAGTGTGTGTCTGGAGCCTGTGCAAGACTTTCCGATGACAGTGTGTGTCTGGAGCCTGTGTGAGTTTTGCCAATGATGGTGTGTCTGGAACCTGTGTGAGACTTTCCGATGACAGTGTGTGTCTGGAGCCTGTGTGAGGTTTGCCAATGACAGTGTGTCTGGAATCTGTGTGAGACTTTCCAATGACAGCCTGTGTGAGTTTTGCCAATGACGGTGTGTCTGGAACCTGTGTGAGACTTAACCGATAACAGTGTGTCTGGAGCCTGTGTGAGTTTTGCCAATGACCGTGTGTCTGGAACCTGTGTGAGACTTTCCGATGACAGTGTGTGTCTGGAGTCTTTGTGAGTTTTGCCAATGACGGTGTGTCTGGAACCTGTGTGAGACTTTCCAATGACAGTGTGTGTCTGGAACCTGTGTGAGACTTTCCGATGAGTGTGTGTCGGGAGCCTGCGTGAGTCTTGCCAATGACAGTGTGTCTGGAACCTGTGTGAGACTTTCCAATGACTGTGTGTCTGGAGCCTGTGTGAGTCTTGCCAATGAAAGTGTGTCTGGAACCTGTGTGAGACATAACCGATAACAATGTGTGTCTGGAGCCTGTGTGAGTCTTGCCAATGACAGCTTGTGTCTGCAACCTGTGTGAGACTTTCCGATGACAGTGTGTGTCTGGAGCATGCGTGAGTCTTGCCAATGACAGTTTGTCTGGAACCTGTGTGGGACTTTCCGATGACAATGTGTGTCTGGAGCCTGTGTGAGTCTTGCCAATGACAGTTTGTCTGGACCTGTGTGAGACTTTCCAATAACAGTGTATATCTGAGACCTTTGCACATATTTCCATTGACAGTGTGTGTCTGTAGCCTACGTGATTCATTGAAATGACACTGCATGACTGGGGCCTGTGCAAGTCCTTCCGATGTGAGTGTGTGTCTGGAGCCTGTGTGAGTTTTGCCAATGACGGTGTATTCTGGAACCTGTGTGAGACTTTCCGATGACAGTGTGTGTCTGGAGCCTGTGTGAGCCTTGCCAATGACAGTGTGTCTGGAACCTGTGTGAGACTTAACCGATAACAGTGTGTGTCTGGAGCCTGTGTGAGCTTTGCCAATGACAGTGTGTCTGGAACCTGTGTGAGACTTTCCAATGACAGTGTGTTTCTGGAGCCTGCGTGAGTCTTTCCAATGACAGTTTCTCTTGAACCTGTGTGAGACTTAACCGATAACGGTGTGTGTCTGGAGCCTGTGTGAGTTTTGCCAATGATGGTGTGTCTGGAACCTGTTTCGGACTTTCCGATGAGTGTGTGTCTGGAGCCTGCATGAGTCTTGCCAATGACGGTGTGTCTGGAACCTGTATGAGACTTTCCAATGACAGTGTATGTCTGGAGCCTGTGCAAGACTTTCCAATATTAGTGTGTGTCTGGAGCCTGTGTGAGTTTTGCCAATGACAGTGTGTCTGTAACCTGTGTGAGACTTTCCGATGACAGTGTGTGTCTGGAGCCTGCGTGAGGTTCGCCAATGACAGTGTGTGTGGAACCTGTGTGAGACTTTCCAATGGCACTGTGTGTCTGGAGCTTGTGTGAGTCTTGCCAATGACAGTGTGTCTGGAACCTGTGTGAGACTTAACCGATAACAGTGTGTGTCTGGAGTCTGTGTGAGTTTTGCCAATGACGGTGTGTCTGGAACCCGTGTGAGACTTTCCAATGACAGTGTGTGTCTGGAACCTGTGTGAGACTTTCCGATGAGTGTGTGTCTGGAGCCTGCGTGAGTCTTGCCAATGACAGTGTGTCTGGAACCTGTGTGAGACTTTCCAATGACAGTGTGTGTTTGGAGCCTGTGTGAGACTTTCCAATGACAGTGTGTGTCTGGAGCCCATGTGAGTTCTGCTAATGACAGTGTGTCTGGAACCTGTGTGAGACATAACCGATAACAGTGTGTGTCTGGAGCCTGTGTGAGTTTTGCCAATGACGGTGTGTCTGGAACCTGTTTGGGACTTTCCGATGAGTGTGTGTCTGGAGCCTGCATGAGTCTTGCCAATGACGGTGTGTCTGGAACCTGTGTGAGACTTTCCGATGACAGTGTGTGTCTGGAGCCTGTGTGAGTTTTGCCAATGACAGTGTGTCTGTAACCTGTGTGAGACTTTCCGATGACAGTGTGTGTCTGGAGCCTGCGTGAGGTTCGCCAATGACAGTGTGTCTGGAACCTGTGTGAGACTTTCCAATGGCAGTGTGTGTCTGGAGCCTGTGTGAGTCTTGCCAATGACAGTGTGTCTGGAACCTGTGTGAGACTTAACCGATAACAGTGTGTGTCTGGAGCCTGTGTGAGTTTTGCCAATGACGGTGTGTCTGGAACCTGTGTGAGACTTTCTGATGACAGTGTGTGTCTGGAGCCTGTGTGAGCTTTGCCAATGACAGTGTCTCTGGAACCTGTGTGAGACTTAACCGATAACAGTGTGTGTCTGGAGCCTGTGTGAGCTTTGCCAATGACGGTGTGTCTGGAACCTGTGTGAGACTTTCTGATGACAGTGTGTGTCTAGAGCCTGTGTGAGGTTTGCCAATGACAGTGTGCTTGGAACCAGTGTGAGACTTTCCAATGACAGTGTGTGTCTGGAACCTCTGTGAGACTTTCCAATGACAGTGTGTGTCTGGAGCCTGTGCAAGACTTTCCGATGACAGTGTGTGTCTGGAGCCTGTGTGAGTTTTGCCAATGATGGTGTGTCTGGAACCTGTGCGAGACTTTCCGATGACAGTGTGTGTCTGGAGCCTGTGTGAGGTTTGCCAATGACAGTGTGTCTGGAATCTGTGTGAGACTTTCCAATGACAGCCTGTGTGAGTTTTGCCAATGACGGTGTGTCTGGAACCTGTGTGAGACTTAACCGATAACAGTGTGTCTGGAGCCTGTGTGAGTTTTGCCAATGACAGTGTGTCTGGAACCTGTGTGAGACTTTCCGATGACAGTTTATGTCTGGAGCCTGTGTGAGTTTTGCCAATGACAGTGTGTCTGTAACCTGTGTGAGACTTTCCGATGACAGTGTGTGTCTGGAGCCGGCGTGAGGTTCGCCAATGACAGTGTGTCTGGAACCTGTGTGAGACTTTCCAATGGCAGTGTGTGTCTGGAGCCTGTGTGAGTCTTGCCAATGACAGTGTGTCTGGAACCTGTGTGAGACTTAACCGATAACAGTGTGTGTCTGGAGCCTGTGTGAGTTTTGCCAATGACGGTGTGTCTGGAACCTGTGTGAGACTTTCCGATGACAGTGTGTGTCTGGAGCCTGTGTGAGCTTTGCCAATGACAGTGTCTCTGGAACCTGTGTGAGACTTAACCGATAACAGTGTGTGTCTGGAGCCTGTGTGAGTTTTGCCAATGACGGTGTGTCTGGAACCTGTGTGAGACTTTCTGATGACAGTGTGTGTCTAGAGCCTGTGTGAGGTTTGCCAATGACAGTGTGCTTGGAACCAGTGTGAGACTTTCCAATGACAGTGTGTGTCTGGAACCTCTGTGAGACTTTCCAATGACAGTGTGTGTCTGGAGCCTGTGCAAGACTTTCCGATGACAGTGTGTGTCTGGAGCCTGTGTGAGTTTTGCCAATGATGGTGTGTCTGGAACCTGTGTGAGACTTTCCAATGACAGTGTGTGTCTGGAACCTGTGTGAGACTTTCCAATGACAGTGTGTGTCTGGAGCCTGTGCAAGACTTTCCGATGACAGTGTGTGTCTGGAGCCTGTGTGAGTTTTGCCAATGATGGTGTGTCTGGAACCTGTGTGAGACTTTCCGATGACAGTGTGTGTCTGGAGATTGTGTGAGGTTTGCCAATGACAGTGTGTCTGGAATCTGTGTGAGACTTTCCAATGACAGCCTGTGTGAGTTTTGCCAACGACAGTGTGTCTGGAACCTGTGTGGGACTTAACCGATAACAGTGTGTGTCTGGAGCCTGTGTGAGTTTTGCCAATGCCGGTGTGTCTGGAACCTGTGTGAGACTTTCCGATGACAGTGTGTGTCTGGAGTCTGTGTGAGTTTTGCCAATGACGGTGTGTCTGGAACCTGTGTGAGACTTTCCAATGACAGTGTGTGTCTGGAACCTGTGTGAGACTTTCCGATGAGTGTGTGTCTGGAGCCTGCATGAGTCTTGCCAATGACAGTGTGTCTGAAACCTGTGTGAGTCTTACCAATGACAGTGTGTCTTGAAACGGTGTGAGACTTTCCGATGACAGTGTGTGTCTGGAGTCTGTGTGAGTTTTGCCAATGACGGTGTGTCTGGAACCTGTGTGAGACTTTCCGATGACAGTGTGTGTCTGGAGCCTGTGTGAGTGTTGCCAATGACAGCTTGCGTCTGGAACCTGTGTGAGACTTTCCGATGAGTGTGTGTCTGGAGCCTATGTGAGTCTTGCCAATGACAGTGTGTCTGGAACCTGTGTGAGACTTAACCGATAACAGTGTGTGTCTGGAGCCTGTGTGAGCTTTGCCAATGACAGTGTCTCTGGAACCTGTGTGAGACTTAACCGATAACAGTGTGTGTCTAGAGCCTGTGTGAGTTTTGCCAATGACGGTGTGTCTGGAACCTGTTTGGGACTTTCCGATGAGTGTGTGTCTGGAGCCTGTGTGAGCTTTGCCAATGACAGTGTCTCTGGAACTTGTGTGAGACTTTCCGATGACAGTGTGTGTCTCGAGTCTGTGTGAGTTTTGCCAATGACGGTGTGTCTGGAACCTGTGTGAGACTTTCCGATGAGTGTGTGTCTGGAGCCTGCGTGAGTCTTGCCAATGACAGTGTGTCTGGAACCTGTGTGAGACTTTCCAATGACAGTGTGTGTCTGGAGCCTGTGTGAGTCTTGCCAATGACAGTGTGTCTGGAACCTGTGTGAGACATAACCGATAACAATGTGTGTCTGGAGCCTGTGTGAGTTTTGCCAATGACAGTGCATCTGGAACCTGTGTGAGACTTTCCAATGACAGTGTGTGTCTGGAGCCTGTGTGAGTCTTACCAATGACAGTGTGTCTTGAAACTGTGTGAGACTTTCCGATGACAGTGTGTGTCTGTGTGAGTTTTGCCAATGACGGTGTGTCTGGAACCTGTGTGAGACTTTCCGATGACAGTGTGTGTCTGGAGCCTGTGGAGTGTTGCCAATGACAGCTTGCGTCTGGAACCTGTGTGAGACTTAACCGATAACAGTGTGTGTCTGGAGCCTGTGTGAGTTTTGCCAATGACTGTGTGTCTGGAACCTGTGTGAGACTTTCTGAAGACAGTGTGTGTCTGGAGCCTGTGTGAGCTTTGCCAATGACAGTGTCTCTGGAACCTGTGTGAGACTTAACCGATAACAGTGTGTGTCTGGAGCCTGTGTGAGTTTTGCCAATGACGGTGTGTCTGGAACCTGTTTGGGACTTTCCGATGAGTGTGTGTCTGGAGCCTGCATGAGTCTTGCCAATGACGGTGTGTCTGGAACCTGTGTGAGACTTTCCGATGACAGTGTGTGTCTAGAGCCTGTTTGAGGTTTGCCAATGACAGTGTGTCTGGAACCTCTGTGAGACTTTCCAATGACAGTGTGTGTCTGGAGCCTGTGCAAGACTTTCCGATGACAGTGTGTGTCTGGAGCCTGTGTAGGTTTTGCCAATGATGGTGTGTCTGGAACCTGTGTGAGACTTTCCGATGACAGTGTGTGTCTGGAGCCTGTGTGAGGTTTGCCAATGACAGTGTGTCTGGAATCTGTGTGAGACTTTCCAATTACAGCCTGTGTGAGTTTTGCCAATGACAGTGTGTCTGGAACCTGTGTGAGACTTAACCGATAACAGTGTGTGTCTGGAGCCTGTGTGAGTTTTGCCAATGACGGTGTGTCTGGAACCTGTGTGAGACTTTCCGATGACAGTGTGTGTCTGGAACCTGTGTGAGACTTTCCGATGAGTGTGTGTCTGGAGCCTGCGTGAGTCTTGCCAATGACAGTGTGTCTGGACCTGTGTGAGACATAACCGATAACAATGTTGTCTGGAGCCTGTGTGAGTTTTGCCAATGACAGTGCATCTGGAAACTGTGCAAGACTTTCCGATGACAGTGTGTGTCTGGAGCCTGTCTGAGTTTTGCCAATGACGGTGTGTCTGGAACCTGTGTGAGACTTCCCAATGACAGTGTGTGTCTAGAGCCTGTGTGAGTCTTGCCAATGACAGCATGTGTCTGGAACCTGTGTGAGACTTTCCGATGACAGTGTGTGTCTGGAGCATGCGTGAGTCTTGCCAATGACAGTTTGTCTGGACCTGTGTGAGACTTTCCAATAACAGTGTGTATCTGAGACCTTTGCACATATTTCCATTGACAGTGTGTGTCTGTAGCCTACGTGATTCATTGAAATGACACTGTGTGACTGGGGCCTGTGCAAGTCCTTCCGATGTGAGTGTGTGTCTGGAGCCTGTGTGAGTTTTGCCAATGACGGTGTATTCTGGAACCTGTGTGAGACTTTCTGATGACAGTGTGTGTCTGGAGCCTGTGTGAGCCTTGCCAATGACAGTGTGTCTGGGACCTGTGTGAGACTTAACCGATAACAGTGTGTGTCTGGAGCCTGTGTGAGTTTTGCCAATGACAGTGTGTCTGGAACCTGTGTGAGACTTTCCGATGACAGTTTATGTCTGGAGCCTGTGTGAGCTTTGCCAATGACAGTGTGTCTGGAACCTGTGTGATACTTTCCAATGACAGTGTGTTTCTGGAGCCTGCGTGAGTCTTTCCAATGACAGTTTCTCTTGAACCTGTGTGAGACTTAACCGATAACAGTGTGTGTCTGGAGCCTGTGTGAGTTTTGCCAATGACGGTGTGTCTGGAACCTGTTTCGGACTTTCCGATGAGTGTGTGTCTGGAGCCTGCATGAGTCTTGCCAATGACGGTGTGTCTGGAACCTGTATGAGACTTTCTAATGACAGTGTATGTCTGGAGCCTGTGCAAGACTTTCCAATGATAGTGTGTGTCTGGAGCCTGTGTGAGTTTTGCCAATGACAGTGTGTCTGTAACCTGTGTGAGACTTTCCGATGACAGTGTGTGTCTGGAGACTGCGTGAGGTTCGCAAATGACAGTGTGTCTGGAACCTGTGTGAGACTTTCCAATGGCACTGTGTTTCTGGAGCCTGCGTGAGTCTTTCCAATGACAGTTTCTCTTGAACCTGTGTGAGACTTAACCGATAACAGTGTGTGTCTGGAGCCTGTGTGAGTTTTGCCAATGACGGTGTGTCTGGAACCTGTTTGGGACTTTCCGATGAGTGTGTGTCTGGAGCCTGCATGAGTCTTGCCAATGACGGTGTGTCTGGAACCTGTGTGAGACTTTCCGATGACAGTGTGTGTCTGGAGCCTGTGTGAGTTTTACCAATGACAGTGTGTCTGTAACCTGTGTGAGACTTTCCGATGACAGTGTGTGTCTGGAGCCTGCGTGAGGTTCGCCAATGACAGTGTGTCTGGAACCTGTGTGAGACTTTCCAATGGCAGTGTGTGTCTGGAGCCTGTGTGAGTCTTGCCAATGACAGTGTGTCTGGAACCTGTGTGAGACTTAACCGATAACAGTGTGTGTCTGGAGCCTGTGTGAGTTTTGCCAATGACGGTGTGTCTGGAACCTGTGTGAGACTTTACGATGACAGTGTGTGTCTGGAGCCTGTGTGAGCTTTGCCAATGACAGTGTCTCTGGAACCTGTGTGAGACTTAACCGATAACAGTGTGTGTCTGGAGCCTGTGTGAGTTTTGCCAATGACGGTGTGTCTGGAACCTGTGTGAGACTTTCTGATGACAGTGTGTGTCTAGAGCCTGTGTGAGGTTTGCCAATGACAGTGTGCTTGGAACCCGTGTGAGACTTTCCAATGACAGTGTGTGTCTGGAACCTCTGTGAGACTTTCCAATGACAGTGTGTGTCTGGAGCCTGTGCAAGACTTTCCGATGACAGTGTGTGTCTGGAGCCTGTGTGAGTTTTGCCAATGATGGTGTGTCTGGAACCTGTGTGAGACTTTCCGATGACAGTGTGTGTCTGGAGCCTGTGTGAGGTTTGCCAATGACAGTGTGTCTGGAATCTGTGTGAGACTTTCCAATGACAGCCTGTGTGAGTTTTGCCAATGACGGTGTGTCTGGAACCTGTGTGAGACTTAACCGATAACAGTGTGTCTGGAGCCTGTGTGAGTTTTGCCAATGACCGTGTGTCTGGAACCTGTGTGAGACTTTCCGATGACAGTGTGTGTCTGGAGTCTTTGTGAGTTTTGCCAATGACGGTGTGTCTGGAACCTGTGTGAGACTTTCCAATGACAGTGTGTGTCTGGAACCTGTGTGAGACTTTCCGATGAGTGTGTGTCGGGAGCCTGCGTGAGTCTTGCCAATGACAGTGTGTCTGGAACCTGTGTGAGACTTTCCAATGACTGTGTGTCTGGAGCCTGTGTGAGTCTTGCCAATGAAAGTGTGTCTGGAACCTGTGTGAGACATAACCGATAACAATGTGTGTCTGGAGCCTGTGTGAGTCTTGCCAATCACAGCTTGTGTCTGCAACCTGTGTGAGACTTTCCGATGACAGTGTGTGTCTGGAGCATGCGTGAGTCTTGCCAATGACAGTTTGTCTGGAACCTGTGTGGGACTTTCCGATGACAATGTGTGTCTGGAGCCTGTGTGAGTCTTGCCAATGACAGTTTGTCTGGACCTGTGTGAGACTTTCCAATAACAGTGTATATCTGAGACCTTTGCACATATTTCCATTGACAGTGTGTGTCTGTAGCCTACGTGATTCATTGAAATGACACTGCATGACTGGGGCCTGTGCAAGTCCTTCCGATGTGAGTGTGTGTCTGGAGCCTGTGTGAGTTTTGCCAATGACGGTGTATTCTGGAACCTGTGTGAGACTTTCCGATGACAGTGTGTGTCTGGAGCCTGTGTGAGCCTTGCCAATGACAGTGTGTCTGGAACCTGTGTGAGACTTAACCGATAACAGTGTGTGTCTGGAGCCTGTGTGAGCTTTGCCAATGACAGTGTGTCTGGAACCTGTGTGAGACTTTCCAATGACAGTGTGTTTCTGGAGCCTGCGTGAGTCTTTCCAATGACAGTTTCTCTTGAACCTGTGTGAGACTTAACCGATAACGGTGTGTGTCTGGAGCCTGTGTGAGTTTTGCCAATGATGGTGTGTCTGGAACCTGTTTCGGACTTTCCGATGAGTGTGTGTCTGGAGCCTGCATGAGTCTTGCCAATGACGGTGTGTCTGGAACCTGTATGAGACTTTCCAATGACAGTGTATGTCTGGAGCCTGTGCAAGACTTTCCAATATTAGTGTGTGTCTGGAGCCTGTGTGAGTTTTGCCAATGACAGTGTGTCTGTAACCTGTGTGAGACTTTCCGATGACAGTGTGTGTCTGGAGCCTGCGTGAGGTTCGCCAATGACAGTGTGTGTGGAACCTGTGTGAGACTTTCCAATGGCACTGTGTGTCTGGAGCTTGTGTGAGTCTTGCCAATGACAGTGTGTCTGGAACCTGTGTGAGACTTAACCGATAACAGTGTGTGTCTGGAGTCTGTGTGAGTTTTGCCAATGACGGTGTGTCTGGAACCCGTGTGAGACTTTCCAATGACAGTGTGTGTCTGGAACCTGTGTGAGACTTTCCGATGAGTGTGTGTCTGGAGCCTGCGTGAGTCTTGCCAATGACAGTGTGTCTGGAACCTGTGTGAGACTTTCCAATGACAGTGTGTGTTTGGAGCCTGTGTGAGACTTTCCAATGACAGTGTGTGTCTGGAGCCCATGTGAGTTCTGCTAATGACAGTGTGTCTGGAACCTGTGTGAGACATAACCGATAACAGTGTGTGTCTGGAGCCTGTGTGAGTTTTGCCAATGACGGTGTGTCTGGAACCTGTTTGGGACTTTCCGATGAGTGTGTGTCTGGAGCCTGCATGAGTCTTGCCAATGACGGTGTGTCTGGAACCTGTGTGAGACTTTCCGATGACAGTGTGTGTCTGGAGCCTGTGTGAGTTTTGCCAATGACAGTGTGTCTGTAACCTGTGTGAGACTTTCCGATGACAGTGTGTGTCTGGAGCCTGCGTGAGGTTCGCCAATGACAGTGTGTCTGGAACCTGTGTGAGACTTTCCAATGGCAGTGTGTGTCTGGAGCCTGTGTGAGTCTTGCCAATGACAGTGTGTCTGGAACCTGTGTGAGACTTAACCGATAACAGTGTGTGTCTGGAGCCTGTGTGAGTTTTGCCAATGACGGTGTGTCTGGAACCTGTGTGAGACTTTCTGATGACAGTGTGTGTCTGGAGCCTGTGTGAGCTTTGCCAATGACAGTGTCTCTGGAACCTGTGTGAGACTTAACCGATAACAGTGTGTGTCTGGAGCCTGTGTGAGCTTTGCCAATGACGGTGTGTCTGGAACCTGTGTGAGACTTTCTGATGACAGTGTGTGTCTAGAGCCTGTGTGAGGTTTGCCAATGACAGTGTGCTTGGAACCAGTGTGAGACTTTCCAATGACAGTGTGTGTCTGGAACCTCTGTGAGACTTTCCAATGACAGTGTGTGTCTGGAGCCTGTGCAAGACTTTCCGATGACAGTGTGTGTCTGGAGCCTGTGTGAGTTTTGCCAATGATGGTGTGTCTGGAACCTGTGCGAGACTTTCCGATGACAGTGTGTGTCTGGAGCCTGTGTGAGGTTTGCCAATGACAGTGTGTCTGGAATCTGTGTGAGACTTTCCAATGACAGCCTGTGTGAGTTTTGCCAATGACGGTGTGTCTGGAACCTGTGTGAGACTTAACCGATAACAGTGTGTCTGGAGCCTGTGTGAGTTTTGCCAATGACCGTGTGTCTGGAACCTGTGTGAGACTTTCCGATGACAGTGTGTGTCTGGAGTCTTTGTGAGTTTTGCCAATGACAGTGTCTCTGGAACCTGTGTGAGACTTAACCGATAACAGTGTGTGTCTGGAGCCTGTGTGAGTTTTGCCAATGACGGTGTGTCTGGAACCTGTGTGAGACTTTCTGATGACAGTGTGTGTCTAGAGCCTGTGTGAGGTTTGCCAATGACAGTGTGCTTGGAACCAGTGTGAGACTTTCCAATGACAGTGTGTGTCTGGAACCTCTGTGAGACTTTCCAATGACAGTGTGTGTCTGGAGCCTGTGCAAGACTTTCCGATGACAGTGTGTGTCTGGAGCCTGTGTGAGTTTTGCCAATGATGGTGTGTCTGGAACCTGTGTGAGACTTTCCGATGACAGTGTGTGTCTGGAGCCTGTGTGAGGTTTGCCAATGACAGTGTGTCTGGAATCTGTGTGAGACTTTCCAATGACAGCCTGTGTGAGTTTTGCCAATGACGGTGTGTCTGGAACCTGTGTGAGACTTAACCGATAACAGTGTGTCTGGAGCCTGTGTGAGTTTTGCCAATGACCGTGTGTCTGGAACCTGTGTGAGACTTTCCGATGACAGTGTGTGTCTGGAGTCTTTGTGAGTTTTGCCAATGACGGTGTGTCTGGAACCTGTGTGAGACTTTCCAATGACAGTGTGTGTCTGGAACCTGTGTGAGACTTTCCGATGAGTGTGTGTCGGGAGCCTGCGTGAGTCTTGCCAATGACAGTGTGTCTGGAACCTGTGTGAGACTTTCCAATGACTGTGTGTCTGGAGCCTGTGTGAGTCTTGCCAATGAAAGTGTGTCTGGAACCTGTGTGAGACATAACCGATAACAATGTGTGTCTGGAGCCTGTGTGAGTCTTGCCAATGACAGCTTGTGTCTGCAACCTGTGTGAGACTTTCCGATGACAGTGTGTGTCTGGAGCATGCGTGAGTCTTGCCAATGACAGTTTGTCTGGAACCTGTGTGGGACTTTCCGATGACAATGTGTGTCTGGAGCCTGTGTGAGTCTTGCCAATGACAGTTTGTCTGGACCTGTGTGAGACTTTCCAATAACAGTGTATATCTGAGACCTTTGCACATATTTCCATTGACAGTGTGTGTCTGTAGCCTACGTGATTCATTGAAATGACACTGCATGACTGGGGCCTGTGCAAGTCCTTCCGATGTGAGTGTGTGTCTGGAGCCTGTGTGAGTTTTGCCAATGACGGTGTATTCTGGAACCTGTGTGAGACTTTCCGATGACAGTGTGTGTCTGGAGCCTGTGTGAGCCTTGCCAATGACAGTGTGTCTGGAACCTGTGTGAGACTTAACCGATAACAGTGTGTGTCTGGAGCCTGTGTGAGCTTTGCCAATGACAGTGTGTCTGGAACCTGTGTGAGACTTTCCAATGACAGTGTGTTTCTGGAGCCTGCGTGAGTCTTTCCAATGACAGTTTCTCTTGAACCTGTGTGAGACTTAACCGTAACGGTGTGTGTCTGGAGCCTGTGTGAGTTTTGCCAATGATGGTGTGTCTGGAACCTGTTTCGGACTTTCCGATGAGTGTGTGTCTGGAGCCTGCATGAGTCTTGCCAATGACGGTGTGTCTGGAACCTGTATGAGACTTTCCAATGACAGTGTATGTCTGGAGCCTGTGCAAGACTTTCCAATATTAGTGTGTGTCTGGAGCCTGTGTGAGTTTTGCCAATGACAGTGTGTCTGTAACCTGTGTGAGACTTTCCGATGACAGTGTGTGTCTGGAGCCTGCGTGAGGTTCGCCAATGACAGTGTGTGTGGAACCTGTGTGAGACTTTCCAATGGCACTGTGTGTCTGGAGCTTGTGTGAGTCTTGCCAATGACAGTGTGTCTGGAACCTGTGTGAGACTTAACCGATAACAGTGTGTGTCTGGAGTCTGTGTGAGTTTTGCCAATGACGGTGTGTCTGGAACCCGTGTGAGACTTTCCAATGACAGTGTGTGTCTGGAACCTGTGTGAGACTTTCCGATGAGTGTGTGTCTGGAGCCTGCGTGAGTCTTGCCAATGACAGTGTGTCTGGAACCTGTGTGAGACTTTCCAATGACAGTGTGTGTTTGGAGCCTGTGTGAGACTTTCCAATGACAGTGTGTGTCTGGAGCCCATGTGAGTTCTGCTAATGACAGTGTGTCTGGAACCTGTGTGAGACATAACCGATAACAGTGTGTGTCTGGAGCCTGTGTGAGTTTTGCCAATGACGGTGTGTCTGGAACCTGTTTGGGACTTTCCGATGAGTGTGTGTCTGGAGCCTGCATGAGTCTTGCCAATGACGGTGTGTCTGGAACCTGTGTGAGACTTTCCGATGACAGTGTGTGTCTGGAGCCTGTGTGAGTTTTGCCAATGACAGTGTGTCTGTAACCTGTGTGAGACTTTCCGATGACAGTGTGTGTCTGGAGCCTGCGTGAGGTTCGCCAATGACAGTGTGTCTGGAACCTGTGTGAGACTTTCCAATGGCAGTGTGTGTCTGGAGCCTGTGTGAGTCTTGCCAATGACAGTGTGTCTGGAACCTGTGTGAGACTTAACCGATAACAGTGTGTGTCTGGAGCCTGTGTGAGTTTTGCCAATGACGGTGTGTCTGGAACCTGTGTGAGACTTTCTGATGACAGTGTGTGTCTGGAGCCTGTGTGAGCTTTGCCAATGACAGTGTCTCTGGAACCTGTGTGAGACTTAACCGATAACAGTGTGTGTCTGGAGCCTGTGTGAGCTTTGCCAATGACGGTGTGTCTGGAACCTGTGTGAGACTTTCTGATGACAGTGTGTGTCTAGAGCCTGTGTGAGGTTTGCCAATGACAGTGTGCTTGGAACCAGTGTGAGACTTTCCAATGACAGTGTGTGTCTGGAACCTCTGTGAGACTTTCCAATGACAGTGTGTGTCTGGAGCCTGTGCAAGACTTTCCGATGACAGTGTGTGTCTGGAGCCTGTGTGAGTTTTGCCAATGATGGTGTGTCTGGAACCTGTGCGAGACTTTCCGATGACAGTGTGTGTCTGGAGCCTGTGTGAGGTTTGCCAATGACAGTGTGTCTGGAATCTGTGTGAGACTTTCCAATGACAGCCTGTGTGAGTTTTGCCAATGACGGTGTGTCTGGAACCTGTGTGAGACTTAACCGATAACAGTGTGTCTGGAGCCTGTGTGAGTTTTGCCAATGACCGTGTGTCTGGAACCTGTGTGAGACTTTCCGATGACAGTGTGTGTCTGGAGTCTTTGTGAGTTTTGCCAATGACGGTGTGTCTGGAACCTGTGTGAGACTTTCCAATGACAGTGTGTGTCTGGAACCTGTGTGAGACTTTCCGATGAGTGTGTGTCGGGAGCCTGCGTGAGTCTTGCCAATGACAGTGTGTCTGGAACCTGTGTGAGACTTTCCAATGACTGTGTGTCTGGAGCCTGTGTGAGTCTTGCCAATGAAAGTGTGTCTGGAACCTGTGTGAGACATAACCGATAACAATGTGTGTCTGGAGCCTGTGTGAGTCTTGCCAATGACAGCTTGTGTCTGCAACCTGTGTGAGACTTTCCGATGACAGTGTGTGTCTGGAGCATGCGTGAGTCTTGCCAATGACAGTTTGTCTGGAACCTGTGTGGGACTTTCCGATGACAATGTGTGTCTGGAGCCTGTGTGAGTCTTGCCAATGACAGTTTGTCTGGACCTGTGTGAGACTTTCCAATAACAGTGTATATCTGAGACCTTTGCACATATTTCCATTGACAGTGTGTGTCTGTAGCCTACGTGATTCATTGAAATGACACTGCATGACTGGGGCCTGTGCAAGTCCTTCCGATGTGAGTGTGTGTCTGGAGCCTGTGTGAGTTTTGCCAATGACGGTGTATTCTGGAACCTGTGTGAGACTTTCCGATGACAGTGTGTGTCTGGAGCCTGTGTGAGCCTTGCCAATGACAGTGTGTCTGGAACCTGTGTGAGACTTAACCGATAACAGTGTGTGTCTGGAGCCTGTGTGAGCTTTGCCAATGACAGTGTGTCTGGAACCTGCGTGAGTCTTTCCAATGACAGTTTCTCTTGAACCTGTGTGAGACTTAACCGATAACGGTGTGTGTCTGGAGCCTGTGTGAGTTTTGCCAATGATGGTGTGTCTGGAACCTGTTTCGGACTTTCCGATGAGTGTGTGTCTGGAGCCTGCATGAGTCTTGCCAATGACGGTGTGTCTGGAACCTGTATGAGACTTTCCAATGACAGTGTATGTCTGGAGCCTGTGCAAGACTTTCCAATATTAGTGTGTGTCTGGAGCCTGTGTGAGTTTTGCCAATGACAGTGTGTCTGTAACCTGTGTGAGACTTTCCGATGACAGTGTGTGTCTGGAGCCTGCGTGAGGTTCGCCAATGACAGTGTGTGTGGAACCTGTGTGAGACTTTCCAATGGCACTGTGTGTCTGGAGCTTGTGTGAGTCTTGCCAATGACAGTGTGTCTGGAACCTGTGTGAGACTTAACCGATAACAGTGTGTGTCTGGAGTCTGTGTGAGTTTTGCCAATGACGGTGTGTCTGGAACCCGTGTGAGACTTTCCAATGACAGTGTGTGTCTGGAACCTGTGTGAGACTTTCCGATGAGTGTGTGTCTGGAGCCTGCGTGAGTCTTGCCAATGACAGTGTGTCTGGAACCTGTGTGAGACTTTCCAATGACAGTGTGTGTTTGGAGCCTGTGTGAGACTTTCAAATGACAGTGTGTGTCTGGAGCCCATGTGAGTTCTGCTAATGACAGTGTGTCTGGAACCTGTGTGAGACATAACCGATAACAGTGTGTGTCTGGAGCCTGTGTGAGTTTTGCCAATGACGGTGTGTCTGGAACCTGTGTGAGACTTTCCGCTGACAGTGTGTGTCTGGAGTCTGTGTAAGTTTTGCCAATGACGGTGTGTCTGGAACGTGTGAGACTTTCCAATGACAGTGTGTGTCTGGAGCCTGTGTGAGACTTTCCGATGACAGTGCGTGTCTGGAACCTGTGTGAGACTTTCCAATGACAGTGTGTTTCTGGAGCCTGTGTGAGTCTTGCCAATAACAGTTTCTCTGGAACCTGTGTGAGACTTAGCCGATAACAGTGTGTGTCTGGAGCCTGTGTGAATTTTGCCAATGACGGTGTGTCTGTAACCTGTTTGGGACTTTCCGATGAGTGTGTGTCTGGAGCCTGCATTAGTCTTGCCAATGACTGTGTCTGGAAACTGTGTGAGACTTTCCGATGACAGTGTGTGTCTAGAGCCTGTGTGAGGTTTGCCAATGACAGAGTGTCTGGAACCTGTGTGAGACTTTCCAATGACAGTGTGTGTCTGGAACCTGTGTGAGACTTTCCAATGACAGCGTGTGTCTGGAGCCTGTGTGAGACTTCCAATGACAGTTTGTGTCTGGAGCCTGTGTGAGACTTTCCGATGACAGTGTGTCTGGAACTTGTGTGAGACTTAACCAATAACAGTGTGTGTCTGGAGCCTGTGTGAGTTTTGCAAATGATGGTGTGTCTGGAACCTGTGTGAGACTTTCCAATGACAGTGCGTGTCTGCAACCTGTGTGAGACTTTCCGATGACAGTGTGTGTCTGGAGCCTGTGTGAGTTTTGCCAATGACGGTGTGTCTGGAACCTGTGTGAGACTTTCCGATGACAGTGTGTGTCTGGAACCTGTGTGAGACTTTCCGATGAGTGTGTGTCGGGAGCCTGCGTGAATCTTGCCAATGACAGTGTGTCTGGAACCTGTGTGAGACTTTCCAATGACTGTGTGTCTGGAGCCTGTGTGAGTCTTGCCAATGACAGTGTGTCTGGAACCTGTGTGAGACATAACCGATAACAATGTGTGTCTGGAGCCTGTGTGAGTTTTGCCAATGACGGTGTGTCTGGAACCTGTGTGACACTTTCCAATGACAGTGTGGGTCTGGAGCCTGTGTGAGTCTTGCCAATGACAGTGTGTCTGGAGCCTGTGTGAGTCTTGCCAATGACAGCTTGTGTCTGCAACCTGTGTGAGACTTTCCAATGACAGTGTGTGTCTGGAGCATGCGTGAGTCTTGCCAATGACAGTTTGTCTGGAACCTGTGTGGGACTTTCCGATGACAATGTGTGTCTGGAGCCTGCGTGAGTCTTGCCAATGACAGTTTGTCTGGACCTGTGTGAGACTTTCCAATAACAGTGTATATCTGAGACCTTTGCACATATTTCCATTGACAGTGTGTGTCTGTAGCCTACGTGATTCATTGAAATGACACTGCATGACTGGGGCCTGTGCAAGTCCTTCCGATGTGAGTGTGTGTCTGGAGCCTGTGTGAGTTTTGCCAATGACGGTGTATTCTGGAACCTGTGTGAGACTTTCCGATGACAGTGTATGTCTGGAGCCTGTGTGAGCCTTGCCAATGACAGTGTGTCTGGAACCTGTGTGAGACTTAACCGATAACAGTGTGTGTCTGGAGCCTGTGTGAGTTTTGCCAATGACAGTGTGTCTGGAACCTGTGTGAGACTTTCCGATGACAGTTTATGTCTGGAGCCTGCCCTTTCCAATGACAGTGTGTCTGGAACCTGTGTGAGACTTAACCGATAACAGTGTGTGTCTGGAGCCTGTGTGAGTTTTGCCAATGACGGTGTGTCTGGAACCTGTTTCGGACTTTCCGATGAGTGTGTGTCTGGAGCCTGCATGAGTCTTGCCAATGACGGTGTGTCTGGAACCTGTATGAGACTTTCCAATGACAGTGTATGTCTGGAGCCTGTGCAAGACTTTCCAATGATAGTGTGTGTCTGGAGCCTGTGTGAGTTTTGCCAATGACAGTGTGTCTGTAACCTGTGTGAGACTTTCCGATGACAGTGTGTGTCTGGAGCCTGCGTGACGTTCGCCAATGACAGTGTGTCTGGAACCTGTGTGAGACTTTCCAATGGCACTGTGTGTCTGGAGCTTGTGTGAGTTTTGCCAATGACGGTGTGTCTGGAACCCGTGTGAGACTTTCCAATGACAGTGTGTGTCTGGAACCTGTGTGAGACTTTCCGATGAGTGTGTGTCTGGAGCCTGCGTGAGTCTTGCCAATGACAGTGTGTCTGGAACCTGTGTGAGACTTTCCAATGACAGTGTGTGTTTGGAGCCTGTGTGAGTCTTGTCAATGACAGTGTGTCTGGAACCTGTGTGAGACTTTCCAATGACAGTGTGTGTCTGGAGCCCATGTGAGTCTTGCTAATGACAGTGTGTCTGGAACCTGTGTGAGACATAACCGATAACAGTGTGTGTCTGGAGCCTGTGTGAGTTTTGTCAATGACGGTGTGTCTGGAACCTTTGTGAGACTTTCCGATGACAGTGTGTGTCTGGAGTCTGTGTACGTTTTGCCAATGACGGTGTGTCTGGAACGTGTGAGACTTTCCAATGACAGTGTGTGTCTGGAGCCTGTGTGAGACTTTCCGATGACAGTGTGTGTCTGGAGCCTGTGTGAGTCTTGCCAATGACAGTGTGTCTGGAACCTGTGTGAGACTTAACCGAAAACAGTGTGTCTGGAGCCTGTGTGAGCTTTGCCAATGACAGTGTGTCTGGAACCTGTGTGAGACTTTCCAATGACAGTGTGTTTCTGGAGCCTGTGTGAGTTCTGCCAATGACAGTGTGTCTGGATCCTGTGTGAGACTTTCCAATGACAGTGCGTGTCTGGAACCTGTGTGAGACTTTCCAATGACAGTGTGTGTCTGGAGCCTGTGTGAGTCTTGCCAATGACAGTGTGTCTGGAACCTGTGTGAGACTTAACCGAAAACAGTGTGTCTGGAGCCTGTGTGAGCTTTGCCAATGACAGTGTGTCTGGAACCTGTGTGAGACTTTCCAATGACAGTGTGTTTCTGGAGCCTGTGTGAGTCTTGCCAATAACAGTGTCTCTGGAACAGTGTGTGAGACTTAGCCGATAACAGTGTGTGTCTGGAGCCTGTGTGAGTTTTGCCAATGACGGTGTGTCTGTAACCTGTTTGGGACTTTCCGATGAGTGTGTGTCTGGAGCCTGCATTAGTCTTGCCAATGACTGTGTCTGGAACCTGTGTGAGACTTTCCGATGACAGTGTGTGTCTGGAGCCTGTGTGAGGTTTGCCAATGACAGTGTGTCTGGAACCTGTGTGAGACTTTCCAATGACAGTGTGTGTCTGGAACCTGTGTGAGACTTTCCAATGACAGTGTGTGTCTGGAGCCTGTGTGAGACTTCCAATGACAGTTTGTGTCTGGAGCCTGTGTGAGACTTTTCGATGACAGTGTGTGTCTGGAACCTGTGTGAGACTTAACCAATAACAGTGTGTGTCTGGAGCCTGTGTGAGGTTTGCCAATGACAGTGTGTCTGGAACCTGTGTGAGACTTTCCAATGACAGTGTGTGTCTGGAACCTGTGTGAGACTTAACCAATAACAGTGTGTGTCTGGAGCCTGTGTGAGTTTTGCAAATGATGGTGTGTCTGGAACCTGTGTGAGACTTTCCAATGACAGTGCGTGTCTGGAACCTGTGTGAGACTTTCCGATGACAGTGTGTGTCTGGAGCCTGTGTGAGGTTTGCCAATGACAGTGTGTCTGGAATCTGTGTGAGACTTTCCAATGACAGCCTGTGTGAGTTTTGCCAATGACAGTGGCCCTCATTACGACCCTGGCGGATTTTTTCCGCCATCGACGGACTTTCCGGCCATGGCGTAAAGTCCGTTTACGCCATGGCGGATGGTGGACTTACCGCCCCATTCCGAGGTCGGCGGGGCGGTAAGTCCCCATTGACCCATTTACCCTTCCCCATTCCCATTTCGGCCCCATAGGGTATAATGGGAGTGGGGAAGGAGTTAATTACGCCACCGTAAATTACGGTGGCGTAATTAACACCAAGGTCCCATAGCGCCATGGATTTTTACGCCCGCAAAAAGCGGGCGGAAAAATGACCATGGCGCTATGGGAACTCGTAGTTGGCGGTAAGGGGTCGGCGCAGCTAACGCTGGCGCAAACCCCTTACCGCCAGGGTCCTAATGAGGCCCAGTGTGTCTGGAACCTGTGTGAGACTTAACCGATAACAGTGTGTGTCTGGAGCCTGTGTGAGTTTTGCCAATGACGGTGTGTCTGGAACCTGTGTGAGACTTTCCGATGACAGTGTGTGTCTGGAGTCTGTGTGAGTTTTGCCAATGACGGTGTGTCTGGAACCTGTGTGAGACTTTCCAATGACAGTGTGTGTCTGGAACCTGTGTGAGACTTTCCGATGAGTGTGTGTCGGGAGCCTGCGTGAGTCTTGCCAATGACAGTGTGCCTGGAACCTGTGTGAGACTTTCCAATGACTGTGTGTCTGGAGCCTGTGTGAGTCTTGCCAATGACAGTGTGTCTGGAACCTGTGTGAGACATAACCGATAACAATGTGTGTCTGGAGCCTGTGTGAGTTTTGCCAATGACGGTGTGTCTGGAACCTGTGTGACACTTTCCAATGACAGTGTGGGTCTGGAGCCTGTGTGAGTCTTGCCAATGACAGTGTGTCTGGAGCCTGTGTGAGTCTTGCCAATGACAGCTTGTGTCTGCAACCTGTGTAAGACTTTCCGATGACAGTGTGTGTCTGGAACATGCATGAGTCTTGCCAATGACAGTTTGTCTGGAACCTGTGTGGGACTTTCCGATGACAATGTGTGTCTGGAGCCTGCGAGAGTCTTGCCAATGACAGTTTGTCTGGACCTGTGTGAGACTTTCCAATAACAGTGTGTATCTGAGACCTTTGCACATATTTCCATTGACAGTGTGTGTCTGTAGCCTACGTGATTCATTGAAATGACACTGCATGACTGGGGCCTGTGCAAGTCCTTCCGATGTGAGTGTGTGTCTGGAGCCTGTGTGAGTTTTGCCAATGACCGTGTATTCTGGAACCTGTGTGAGACTTTCCGATGACAGTGTGTGTCTGGAGCCTGTGTGAGCCTTGCCAATGACAGTGTGCCTGGAACCTGTGTGAGACTTAACCGATAACAGTGTGTGTCTGGAGCCTGTGTGAGTTTTGCCAATGACAGTGTGTCTGGAACCTGTGTGAGACTTTCCGATGACAGTTTATGTCTGGAGCCTGTGTGAGCTTTGCCAATGACAGTGTGTCTGGAACCTGTATAAGACTTTCCAATGACAGTGTGTTTCTGGAGCCTGCGTGAGTCTTTCCAATGACAGTTTCTCTTGAACCTGTGTGAGACTTAACCGATAACAGTGTGTGTCTGGAGCCTGTGTGATTTTTGCCAATGACGGTGTGTCTGGAACCTGTTTCGGACTTTCCAATGAGTGTGTGTCTGGAGCCTGCATGACTCTTGCCAATGACGGTGTGTCTGGAACCTGTATGAGACATCCAATGACAGTGTATGTCTGGAGCCTGTGCAAGACTTTCCAGTGATCGTGTGTGTCTGGAGCCTGTGTGAGTTTTGCCAATGACAGTGTGTCTGTAACCTGTGTGAGACTTTCCGATGACAGTGTGTGTCTGGAGCCTGCGTGAGGTTTGCCAATGACAGTGTGTCTGGAACCTGTGTGAGACTTTCCAATGGCACTGTGTGTCTGGAGCTTGTGTGAGTCTTGCCAATGACAGTGTGTCTGGAACCTGTGTGAGACTTAACCGATAACAGTGTGTGTCTGGAGTCTGTGTGAGTTTTGCCAATGACGGTGTGTCTGGAACCCTTGTGAGACTTTCCAATGACAGTGTGTGTCTGGAACCTGTGTGAGACTTTCCGATGAGTGTGTGTCTGGAGCCTGCTTGAGTCTTGCCAATGACAGTGTGTCTGGATCCTGTGTGAGACTTTCCAATGACAGTGCGTGTCTGGAACCTGTGTGAGATTTTCCAATGACAGTGTGTGTCTGGAGCCTGTGTGAGTCTTGCCAATGACAGTGTGTCTGGAACCTGTGTGAGACTTAACCGAAAACAGTGTGTCTGGAGCCTGTGTGAGCTTTGCCAATGACAGTGTGTCTGGAACCTGTGTGAGACTTTCCAATGACAGTGTGTTTCTGGTGCCTGTGTGAGTTTTGCCAATGACGGTGTGTCTGGAACCTGTTTGGGACTTTCCGATGAGTGTGTGTCTGGAGCCTGCATTAGTCTTGCCAATGACTGTGTCTGGAACCTGTGTGAGACTTTCCGATGACAGTGTGTGTCTGGAGCCTGTGTGAGGTTTGCCAATGACAGTGTGTCCGGAACCTGTGTGAGACTTTCCAATGACAGTGTGTGTCTGGAACCTGCGTGAGACTTTCCAATGACAGTGTGTGTCTGGAGCCTGTGTGAGACTTCCAATGACAGTTTCTGTCTGGAGCCTGTGTGAGACTTTCCGATGACAGTGTGTCTGGAACCTGTGTGAGACTTAACCAATAACAGTGTGTGTCTGGAGCCTGTGTGAGTTTTGCAAATGATGGTGTGTCTGGAACCTTTGTGAGACTTTCCAATGACAGTGCGTGTCTGGAACCTGTGTGAGACTTTCCAATGACAGTATTTGTCTGGAGCCTGTGTGAGTTTTGCTAATGACAGTGTGTCTGGAACCTGTGTGAGACTTAACCGATAACAGTGTGTGTCTGGAGTCTGTGTGAGTTTTGCCAATGACGGTGTGTCTGGAACCCTTGTGAGACTTTCCAATGACAGTGTGTGTCTGGAACCTGTGTGAGACTTTCCGATGAGTGTGTGTCTGGAGCCTGCTTGAGTCTTGCCAATGACAGTGTGTCTGGATCCTGTGTGAGACTTACCAATGACAGTGCGTGTCTGGAACCTGTGTGAGACTTTCCAATGACAGTGTGTGTCTGGAGCCTGTGTGAGTCTTGCCAATGACAGTGTGTCTGGAACCTGTGTGAGACTTAACCGAAAACAGTGTGTCTGGAGCCTGTGTGAGCTTTGCCAATGACAGTGTGTCTGGAACCTGTGTGAGACTTTCCAATGACAGTGTGTTTCTGGTGCCTGTGTGAGTCTTGCCAATAACAGTGTCTCTGGAACCTGTGTGAGACTTAGCCGATAACAGTGTGTGTCTGGAGCCTGTGTGAGTTTTGCCAATGACAGTGTGTCTGGAACCTGTTTGGGACTTTCCGATGAGTGTGTGTCTGGAGCCTGCATTAGTCTTGCCAATGACTGTGTCTGGAACCTGTGTGAGACTTTCCGATGACAGTGTGTGTCTGGAGCCTGTGTGAGGTTTGCCAATGACAGTGTGTCCGGAACCTGTGTGAGACTTTCCAATGACAGTGTGTGTCTGGAACCTGCGTGAGACTTTCCAATGACAGTGTGTGTCTGGAGCCTGTGTGAGACTTCCAATGACAGTTTGTGTCTGGAGCCTGTGTGAGACTTTCCGATGACAGTGTGTCTGGAACCTGTGTGAGACTTAACCAATAACAGTGTGTGTCTGGAGCCTGTGTGAGTTTTGCAAATGATGGTGTGTCTGGAACCTTTGTGAGACTTTCCAATGACAGTGCGTGTCTGGAACCTGTGTGAGACTTTCCAATGACAGTGTGTGTCTGGAGCCTGTGTGAGTTTTGCTAATGACAGTGTGTCTGGAACCTTTGTGACACTTTCCAATGACAGTGTGTGTCAGGAGCCTGTGTGAGACTTTTACGATGACAGTGTGTGTCTGGAACCTGTGAGTTTTGCCAATGACAGTGTGTCTGAAACCTGTGTGAGACTTTCTGATAACCGTGTGTGTCTGGAGCTTGCCTTGAGGATGAGCATCGAGCATGTTTCTGTAACTGCTTCCCAGTGGTAGTAGCATCCTGCTCTGCCTACTTTCCTGTTGCCTTTTCTATTTGGCGACCTTTACTAAAGTCTAACACTCGCCCACAAGAAAGTACCCAAACTGTGCTTGCATTCAATGCATTTTAGAACATAAAACATGTAAACATAATGCAGATGAACCAGTAGCTGGGAACAGCATCAGGTGGGAAATAAAGCGCAATCCCCATCCATAAGGAATCGTTAAACATAGTCAGCGATGCATGAACATTACAGCAGCACTGCAATTCGGAATAGAAATAAAATATTATGTGCAAGCATTAGCGGAAGGCATCTGAGCGGTGTCATAAACCTATTTAATGATACATTTAACTAGTGAGCCCACTTGCAGTAATTAGGCGTACCCTGTCGTACTAGCAGAAGCACCGCCTTAATGCCGAAAGGAAATCATCTTAGCACTAAAGTCAAGACCCGCAGAGAAAATACATAAAGGATGTGAGAGAAAATAACAGCATAAAAGAAACAGTCTTGATAGGGCTTCATGGCCCTTCCATAATTTCAATTGTGAACATACGGCCTTATAAAGACTCCAGAGAGATGGATCTGGCCTGCAGCAGCCAAAGGGAAGAAGCGACCTTTACCAACCATGTATGTCCATAAAGAGTGAAAGATGACCTATTGAAGACATACCATTTTACAAACAATGTTTAATTTCTCTTCTGATCTTACTTAAATTCTCTGATTGGAAGAGGTACAACAATCTACTATTTGTACCAAAAATAGCAAATGTTGGTGGGCATAATACAGTCAGAGTCTGCCATGATCATTCCCTTTGCAGTTCTTACATTTTCTAAACTAAGAGCTTGGACCTACACATTGGCCGCTGGCAATCCTCCTGTATCTTTCTTTTGGTCACTGTGTTTGGAGTGCTGCACACGTTGCACTGTTTTTTGTTTTTTTTAAAAACTTTTGTAATTATATGGAATAGTAATAATGTATAGATATGTTTCTATTACAATACATATGATTATATCGAATGAGGACTGAAATGTTTACAACATATTAATTCTCCTGCCAGATGATTGTTGGGATCTGTCTTCCACAGCACTGTGGTTACTATGGTTCCTGAATTCAAGATCTCTTAAAATGACCTAACCCAAACTGAACTCTGTGTGTCTTTAACACGACAGTAGAAAGCAGCAGTGCTGTGTGCAATACGACTGTGCCTTATATGGAACTCTAATGCACTTCACTCTTTAAATGCTGGTTACACAGAAATCAGCCATTGAAAAGATGTAAATCAACACCTTTTCATGAGACAAAAGGCCAGTGGGCGCCGGACCTCAAATGCTCGATACCTTGCAGCAGGTTAACACATGACCCTATACAGTGTATGGCCTAGGAGCCGTGACCAAGGCCCATTTTGGGGTTAGTAGATGGGGCTGGGAAAAGCATAGGGATGGTCTCCACCGCCCGCTCAGTTATAAGAAGCCAGACTCCCCAATGCTGACTTATTACCTAGCCCACCTTACTATATGCCTCTATGCCTCTATGCCTCTGTGTGATCCCAGTTGATGACTCTGATTCTGCAAAAGCCCTATTCAACAGCAGGCATGTGTGGATCAATAGTAGTCTTCAGAAGAGTGTGTGGCCCCTCCAGCATTGGGTACTTGTTGACAGTAATTGAATGCTTAGTGTATGTCCTTGCTGAGGAAGGGCCATCAAAGTATTAGTATTTTGTTTATAAAAACAAAAAACATCCTTTTATGCCAAGGTCCTGAGAACCTGGGTGCTCTGGTCCACTGAAGAATTATCTTCAGCTCAGATAGAAAACCGTGAGGGTAAGGTCTACCCCAAGCATAAATAGGCTCTGGCCCCATTATGCATACCTTTCAACTTGTAAACGGAGACTACAAAATAAAATAATATTAAAAAACAAGAGCAATTCAAAAAGAAAAGGTGCAGCTGAGAATCGAATCCAGGTCCTATAGCTGCACTCCCTGTTCGGAGGTAAGCAACCAAAACACTCAATGCCCCAACTACAAAGTCACTAAAAGCCTAAAAGCACATGATTATATGTCACTTGCCCCTCGGTTTAACCAAAATATTGTACATAGGCAGCACAGTTCTCATCTAGCGTTACACTATGCAAAGCAGAGGCATTGCTAGGGGGTGGCTGAAGGGGCTATAGACCCAGGTCTTTTGGTTGTAGCCACTGATATAAGCTCAGGGGCTACAACCAAAAGGCTAGCTAGCCCCCAGTCCTGACAGTGTCAACATTAGCGTAGCACCAGATCTTTTCCAAACCTAGAAACACCCCTGATGCAAAGAGTGGCGAGGCACTCTTAGTTTGTCTTTAGGCCGCTTGGCAAGTGGAAAAAAGAAATCAATTAACCAAAGTTCTCTCACTGAGGAAAAGGGTCTTGTATCAGGGAAAAGGGTGCATACACAGCATGACAGCCGATATAACAAATACCATTGTCAAGCACCGTATGTTGTCATTCTTACGGTATAGACCCTAGAGGCGGAATAAGGTAGCAAGTTGGTCATTGGGCTTCTCTTATTTGCCTTTTCTTTTTCTTTCATATAAAAGTTTCTGAAGTTTCATTTTTATGTGACACAGAAAGGTCGCTTGTGGCCTTGGAAGGAGAACTGGAGAGAGCAATCCTTTGGCCTCACATAATGTGGACTGCGCCCTTTCTTCGGTCTCCTCCTCCTCTCCATTGCTCTGAGGACTGTCAAGGATGAGGAACCAATTGAAAACTTTTATGCCCCTGCAGACCTGCCTCTTTGGTCTGCGATTACTAGATTATTTGTAGCTGTGGTGCTCAGTCTGTTTTGGGATTCTATGTCAAGACGGAGACGAGCATTATGCTTCATCATTTAAAATACCATTTTTTAAAACCAAAAAACTACTTTTCCCATCAGTCTTAGGCCCACTGTAGTCCCAGTGTCCTGGTCACGTGAACTAGTCCATTTACTTCCTGTGCACTCTCTCTTCTTTTCATGGTCTCCAGAGATAAGTACCCTTATTTGTGGCTGCGTAGTTGCAACTGTTATATTGGTAGATATTGTAGGCTAGAAAGCTAATTAATGCCAATCGCGCATAATGTGAATAGTATAAGTGAAGCGCTCAGTGTATTGTGAGTCTGTAGGTTCGATTTTGAGGAGCAGCGGCCCATGCTGCACTATCGGCATGTCAGGGGCTCGCCGGTGGTCTTTTCACATGAGGCGGAAAGTGCACTCGGCACGGAGCAGAGCGAGAAGCCCCCACCTTCGTGAGCGGGAAGAAACGTTCTCCGCGAGGCGGGGAGATCAGCCCCCACCTTCGTGAGGGCAGAGCTTCCAGCGAGGCACCACGAAGCACCTTAGTGAGCGTAGAGCTCATTGGAAGGTGAGGAGCCCCCACTATCGGGTAGGAGGGGCCTGAGCAAGTAGCGATCGTAACGCTCCGCTCATTTTACATACTATAATTCCAGAGAGCTATTCCAAAGTCAATTACGGTCTGCCTCACACTTGCGAAGTACATTTTATCATCAAAGGCTGCTTTTGTAAAGAAAAGAACACTCAAGTGACACAGTTAAAAGCTCATACATTGTGTCTCCTGTATCCAGAAGCCTGCTTAGCAGACCAGGGTGCAGCCTCAGCCACACAGTTAAGTGAGCTTGTGGACGTGCCACTACACCTGTAAAGGTATTCATAAGGCACTTACCAGCACTGAGACATGGCAGATTTTAAATGGAGCGAAGAAGAACAGGAGGCAGTCTATTCAGAATACCTAGTCTATGGTTTTAAGGAGGAGCTGGGGACTCACTCATTGAGGCAGTGGCTCAAGGGGTCAGGCCCATCCAAGACAGGTTGGAAACAATTGAATTGTTCCTGAGCCAGAAAGACAAAAGCACACTAACAAAAGCAAGCACGTCCACAAGGGTCACGCCAGAGGACCCACAGGGGTGTATGAAGGCCCGGAAGAGCAAGAACTCTTCTGACCCCCCGGGCCAGACAGACGGGTCAAACAAAAGGGCCCCAGAGGCCACCGACGCATTTAACAGATTGTGAGAAGCTTTCATGAGGATGTCGGGTGTGCCGAGCCTCAAGACCTCCTACCCAGGGAAAGATAATATGGGCGAGGAAGGGGGAGTATTCCCCCGATGAGGCACCCACAGAGTCTCTGAGTTCCTTGCAAGAGGAGGCCGACAAAGGAGATGAGGAAGTACTACCTCTGCCGAAGAAAAGATTAAGGAAGCTCAACAATCTAGAAGACAAAGAGACATCAGATATGTTCCAACCGGAGGACATCCATAATCCAAAGTCTTCTGAGTGGGTGCCATCTCCGAGGGTCACCAAGTACATGACCCAGAAACTGCAAAGAGCACTAGAAAAAGAAGTGAGAAGGATGAGGGCGGAGAGCCCAAAGCCAGAATTGCCAAGGGAAAGTGGCAAAGGCCCCGGAGCTGGACCCGAAGATGTTGGCCTTTGTGGCAAAGACCAACAGAGATCCCAGGAAAGGGATTGACAGCTCATTGCGAAGTTGCCAAGAAAAGGTCCTGGATCTGGCAGGTCCACTGGCAAAAATCATGGATTTGGCCGAGCGAGCAAAAGACACAGGAGAGGAACAGAGAGCGGTTTGCCTCTTAGGAAACGCTAACTGCGCCACCTCACCCGAACGCAGAAGAGGGCTGCTTCTCAAGATAGACCCAAAATTAGGGAACTTGTCATCCTATGAAGCGGGCGAAGCAGCCCAGGGGCTGTTATTCGGGGAGACCTTCAGGAAGGAAATGGGAAGGTTCGTCGGTACCTATACCTCCCTGGAGAAGGCGCAAACCTCTATAAGGAAAATATTCCCGAGAAGAGTTTTTGGCGGTACCGGCCAGTACAGAGGCGATTATGGCAATTTGCGACAATGCCGTTTGGGCTAGCATCAGCGCCATGGGCATTCACAAAACTCATGAAGCCTGTAGCCGCAGTGATCAGAGAGAAAGGGATAAGAATAATCATATACCTAGATGATATTCTGGCGAACAGCAGAGACACGCTCCTGTACCAGACAAACTGGGTAGCGAGTCTCCTGGCCTCTCTTGGGTTCCTAGTGAACCGAGAGAAGTCAGAGACCAGTGAAGAGAATAGAGTTCCTAGGGTTCATCATAAACACCAGGACAGCTACCCTGGAGCTGGCGAACAGTAAGATAAGAGATATAAAAAGAGAGATAAGGAGCTGTTTCAGCAAACCGGTTATTTCACTTGGTGTGGTAGGCTTGCTAGCAGCTTAAATCCAGGTGATTTTCCCAGGGCACCTGCATTATCGGGCCCTTCAGCGGCTGAAGATAAAACCCTTACAGCAGGGCTTACGGTACCACCAACTAGTACCTCTAGATCCAGAGTCCAGAATGGAACTGGAGTGGTGGTTACAGAACGTGGCACGCTGCCTACTGTGACCTATTGCTAGCTACTGCATCTTTGTTATTGGCCACTGCATTACTAGCCTTTTGCTACTAGACTCCGTATTAGCAGCCCATTGTGCCCACACTATTGTTTGCTGTATTCTGCCCATTGTGCCCATTGTTAGCTACTGCATTTATTGATATTAGCCACTGCATTACTAGCCTATTGCTACTAGACTCCGTATAAGCAGGGCACTGTGCTCACACCATTGTTTGTTGCATTTTGCCTATTGAGCCCTGACAACAGCCACGGCCTACTACAACATACCTTAGCTCTTAGACCTCCTGCCTTAAGCCCATCACACCAGCAGCAGATCCAGCTGACCAGTACTATGGCCACCTTAAGAAGAGCGACACTCACCATGGCCACCTTCCTTCCACTACTTCATAATATATCAGCTCTGAACTGTCCACCCTCCTCAGGTCCTAACATCCCATCTAACACATATACTATCGACTCTCTCCATATATAACCTTGCCTATTACCTATAGAATGGATCACTAGATTTGCCACCGCCCCCACACCTATCATCCCATGCCCTACACTCATAAGAAAAACTAGACTAGGTTCTCGCTTTAATTTAGTCAATAACACTATTCATGCTTTTGCTTGTCCTACTCACCTGAGAATCAATAGACTAAGCTCTCGCACCAGCCCTAAACTTAAGCATCATAGGTTGCCTACCCAACAGACCAGAAGTAAGAAAGTACTGTTGACACCCGCAACCGCTCCTAATAGCCACAACCTTGTCATACCTGTAGATGACATCACTACACCTACCATTATTACAATCAAAGGTGCACTTATTAACGCCCGCTCCCTGGTAGCTCATTCTCATGACATTGCTGACCTGATCATCACCAATCATTTAGACTTCCTCGCGGTCACAGAAATATGGCTCCATCCTGCAGCCATCTCAGAGAACTACAATATTATCCAAGCCGAAGAAAATCAGGGATTGGGGGTGGAGTGGCCATTATCGCCAAAACCAACCTGAACATCAGAGAAGTCACCAACACTGGCTTACCATCCGCTGAACTCCTCTCTATCAAAATACCATTAACTCACACCCATACTATACTATACTCCTACACCTCATCTATAGACCACCTGGCCCCATCTCCTCCTTTGAAGAGGATATTGCACACTTACTGACCGCCAACACTAAACCGGCTCTCAAATCATCCTTATGGGTGACTTTAACCTGGGCCTTAATGACCCTAATGATACCAACGCCATCCTACTCAATGATACTATCACTCATTTAGGCCTTACACAACATATATCCAAACCCACACACTCTAAAGGGAGATCCCTGGATTGATTGACTGACGCCAACTGCAACCTTTCTTTGATTGACATCACACCCTGCGCTTGGACAGACCACCATCTCATCACCTTTTCCTTACCCAAAGACCTTCCCAAATGTGCATCTACCTGCACGACACCACAAACTGTGTCCAGAAATAGAAGTAATATAACCTTAGAGAATCTAAGACCACTACTAAAGCCAATCACCAATGCCAACCATCCTATCTCCAACTCTAATCCAGTTGCTCTCGTTAAACTTTATAATGATACGCTGGAACAGGCCCTTAATCAAATAGCACCACTTAAATTCAGAAAGTCTAAACCAGTTGCCCAAAAAAATAAATGGTTTCTGCAGAATTAAAAGATCTCCACCACAACATTAAAAGATCAGCGGAATCTAACTGGAGAAAAGCCCCGTCGCTCACATCCAAAGAAAATTTCGCATCAGCAGCAGCCACTTACAAAACTGCCATTATGTACGCAAAAAAGAGATCTTTAATTTGAGAATACGTAATGCTAAATCCGGCACAAAAGAATTATTCTCCATCCTAAGAGAATTGGAATTGCCAGTGCCCCTTACAGACGACTGTATAAAAGGCAAAGCTTGGTCCAATAATATTCAACAAGCACTCTCAAATAAAATAGCTCTCCTACAAGCCAAGATTGATAAAAAAAAAGGTAGCCTCGCCCCCAAAGACCTCTCGAACATCAAAAAGAGCATCACCAGTCCCGATTGCCCGCCATTTCACTTCTCCCCAGTAACCGAGGATGAAGTAGTTAACATAATTGCCAGCCTTAAACCTTCAAACTGCCAAGGCGACATATGTCCTGCCTCACTCATCAAGGACGGAGCTAAAGACCTAGCCCCCTTAATTACACCTTGATCAACTCCTCATTCAAAAACTCATCTGTGCCCAACAACCTCAAAGAGGCGTGGGTCTTAACTCTCCTCAAAAAACCCAACTTAGACCCTAACTTACCTACTAATTACAGCCCCATCACTACCGTCCCCTTTCTCCTTAAAATACTAGACAGAGTGGCATACCTCCTAATACAACAACATTTGGAAGACAATCATCTCCTAGGCCTGCGACAATCCGGCTTTAGACCTAGGCACGGGACTGAAACAGCCCTCCTGGATCTAAAAATCCAAATGGATGAAGCCAAAGACAAGGGCAATTTGGCCATCTTTCTCCTGTTGGATCTCTCCGCAGCCTTTGACTTAGTTGACCATCAAATTCTCACCCAACACCTCTCTTCGTCTGCCGCATTCTCACAGAATGCCACCAATTGAATTTGGTCCCTCCTCTCCGATAGGTCGACCAGGGTCTTCGCACCAGCGGCTGCAGCTGACCCTGTCCCAATCCAATGTGGAGTACCCCAAGGTTCCTGTATTTCACTCACACTTTACAACATCTTTACAAAGCTCCTCTTTTTTTTTTTTTAATCAAAAACTTTATTGGTTTTGAAAACATGCATGTAACATTACAAGTATCCCAACATTACAAAGAAGGGGATGGGAGGAGGGGGCGGGGGGGGGGGGTAAACAGCTCCAGGGAAGAGGGGAAAGGGAAGGGAAAACAAAGAAAGCAAAGAAAGGGGCTTTAGCTCTCGCTGTCATGAGGTCTGCAGTGAGGAAGCTCGTGAGGCAGTTCGTGCGTTCCAGGCCACCAACCCGGCGTCACCCACCCATATGGCACGTTTCACTCGATACATCTCGTCTGGGACTCAGCTATCCTCTTCCCATCTCTGCCATATCTTCTCTGCTTTCTGCGGGCACCCCCTTGCCGCGTACACCCTGCGTTCCGTTATCACGCAAATGTCTACATCTGTAACCCACTGGTCATAGCAGGGTGTTCTCTCGGATCCCCATAACTGCGCAATGTTCCTTCTGAGGACTGCTGTTGCGGTCGACCATAGCAGTTTCTCGTAGCGTGTCAGATCGCTTTCGTCGGAGATTCCTAATAGGAGCTGTTTTGGACCCCTTTGCACTGGTTTGCCCATGACTCTGGAAAGCTTGTCGCAGCATTTCCTCCAAAATTGCTGTATTTTGTCACATTCCCATATAATGTGGAAGAAAGTACCCTCTTCCCGTTTACAACGCAAGCATCGCGCGTCCGAGGTTCTGCCCCAGCGGAAAAGTGCCACTCTGGCATAGTAGATGCGGTGTAGGATTTTAAGTTGCACTAGCCGAAGTCTCGATGAGATGGCCACTTCCCGGGGATACATCAATGCTTCTGCCCAGTCCTCAGGCTGGAACGAGCCCACGTCGCGCTCCCATCTGGCTTTCAGACTGAGCAGTTCAGGTGTAGCAAAGGATGTGATTACATTGTACATGGTTGAGGTGACTTTGCGCTGTATTCGGTCCTGGACAATATTGCGTTCTAACGGGGTGCACTCCGGAATATCGCTGATTGTTTGACGGTGGACCTGCAGTGCGTGTTTCAGTTGGGTGTAGTGGTATTCCTCAGAGGGTGGGAGGGCGAATTCAGAGCATAATGTTTCAAAGGTGACCAATGTCTCCTCCCTCATAACGTCTCCAATTCTGGCAATACCTCTACTGGCCCATGCGGGCCATTTGGGGAGCTTCAACATTTCGGGGAGGAGTCTGTTGTGCCACAGAGGTTGGGCTAGAGTCAGCTTCGCGTCCCAGCCTATGTGGCGATGCGCTTCGGTCCAGATGCATGTGATGCTAGTATCCATATCTAGAGCTGGTCTGCGGCACCGGCCGCGATACAGGAGTTCCAAGGGGGCAGCTCCACTCTGCGAGTTGATCCTTTTGATGTGTGGCAAATTCCTGTCCCCATGGAGCATGTCATTCACCACCGCCATCTGGCTGGCCCAGTAATAAGTTTGCACTCTGGGCAGTCCAATCCCACCCTCCCAGATGGACCTTTGCAGGGTAGAGAGGGCAATCCGCGGGTGACCCCCGCTCCACAACAGCTTTCTAAGGATACGGTCTATCTTCAGGAATTCCTGATGTGGGATGTGTAGTGGAGCGTTTTGCAGAATGTACAGAAACTTTGGGAGTGCAATCATCTTGAATAGGGCTGCTCTGCCCATCAGTGTTAGTGGCAGGTTAGACCAGTGGCGAGTGTCCTCCGCAAACCTTGTGACAACCGGGTGTAGGTTCAGCAATGTATAGTCCATCAGGTTCTTCGTGATGATGACCCCCAGGTATTTAAACTGCTCTGTCACGACTTGGTAGGGGCAGTCCGCGGGGCTAGCAGCTGCTACGTTGCCTATGGGAAATAGGGTGGATTTTGACCAGTTTACTCGTAGTCCACTGAAGTCTCCGTACTCCTTCAACATCTGTGTGACGCGGTGGCAGGAGTTGCACGGGTCTTTCAGATATATAAGCAGATCATCCGCGTAGAGAGACACTCTGTCCTCCCATGTCTCCGACCAGCGGAACCCTTCCCAGAGCCGTGTATCACGTAGGAGGATAGCCAGGGGTTCTATGGCTATTGCGAAGATCATTGCGGACAGGGGGCAACCCTGTCTGGTGCCTCTGCCCAGGCCAAACGGCTCTGATTGCCAACCGTTAACCTTAGTCCTGGCCATCGGCCCGCTGTACAGCAAAAGCACCCAGCTCATAAAGTTTTCTCCAAACCCCATGCGTCTCATTATGTCCCAGATGGCCTCCCATCTCACTGAATCGAAGGCCTTCTCAAAGTCGATTGCCAGCAAGGCCAGCGGCCCTTGAATGCTGTCGGATTTTTCCAGTGCCGCATGTAGTCTGTGAAGGTTCATACGCGTCGATCTCTGGGGCATGAACCCGCATTGGTCTGGATGGATCAGCGCGGGTATCACCTGCTGCAAGCGGTCTGCCAGCAGCTTAGCTAAAATTTTCGTTTCGCTGTTTATGAGCGAGATGGGCCGGTACGAATTGCAATTGTCAGGGGGCTTGTCCGGTTTGGGCAATACGATTATCGTGGCTTCTCTCAGGTCTGGGGATAGAATGCCCCGTTCTTTTGCGTGCTGGTACATTCTCAGTAGTTGTGGGGCAATTACGTTGGTCCCCACCTTCCGCCACAGTTCGATCGGGAAGCCATTTGGGCCTGGGGATTTGCCAGATTGGAGGGCAGACATCGCACCTGCCACTTCCTCTTCCGTTATATCCCTGTCCAATAGTTCTTGTTGGGTCTCGTCCAGAGTGGGGAGGTTAATTTCATCTATTATTGACGTGTTCATGTGGGTTGCGGGCTCTTTATAGAGATCAGCGTAGTAGTCTGCGAAACCTTGTGAAATGTCTTGATCCGATACTAGTGGCCCTGCGCTCCCCCCCTGTAGCTGATGCACATGTCTGCTTCCCTGCTCCTTACGCTCCAGCCACGCTAGCAATTTGCCAGCTTTATCGCCTGTTTCATAAACACGTGCCCTCATTGCCATGTGTGCTTGTTTGGCGTTATCAAGTGCTGTGTTCTGGAGCAGCTTCTGTGCTCGGATTAAGGCCCGGTTCGTCTCAGGCGTGTCCTGGGCAATATGGGCTTCCTCTGCCAGTTTAACTTGTTGTTCTGCCTCATGTATTTTAAGGAGGTGTTGCTTCTTATGTGCGGATGTCCATGAGATGAGTTCCCCCCTTAGAACTGCTTTATATGCCTCCCACAGTGACCCAGGGTCCGCAGCAGACTCCGTGTTTAGCTCAAAATACGTTTCGGTCGCCTCTTGGAGTTTTTCTATCAGGTCTGGGTTACCCAAGTAATAATTATTCAGGCGCCAACTTGGCGGGGGGGTCGGTCTAGAGGTCGTGATTTTCAGCACCACTGGGGAGTGGTCAGAGATACCCCTAGGTAATAGGTATGCTTCTTGTGCTCTATATAGGTCAGTTGAAGGGATGAAGAAGTAATCCAGTCTGGAGAGCGAGGCGTGCGCCCCAGAATGGAAGGAATATTCCCTGGAGTCGGGGTGGAGCTCTCTCCACACGTCACACAAGCCTAGGGCGTTCGTGAACGTGGCAAGTTTGGTGCGTGCCTCGGGGTTTCTATTGCGCAGGTGTGAGCGGTCTAGGGTTGGGTCCATGACTTCATTAAAGTCCCCTCCAATTATCGTGATGTCAGAATTATCTTCCGTACTTATGGGGGAAATGTCGGTGAGTAATGGCGTTAGCAAAGTTGGTGGTGCGTAGACAACAAGTAGTGTGATGGAGTTTCCCCAGAGCGTGCCTGTCGCGTGTATGTACCTGCCTCCGGTGTCCTGAGACACCGTGTTCAAATGGAAGGGGAGGTTTTTATGTATCAGAATCAGGACACCACGTGAACCCATTGTGAAGCCCGCATGGAGTGCGAGCCTGTAGTTTGTGCGTTTAAAGAAGGAACATTCTGTGCCTGCAAGGTGTGTTTCTACCAGAAAAACTATATCTGGGGCGTGCCTTTTCAAGTATTGCCCTACCAATCGGCGTTTGATTGCATTGCCGAGCCCGTTGACATTCCAGGTCATGAAGTTAAGTGACCTGGCCTTGCTGGTCCTGATGCTACTGGGGGCCATAACTATTTGTGGACGAGAAAGTATGTGCTACTGGCGGCGGCGCCTGGCGCCGGGTTTCTGTGTGTTTATTTAATGCTGCCTCTATCTTGGACTTTAGTGTATACCCTGCTTGTCTGGCCCCTTTCATAACTAAACATAACAAACCCATAACTACCCACCCTATACTCCTCCCAACTAGAAGCATCTGTAGCCCGAACATGAGAAACCAAGTTGTCAACCGGACAACTCACATGAAACAAACTGACTTAGAGGTACAGGTGTCTACCTGTAACGCAAGTGCGGCTTAACTTTAAGCTCTAAGCGAAACTCCAAGAGAGGACCTACCCAGGGGGCTCTCCTTCTTGTGCCGTATGTTGGTGTTCACCTGGTGGGACGTCTCCCGTGGCTCAGACGGGAGTGTGGTTTGATTACGCCTGTATGCTGCGCTAGGGCACTCTTTCACACCACTACTGGGTTGAGCATTTTCAGTGTGCGTCCTGCTCCGCTAGTCGCTCCGGAGCCTCCTGTTCCCCACGTTCCGGGGCTCTCCTTGGGGAGACTTGTTGTGGCCCGGGTCGAACCCTGCCTCTATGCCTTTGTGCCCTCGTGGACCAATCCCCTTCAATATGAGCCTCGGCCCATCTCCAGGCTTCCTGTGGGTCTGTAAAGTGCACCGTCGTCCCCTTGTGGTGAATCTTTAGTTGGGCCGGAGAGAGAAGGCCGTATTTCACCTTTAACTGCGCCAGCTGTCTTTTGAGAGGCTTGAAGGATTGCCTTGCACGTTGCACCTCACGGGTGTAGTCTGGGAAAAAGGCTATTCGCGACCCATTGTGTGTGATCGACCCTTGGGAGCGAGACATTTGCAGGAGCGCATCTCTGTCACGATAGTTCAGCAGTCTGGCGATTATTGTTCGGGGCGGAGCGCCCGGTATCGGTCTGCCCGAGGGCATTCTGTGCGCCCTCTCTACGGAGAAAAACTTCGAGAAAGGGTAGGGTTCGAAGATGTCAGCGAGCCATTGTTCTAGAAACAGTTCCATGCACTGCCCTTCCTCCCCCTCCGGGAGGCCCAGGATGCGAACATTATTGCGGCGAGACCTTCCCTCTCCCTCATCGACTTTGGCCTCTAGGGTCTTCAGGCGGGCCAGTGCCTGGGTCATCTGCCTGTTAATCCCAGTGACGTTATCCTCTACTGCGGAGATACGGTGTTCGGCCTCGCTCGTTCTGGAGGTTAACTTTTGTAGGTCGTGCCGCAGGAAGGAGACATCTGCAGCGATGCTATCCATCTTGATCTCCATGGAGGAGCGTGAGCTAGCGATAGCCGCCATGATGTCCCGCAAGGAGAGAGGTTCATCCTCTGGTTGAGGGAGCGCTCGTGTTGTTGACGCTGCGGGAGCCGGGGCCGTGGCTACCGCAAACTGATCCATACTGCTTTGAGTGGATGTTTTCCTCTGCCTGTCCTTCCCCATCGTGCCGTGCGTCGAAGGTCACGGTGGTGGAAATCCGCGTCTTCCACTAGGCCCAACGGCAGCAGCAAAATACCGGCGGGGCGCCGGCGTTTCTCCCTGGTGGTTCCACCCCAGCTATGCCCTGTGCCGTGACTCCGCCGGGATGGGCCCGTGCCTTGGGGTTCCCCGCGGAGAGTACTCGGAGTAGTCCCCGGAGTCCACTGGGACCCCTCCCCTTTGTTGGCTTGTGAGACCCTCTTGCGTCATGCGTTCCCCGGGATTGTTGGGGTGGCTGGGGTGGGATACTCCCACTTACTTGCTTGCTTCTCCAGGGGGCGCTTCTGATGCCCAGGATCTTCTCCGCACGGGTCCACGGCAAGAAGCCTCTGGGCGGGGAAAGACAGCTCGTCCGCCCGGCCCGTCACCGGGCACCGTAGGCCGTCCTGGACCAGGGCCGCCAATCGTCCGCAATGACCACTCCCCCAAAGTTCGTGAGTCTGCAGCCACACAAACACCGGCTGCCTACCCAGTCAGAGGCACCCGATATGCTGGGGTGCCTGTGTGTAGGAGTCCAGCCAGGAAGTGCCTGCTCACCTCTGCTATGGAGGGGGGGGGGGGAAGTCCGGTCGATTTGCCGGGGGACCGGCTCACTCCATCCTCATGCGCCCTGGCCCCGTGGGTCTTCCTCGCCGGTGCGCGCGGACAGCGCCGCTCCTTTCATCCACCTCTGCCCGCACCACTGGGGGCCGCACCGTGGTCTGCGGGTATAAGGCCGAGAGTCCGTCAGGCGAGCATCTTTTCTGCTCACTGGGGCGCTACAGGGTCCCTTTGCTGTCGGGGACAGCTCGAGCGGGCTCACAACACTCCTTTTCCTTGCGATCGGGCGTCGGGTCGCAACGTGGTGCACTGCTCCGGCCGAGGCAGCCGAGGGGTCCTCCCCCACCGGGAGGTTCGGTCTAACACAGGGATCGGACCGCAGCGGCCATTTTGGATTCGGCAACTCGCGCCCAGCGCGCCGCAACTTCTTTGCTTTTTTCCTTCACCCAGAGCAGGATTCTCGGGGTGAAAATGCACACGGAGCTTCTTCCAGCGTTCATGCGGCTAATCTTGAAGTTGCAAGTCGTATCGTCCCACCAAACAGGATAATTTCCTCAGGATGTTGTCGGCGGCAAGAGGAGCTCACGGAGCTCACGTCCTCTGCGCTTGCATGCTGGCCACGCCTCTCACAAAGCTCCTCTTTGACCGACTTGACAAACTGGGTGTCACGTATACAAATTATGCGGATGACACACAGGTCCTCATTACACTCACTGGGAATTATGAGAAAGATGCTGCAAAACTGAATGAAATCTACCTTGAAATTCAAGCATGGATGGCCACCCATAGCCTCTGTTTGAATGACGACAAGACGGAACTACTCATAGTAGGTTCACAGGCTCGATTTAGCAAATTGGACCCCAAGTACCAATCATTCACCATTGACAGCAACATTACTAAAGTATCAAAAGAAGTCAAAATGTTAGGTGTGTATCTTGACTCGACATTATTACTCAAAAAACAAATAAACACCACTATCTCATCCACGGCCTACACCAACAAATTAATCAATGCCTGCAAGCCATTTCTCTCAACCACCAGTTGCTTTACACTTTCCAGAGCATTGATATTCTCCAGACTGGACTACTGTAACACTCTCTTCTTGGGCTCTACTAATCACAAACTGAATAGACTGCAGGTCCTTCAGAACAATGCCCTCAGATGTGCCCTTAACCGTCCTCACAAGGCCCACATCTCCACCATTAGCAAGAAAGCCCATTGGCTCCCCATCCACGACAGAATCAAACTAAGATCGCTTGTCATTACATATACATGCCTTTCGCTGACTGCACCACGCTACTTATCTGACAAATTCTCCAGACATAGTTCTTCCAGACCCACCAAAACACCTTACATGCACCAACTGAACGTTCCAATATTCAACATGAAAACAGAAGGGGGATCTAGCTTCCCTGTACTAGCAGCCAAATGCTGCAACGCACTCCCCATGATAATTAGGGCAGAAGAATCTTTCTGGACCTTCAGAGCTAAAGTAAAAACATGGCTCGCATCGCAGTAAGAATATAAGTCCTACTCACTCACATTCAATGTACTTCGTAATGTATTCTGTAACCTTGTCATGAACTACTGTGTAACCTGGTTCTCTTGCTACCTACTTTATCGCATATGTGCAACTTTTATGCAACTCTGTTGATCACCATGTCTATGCGCCCAGTTACCTTTGGGTTTGGCTGCGCTCTACAAATAAACTAACTAAACTAAACATGGAAGCGTGGAATGGGAGAGACGTGCGTCACCTGGGAAAACTATCCCCAAAACCTAGCACCACTTCGGGTTGGCTCCCCGAGTGGTAAAACCAGTATAGTTACCTATAGGAAAGGTTGTTATTGGGTGAGGAAGGGTCAGGTGGTATGCTTGGGCCATCCCTAACAATTGCTACAACAAAGTTGTTACAAGGGGACACTTTGTGATTGGCTAGACTATAGTGGCGTCATGATGCACCCCTCGTATTCTGATTGGTTCATCCGCGAGCCCCCAAGCCTGGGATCATCGTTGTTCCCAGCTCGCGGTGTACCTGGTGCTGACAACAATGTGCGACTACGTGTCAGTGGCGGACAATGGACAGGTCTGGCTATTGGCTAATGTGCATGTCTTTCCCATCGCTGTAGGTGTCCAATTTGTCACTTCATTGTTGCAGACTGTGTCCCAGACGTGAGACCCCAGTGCTTTCCTGTCCCATAGGGCTTGGCATCTTATCAGGTCGGCTTGGTCACCTGTTGTGAGACCGTGGCTGAAGCAGAATTATAAGCATTTGATGTGTATTTCGGCTCTGAGGAGCGTTTAGCAATGGCTGGTATGACCTTGGCGCCCGGATCGCGGCATGTACATTGCAACATCGCGGCCTTGGCTGTGGCTCTCGTTGGGGCTCGCTCTGTGTGATCAGCGCTTTGTAGTTTTGTCTGAGAGGCTTCTGCCTGGGGACTCTTGCTTTGCGGCCTACCTTGGCCTGGCTTCTGGGTGGCGGTACATAATCCATAATATGGGGGTTGCGAGGGGCGACAGAGTGTCATGTGCATTAGTAAATATGTAGGGTGCTGACTTCATGGCGTTAGTGGTGAGAAAGCGTCTGCAAGCATATACACAAGCTCTTCAGGCATCTTGCGTTTCTGCAGTGCTGTAGGTGGCCTATGTGGAAAATAACAATGATGCGTGTGTGTACGGTCCTCTGTGTCATAGCACTGAGTATGGTCTTCGTGTAGGTTGTGTGTGGGTGTCCAATGTGCATGGTGGCACATGTGTTCTTTTCTGTTGGCTATGTCATCATGGCATCTCTAATGTTGATGGTATTTGTGGTTACTGTCTAATCGAGTTGGTTTTATGGTTGATGTTGGTTCCACCTGAGGTTCCCGCACGTGGTTTCATTAACGGGCAGGCTCCCTGGCCGAGTGGGGCGTGGCCACAGTGGATCTTAACATCTGGTGCGGCAGTGAGCGGGTCGAATTCCTCTCACCGGGGGTGCTTGGGTCGTGACGTCCTAGGCGATGTTTTGGATGAGAATGGTGTGAAGGGATTCTCCCATTTTCCCTCTTCAGTCCCCCCTCTGGTTGACTTGTCGACCACAAAATTATACACTCTCTTGTCTCTGCGTGCTCGCCATACCTTCGTTATTCCTGCCAAGTGTCCGTACTGATTCACATGATCTTCAAATGACCAGTACATATAGACGCATCCAGCACCAGGTTTGCAATAAACACACTTTGCAACGTAACTTTTCGAGTTCCTTGGGTTCTCTACTTTTACTGATGGTGGATACAAGTTTGCATCTACTATCTGCTGGCGTAACCGCTCACGTTCCTTTATAATGATGTCTGTGTGTGGGTCGTCTTCAGCTGGCATTAGGACGTGCATGCCGATCATTTCTTCAGCAGTACGCGTTGATCTTGTTTTCCATACCTTAATCCACATCAGGACAGCTAGTCCTAAAATTATGCACCCTGCCACAATATTAAGACCATCTGAGAGCCAAGATGGCATCCAGGACCAAATGTAAGAGAACCAGCTACCGTCCTTCTTCACTCCCTTTGCTTCCTCTTCCATTTTGGCGTGCATCTTGGCCAGCTGTGATACTGCCTCAGAAAGCGTGCCAGTGTCCTCGTCGTTGGCAGGAATAAACGTGCAACACCAGCTCCCAATTTTAGTGCAAACACCTCCTTCCATTGCTGTCAGGAGGTCCAGCACATATCTGTTCTGAAGTGCTACCATCAGGATTGCCCTCAGTTCTTCTTTTATCGTGTTGAATCCATTAACTGTGGAGTTTATCGTCATCATCAGCTCCCATCTGGTAATCTGGAGACACTTCGCATTTGCATATGCCTGCACCCCTGGATGTATTATGGAGTCAAAGAACATTGCCGCTCTGCTAAACAGTCTGTGTGCTGGTGGGATGTCACTCAGAGCTGTTTCTGACCTTCCCCACAGGTAGTTCCCCGTCAGTGGTTCTCCTTGTCTTTTCACTCTGGACAGGCTTGTCATATCGTTCCGTTGCTTGCTTCCTCCTATCTTCACTAACCTTTTCTTCCTTTTATTCCCTTCGTCCATCTTAGGGAAGTTCTCAGTACTACCAAGGATGGTGCGTTGATGTGTACCATAGTGCATACTACATTCCACAAGGGTGGCAAGCTGTGGTATGCCTTTGCTCCGCAGGCCCAATAGTGATCCATCAGAACTGCTGTTCCAGCACCCCCCTCAGAAATCGTTATTCTTTTGCAATCATCATTTCTTCCAACATCAACTTCTCCATCATGCTGATAACACAGTGTTGGTGCTGTGAGTGGAAGTATCGCTATTAGTTCCTCCTCCTTATCTAACCATGTGACCAGTGCTGCACTCCTTGTCCATTCATAGTAACATTTGTCGTTCTCTTCGTGAACTGTCATCACCGATGACTTAGCTAAGGTTAGCATTTGACCCCCTACAACTCTGTCCACCCATCCGTCTTTAGTGTATACTTTGCCATATATTAATATTAGTGGTCTTTCCCAGCATCCTGGTTCACCAGCAACTTCTTTTGCGTGCCATTTGCATGATAGGTAGTTCAATGTAACCTCCTTTGTGTCTCCTTTGTCGGTCCATCCGTCATGTACTGGAGCCCTTGCGTCAGCTCCCAGTAGTTGTCATACATTGGTAGTGTTTTGATAAAGTTGTCTTCGTAGGGGTATGTAGACCTTGATTTCCATCTTAGTGTTGCTTTTCTTCCTTGAAATCGCCCTCGTGTTTGGAACAAAGCCAAGTATATCAGGCACTCAACTGATGTTGCGGGTACCTCAGTTGCCACAAATGTTCTTGATGCGCTCATGGCGTATGGGATCAACGAGCATACATAGCAGTTGTCCTTAGTTGTGCCTTTACCAATTTTGGACATGTGCTTGTACCACATGTTGTTTGAGAAGTGTGCAGATTCTGTAATGTATGTATCTACCCCATGTGTATCAATAGAAACACTACGTTTATCTCTATGTTGTGCTTCGTACTACTTGTACCACCTGACGCGGTACTCATTGCAGCCATGGTAGGGGGGGGGTTAGTAGAGAGTGATGCCATAACATAGGAAGAATAATATGCCTGCAAGACAGCGGCAGTAATCAGACCAGTGGTAAAAAATATCCCTATCATTTTTATTACAGTTGCTAATACCACTGGCATACCTCTCTTACCTCTGCTGCGGTCCTGCAGCCAATTTACTTTTAGATGATATAGATGCCCGTCTGAAAATTTCTCAAAATATGCGTTATTTGTTAGTATCTTTTAGTTAAGCCCTGCCTATCAAGTAATTGTTCAATGCCCAGGCGAAAAGCTGTTCCCACCATCCTATCTCTTAGGGCGGGTAATGCTGTGTGGAGATATGGGAATGATTAAACTATTATCATAAGGAATGTGTTATAATACAAACGTATTCTTCTTTTGTTTAAGTGTTTTGGTCTTTTTATAATGTAGACAAACTGGTGTGACAGTGCTTCTGGGGTGTTGTCGTTCGCGGGCAGCATTTACCCCTGGGCAATGACGTATGCTTTAGTGGCATATATTCGCTTCTCTTCACATTACATATACAACATTACTGCGCGGTACCTGCATGTGCAAGACAAAAAAAAAGAAGAGAACATGCACGTGTCTACATAGTGTTGTGTATTTTGCAATTTACTTGGGCAATCTTTTTAGCTCATTGGTGGTTGGTGGGGGTTCTTTATTTATCTGGGATCTCGTGATCATAGGGTGGGCTATGGGTGGCTGGTCGTTTATGTCCATTGGGGGGTTTGATGTCTGGGCTGTGTCGTTGTTGTCGTCAGTTGTCATTGCTGATGCGTTGACCCCTTCATTGATGTGATGGGGTCTGTGCTTTGTAGGGCTTGATGTCATGGATGTGTGTCCATGCGTTTTTTCCCTTGATTTTTATAGCTCTAGGAGCTATTTTCATGGGGCCCTGTGAACCGTGGACTACTCCATTTCCTGTTAAAATTCCATAGGAGGACCTGGTCCCCCTCTTTTAATGCCCACTGTGCAGTTTGTTCCTGTTCTTCGTTTTCTGTTTCTCCTTGTTGATTGTTCTTCGACCCACCCCGTGTCCGTTCAATCTGTTGAGAGATAAAAGCGACACTAGTAACCAGGGAAGAGACATATTCATACATTTCTTCAACAAAGACATTGTGTGTAGCATGGAAATCTGTTGTTGCTCTTGATGGCGGTGTGAGTGGAAGGTACATTTGGCATCCAGTCTCCACCTCGTGGGGTGTGAGGTGATTGTCCGACACTGGCCTATTTCTCAATTCAAACAAGGGCAAGGGGAGGCAGTAAAGCACACTCTTTTTGGTTGTTTGCTGAATTTTTGCTATCTCTTCTTTTAGGAGGCCGTTGAGGCGTTTGCAGACGCCATTTGCTTGTGGGTGAAACGCGCATGCAAACTTATGCTTTATTCCCAAGCGGGCAGTTATGTGTTGTAACATTTCATTGGCAAAGTGTGGGCCATTGTCAGACCGCAGCACATCGCACACTCCCCACCTCGGGAACACCTCCCTTAGCAGAAACTTCGCTGCTCTGAAGCCGTCTGCATGGGAGCATGGAATGGCCTCAATCCACCTAGAAAATGGACATACTACTACAATCATGTATCTGTACCCTTGACATACATTGATCATGTCAATGTGTAGGTGCTGGAAGGGTCATTCGGGCCGGTGTATAGTACCTTTGATCGCTTGCAGCGTGTGACCGGCCGTTAATTGCTGGCATGTGAGACAATTACTAATGAAGTTTGCAACGTGTGAATTTAGCTCGGAACAGAACCATGCTTCCTTTATTAATGTTGCAATCACTTCTTTTCCTGTGTGTGTGGGCTGGTGTAGTTGGGCCAAAGCTGTTTTCAATAGGGCCAGGGGCATCACTAATCTCCCTGTATTATTCTGTCACCATAATGGGTCTGTGGGGGACATTGTGCATCCTCTTTTGACCCATAGTTCCTTTTCTGCCATAGCTGCTGCTGCCTGTAGCTCCATTATTTGTATTTCAGGGATGTGTGTGTACCCATCCTTCATCAACATCTGTCTTGCCCCCACTTATCTTTTGGTTTTTCTGGGAGGGCCCACGTCTCACCAAAGAATGCAGCATATTTAGCATGTGCGTCTGCTGTTTCATTACCATTTGATATTGGATCATCCCCACTTGTATGGGTCTGACATTTCACTAGAGCTACTTATTTAGGGTCCTCAGTTACTTCAATTAGTTCAGCAAGTAGTAGAGCATGCTGCACCGGAGTGCTGTCTGCTCTTCTGAACCCTCTTTGTTGCCATTCTATTAACCCTGAGTGCACTGTTGATGTGACGTTTGCACTGTCAGAATATATTGTCACCCTCTTGTTATTGCTCTCTTGGAGGGCTAGAATCAGTGCTACTAGCTCTGCTGCTTCTGCTGAATAGTGTTGTGGTAACTGGATGCATTTTACTGGAACGTAAGTCCAATCGTCCCTCAGTCGTACCACTGCTGCGGCTGTTCTTCTCACCCCATCACTCTGGTCAATTGTTGAGGATCCATCTATGTACATTATCTCTCCCCCCTCTAGCACATTTTCCTCAACTTTCCTTGTGCTTGAGTAAATTTCAATGGCCTGTGTGCAGTCATGCGCGTAGTTGCCATCTTCCACTACCTCTGCTATAAACCGTGCTGGGTTTACGTTGCTGCACCTCACAATTTTCAATTCAGGTCTGGACAGTATTATTTCACAACTTGTTGCTCTTTCAGTGGTCAATGTGGATTTTGGTTTATTCAATATTGCAAAAAGAGCATGTTCCACGTACAGTGAGGTGGGGCACCCCATTGTTATTAAGGATGATTTTTCTACCGCAAATGCTGTTGCGGCCAGGCTCTGTTCGCACGGGTAGTGACCCATCATAACAGGATCCAAATGTCCACTGTAAAATGCCACTGGTTTGTGTCCCATGCTTGTTTATTGTGTCAGTACCACTTTCATTACTGCTGTATCACAATGTGAACATATGTAGAAGTGCTCTTCATAGTTGGGGGTGGCTAGTACAGGTGCAGTTGAGATGGCATGTTTTAATTCATTGAAGGCCTCTCATTTCCCTTGTCCATCCCAACCTTCTCTCCCCCTCTGTGCTTCTCTGAGGGCATCAAGCAGTGGTCCTATGTATGAACTGTAATAAAAAACCCATGCCCTGCAGTAGTTACATAGGCCCAAAAATTGCTCCAATTCTCTCACTGTCTGTGGCTGTGGTGTGTTCGTTATGGCTTGTGCCCTTTGTGGTGTAATGTTTCTTCCTTTTTGTGAAATGAGCTGGCCTACGTAGAGCACTTGCTCTTGGCAGTACTGCAATTTCTCCTTGTCTACCTTGTACCCTTTCTCGGCTAACACTGTGAGCATTTTTACAGAGTCTCTCCTGCACTTCTCCTCTGTGGTGCTGCAGATGATGATGTCATCTACATACTGCAGCACCGTACTTTCCATGTCTATGTTTCCCAAATCCAGTTGTATCTCTCTGTTAAAGATGGATGGTGACTCGCAGTACTCTTGTGTGTTTCCATTTTGCATTGTGGTATGTGAAACTTGTTAGATCTTGTGAGTCAGGGTGTAGAGGTAATGAGAAGAAGGCGTTTTTGAGGTCAATCACAGTGAACCGTGATGCCTCTGCTGGTATTCCACACAGTATAGTGGCTGGGTTAGCCGCTTTAGGGTATTCTGCTTCTCAAATGTGGTTGATGGGCCTTAGATCTTGTATGAAATGCCAGGACCCTCCCTTTGCGTTACGCACAGGATACACTGCAGTGTTGCATGGGGACTCTGATGGTACCAGTATTCCTCTATTCACTAGGGGAGTTTTTGTTTCATAGATCCCCTCATATGCTTCTTTGGACTTTGGGTACTGCTTTACCCTAGGCAGCATTGCCCCTTTTTTCAACTTTATTTTGCAATTTATGCAACCTACGTCATATGGACTAGTGGTCAATAGAGATGCTGGTACAGCTGCTAAATCATCCTCATAGAATGGCACTTCTGTAGTGGCAGGTGCCTCTAGTGCCATTGCCATCTTTTGTGCTAACTCTTTGTATGTCACTCTCAACCAAATGTTGACGCTCATCTCAAACACCATCTCCCCATCTCCTTTATCGTCCGAGAAAAGCTCTTCATCTGATACCTGTGTTAGTCGGCATCCTTCTGCTGATGCTATTACTGCTCTCCATGCTTTCCCCTCCCTATCCTGGGCATGAACTGCAATGTAGTATGTGGCTGCCACAATACTCTCAATGCTCACTGATATCATGGCCCCTTCCTTTTCACTAACCAGGGTTACCGGTCTGAAAAGGTAAGCTGCTGGTCACCTCCAAATGTTGCCCTCAATTCCTGGTAGCCCTGCTATTGCCATGTCCGTTCCATATTGGAATATGTCTCCATCTACTGGTTCTGCCCTGGCCACTGTTTTGCCACAATAAGCCTGTAGGATGTGGCGTGCTGTGAGCATGTTAATGCCTGGTGTAGAGCATACTTTTCCTTTGTCAGTAAAGGAGATGGTCATGTTCAGCCTGCTCAGAATGTCTCTCCCTAGTATGTTTACTTGTGATTGCTTTGAGTATAGCAGTGGGAGAGACATATCGTGATCTCCAACAGATAAGGAGATGTTATCAGTGAAGGGAACCAACCCTCGAGTCCCAGAAAATCCTTGAGTGTGCATAGCTTTGCCTGACAAGTTGAACTTTCCCTCCCTTATACATGACCTAGTGGCCCCTGTGTCAACTAGGAAGGAAAATGTTTTGTCACCTATCGCCACCTGTATGCGTGGTTCCTCCGCAGGGTTAGGTGTTACTGATAGGATGGGACACATCAAAGACATCTGTGGGCTGTACTACTGTGAGTATAGTGCCTATTCGCTCCTTGTGTAAGGGTTATGACCCAATATTGTCACACTCCCCAGCTGTGTCTGTTGTATAGGTGTGTTAGTGGATGATATTGCATTGTCCTTTATTTGTGTAAGCTGTTGCACTGTTTGGACCTGTTGTTGTTGTGTTGTAACCGCCTGTTGTTGTGGTTGGTGTTGTACTTGTGGTTGTTGTGGTGTGTATGTTTGAAGTTGTTGCCGGGGTTGCAGTGGTGCTTGCTCTTGTGGTAGTGTTCCCACCCCCTGTTGTGGCTGCTGTTGTTGGTAGAATTGTTGTTCCCCGTTATGCCCTTGCTGCCTTGTTCTCCCCAAGCTGCTTGTGCCGGTCAAATTCTACAAATGCGTGACATGTGTCCTACCAGCCCACATATCCAGCATGTTGGTGGCTCTCGTGCTTGCCATGGGTATCTCCCTGTGTTGTCTGAGTACCCCTGCTGTCCGTATTGATTGTAAACCCAGAACCCTCCCCCTTGTTGTGGTGCCGCTGGGCCAAATCCCCTCCCTCTCATTTGTCCGCCCCACCCCCTGTAGTTGTTTGAGTGCCCATTTCCCATGTGCATATAACCCCCTCCCATCTGTGTTGTGTATGGTGGGGGTGGTGGCATCTGCTGTGTCGTCATTTGCGCTTGCTGTAGTGGTGCTGTCTGTTGTTGTGTAGTGTCTTGTGTTACTGAGACCTGGGTGGGGCCTGTTATAAGTGCTCCCGCAATGGCATATTGGGATAGTTTATTTTTAACCAATTTGGCTTCCTCTGCCTTTCTATCTTCCTCCTTTTGTTTCATCTTTTCCTGCCACATCCTGCAGTGGTGCACTATTGTCAGCTGTATCTCTGGACATGCCTTAGCTTCCATTCCCACTAGTTTCTGTCTCTGCACTTGTTCTGGGAGCCCTTGTATCAGTATGTGATAAAATAATTGCTAGTGTTTTGTCCCACGGTTCCTGCGTTTCCAGGCGCCACTTCTCCTGAATCTCCTGGATGTAATCAATAGGATCTTCATTCTCACGCATCTTGCGTGACGTTATTGCTCCTATGTCTGAGGTGTAAGGGTATTGGACCCTCAATGCCTGCCATAGCGCGTGCCTACAGTTAGCAAATGGCGCTCCATCATGTGACGTGTCGCTTATTGTTACCCCTGGGAATCCTGCACTCTTCCAAATGTCATCTGCAGCATCCCCTAGTATTGAAATTGGCAACCCCTTCACCCACCGCTAACCTTTGTACTGCAGTGTGTTTTTCCATTTCATATATTCACTTCCGAGCTCCTCTACTCAGAGATGGAAGTCTGCATTTGATATTTTCTTTGTCTGCATGTTTCCATGGGACATATTGTGGTCTAGATCCCCCCCTCTCTAGTAGTGGCATTAAATTGTACTCCCGCGCCTCCCCCGGCGTCCGTCTGTGTGGAGATATGTCAGTGTATTCGTCGTCTTTTTCCATGTTAGATAACTTCGATACTGTCAATATTGTAGTATGTTACTCTATTACTTCCTATGTTCTTTTTCCCCCTTCTGTTACCTTCCTGCCCCATCCTGTGTGTGTCAACTCGTTCTTCCTGTCTGCACCCTGGGAGGTCTCTAAGTCGGTTAACATATGGCATGTGTAGTGCAGGTGGTGTCAGTGGTCGTGGTGTTTTTCTGTCTATTTGCCTATTTTTCATTCCTTCTGTGTTTAGCTCTCCCGATGTCCCACATTCCCAAGATGACCCGCAGTCAGTGCGTGTTATGTATAATTTGCCTAGACCTTCCCTATTTCCATCACTTCGCCCTCGACATGATCCTTCCTCCTCCTCGCTGCAGAATCCATCTGGAAATGTCAATCCCCAGTCTGTGCGTTTTCCCCCCACTGTGACAGTCTTTAGAACTATTAAGTCTATGTCCGTGTACTCACCTCCCTTCTCCGCGGCCCCTTGTGTTGATGTTGTCGCAACTTCCTTATCCTGGCGCGTATACTTTTTTGCCCCATGTTCCTTCCTCCACTCTCCTCGTTCTTCATTCTTTGTCTTTACCACTTCACCACCTATTTCTGCTCGTGCTCTGCAAAGTTCATCCACTACCACGTCGCTCACCTTTCCTAATATCTTTTCCTCCTCTTCCTTGCTCCCCATATTCCGACTCCCTTGTCAGTATACTTTCTATAACCTTCCCTTCTTCATATTTTCGCCCGCTTTCTGATATAATTTTGTTTTTCCATAGTCCCATTTCCCTGTCATTCTCTTCTCGCTCCTCCTCCTTCCTTCTCATTTCCCGTTGTTCCATGTGTGCCACTCTTTCTGCTATCGCCCTTATGCGCACTTCTTTTTTCCTTTTTTCTTCCTCTTGTTCCTTCACCCTCACCTTCTCTTCTTTATTTGCTTTCTTTTCTTCCTTTCTTTCCTGTGCTTCCTGCTCGAACTGTCTGATCAGTGTGCTCCGTACTTCCCTTAATTCTGCCAGTCTTAAATCTCTTCCTCGTCCTGTGACATTTGTCCTTCCACCTTTTTACTTACCCCGTGCCCTGTCTGTAGGTAGTCCATCTCTACCTTACCTACCTGTCTCACTGCTTCTTGCTCTTCCCCTGTTAGCTCCCTCGGAGCCTCAGAAGCACCTGTGCTGCTATCCATTCGTCTGGTCCTACATTTGCTAAATCTCCCAGGACCTTTTTTCCGTCCCCGTTCTCACCAGTTTTTGTTTTGTTTCTGCTGTGCTCCTCACCCCACCCCCTTTTGGTAGCTATTTGTTGGCGCGTATGGTGGTGGGCTGTATGAAGGGTTGGAATATCCCTCAGCGGCTGTTAGTTGTGATCGGGCAGCTTCTCTTAGTTATGTTACTGGATACAAACCCCTTCCTCCTTCTTCACTTCTTTAGCTATCAGTGTTTCCTCTGCACCTTCCTTCTTTACCTCTGAAACTGCGAACAATCCTTCCGACTCTTCCTCACTTTCTTCAGCACTGGTGGGTTTTTTGGCGCTGCACCCCGCTCCCCTCCTTTCACCTTATCCTTCTTTACCTCTTTCTCCCCCTTTACCTCCTGCATGGCCAACATCCCTGGTGCTCCTGGTGCACACCCCTGGAACATCTTCCAGAAGTCGAACATTTCTAAATGACTCGCTAGCTACTTTACCCTTGTATGTATAGTGTAGATATGCTAGCAGGGAGTGTTGGGTACACATATCAAAGCTGCCGTTGGGCGGCCAGGGTATCCTTAGCTTGTTGTCCGTTCCTTGTGTCCACTCAATACTATACTTTACTATTTTATCTCTGTGCGGTGTTAATGTTGCGCAGATGTGTTGAAGTGGTGTTGTTAAAGTGCTTGCTCTGAGCCCTAATCCCGCCCCCGCCCCTATTCCATAGTATGTGAACATGTTACAATTTTACTCTTTTCAATACCACCCCTTTACCTGGCCCCGTAAATTGGGGACTTCCGACTGTCTGCTGTAAAGAAAAGCAATCTTTTTATTACAATGCTTTTACTGTCCTTCTTTCCCGATGTTCAATTATGGCCCCCTTCGGCCGCGGCGCATGAATTCCCCTGCGGCTGAATGTCCTGTGTGGTGTGCTTTTGAGCTGCCCCACCTTCCTGTGCCGGCGGTACTTGGCACACCCTCAACTTGGTTCCTCCTCCTCCCCTGTCCTCACTGCCTGCGCAGTTTTATACTTCCTTATCCCCTCCTGCCTGTCACACTGCCCTCTGGTGCAACCCCCTTGTCGAGCGCGGGCCGACATTCTCCGTGCGCGGCCGCCTCTCCCCCTTCACCCCTCCCTTGCTGCGTTTCCTTGTCTCGATCAGCCCTGGATGAAAACGAGACGATTGTTGTGTCCTATACAAGCCCTATGGGTGACGTCACCGACCTCTACAAGATATTACCGGTACGTACAATTACAGAACCAATGAACGTGTGATACCTTTAACACTCTTATTTCCCGTTAACCCCACAGCTGTCTTCCCACCGCGTCTGGAGTGGAGTATTGAACAATCAATTAACTATTGCAGTTGGTCTGCGCACGCTGCGTTGCCACACGTGTGATACGCCCCCTCTCTAGGGGAGCTTAATCAGCCAATTATCTTCCGCACTTGGGAAACAATCTAGCTACCTCCTGCGGGAATACATCATCTACCCACTAAGCTTCAACACACAATTAGTAGGGATTCTCATCTATTCATTGATCTACAACGTCAATTCATAGGAAAGCCACACCTCCCTCATACAGGTGTCCGCGATCTAGATCAATCAGCGCAATCCGCCAATCATACGTGGGTGCTCGAAGCCCCACCCAATCCGCTCTGTGATGCTATAAGGGACGGCCCTCGTGCCTGTCCCGCTACACCTCACACATCTATCGCCGCTTACTAATCTAAATCTTTTTCAACACACTGTAACAACCGCCCGCCAATCTCTTTACAATTCCTCCCCCCCTCCTGCACAACATTACACTGCTGTTTGTGTGTGCCATACTCACATCAAGTCCTCGCTTGCCGGTGCCGCTCGACTGCGGGCACCCCTCCCAATCAGCTCGCCGCCTCCCCTCGTCTGGACCACATCTGGACACTTGCCAACCGCGGGCGGGATACTTCTCAAGTTGGCTCCCGATGGCCAATCTCCAGATTGCGCTGTCCGGTCGTCTCACAGTTCCACAAGGGTCCTGTAGTGCTCTAAAGGGGGCAACGGCAGAGGGGGCCGTGTTGCCGGGCCACCTTGACGCAAGCAGTCTTGTTGTGGTTTCCCTTAATTTAAGCAGATCTCAACAGATCTCAGCAGTGCCTCCAACTTGTCAGGGTAAATTCCCAGGGGGTGGGGCCGGCAGGGCCGTCCGTGGACCTCCGGGCTAGGGGAGGATTCAACTCCTCCCACGTCCCAAAACGAGTATGAGGGACACACAAGAGCAAGGGTTATACTGCTGATTATTACAGAAACAAGCAGCGACAAACTCTCAGACCATATGCATCCGGGAGGCTCTCATCATTAGTGGGCTTGCAGGCCCTTTTTACAGTTGTATGATGCCCTACATGCGCCACCTGGGAAAACTATCCCCAAAACCTAGCGCATCTTCGGGTTGGCTTCCGGAGTGGTAAGACCAGTATAGTTATCTCTAGGAAAGGTTGTTATTGGGTGAGGAAGGGTCAGGTGGTACGCTCGGCCATCCCCAAAAATTGCTACAATAAAGTTGTTACAAGGGGACACTTGGTGATTGACTAGACTATAGTGGCGTCATGATGCACCCCTCGTATTGTGAAAACAAAGAAATTGATATGAGGCTGGGAAGCCCAAACGAAACACACCAACACAGGTTACAAAGGACATACAAAGTGCTTTATTTAAAAGCTACAACAGTTACCAAAAAGTCAATTGACAAACGGATAGCTATTCGGCTCTCAGAGTAACGTAACGAACTTCAACGAAGGTTCGATGCATTAGTAGAGAGACCGTACATTGGAATACTTGTGCTTTTATACTCTTTATCCAGCCCTGGCCAACCCCCTCGCGGGTTAACCATTCTTGGGACAAGGCCTAGGGTTCCTTGCCAGGTCAATCCTATAATGTATGCATTTTGATCAGTTTCGCTGATATAGTTGTACATTTACACATAGGTCAGGGATAGGACAAGGTCTCAGTTCGCGACCCCGACAAGTGGCCTGCAGGCATATTATTTATTCATGTGTGCGGAGGTCACAACGGCCAGAATCTCACTCAGAATGTCATTCGGCCTCCATTTTGATGTTCAGGGTGACTTCCACATTACAAGAGAACCTAAAATGGCGGCTAAATACAAGATGGCGACTTACACAATTTCTCGTTAAGGTCAAGACCTTGCCGCGGAGTCTATTTACATGATATTTTAGACAACTTGGCGTAGGCCAACACACATTCAAATACTGCGATAGGAGGCAAAATATCATTTCAATTCCAACAGTATTCTGATTGGTTCATCCGTGAGCCCCCAAGCCTGGGATCATCGTTGTTCCCAGCTTGCGGTGTACCTGGTGCTGGCAACAATGTGTCAGTGGTGGACAATGGACAGGTCTGACTATTGGCTAATGTGCATGTCTTTCCCATCGCTGTAGGTGTCCAATTTGTCACTTCATTGTTGCAGACTGTGTCCCAGACGTGAGACCCCAGTGCTTTTCTGTCCCGTAGGGCTTGGCATCGTATCAGGTCGGCTTGGTCACGTGTTGTGGGAGCAGAAATATAAGCATTTGATTTGTATTTCGGCTCTGAGGAGTGTTTAGCAGTGGCAGGTGTGATCTTGGCATGGGGAGCCCGGCATATACATTGCAACATCACAGCCTTGGCTGTGGCTCTCGTTGGGGCTCGCTCTGTGTGATCAGCACTTTGCAGTTTTGTCTGTGGGTGTGTACGGTCCTCTGTGTCATAGCACTGAGTATGTTCTTCGTGTAGGTTGGTGTGTGGGTGACAAAAGTGCATGGTGGCATGTGTGTTCTTTTCTGTTGGCTATGTCGTCATGGCATCTCTAACGATGATGATATTTGTGGTTACTGTCTAATCGGGTTGGTCCATATGGTCGATGTCGGTTCCACCTGAGGTTCCTGCACGTGGTTTCATTAACGGGCAGGCTCCCTGGCCAGGTGGGGCGTGGCCACAGTGGATCTTGACGTCTGGTGCGGCAGTGAGCGGGTCAAATTCCTCTCACCGGGGGTGCTTGGGTTCTGACGTCTTAGGCAATGGTTTGGATGAGAATGGGGGGGGAGGGATTCTCCAATTTTCCCTCTTCAATGCAGCCTCTATTGCAAAGGTTAATGTAGGCCTTTTATCTTTGAACTAATGACTATGTGCTGGTTGCTTATTTTGCACATATGGTGGTTTATTATTATGATAGAATGCTGTGACTAGGATGTTTTGTTACTCATTTGAACTGTTTTACATTGTTATGAAATGTTTTAATTTTCTGTGATTGTATTGACTTTTGTGGCATAGTATTGCCGAAATAAAGAGCTAAGAAGAAGAAATGTGAATTATTTTTCTCAGTTGTTGTACCCTGTTCTGTGACTGTCAGCCAGGCTCTGCGAAACAAGCCGCCAAGGGCATCATTGAATATCTTACATCCTATACCACTCCAGCAACTGTTGCTGCTGTTTGTCTCCTCTGTGGTGCATTGCTGGTCTCAGGGGACCTCTCTGGCACCTTGGGCAGATTCCCCATGCGTTTGATAGTCACCTAGGTAACCTGACATGAGACCACTTTTGAATATTCCCTATCTGTAGACAGCAGGACTTTGCAGATAGTGATTCTCTTGTGAGTCCTCCTGCTGATAGAAATTGTTGTCTTGTGAATGAGGCCACTGTCTACCACACCTTGGCTCAAGATATGAAAGACAAGTATTTTGTGCTTCAGCGAATTGGCGCGGTAGGATGCCATGAAATGCATGCAGAATGTTCAAAACAATAGGTTTTTGGGATATAGGGACTTTAACAAGACCGGTGGGTGATGTGCATTAAGGGAAGTGTTAGGATGACAGGGTAAGCACTGCAGGTTACAGATGGACTCGGGAACCTGGTGAATACCTATATCATGTAGCTGGGGTGCAACATCCACTTTATCCACAGCCTCATTTATTGACCTGAGACATGGCCATTCATTACAGGACCCTCTTCAGGGAATTGCTCATTAGCGTCAATTCATTTTCTAGCCACCTACAACAGTTCAACTCTATTTCACCTAAAGCCTCTCTCGTTTAGCACAGTTCATTAAGATCTGCGACTCCCATCCCACCATTGCAATATTTGGAAGTCCAGTTCCCACAGTATTATTATTAGGGTATTTATTGAGCCTAATAAGCAAAAGAGCGCTATTCACTTTATAGGGAGAAGTACATAGCGACAGAAGCAGATCGCAAGGGATCTATACAAGGCAGCGGGGAGCTAACGGGGGACAGGGAGGGTGGGTGATTTGGTGGCAAGCGATCTACAAACAACCATGCATAATCCCATAGCCAATATGAACAATTTACTTTTAAGATAGAAGCGCAATAAAGGATTATATGCCTTTTTCCACCTCTTCCATATTAACTTTGCTATTCACAGAGGCAATGCATTGTTTACCTTGGCTCTCCATTTGGCAGCGTGTTAACGTCATTGCCTTAGTGTGGACCCCCAGTAGGGTGCTCATGAAGGCCAGGGTCATCCCTAAACTAGTGGATGATGGGCCCAGGGGTAGCATGGGGTAGATACAATGGTCATGTCCTTTTAGGTCCAATCTCAGGGAAGGGGACAGTCACATTGCCACCACAAACACCCCTGCCCCTTTAGGGGAAATGAGGAATGGAGGTGCCACAGAACTGCCAGTGAATGCACTCTTGACAGGTGCAGGGATCCAATTTAAGTCTACAGGGGGAATGAGCGGGTCCGGAATGAGGATGGAAAACTCAACAATCAGACACCCATCACACAAGACCGTAACTGTCAGAGTAGAGAACAGATAGGCAAAGGCAGATGGGCCTATAGCACTATCAATGCCCACAAGCTTAGTCTGGCAGGTTGTGAGTGTGTTTGAGTAGGAGCTGGATACTGTTGAGTGGAGTAGGAGTTTGTTTAAAAAAGGTTAGATGAGGGAGACAGATTTAGCGAACCCCAGGGGACAGCAACTGTTATATATGAGGGTGGGTAAGGCAGATTAGGAGTCGGTTGATCTGAATAAGGACCCAGGAGGTTGAGGAGAGAGCAAAGGGGCTGCGTAAGGCCATACCAGGGAGGGATTTGGATAACATCATGGTAGGCTGAAGGGGAGGTTTAGGAGCCTTGGAGCAGGGGAAGAGAATAAGGAAACCAGACTAAGAGTGCAATAGAGAGAGGCAGAGAGTGGTGGCCATAGAGGGTGCCCCTATTAAGGATGAGGGTGGTGCTCAGTGGAGCAAAGAAGGTCCCAAGAGAGATAAATAATGTAAAGGAGATTTAAACATATTTGAGTGTGACAGTAAGGAGGGGTTGGTGCCCAGAGCAGAGAAAAAGGTGCCATGTAAGATTGCAGAAGCTGGAAGAGAGGTTGGGGAGGACATGCAGGAGGTGGTTGAGACCTATCAGGAGGTTGGTGAAGAAGAATATCAAGAGGTTGGAGTATACATTAGGGAGGGGGTTGAAGAACACTAGGAATTTGGAGATTATCAATACGTGTTAGGTAGCAGGTGGCAGAGTTGTCAGACTTTGGGACAGGAGGCTTGCAACAAGAGAGGAAGACGTAAGTGGTTGAAGAAGATAGTAGGAGAAGGGGAATACCCAGACTAGGGAAGACCACATGGTGCATGAGGAGAATAACAAAGTAACTGAAGGAGGAAGTGGGAAACATGAGAGCTAGCTACAGCAGGAAGGTTCCAATGGATCAGTTCGGCTATAGGCAAATGGTACAGTAGGGAGGAGGAACAAACACAAAGCATGGAACATACATGAAATTGAGATAAGTGAAGGAGAGGATCAAAACTAGGTGAAAGGGATAGTCAGGTCTGGGAGACTCAACCTCTAGAATGACAAGGGGACACCCTGGATTCATGCACCAGAAACTCCAGCTCTATCTCTCACTCATTAAGGGCAGGCCAATAAAACCTGCAGTCTGGGAGCAGACAGGTCTAGCAACTTTGTGGAAGGGTTCAACTATAACTGATATTGTTGATGATGATTTCAAATAAAAATGGTGCATGAAAAAAAAAAAAACCTCACATGGGGACCCCTTTTGATTTAGGGCATAGCCGTGTCCCAGCAAACCCATCCCCAAATCAAAAGATGTGCCAGATTGTGGCCTGCCTTCATGATCCAAGTATACCTGGGCCATATTATAGAAATCATCCTAAGACACCAGTAAAAAAAAGAAAAACTAGGCAGCGTGCATACTGCCCCAGCAGGGTATGCTAATAGGCTCCACTACCTGTGCATGAGGTCCCTACACAAATCTGTACAGTCCAAACTGTGCACATGCTCATGGAGACCTGGATGTTCATAGACAAGTCTTTCAACGCACCACTGGCTGACCTGAAAGGATTTCTTGCTGAATGCACAAGCCATCCTTATTTCAGAAGAGGGCAAGATCCACCAAGAAGGGAGGGCAACCGCTTGTTTTTGGGTTGCCTGTTGGCAACTGTCAAATATCTGCTAACTTCAGCCACCCTATTGTGACTCCACAAACTTGAGTAATGGGACACAACCTCTTACAAATGAGGATTGAAACCTTCTGAATGTGTAGGTCCCAGTTAACGTGCACATATTCCATATTACAGAAAGTACTGCCAACCATGAGGGCTTTTCTGTAGTGTACAATACTCCACATTGCTCAAACAGGTGCAACAGCTTGTTGCACTCCTGGTACAATCTCCACGGGGGCAGGTGTCCAGAAATGCAACATTGTACACATAACTGCATAACATAACACTGTAAGATTTAAGTTAACTGAAACATGTTTTGTGACGAAAATGTATTGTGCATATTGTTTTCATCTCTATCATATACACCTCACAGAAAATGTCCTTAAGCAAAAAGTTTAAATCGAACAGTGTTCCTCTGTCCATCTATGTTACACAAAAATGACTTTAGAGTATTTAAATGCACAAGAAAGCTATAACTGTATTTCAAATGCAATAGACCATATACATATTGTACTTAATTACATGATCAACTTCTGAATGAAGAAAGAAAATACATCATAGCCTTGCAATGCAATAATTCAAAAGACCATGTCTCCAGCAGAGTTTGACCTTTTTAAACTGTGGCAGAGTCAGTAATGATCTTGTGTGTGTGTCTGTTTCATGTATTGGAGCCTAAAACCGCCTTTCAAGTTAAAAATTACCCTAGACGGTGACCTCCAATGCACAGAAATGAAAGAAAACAAAATTGCAATGTCTGATTTAACAGGTCACAGAAATTAAATTGCCTCTTTGGTCATAGGTTCTCAACGCTTTCTTTGCTTTAAAAACCAAAAACATTAGAGTTCAGCAAAGCATTCCCCATAATATAAATCCAAATATGACAGGTTAATACATAAGAATTATTAATAAATGTACATATTTCTATTGCTTTCTCACATTAGAAGTTATTGAAACACGTGGGAGTCAGATTGATCTTGTGATTTCCAAAATGTGAGCCTCAATAATGTGAAAACTTCGTAACAGATGATATGAAGGTAAAAAGGGATTTAATGCCAAACTGATCCAAAACTACAAATGGGGGTAGAGAAGCATCCCACTGTCATGTGATAAAATATATTGGACTACTCAAAACAACATGAAGGATAATTGGGAGTGTCAGTATTTGATGAGAACTAAGTATAAGACCCATCCAATGAAAACTGCTGCCTCAGTTGACACCGTGGGTGTATTTTATCAGTTATTTTAGGCCACACACACTGAAAATAGGGACAGCTATTGGAAAAATGTGCCTTGTCCAACCAGAGAGGAGCTGAGAGAGATTCTACCTTGGTTGTAACTGATGGAAATCCCCATAAAAATTCTGTTTTCCAGATGGAGATTAATGCAGAAAGCTTGCCCAAGACAGGACTAGATTGCCTGAGAGGGATTTTAAAAGCCAGGGACAGATTGGAAGCTGTATTTACCTGGGTGAATTGTCTGCAGCTGTAGATGTCCCTACCTGTCCAGTGACTTTAAAATACAAATCAAAATGGAGTACAACAATCCCTGTGCATTTAGGCAAGTGACCTGGGAATTAGTTAAACTCCTGATAGCAACTAGACGTCTTTTAGCAGAATCTTTTACCAGCTAGGCCACTGAATGGAGACTGGAATGTAGGAGGAGCCTTGTAGAAGTGTATTTAAAATAGTGTGCCCTAGATTCATATTTCACCAGGGCATATAATATTCTCTGACAGTAGCTGAATAAATACATTCTCAAGTTTACACAAGGACAAGGTGTGCCTGGATTTGTGAAAGGCGTAAAACATATTCATAGATTGAGGAAATTATTCAACGTATTGGCAAGTGTAAATCATAGTTTACATGCAAAGAGAAATCCTGACATAACTATAACCTACAAAGTGAAGTGAGAAGGAGTAATTATTTCCAATATCTTCCAAGAAAATGATGTCAATTTAAATGCCCATTGCAAATTTTCCAAATAATATTGCGCACATAGGAAAGGAATGCACATTAAGTGAACTTTCAATGGCAAGCAGACATTAAGTATTTATTCCTGCCCTATCACAAAGTTATATTCAATATTCTGTGTGCCATTATCAATTAACACAGATTCTGTGCTCTTCAAAAATAAAAGCTTCTCTTCTAAACCCAAGCTTCTATTCAGAGTAGTCCAACATCAAACCCTGTATTTTACATACATGCCCAAACTAGAAATCAATCAGACACTATATTTAGAGTAGCATTGATAAGAGCATATGAAAGTTATATGTGATTCCAATGTACATTTTCTCTGATGCCAAAACTTGTCAATGCTGTTAGAGAATACCAATTCAGAGATATATATTGAAACTTCTGATAAAAATATATATATAAACTATGATGCTGGCAAGCAGCAATAATTTGAATGTTTATCCCGTATCTCAAAGATATTAAATCTTCAATAGAATTTAGAAGAACTAGACCAACAGTAAAAAAAGGCAAATTATGTTCTTTTGAGAATAGGCTGATAAACATAATTCAGACTGCATTTCTGGTGATGTAAAGGTTATCTTGTATCATAATATAATCCAATAAAATTGCATCTTTCATTTCTCAAACGTGGATTTGAAATATAATATATTTCACTTACTTTCCAAGTGCATTGGTTAGTACAACCAGCTGATTGTCATCTACTTTTAGTGTTGTAAGTTTTTTTAATAGTCCTGAAAAGAAAGAATGATAATTAATAGACACAAATAGAAAACGTACTTTAACAAATCAAATAGATTTGCTTTAAAGGTATATTTGACAGTTCAAACTCGTAGAAATGCCGTAGTTTAGGCCAGGTTTTAGGGGTGAGTAACTACACAGAAAACCATTTACAGAGGCTCCATAAAAATTGGTATAATATATTATAGTAAGCTACCATCATTTGGAAATTCCTCTTGGAAGAATACACTCAAGGTTATATGAAATACCTGACTACATCACAACTGAATTTTGTGGCATGCTTTAAATGAGGTTTCACTCACTACTGGTTCTTTTAAAGCAACACAGAAAATCACACAGCCTGCATGCTTGCCCTGGCTGCCTCTCGAAAACCTCTTGAAGCAAGGTGGTATTTGCAAATTCTTTGCTTGAATAAACTAAAATTGACTTCTTGTTATACGAGAACATCTAGATAGATCATGTTATGGCACACCATATTATCTTATGTTTTGTTATGTCATATTTAGAATGTCATGTGACTTTGCAGAAATACATTGCAGCTGGTGCTTAAGGTGCCAGAACACCTCTGCATGTAGGCCTTATCATGGACGCTTGCCGGCCTAGAGTGACGTCCTGATAGCCTTCTGCGTACTCTTTTTATAGCCTCACATGTAATTTGATTCTCTGATTTTCAACACTACTGGCTGATACGTCAGTGCACTACAAGTTATGTTATCGATTAATGTTGATTGTCCAAGTACTTTGGAGCAGTAATAAAGTGGTAGGTAGAAATCCTAAAAAAACCCAAACAATTAAAAAAGAGAGGGGAGCTAGTCAGTTTATGAAACGGATCCCATAGCGCCCGCAAGTAGATCTGGAAATGTAATGTGGTTAGCAAGCTCTGCACCCCTCTTGTGACATAGGATGCACATGCTGCCCTCTATTAAGAGTACAAGGTAACTGTAGGCCAGACAGGAAATGATAAAGAAAGGCTGGATTAAGCAGATTACCTCCCATAAGAACCCAATCACAGCCTAAGAGTAGTCCTGCCTCACACACCACTATATCTAGCCCCATAAATGTCTAGTAGACCTCAAAAACCTCCAATAAGCCTAGTCCATGGATTTCCGCCCAGAGAAGTCAGGGTTCAAAACTCACTCTCATTTAAAAGAGCTCATATCCCCTTCCAGCTTTCTTGTCTATGTGACCTGACTCTTTATGTCAATTCATGGTATGGACTATGTAGAATGGTTTAGCCTGACTGGCTTATTGTCTTGGATTCAACATGTCTAGTTTAAGGAACTCATGGTGGCATCAGTAAAGACATACACAAGTGAACACAGTTCAAAGGTGTTTCTTAAACTGTATTAATGGGTGAGATAAACGCCTAATCAAAACCTAAATATAAAATGGGAGCAAGCTATGACCATCAAATAATAATAAGGCAGTCCTAGTGGCGTCTTGTCAAATATAAAGAAACCTATTGCCAATCCTTAGTGCTAAATTACAAAATAGTGTGGGGTAATGTACACCAGAAAAGAATGAAGTGTTCACAAAATGATAAGTCAGGATGGTATAGCCGGGGTCTCCCTTCCCCGTGTATTTAGCACAAGACAAGGTGGGATTCCTGAGCACAACACACAAGTGGGCTTCTCCAGCATGAGGTGACAGTTCTGTTCAGCGTATGTTCAAAGTATGCATAATACAAACAGCTGACACGTTTGATCCCACCTTTCCTGTTTGTCCCACATCAACCACTGCCTTTCACACTTTCTAATAAACTGAATAGGCCATATTCTCTCTCTACAGATGACTATGAATTATTACTAATACTGTGTTGAACAGCGTAACATTATATGCAGTGTAAAACACTTCCACTGCATTAACTTGATATTGAAGACAAGTGGACATACATTAACTGTATTTTCATATATCGGACAAATGTGCACTTAATTGCATGTGATTGCATGTTATTCATTGAGGAAGTTTTCTGCTGTGAAATATAGCAGAGCCCTCAACTGCAGACAGTTGCTCTTGGGATTGACAGACTTATTTCTAATGGTTCCATGTAATAATGTCACCACATAAAATATCGCCATGCAAAAATATCGCCGAAAAATGGTCGTTTTTTGTGGCGACATTATTGCATGGAACATGCGGGGGACATCCCCGCAACCCCCAAATGTATTATTTATTTTTTTTAAATTTGTTTTTTTTCCCCCTTGTCGCCATGTATATGGTCACCCAAAATAATATTGCCACAACATTTTCGCGGCAATATTATTTACAGCGACCATATATGTGGCGATATTATTACCCGACACCTTTCTAATAGCCTGTTCCCCCTTTAGTGCTACAACCCACAGAACACAGCAGAGTCCCATGAAAAATGTGGTCCAGCTATTAGTGCTTGACACAGCAATCTTTTCTGCGGTTAAACACTCTACATTGCATGGCTGGTAAAATGGCTTTAAACTAGTCGTCTTTGCTAATAACTGAACAGTCACCTAAATTCTAAATACAATTATCATGCAATGTAATGCTCTTTTATTTTCATGTTTGTTCCGACTGGTATGCCGAAGGGCTATAAACCCCACAGCGCTTTGAGATCATAGCAATGGCAGTGTGCGCTGATCGAATGGCAAGTAACATAACATAGGAAAACTGTCGATGCAAGTGATGTACCTATTCTGGATTAAATCCATACATTGAGTTAGCCATTCCATTTTTTAACTTCGGGGATCACTTAAATGGAGACACACGAGGTCACTGTAGAAATAACCAGTAGTAAGAGGTGGTCACTGCAGTTGCTCAGTTTACTAGTATTCCTGCCCCTTAAAATGGCAATGGACGCATCACATGGAAATGTACTGTTGGGGCCTTTGCCCTCCACCAGGATCTGCTTCATTCTCGCCACCTCCCTCACTGGCATCCCATTGTATGCACAATTCTCACATCCGATTCCTCTGCCACCCCCAAAAGATTCTCATGTCTTTATACTGCAATGCACCTTTATGCATCCTAGGTGTCATCAGTTTCATTTCTGCTGCCATGTAAATGTGCCAGTTGTTTCCATCTATTTTCTCACTTCTCCAACAATCCCAAGAAATATTCGTGCAGGAGATCTTCTGCACCTGCTTGTTCGACACTGCCTTAAGCAAGCAGCCTATGCTGTTCGTAAGCCTATCTTCATCGCCTCTGGTGGTCCTCATTGTTTCACATCAGATCAGTTCTACCCCAACACCATTTCCCTTATTCGGCTGCAGTAGATATATATGCTGCTTTCTTCTACTTAGAGAGCAAGTGAGTACATGCTGACAGTAAAAAAGCCACTGATGATGCCCAAAGGGGCTGAAACATACCTGGGGATGCTGCTGGTCTCGTTCAGACGTGTGACTTAGCAGTTTGGGCTGGCCTGCCTTTTTTAAGTGGGACTAAGGCAATGCCAGTGGTTATGAATTATTCAAGCATTTCCAGCCATTACTCTTGAGTTTTACATATTTGACTCTGAGCGGGGTGGCACTACACAGCTGTGGATCCCCATCTTATGTTCCTAGAGACCCAAAATACACCTCAAAGATTTTTCCTAACGAGGGTGTAATATGTCTGATTTTATTTTGTTTTTTTGTAAAGTGCACAATTCCTGTGGCTTCTTAGTGGTAAAAGATGAGTTAGGATCCAGATAATAGATACGAAGGAGAGAAAATGGCTAAGGGGCTATCTTTACCTAGTAAACAGTCACGTTTTCAAACGTTTCCTGAAAGTCAAGCAGCCCTCCATTTCCCACAAAGTTAAGGATATAGTGGGCATATAATGTTACCTCTTTTCTTGTGCAAACTCTAAATAAGGCGCATATGGACTTGAAGTCAATGCAGCTCCACTGGAACAGGTGGGACGGAATCCTTAAGCCCCTTCCAGAGACTAATCCTGCCGCGGACTCTGGAGACAATTGAGAAGGTAAGTAGGCAGCCCCCCACTCCCCAAAAAAGGGAACTGCCACAATCCAATCTGGAAGAAATCACACGTGAGAGCACTGCTCTCCTGGAAGGGGAGGATTTTCCGGAGAAGCTTAAGATTTACCTGGGAATTGATAAAGACGCCTAGGTCTAGATAGGATCCCAGATTCTTTACCATGGGACATGGAAGGGGACAACTTGAACATCACTCTTGTCAGGGGTGAGCTTCAAATGACCTGTGTGGTCACTGTCCTGTGGCAACCAGAGAAGTCTGCAGAGAGCTGGCAAAATGTAACTGGTCTCCTTCCAGTCGCGTCAAAATATGCACGTCACCCACACAGGAATACCAATCAAAATAATGTGCACTGGCGAAGTTACAATGGGCACATCAATATTAAAGAGGAGAGGAGAAATGGCAGAACCCACAGGGACTAGGGTAGCGGTTCAACATGCTATGCTCATAGCAATAGTTTGAGTATTAACGGAGAGGAAACCGACTAGGCGGTTCAGCGCTCCTCCTTAATCGCTGATTTGGGCTAAAATAGTGGGGGGAATGTTACGACCTACAGTGTTGAATGCAGCTGAGAGAGTTAATAGTAGTTGAGCTCAGAGGCTTTGCTAGGGGGGCGGTTGAGGGGGCTATAGCCCTGGGTCTTTTGGTTGTAAACCTGGATAAAAGCTCAGGGGCTACAACCAAAAGGCTAGCTAGCCCCCAAGTCCTGACAGTCCTGACATTAGGGTAGCCCCAGATTTTTCCAGGCCTAGCAACACCCTTGTTGGAGCCGCTACTCTGCATGCATCTATCACACTCCTACCATCATCCAAAAAGCTCTGCACCCCTACCTGGCCAAAACCCACTCTCTTAGTAATCCAAAAAGCTGAAACATTTGATAAATGTCTGTCAGTTTAGCTGAAACTGGAACAAGGTGATGGGACGTAGGCTACCTTTGTCAGGTGTATTACGATGATGAGAAGGAACGGATTATGACATATGTTAGCCCAGGGACCAAAACAGAGGCATGCTTGTGAATAATTCTAATGGGGCAGAGTTACAAGGAGGAGCCAGACTTTATTTCATTTCTGGGGATGTTTGTGTTGTCATGCAGAAGGGTCAGCTAGCATTGTGGGCTGGACTGCCACTTTTGGGTTGTGATCAAATCTCATTTGTATATGGTGTTTTCCCTGCTATAATGGCATGGGAGGGGTTCTCTTCTGTATTCCATAGGTCACTCTCATTCGCACTGGTAAGCACAGATGTGGGTCTTAAGTATGTTAGGCCTACAAAACCAAGCTACACCTCACTGAGGACCTCAAAGAAGGATGAAAAAATATCTGCCATTGCTTATAGTCTCGTGAGGAATGGACATGACCTAGCAGTTGGGCTGGACTTCCCCTTTTGTGTGTGAACCCCTGGACCTGGGGCCCTTTAAGATGAGGTAGCAATTGTTGGAGATGGATGGGGATGCAGAACTTACTCATACAACAATAATCAAACCGACACAGGAATTGGCAAAACTTAGTACTGTTTTTTTAACAATGATGTGAAATAGGGAGATACAGTGGACCTCAACGGGCGCCACACAGCATAATCCCGCATTCTTGAGAACTCAACTCATTACATGAAAAAACACACATTTATAGTAAAAACTTGTCGTCATTGACGTCACACTACGTGGCAACCTAAGAAAACCTACTTGGGGATGTGATAGGCTTAACGGGAACATCTAGGTATACGTCTCATACTGACGGGGGTTGTGATTGGGTCTCTAACATCAAGTGGACAACTAAGCCCATCCCAAGCGCAAGTCATCTTCCATGTCCTACTGATACTCAACACTTTATTGGTTACACAAACTATAGGGCTCTTTGATACGTGGCCCTCTATAATTGGTTGGCACTCTTGTACCCTTCTGCAATATTCCACTTGCTATCATCACACACGCTGGTTACTACAGGTGCTAGGGGGGTCGGCCTAGACATGCCCCCTCACCCAATTAGCCCAACATCTATCATCACTCCTGCGGTCTGCCATTCAATTAGGCTTTGAACTCGGCCTTGTAGAAGCTCACTGTGCCTGAGAATAAAAGGGAGTGTGGCATGGTCTTATCTTCTGGTTTCGGTGTAGCTTGACCCAAAGTCTATTTTCATCTGATCATGTGACGGGACACCACGTTTTCAAGCTTTTTGTTGCATAAAACACTATTAAATGATGAACTCTCGACACATTCAGTGTTTTTTCATTCAACCTCAAACAGAAGCTTGTTTCTTTCTCACGTTCATGTAGCTTCTTGACAGAAAACCAGGCTCACAGTGGCCTTGACACTTGGTGCTGGGCCAGTCAGCCTTTCTCAAACTCTCCTTCACCATCAGCAATTTTCCAACTGCACCACACTTCAAGCCCTTTCTATTCACGGGGTTCAGGTTTGCTAAAGTGCATTGTGGAACATCCAGATTCTATATATTCCTATGTATATATATTGGGGCATCACCGCAATCTATCGCTACGTAGCCAGCCTCAGGATTACTTTGTCTGTCATTTTGATCCCAAAATGTTGCATAACTTTGACACCTCCTCTTCAGATCTTATAGAATGTTTATGTTCCTTCTTCATTTGTGTCTTTTCTAGGTGCGTCAGTTCTGCTTCACGTGACGTCACCAGTCCTTTTTCTCATTCATTTTCATACTTCTTCCGGGACTCTCTCCAGAAGACCATTACCTTGTTGTGAATGCATATAGAGTTTTCTCAGTGGATACCTTGTCTCAAGAATTCCTTGCGGTACAGGCATCCTCAGTGGTACTTCACATGTCACAATTTCCGGTTCCCAACATATAGGCAACATGGTGCAGAGCTTCTGGTTGGGTATTTGGCTCCTCCTCCTCTTCAGGCGGGGCCAAGCCTGATTTGCATACAATCTACACCACTTCTGTAATGTCTTAACAGGCTGCAAAATTAATGGAATAAAGGTTGCCCAGAACAATGCCAGTGGTTATGAATCAGACAAAACACTTAGGACAGTTTTGCTTAAGATTTTCTTGCTTTGTTGCAAGGCTTTTCTGGGTCTGTAGCAAGTCCTGCTATATCTGGGCCGGAGGGAGACTTCCGTGATTCTAATGGGAAGCGTTGCTGACATCTGTCAAGCAATTTCTTTCTGGTTAGTCAAATTACAAGTCGAGACCCCTTTTTCTCAAGGAGACCCCTTTTTCTCAAGGAGACCTTTATGTACCTCTCTACCCTTGTTAATAATAGTTTATTAGGTTACAAAACAAGACTGTTGGGGACTTTGTTGAGCAGTGTGTGAATAGAACAAAGGAAAGAACATCTCAAATTCTTATGATGTCTTTACAAGTGCCCATAAGTATAGACAAGTAATATGTTGCCTAATTCTTGAAATTTTGGATCGGATAACATAATTGAGCATCTAACAAACAGCTAAGACATATGCTGGAAGCAATAAATAACACATTCAAGGTAAATAACCCCAACTGCACAAATACAGTGCTGTACAATGACCCCATTGTTCAGCACTGCTCTAGTCACACCGTGCTTAATAGTCCTTAGCAGCCTTGTTTGCATATATTTTGACCAAATCACACTATTGGCTGCTTATGGACTGCCTTACTTTATTCCATAGAAGCTATTATTTCGTGACTAAGTTGTTCAATTCCAAATGTGTTGCTCCTAACATGGATTCGGTTTGAAATAGATTCTTGAGCTTGGAGATCTTAGAACGTGCTGGCCTCCTGTATTATCTATTAGCATCCAGCGATGTAATCGCACCTCCCAGCCAATCAAGAATCCCGCAAGGCTGGACTTACCTTGTGATACTGCCCTCCTTCCAAGCCACCTGAGAAGCGGGTGGCTGCCATCTTTCCTCCCAGAGTGAAAGCCTTTGCTCGGCCGGTGGTCCCATTTCCCTCACCACTTCAACCTTCCTCGCCGTCTCCCTGCCCCATCCCAACCCACACCACACTTACCTGAGGCTGCCTTACCTGTTGCCAGCTCTCAGCGACTCTTGCTGTTCCACCTCCTGGGAAAGGGCATCATAGAAAGGGAGAAGGGACTAAATGCATTTGCAATCGCTCTGCATCTATGGTGGCCATTTTGTTCTGTATTCCTACCATTCCACACCATTCCTAAACTTAAAATAAAAGCTATTAGCACCCCTGAAAACATGCCAGGGTTCTAATAGCTATAATCACCTTGGTAGGTGGGCATTACCGGTCGTGCCTAGATCTCAGACCCTGGACCATAACCTGACTGTTAAGGTTCGCCCACCTTGGGGTTCATTGCTTAAATATGCTGACCAAGATGTAAGCTTTGGGTTCTGTTATTTAGATCAAAAGGAAGCACGTTCTTGCACACTTTTCTCCTTCGTTTCTAGTAATCTAGTTGCTAACCTGGTTATTTCTGCATAAGGCCTTAAGCAGAGAGAGACCCTTATTGTTCATTGCTATACGGTTGCTGATTTCAGGGGTTCTGTACTGTTCTTCTGGGCCAATCTTCATCATTAAAATATTGGCCAGGGATCTAATGTTCAAAGTCTCTTTGCAATATCTTGCACCAACTTCTTTCAGAAGAGTTGCATGGAATTGTAATTGATCTGTGCACTAATCTCTAATCCTTATCCACCCCCTCTGTTTATGGCCATCCTCCTGGTTCTACTTATTAGACAGATTATTCTCCTCCCCGAATAATCCTTTACACCACGACCATCTCCGGTGGAAACTCAAGGCCTTTCAACTCTCTTGGCTTTGCTGCTAGCGCTTCACTTCTTACAATGTATCATCCTTGATTTTCACCTATTTCTTTGTTATTATGTTGTGATCCTCAACAGAAAAAGACTCTATAGTTCAAGTCTCCAAGTGGGGTGTGTGTCAATCTCCCCTCTCGTTTAAATCAGTCTGAGGGAGGCGGGCTATTCTCGTTCTACAGTTGCATTCTGAAATGTCGTCAGGCCTAGTACGATAGTCGCTTGTTTTGTTCCACCCTTCCCTTCCTGCACCCCTCACCCTCAGCTTTTGTTTTTAACCGGCTCTACCAGAAATGTCATCAGGCCTAGTACTGTAGTCGCATGTCTGTTTCCATTTCCTTCCCACTCTCCCCTTCCCTTCCATATCTATGTCTTAGCTCTTGCACTATCTGAAATGTCATCAGGCCGAGAACGATAGTTAATTTCACATCCTTTCTGTTCATGGCCTGTAAGAATGTCGTTATTTTCCCTTGTTCCCTCCCTTGCCTTGAAGCACTTTGAAACACATTGTGTATAGGCGCTATATAAATAGACTAGCATATCATAGGTAAATACCAATCTTACGTTTTTGCACTGTGATCAACATTTTGCTTACTAAACCAGAGTGGGGTACTCTGCATTGTCCAGATATAGCCCCCATATTCCAAGTCACCCTTGAAATATAGCAACCGATTTCGCTTTTATATGATTTCCTTCTGTGGCCCAGTGTCTGCTTCTGGTCACCCTTTACTGCCTCTGAAGTGTTTCGCTCACTTTGCTGAGAAAGAATTCCGGGAGCCGACACAGCTAGTGCTTGCTTGCGGGAGGGTCCCCTGCATGCAATTGTATTAATTAGAAATGTAATGCAAAGGCGAAGCATAAGAACAGGTGCAATCATCTTTACACCATGCGTTTACATTCCGTTTGCTATAAATGCAATCACTGACAGCCAATTACGCCAGGCAGGCAACATTTACAAAAGATATCTATGGAATGTGTCTGTCTTCAGCAGGTGCTAAATGGAGGCGGAGTCCATAGAATTCCCTATGATTTGTGACTGCATGACAATCTGATGCAGGCGAAAAAAACAAAATTCCCTTTGTAGCGGTGGAAAGGTGAATTTCGCTGTGTGCACCTACTTCATCATCAAAGAGGGAGAGACATATCCCGGAGTGGTAAAGCAAGGCGTACATTGCGTTATGCCTTGATTTACTGCCTAGGTCTTGAAAAAAGAGGCCCGGGAGGACGTTTTTAAAAATGATCGGCGAGTCAAACCATCTCTCACAAGAAAATCTTATTATCTTAGTAGAACATCTTCATGGTGATAATGTCACAGAATGAGCGGGCAATAATAGCAATGAAGGGAAACATGAACCATTTGGGGTCACCTATTGCTAATTGGGTATCATTCTGATATTAAGGAACACAGCTTTTGATCGGGACCCTGGTGTCTCCTTTTGAATTAGTAAATGCAAGGTATGGTGGAAATTATTTTTGGTACCACTTTTCAGAAACAGGACTGAAGAAGGCCTGATTCCTTCTGGGTCATGTGACATGTTGGGGCCCCTAGCACTAGTGCCCCTATTTGGGCGGCAACCCAAGCAACCACTGACTACTGAAATGCCCAGCAATGGCCATGGAAAGAGAGAGGAAGCGGGGCAAGCTACTCTATGGCGAAGATGTTTATAAACAGAGGTCTTCTTGTACAAGATCCAGGGAGGGGGAAAGGTAGTTGCCACTCAACGGAAATACAGCGGGAAAATGTAATGGAAGATGTAAACCAGCAATGACCTGCCACCCTGGCTTGGCCACCCATTTCCAGTTCAGGCATCAATCAGATTCCAGGAATTTGCACTGTTCATCAAGTCTCATCCTTCAGGCGGTGGTGTACGCTGACACATTTCTGATGACTTCCTATACCTTCATATTGAGTGGCCAAAGGATGTCCTCATCGTGTGTCTATCAGACTAGCATTCCACTTCCTACCCATTGTTGACAATAGAGACTGTGCCACAACACCCAGACCCTTTCCTTCGGAAGAGACCTTTGGGGAACTCATCCTCACTCACACAGCTGAGCCACTACCTAGGGACTCCTCTGGCTGCCCATGGCAGAAGAGCAGGAAAGAGCATGACTGATTGTGCATCTGCATGTTCTGGATCTCTCCCATGGTGTTGGTTCAACTTCTCACATTGAACACATGGATCTCAAATAGTTAATGGGGCCGAAATCTGGATATCATGTGTGTTGCAGAGGTCAACAATTTAACTACTGGACTTCACTGGTTTTGTCTGTTTTTGGTTGGTCATGGAAACCAGGTAATTCATGAATTCCACTCCATTCTGTGGTTGTGGAAATGCTTTGAATCTGCAGGGTAATCTGCATTACACTGTATGCTAATGCTAACTGTGCTGTTTGGACATCCAATCGGTGGTCTCCATCACCAGACAGACCCCTCTTCCCTAATGCTGGTAGGAACACCTCTTGAGTTAGGTTGAAATGAAGGCTTATTTTGAGTAGGAACTCTGTGTGAGATGGCCCGGGACTTGACCGTGACAGGGGAGGATAGGGACCCATCCCAACCTGGGGCACAAGCCCTACCAGGGTTCTTACCAGAGCCAGTCCCGCCACAGAAGTGGGGTGAGGCAGTTGCGAGAGGCCCAGTCTCTGTTCTCCCTATAGGTGCCACGTTGCATGCGAATGCTAGCACTGCCAAGCATCCAATGCCTGATATATGCTATTCAGGCCAGAATGATATTTATTCATTTCAGGACTACCTGTCCCAGAGAGCCATGCATTGATGAAAGATGTTGTGCAATGCTGAGTGAAACCTCTGGCTTCGCAACAGGTTGGGCACACCAGCACCTAACACCAAAAGAAGTGTTACTGCTTCTCTACAATGGCAACAAAGACACCGGAGCCCGCACCGAAAAAACTGACTGGAGCTCTGCATGTAAAGAGGGAGAATCCTAAACAGGGGATTTAAAGTTTCCCGCTGCTGTGGCACGATCCCTGGGGAAACAGCAAGACCAGGATGGCCCCAAGAAGCAGGTGAAGAGATGAACCAATTGAAGGGAGAGAGAGAAGGACACAGAATGTTAGGGCTATATAAACCCTGCATGAGAGAGAAGGAGCAATGTTCAGGTGAGGTCAGGTGAAGTGGAGGCAGACTCAGAGACCAGGCACAGGACAGACAGTGGAGCAAAGCATTGAGGAGACTGTAGCAGAGATTGTTACAGGTGAGGCATTGGTTGTGAGAGAGATTGGTACTTGTTTGAGAGAGCAAAGTGGAGAATGATTGCTAAAACATTTGAAAGGTGTTAGATGCAGAGTAGAAGTGAGTGACCGTAAGAGGAGTGAGCAAGGGGGTGCTAGAGGTAAAAAATAAGTGGGAGAAGAGAAGGAGAGTGAAGAGTAGAAAGGAAAGAGGGGAGAAGAGTGGCAACTGTAGAGCTGAGAGAGTGGAGTGGAGTGGGAAGGAGAAGAAAACATTAGAGAAAGAAATGCAAGGGAGTAGAGAAAGGGAATAGGAGAGAGAGAGAGATGAGATCGAGAGGGAGTAAGGAGAAGAAATCATGATCACCTGCAAGAATCCCAGAGGGAGGAAAGTTGAAAAGGCTGAGAGGGTTATGCTATCCTCCTAGAGACTACTGTAGATAGTGGTGATGCTATTTTTTATTGGGCAACCTGGGATACAGGGAAGCCCGGACTAGGGAGGTAAGAAGCCCATGGCAGATGAGAGATGGACGGCCTTTACCGTGCCACATTGCAGTCACCCATAGTCATAATAAATAATAATTTGGTTCCATGTGTTAAAATCGCGGCAAAAATGGCATTGGACACAAAATATTGCGGCAAAAAGGCTGATGTTTTGCCGCTGCAATCCATGTAAATGAAGCGGGGGACACCCCAGCAATCCCTGGACCTATTATACCATTTAAGGGGAGCAGGGGACACTCCTGCAACCCCCGCTCCCCTTAAATGGTGTAATGGGGTACACCTTTAACGGGACAAACCACAGAATTTTTACCACAATTTTATTGTACAGGCAACATTTTTGCCACGATTTTATCACTGCATACCAATCATTTGTGATACACAAACTGAAAAACCCTTGAAACCTCCTTTGGAGCCTGTGTCTTCTTAAGGTCCTCTATGACACCTGCCCCTTGTCACAAAACAAGGGTCTAGAAGTATTGTAAAATAAGGTTGAATGCAGACAAGCTGCCATATCCCCAAGTGTCTGATGGAAGATATGCCAACTAGAAACAGTGCTTTCACATAAGCCATTCCAAATCCCCCAGGTGTCTGAAGGCAGAGAGGTGCAAACTAGAAACAGTGCTTTCACATAAGCCATTCCAAATCCCCCAGGTGTCTGAAGGCAGAGAGGTGCAAACTAGAAACAGTGTTTTACATGTAAACTCTTCTATATCCCCACAGGTTCAAATGTATCCCTGATTAGTGCCTTATGGACCAGGTAAAGGTCCCATGGAGGTAGATGGACCTTGTATAGGGTTTAATAGCAAGAGTCCTTTCTTCATGCTTTTGAGTAATAACCTGACAGCCACACTGCCACCCCATGGCTTTCTTATTGCCTTTGCAAGTATTTTATGTAAACCTTTCAGTAAGAAGTCAGACATTTTCATCAGCTGATAGGAAAGAGGTACAACAATCCTAGAAAGAGATCCAGTGTCTTAAAGATGTATTTGCTGTGGAGAGTGTGTGTGACTCCTGCCACTTCCTCTGTAACCCCCATGGTGTTTAAACCAAGTGTTTCCACGCCCAGGCCCCCAGAGTAAGGTAACTGAAGAGTCGTGAGTGATTTGTTCTTGTTGGTTAGTGTAAAAGAGATAATGACACGACCGTCTTGACGCTGCGGATCAGAACTGGCTGATGTGGGGGAAATATGGGCACACATCTTTTGCTTGGATTTTATTTGCATCTGCCCTCATCAGAATGAGGATGTTAGTAAATGCAATTTTTAAGGCTGAGTAAATGCACACATAAGTCAAACAGTTTATTTCAGCACTGTAGAATAAGCTACAGAGCCGTGTTGGGAATTATGGGCCCTGAAGGCGGAGTTAGTCTTGAGTGCAGTGCGGGCATTTAACGAGGTTTGAAGGTCCACAACTCCTAGTACAGGGCGTGGTTTATAAAGCAATGATCACCCCGTGGGCTGAAGGTGGAACTACACAAATATATTAAAAAAGCAATGAGCTTGTAGTGGTTGATAGGAACTGTCTAGTTCCCAGCAGCCCCATACAGCATGATGAGTGGGAAGGGGCATGGCTGAAACTGAAGCAGGGGCAAGTTGAGTGGCAGGGGTAGTGAAGACAGACTGCGTCTGACAGGTGTCGCCCGACTGAAGATTTGGCAAGGGGTGCTTTTCCCCCCAGGTTTAAGGTTAGGAGGAGGTAAGGTGGGGGACTGGGGATTTACTTTAACCGGACCTGCAGCTGTAAGTTGCAGCCTGGCGAGAGGCGGGGCTCTCAACAGGACCCTACCCATGATTACAGGGAGAGCTGTGCTGAGAGCCCTGTCCTCAGCATGGCACTCCCCTGGATGAGAGCGAGCACCTCGCTGAGAGCCCTGTCCGGGGTGGAGCTGTCAGCACTGCGCTCCCTTTCATCACGGGAGCACTGCCTTGGATGATTGGGATAGCTGCACTTCAAGCCCCGACCACGGCGGGGCTGTCAGTGCAGGGCTCCCTCTCGTCTTAGGAGCACTGTGCTGACAGACATTTGGGGGAGCACGCAGCTTCCCCTCATTGACCAATTTGTGGGCCATAATGGGTTTTCCGGCCATACCGGCTCAAAAAGCCTGAAAATTGGGGAATGGTGGAGTGCCACGTCACTGCCCTGGGTGATACACTGCAGTAATACAAGTAATGTTCTATGTTATACCCCTTAATTAAACCCTCAGCTAACACAGAATTGGGCTTTTGAAGGCCAGTGATGTTCAGCTTATTTTGTGCCTACTCAGAAATCGCACATTATGAGTATTATTATATTTATTGAGCACGGAAGAAGCAACGGTGAGATTTACAGCGGTATACAACAATACAGATACATAATGAGGGATACAACAGTACAGCTACATAACAGAGTGCTTTTCAGAGGTAACAACAGAACAGATATACAGCGGGGTGTGGTATATGGAGGGGCACATAGGAGGATTACAGCTGTACCAGGTGGTGGGGAGCAGAGGGGCGGGCAGCGTCTAGCGAGTCAGGTGGCGCAAAGGGCGATGTGATGGCCTGGGTGTTGAGGCAGAGAGATTCCTTGAAGAGGTGGGTCTTGGGTTCTTGAAGAGGTGGGTCTTGGCTTCTTTTCTGAATTGTAGGCATGTGGGGGCGATTCTGATGCTGACAGGGAGGAGGTTCCAGAGTGTTGGGGCGTAGGCAGATTAGGCTTGTTTTCTGGTCCTTTCCTTTTTGCTGACGCCGAGTTTCTCTGCAATGTGACATATGCCCTATTTTCATCTGTCCTTGTCTTCTTATCGAACCACACTAGCTGTATCTGGTACTCCAATAAAGGTCACCAAAATTAGATCATGTTTTTTTATCCTTTGCAGCTCTGATTAGTGTATTTTTCAAAGGAATGTTCGAAACCTATGCATGAATAAATTGTCATTTTAATTTTAACACTTCAGGCAATCAAATTACATCTTTTCTGCCAATCTTCCAGGCAGTACAACGTTCCCAAAGCACGAGGCAATTAATTAAGGAGAGTTTCATTCTTCGCTGAAAATTAATCTAGAATTTAACAGAAGTAATGCATGACAAACTATGATTAAAGTTTAATCACATTTAAAGAATTTGGACTAACGTACTTCATTACTTCCAAAAAAGATCAAGTAGACTTTCGGACTCGTCAGGAAGAGCAGTTTTCTACTTTGGTTCATACATGTAATTTGCTTCAGCATTGTCAAGATACAAGTTATTAATAGCGTGAAGAATAGACACATGCTTGGCTTCAATATCTATAAAAATGACATTTCATATGTGAAGAGAGGAATGAACTGCACAGCAAGCTTATGTAATGCTTCACAGCTCTTCTTGAGGTCTTCATGATGCGTGTGGTGGTAACAGTAAAAGGTGGGGGGTATTTGAAATACCTCCAGTTTTTAAAATGCCTCCCAATTATGAATTGGCATCACATTGGATTTTTACAGCATTTGGTAGATAGAAAATGATGTCTGATGTAAGGAATGATATTTACCTAATGCAGAACCTTTTATGAATCCTATGCTATAAACATCCCCACTCATAACTAGGCGAAATCTTTAAGAATAGTCAGTATTTAAAATGTCACCGTCTTTTACAGGTCACCTCAATATTCATAAAATGTCAGTAGTGTGATTTCACGGAATTCGTAGTTATTTTCGGAATAAAATCACATGCCCTTTGACTCCTCCACCCACAACTGATGACATCACAGGAAGCCACACCATTTCACCTTTAACCCTGATAATGGAACCTTGAGTGTTCTTGTCGCCAGTCTTTTTTGAAAACCCGAGACTGGAGCATCATAATAAGATGGGATGAGTGGTAACAGGCACCAATAACCAGCTACTAAATCTAGCAAAAGCTGGAGGCATGCGCACCTAGAAAAGATCACTTTTCAGTAGTGACGCGCGTGCCTACAGATTGCAAGCTAAAAGATCAGGCTCTTGCTAACCCCAAATGATGGTCATGCTGATGCTTATGGAAAGAGGAGCAATAGTGCACCCTCCTATGACAATAATGAACAAAGGCAACAGAGGGCTTTAGAAAATTAGGTGAATGGACTGACTAGGTGGACTTCATTTATTTATTTAGGTACAATACAGTCAATTAGGAATTTGTACTCTCATTTAAATAAAGCATTCATCAAGCAACAATCTGGCTTCAGAGAATTCCATAGCACCGAAACAGCCATGCTGGACTTGCAGAATCGGATGTTGACTATGCTGGATGACAACAAGTTGGGGATGTTCATGCTGCTAGACCTTAGGATGTTGACTATGCTGGATGACAACAAGTTGGGGATGTTGATGCTGCTAGACCTTAGCGCCGCATTTGATCTGGTGGATCACCCCCTCCTTATCAAGGCTCTGAGAGAGAATGTTGGTTGCTCGGAGGGGGCCATTGACTGGCTTCTGTCCTTTCTTGCCAACCGCCAAGCGAGAGTACACTGGGGTAACAGTTTCTCCAACCCTTGTGATATCCTATTCGGAGTACCCAAAGGGGCCAGCCTATCACCAATGATGTTCAACATCTATATGCGCTCCTTGTGTAGCCTATTGGTGAAAGCCGGAGTGTCGTTTACAAACTACGCAGATGACACCCAACTCATACTGGAGCTAGGGGGTAGGAACCACACCACAGACAGCGAAGTGATCACCAGGGTTTATAAGATCATTGACGACTGGATGCAGGCAAACTGGATGTGCTTGAATGACTCCAAAACTGAACTGATGTTGTTTGGCTCCAGTCGTCAGCTGGAAAAACTGGGGGTAGAGTATAACAATTCCAAATCAAGAACGCCACAATACAAGTGGTCCCTAAGGTAAAGACACTAGGGATGATGGTCGATGCTGCGGTCGACTCGCATGCCCAGACCAGCTTCCTCCAGAAAAACACAGCCTACTATCTCAGGCTGATGAAAGCCATCAAACCATTGCTGAATGAGGGAAATAGGGCAACGATAGCCAGAGCCATCATCCTCTCTAGACTCGACTACGGGAATGCCCTGCTGTTGGGGGCCTCTTCCAAGGATCTCTCCAGCTGTCAGGTGATACAAAACAAGGCGGTCAGGTTAGTAAAAAATTTGAAGAGGAAAGATCATGTTACGGAAAAGAGGCTCTCTTTACACTGGCTGAGAGTAGAAGAACGGATAAAGTTCAAGGCTCTCTGCCTGGTTCATAAGTGCCTTTATGGCACAGCGCCCACCTACCTGAAAACGAGTGTAGTACCCTACAATCCCAGGAGAAATCTACGATCAGGTGGCAAATGCCTATTGATCGTGCCCAAGTTTAAGCTGAAAACCGGGCTGGGCAGATCTTTTCATGTACTGGCTCCCAAATTGTGGAACTGCATCCCTGAACCCCTGAGGTTGGAAACTAATCACTCCACCTTTAGGAAGGTGCTCAAGACTCACCTTTTCAGATGAGAAATCGGGTGACGATGCCTCTTAGAGGCTTTCCGGTGGTTAGCAGACCCTTTAAATGTCGTATGTCATGTAGTATCTGTTGCGTTTGTTTAAGCGCCCTGATGCCCGCGGGCTACCGGCGCTCTACAAAAATTAAATACATACATACATACATACATACATCAATCCACTAATACTATGAAAGCCTTTTATACCCTCACATTGATCAAAACAAATATGTGTCAGTCAGTTTCCATCCATTTATCAATGTTGACAGTCAGTCAAAATGTCAGCTGGTATGATATGATATGATATGATATGATACGTTATTTATAACGTGCTAAATACCCAGAGGTTTCTAAGCGCGGACGGGGATCGAACCTGTGTGGCTCTGTGTCGTCTTGATTCCAAGACGAGCATGTTGCCGCTGAGCTATCCTCCCGAGATAGATTAGATAAAATGGTAGATTAGATTAACATCAATAACCTGCATATAGCATTTCCATACGCCTTCCATACCTCTACTTATAGGGTTCGCATTACCATCGGTGAGTCTACGTTTTCTATAAAGGAAAATGAAGACCCCAGAGTGAAACAACAGGTGCTTAATGGTTTCCACCTTCTCCTTGCCACGTATTCTGCATAGTCTTACCTTCCTGCAAATCCCATTTGTAGCTCCTATAATGTCTAGTGTCTCCTCCCTATTAAATGTGATCTTCATATAGGCGTTTATAATGATGTTATTTGGAAATGGGTCCACATAACCTGGTAGGTGTATCAATTGTCCATCTGTATTAACATGATCTGGATAACGCTCTCTCTCAACTATGGATAACCAATACTTTGTTTGTTTTTCAAGATGGACAGCAATGATTGTTCATTGGCAGGCACCATCCTCCAATGATAATTCAAGGTGCAAATAGTCAGAGAGGTGCCTATTTTGCAGAGGTTAAACTCTGCATACAACAATTCTATCGGGAAGTTACTGGGTATGTTACATAGTCTGTCTGTGGCAGCAAGTATGAATGGATGTACGCTTCTATACGGGGGGTCACATATGTTGACCACCATCAGGGTAATCTGTTTACCTTCTGTCGTACTCCAACTCAGCAACCCTACCAGTACATATATTCGGTACGCGTATCCAATTTGGTTATGCTAATGAAATTAGTGACACTCCGTAAAAGACCCCCTTTTGGGCATCACAGGGCTCCCATAATTGGTTGCGCCTGGATTGTCTGTCTTCCATCCATACCAAGATCTTTACTTAACCATGTTTCCTGAAGGGCAACCACATTAAATTAGTCAAAATTCTCAGTCCAGTAAGCGGTCCGGGGAAATGGTACACGGAGGATCAATAAGGCTGAGGTATCCAAACAGCAGACGAGAAGCAATCCGGAATACAGGCTGAGGACTGGTACACGGGAAGACTACAGCACAGTGTCCAAAACGGTGGGCAAGAGCAATCCAATGGACAAACAGGGGTCAGGTACACGGGAGAAGTAGCACAGAGCAAGAAGAAAGAAGGAAGCAGAAAGGCTGTTTAACGAACAAGCAGAAACACAGCCGAGAGGAAGGAAAGCGGTAAGAGCGAAGATGGGAAGGGGGGAGGGTAAGCACAAGTTGGAAGGAGGGCAAGAAGGCGGGGAACAGTGTTAGCAAGGAAGGGAGAAAAGCGTAGCAAGCAGCGGAAGAGCGGGGAAACAAGGAAAGGGAGCCGGACTGGGCACGAGGACCCAACCGGGGAAAAAGGTGAAGAACTACGGAGAGTACTGACAGCCAGCAAGCAGTGCTAACGGGACAAAAACCGGAAGCGTTGCGACGCGTCCGCGACCCGGAAGGAGCTGGTTAAAACTCCGGGTCGCGGAACGCTCCAGCCAATGAAAACAGAAAGAAAGTGAAACCAGGGAAAGGGGGCGTGGCTGTTCGCGGCTAGGCGAACGGGACTAAGATCCTTGTCGCCAGCAGCTCCACAGACGCCAGGAACTCGGCGGCATGACAGTTCCCTGCGTTAAGAACTAGTTAATTTTACTGCGAGGGTCTCCCTTTTGGGTGCTTTCTCAGTTCCCTCAACCATATCCTTAAGGTGTTCATTATTGCTTTTCTGAGAGGGTTCTCTGTCTTCTTGATAGGTTTTCCAGGGGTAAAGGAAAGTTTGCTTGTCAGACCCTATGGCCGTGGTTGTCTAGGGTTCTAGGTTGGTAATGGTGCAGCTAGCTGCAGGGATGAGTAACACTGAACTGTGTGTTACTGAGATCTCAATTTTAATCTGAGGAGGTTCACCCCATAAAGATGCTCCAAATTGAAGTATTTAAGAAAGAAATGTGTGTTTTGTCCAGTTTATTGGTATCATAGACCAAACAAATTAATTGCAATTCACACACACACTCATATTTGTTTTGGGTCAAAGTGTTAGTAAATGACTTGGGTGAATCCGTCACACTGAATTAGTTGGCTGTCTTCATGACCTCCAGTCTGGCTTCAGAGTATCCAGAGGCACAGAAACTTCTCTTCTGAACACCTGTGAAGATTTGGTCTCAAACATCGACTCCAACTCCCCCTTTGTTCTCATTCTCCTTGATCTTTCCTTTGCCTTCGACAAGGTCAATCATGCCACCCTCCTTAACCAACTATGTGGTACTGTGGGCATCACAGACCAGGCGCTGGCTTGGCTGACCTCTTTCCTTTCAAATCAGCCCTCTCAGTTTTAAATGGACCCTTTCTCTCTTCTACCTCACTCTCTACCTGTGGTGTCCCACGGGGCTCTATCCTATTGCCGTGGCTCTTTAACCTTTACCTTGCTCCTCTCGCTGACCTGATCTCCACCTTCTTTCCTCACTTCCAGTATTATGCGGATGACACTCAACTCTCCTTCTAGCTTCCCTCCTCTACCTCCTCCCCTTCCTCTATCATTCCTGACTGAGTGACTTTTTTTCAGGCATGGTGCACTGCCAATGATCTCTGTCTTAACACCAGCAAGCCCGAGATTCTTCACATTGGCACTCACCCCTCCCTTCAACCCTACTCTCTGGCCTCCTGCTTGGGCCCCCTCCCCTCAACCTCCTGTGAGACAAAACAACTGGGGTCATCTTGGACTCCTCTCTCTCCCTTTCCCCTCATATTGCTGATCTTGCCAAGAAGGCTTACTTTCAGCTTCATCTCCTCAGAAGCATTCTCCCTTTCCCCACTTACCCAAAGAAACTCAATGTCTCTAGAGCTCTGGTTCTCTCTAGGCTGGACTACTGTAACATCCTCTTCCTTAATCTGTATCTTTCCTCCCTTTACCCTGTTCAACTAATCCAGAACAGGCCTGCAAGACTTATCCTTGGTCCCAAGCCCAGGTACCGCATCTTTCCAGCACTGAAAGCTCTCCACTGGCTCCCGGTGATGGCAAGGATCAAATTCAAGACCCTCTGCATCATCCACAAGACTTTATGGGGCCTGGAACTGCACTGTATTCAACTCTCCCTCACTAAATGCCACCCTGCTAGATTGCTTCAGTCCTCTAGCTCGAACTCTCTGCATGCCACACATTTCTGGAAGCAGAGAGTGGGGGGTAGATCTCTTTCTTTGGCAGGAGCCAACCTTTGGAATGGCCTCACTGCCCCTCTCAGACTTCAGCAGGATCTCATCAAGTTCTGTAAGCTTATCAAGACCTTTCTCTTCTCCTCCTCCTTCCCTCTCCCCCTTCCTTGCTAATACCCTCGCGTGGATACTACTGGCTGCCAGGCCCCCTTTCGATCAGTCTGCATTAGCACCCTGCACTTATCTTCGGGCACCCTTCTCTGATCAGACTACCGGGTCTGGTTCACCCCCTCTCCTCGCACTACCTGACCCTCACCCCATGCCCCATAGCACTTGCCCTTCTAGCCACACATAGCACTTGCTCCCAGGTTCCTCTCCCCTATAGCACTTACCAAGTGTCCTTGGCCCCTCCCTCCTGCATCTCCCCTGACACTCCCCTTACCTTTCCCTCACCCTCCACCACCACCACCCCTGCACTTCCTGGTTGCTTCACTCGCACGATCCGAATGTCTGTTATTGTTGTTTATCCTCGTCTGTTCCCTCCCCCAATTAGTCTAGTGGCACCTAGAAACACTTGCTGCTGTATAGGCGCCATACAAATGTCCAATAAATAAAAATAAATCAAATTGTTCAGTGACTTTTTGTAAGGGAAATGACGCTCACCTGAAATTCCGATGTCTATTCTTCTGTGACCTGTGGATGAGGGTGGATTTGACTTCCCTTACATGAGAAAATGTCATGCTTCCTACTCTCTGCATGGTCTTCACCACTGGATCAATGTGACTTCAGTAAACACTCCCACATGGGTGAATATAGAACGGGAATCAGCCTCACCGACACCATTGGATTGCCTCCTACCAATGAGCAGTCATCTTCGAATAGAGAAGACTCTGCCTGCAGTACGCCATGCATTAACAGAGTGGAAGTACGCAAATCAAGTTGCTGATGTAAAGTACTTATTATATAGGAAGATGTATATGGAAAAATCCAGCAATTACCGCCAACAATAAAATGTTGCAGTGGCTTTCTCTATAAAATGATGGCATATGGAAACTAAAGCATATCCTTAATGGGAACTCAATTGAGGGCTTCGGTTTTCTATGTAGGATGTGCTCTGTCAGAGTGGAACATTTGGTATTATGAGTTAAGGTAGACAAATTCAGATTATGAATGGTTGCAAATATGTAGAAATATGAAAAAATTCTAACTGGATATGGATTTACACTACACCGAACAGAGAATTATTCATTGCCTATATTGGTCTCCACAGAACATGAAAAGATGCAGGCTTAAACAATCAGATATTTGCTGATTCTGTAAGAGAAAAGTCAGTATAAATGTTCATATGCTCTGGAATTGTGATAAAATCTGCCAATATTGGAATGAAGTCCTTTGTCGAAAGGACATGTTTATACTTTGCCACGTACCCCGCTATTTTGTATATTGGGTCGTTTTCCAACAGATCTGAAACTCTCCACTGGAATTTAAAATTGGATAAATAAAGCTCTATTAATAGCAAAAAACATATTTTAATTAAATGGAAAAGTAGCAAAAGGCCTGAACAGGAAGGTTGGATCCAATGTATGCTGACATTGACAGCCAGGAGAACAGTCTCTTACGTCAAAAAACAGATGTTGGACAAATATCAGTTAATTTGGGACACTTTCAATGATTTCTATGCATAAATATTACATGTGTTGGTTACCTTGTCATCAGAATATATTTCAAAACTTGTTAGCTTAGCTTTGTCCCATTATCCCTCCCTTACTTTCAATTTTTTTTTTGTAAGTGTGTTATTTGTCTTGTCTTCTCTGTGGATTGGTTATTTTATGCAGTAGATGTATTTTATTTTATGTATTTATACATGTGTTGAGCACACTTAACCCGCATCTAGACACTTGTTACAGTTTACGCAGTTAGAACAACAGTTAGCAGGCGGTGAGGCTGCTAATGGAACAGGTGGGTTTTCTGTCTTTTTTCAGAACAGGGTGTAGGAAAGCTGAGAGCTCATGGCAGGGTGGAGGTAATTCCAAAGTGTGGCAGCAGAGACAGGGAAGCTGGAACCACTGGCTTTGCACGCCTAAACCTGGGAGTGCTTAGACCGTTGACATAGACAGTACATGTGGGCCTGGATGCAGCTGGTTTGGGGAGTCTCTGGGCAAAGGGGCAGGATGTTTCGAGGCAACAGTGGGTAATGGTGAGAATTTTGAACTTGATCCGTTCTCTGACTGGGAGCCATTGTGCTTCTCTTCTTGGTGTAGGGATATCATCATGGTTATTTGGGCCCAGGGCAGCTCTCGGGGTAATTCTGGATGGTTTGAAACTTGTTTAGATTTCGCTTCAAAGTGCCTGCAAGGAGGGTGTTGCAATAATCCAATTTAGAGCCGATGATGGCTGAGGCAATTGACTGTGGATAAGAAGAGTCGATTTACATTGATTAATTTGGTTGCTTAGGCGGCAGAAAAGGTAATGGCATTGACATATGGCACGACAAGGTGAGAATGGTGTCTAGGTGGAAGCAGAGTGCCTTGACAGGCAGAGAGATGTGGATGGCGTGGTTGTCAACAGTGATTAGCTGATAGGCTGGGCTGAGTTTGGCAAGGTGTGCAGGTTTGCCTGCAAGGAGGAATTCCGTTTATCTGTCGTATAGGCATAGGCGATGGTTATCCATCCAAGCTTGGATGGTTTCATAGATGGAGTTGATTTTCTGGGAGTCTAGGTGGTGATATCCAGAGAAGGGGATGAGGATCTGGGTGTCATCAGCGTCATTTGCATACTTGATGTTGAGAGAGTGAAGGAGGTCTAAGAGGGGTTTGGTATAGACATTGTAGAGGGTAGGGGAGATGCAGGAACCCTGTGGCACTCCACAGATGATATCTGTCTGGGAGGAGGAGTGATTGTCGGCGAAGACTCTTGAGGTGCGGTCGGTCAGGAAGGATGCAACCCACTGGGTGGGATCTGGAGAAAAAGAGGCAGTGGTGGGCAGATGGTGGCAGAGGATGGGGTGGAATCTGGAGAAAAAGAGGCAGTGGTGGACAGATGGTGGCAGAAGATGGAGTGGTCGACCAAGTTGAAGTCTGTGCACAGCAGGGAGAGGTTTCCTGAGTCTCTGGTGTCATCAAGCTGTTTCTTGAGGTCGAGAAGCACTGACTCTGTTCTATTGCCAGGGTGGAAGCCCAATTGAAATGGGCCAATGACATGATGCTGCTCAAGGTGTTGCTGAATCTGGATATAGGCAGTCCTGTCTATGATTTTTAGTAGGAAGGGAACAGTGGTGATGGGCCATTAGTTGGTGGGGATGGATGGCTCGAGAGAGGGCTTCTTGAGGAGGTGTGAGATCCAGGATGCTTTAAGTGAAATGGCGATGGAGCAGGAGGCAAAAGAGGCAGTCATGATGTCAGTGATTTGTGGCAGTAGGAGGTTAGTGCATTCTTTGTTGAGCGGTGCAGGGCAAATGTCTGCTATCCATTTGGAGGGTTTCAGGCCCTTTAGGATGTCGGCGAACTCTGGCATGGAGACTAGGTGGAAGCTGAATAAAGGAATGGGCTGTGCGGCTATGGTCAGGATGGTGGGGGTACGGGCAGCGCTGATGGTGGTCAGTTTAAGTTGGATCTTTCTCTGTAGCAAGGCAGTTTTTGTCCAGGAGAGCATTATGCACGTCATTGCACCATGGGACGTTCTTGGTGAACATGGACGGAGGTGAGACTTGGGATTCTAGCTCTTGGGGGATAGAGAATAGTTCACCGGAGTTAGATTTGACAGTGGCAATCCGAGTATTGTAGGCCGGCACTTTGGCCACTTGGATAGATTTTTGGTATCATCTGCAGAGTATTATGAAGCAACATTTGTTTATTGCTAACGGGCATGGGCGCCAGGTGCGTTCGCTAGAGTGCTTTTTGGCATGCAAGGTATGTAACTCAGGGGTGAACCAAGAGTTGGAGCATGTGGATCGTTTGGGGGGTGTTTTTTTGAGTGGGGCGAGTATCGATGGCTGCGTTGAGGGATGTGTTGTGATGATTGACTAAGCTGTCAACGTCTAGTATGTTGGGGGAGAGGGGTGGGTTTCTGAGCAGTGGCCGGAGAAGGTCTCTGATGAGTTTGTGGTTGCAGCAGCGGATGACAGCGTGGGGGCGGATGGGGTGTGGAGGGGCTGGACAGGGGCGATAGTGAACATGCTAGGGTGCCGATCGAACCAGGTGCAGGGGCTGTTGGAGAGGACGGTCCTGTTGCAATTATGGTCTACAATCCAATCAAGTGTACATCCTAGAGTGTGTGTGGGCTCAAGTATTTTTTGCTAGAAGTTGAGGGCGTGGGGGCGCTGGTGAGGGATATGGCATCTCTATCTAGGGGGTCTGCATAGCTGAGATTGAAGTCTCCTAGAGCAATGACTTTGGAGTTTGGCTTGAGATTGCACAGGAGGAGTTGCATGAGGTCATCTTTTAATGTAGTAAGGGGGCCAGGAGGGATTTAGAGAGTGATTGTGGAGGTGGGCGTCAGGGAGAGCTCGACTGAGAGAGACGGACAGTTCGGGAGTGGGGTGGAGGCTTCGACACGGATGACTAGTGTGTCTTGTATATGAGCAACCCTGGCCCATTTTTGTGCATTTCGGTCATGATGATGTGCTTGATGTGTTTATTTATATAGCGCCTTAATCCAAAGTGCTTTACATAGCACATATTTACATACAATTTCACCCAAATGAAATTGGTACTCATTTATCGACCTTGGAAGGATGAAACACTGCGTTTGCCTTGCTGGGATTCGAACCTGCGACCTGCAGATCACACTCAGATCGCAGCAGCAAGCTCTCAACCACTGAGCTATCTTACCGGTCATTGCTGTGAATGGCATAGCTTGGTGTAATGGCAATGGAGAGGGCAGGGCCACCGGCGTCATGGAGTCAGGTTTCGACGATGGCTAACATATCAAGGATGTTGGCCACAATGAGATCAAGGATGTCAGGTGCATGGGTGATAAGTGAGGGTGCATTGATAAGCGCACGTAGTATGCTAGGTGAAGGGGTAGCGGGTGAGGGTGGCAGAGTCTGGTCTAGGGTGTCTATTGGTACAGGTGCAAGAGCTGGCGCCCTAAGTACTGAGGATCGAGCGATTATGTGGTTGTTGAGGATGGACATGGGGGCATGCGATATGAGGAGGGGGCAAGGCTGCAGGGTACAGACTGAGAGCTGCGACCAAAGGTTGGCACTAATGCAAGGTCTTGAGGGGATCGTGGCAAGTGAGGATTATGTGGCTCAGTTTACAGGAGAACCATGGGCAGAATACGTGGGACAGCATGGATGCTCAGCAGGGAGATGGTAAGAATTTGTGGTGCGGAACGTAATGGAGCCGTAGGTGGAATGCGTGGTACAGTGCACAGCAAAGACTTGGCAGACTGCATGGCATGGTGTGCAACGGAGCCATGGGCAGATTGCGTGAGACAGTATGCAGGGGAGACATGGGCAGAATGCATGTTATGGTGTACAAAGTAGCCATGGGAGAAGGGAGATGGATGTGTTGTGGAGGTGAGTGGGCAAAGGATGTCCTGAGTTTTAGTAATGAAATGAGAGGCCAGAGAAGTGCAGAGGGCCAGGGAAGGCAGAGAAGAAATGGAGACTGCAGTAGGATTGGCAAGTTCCTTGCAGATTTTGAAGAGTTCAGCCATGTTGTCAGTGGCCCCAGAGATGCAGGCCTGATAGATAAAAGTTTGCACGAGTGCACATCATGTGATGGCTGTGAGCATTTCTGATTCACACTTGCTACCTGGATCACTAAGCCTGAAACTGGAGTAAATCTGAAGATGTCTGGACGGCCTCTGAAATGCCCTTGGGCAATACTCCATGAATCACATGTGCATGTGTGCAGCTCAGGGATGCTCCCTGTGTATTCAGATTTGCTCCAGTTTCAGGCTTTCGGTGAATCCGGTATAAAGAAGACATTGAAAACCAGAGATGATCACAGGCCCCTCCTAATTATCACCAGTACAGATCTTCCTGAATCAGGTCCATAGACGTCAACTGGTATATCATAAGTGTTTTTAAGTATAAAATAAGAAAATAAATTGCTTCATAGTCAAATTTCTATATCTTCACAACCCCACATTCACTGCTGTGTTGTCCTTGTTAGTCGTCTTATAAACAGCTACTGTTAAGAGTCATAGACATATTAGATGTCTGCATTGAAGGTGCAGGGTCCTCACCTATGGAGTCCGGCAGCTGCTGTAATAGATTTGATGATAGCAGGAGATCTTCAAGTGATTCACATCCCGAAATATCCATGTCCACTGTTTCTATCCTGTTCTTGGACACATCCAGATAGATCAATTGCTTTAATTTCCCTATAGACTTAACAGAACAACAGCAGAGGATTAGTTTAGCCACAACGCGATATTTCCACTTTCTGTGTTTTTGTATTTTACAACAAACATAAACGTGAAAGTACAAATCTCCATAATCATATCTGCCTCTCAACAAGGTCCTAAAACATAAAACCCACGCCTTATCCCGCTTCCCGCATGCTACCCACATAACACTGTTCTGTGAGCATCCTGGATGGCCTTTAGACCAAGAAAAAAAATCAACTTAACAAACTTGTCAATGTCCCGCCACAAACCATCTCCCTCTGCACGCCCAAGTGCTAGCATCTACAGGACCTTCATCGCACCACCCTCCCACTTTAGTGAAATGGTTTTCTGATTGATGTCAAAGCAAAGACTGCCATCCAGTTGATTAGGAGTGCACTCAATATAGATCTCGTTAAGAATGATGAGCCAGAGAGAGGTAGTGTACCAAAAAATGCGTCACCATAGCCAGCACCAAACTTGATGGGACCCTGTGGAGCTCTTGGTAAATCGCCTACTTTGGAAAATGCCCATTATCTGTTTGCTGGCACCTGCATCAGCCGCCCTTACATGTATGTGTAACAACATTTCAATGAGAACTCACTGACTCTTTGGTTTGTTTATACCATCATTGAGTGCACAGTAGATTCTAACGTAGTTGATTGATGAATTCAGTGCACTGCTAATACCTGTGTAAGGCCTCTAGTGCTGAACCAGCAGTGGTAATAGTAATTAGTAACTGACGAGGGACATTCAGATTGTTACGAATGATCTGATTGGTCCTCGCTGGGTCGATACCTGCCCGACACGACTTTGCTCGCCGCCGTGTCCCTCAGGTTCCATCTGACCGGCTGCCATGAAAAGAGAGAAGGGGCTATGTGTAGTCCCTTCTTCCGTTCCATGGCAGCCATCTTTTTCTTCTTGTTTTTTTGGTTACGAAACGCTGGAGTGGTCTCGCAGGCTGAAGTAATAATAGCAATATGCCCCTACCTGCGCTCAGTGAGTGACTATGGAGCCCGGGGCATTTCCTGAAGCGGTAATGTCCCCCCCGCGCCCAGGTCTCATTGCTTAAATATTGCACAGGGGGTTGTGTGATTGTTATGATGCCCCCTGCCTGGCTCTTGGGGTGTATAGGAAGGTGACTGTTTCTTTTTTTTAAATGAATTTTATTTATTGAATTTGTTTATAGCGCCCAGGACCCAGAGGTATCACAGCGCTAGAGGTTACAGAGTAGATGGTACATTGATGGAAAATATGTTACAGGCAAACCGTCATGGGTGCATAAGCAAACATGGAGTCAAATATACTGGTTCAGTCGTGCTTGTTGAAAAGAAATGTTTGGATCTTTTTGCACAAGGACATATAGGAGGGGTCTGTTCGGGGCAGACGCCACCACCTGCTACGTGATGCAGGGCTCGTGGTGGTATGGAGTTGATCCACTTCTCACCTCTCCAACAGCAGGGGCAGTTGCCTGTCACATGCATGCTAGCCAGTCCCCTGGCCCTCTAAGAGCGTAGGTGCAGCATGACATGGGTTACCTGAATACGAGTGAGGAGGCTGTGGGCTCTAGTTATGGGTCCAGACAGGTAGGACAAAAACTCTGCTTTGTCACCAATGGAACCGAGTGGGGGAGAGGCTCCCTTCTGCGGCATGCGGCTGTAATGTGCACTAGAACCTCGTGGAGAAAGCGCAGAGGTTGCCTTGCCAGAGCGGTGCAGTGCTCGCACTCCAGAAAGACTCTAGAATTCTAAATGGTGGGATGGCCTGATTTAGGGTCGGTCTGCTCTGCATGAAGCACCTCCACACGGAAACTCAAATATCAGTGCAAAGCACGTGGGCTGCCCTTGACTCCATGTGTGTTTACTGTTTAGGGAGGGAATGGGAGAGCGGCCTGGGAGAAGAACAACCCTCTCTGGGGCCGGTGAGCAGCTATGTGCATTTGGGGAGGTTTTGGGTTCCCTGTAAAGTCACTGTTTGGTAAATGCACACATTTATGAACATTGTGGCTGGGTTCCAGGATGGTTCTACCCTTTTTGAATTGAGATGGGACTTTGGTGGCAACTTGACCGTGCCCTGCAGCGAAATGGGGGAACAGACAGAGTGATCTGGGGACCATCACCATTCTGCCACTGGGCTCAGGGGTGCAGGGAGGCACCTGAACCCAGGAGGCATATACACAATTTTTAAAGCGCTGTATCAAAAAGTGTTAATATCACCCAATGTATTGACACTGTTTCACTTTGAAAGGACTGAGTCGATGATATTAAATATGTTTTCAGAAGGATTTAAAGGCTGAGCCTTTCTGGTGCAAGGCAAAGCTGTGGCGGGTAGGTCTTTGCTTGTTCTGAATGTGTCAGGATGCTCGACCATGTCTGGGAGTGCACATGGAGGGCTTGCAATAGAAGTGCCTGTACTGCTCACACCTACCTACTACCGGTCATGATACTGTAGCTACCGAATCACCTCTCCTACAAAGTAATCCCTCCTGAAGGTTGCAGCAAGGGCTTGCAGCAGCTCCAGCTCCTTCCTGGAGGGCAGGAGTGAGGGGTCGAGCCTGATGTTTGACTTTATGCTTTCCCACAGCAAGAGACTCTTGCTTTCTAGCTTCCTGGATGATGGATAGCATCAGGCTGGAACACACACAAGGAGGGCATTACCACAATCCACATCAGAGCGCCCCAGAGCTGGACAGACGGTTATGAAGTCCAAGGATGAGATAAAAGCAGCGATAGAAGTGTGCCAAAAAAGTAGTGGAACTGTGACTCTGGCGGGGGACAGAGTAGGAAAGAAAGGAGCAACATGCCACATATTTTGCAAGGGTTGACAGCCAATTGAGTTGAAATAGATTTCAGTTTAGCTGTAAGTGATATCCAGTGCTAAAGCGGAGAACTCTGCTTTAACTTAATAAAAAATAGTTCCAGAATGGTGAAAATTGTTGCAAAAAGTAGTGGAGCTGTTAACAGTAAAAAATAAAAGTAGTGGAACACAGCTCTCGACTGTTCTCGCTCTCTTCGACCACTGGATAAAAGGCTCCATTGTGTGCATCAATGAACGCTGGAACCAGGCTGTCTGTGTCGTTCTATTGGCAATGTTATTCCTAGAGATTGGTTAATTTGGTAGCACCACAAAAAGGAAGACTATTCTCTTCCTTGGTGTGACTTTAAACAGGCACTCAACATCCAGATTTGGGTGAGGGAGAGGGATGTGTTTCTGATCCTGTGCGTTCTCAGCCTAGAGGACATTCAGGTAGAGCTGGATCAATGGCATGTAGGTGGATGTTGATGTCACGGTCTTTGAAGAATTCCCGCAGTGCCTCCAGACTGAGGTTGAAGATCATTGGAGAGATGATGGAACCTTGTGGCAGAGGTCACTAGATATTGCTGGAATTTGCAGGTGCTCATCTGGATGAACTGATATCGATGCGCGAGGTAGAGTTGCACTTTTAAAGATCTTAGGCATTGAACTCCATGTGGATTAAAGGGTGTTGATCAATGCTTTGAGTTTGGCCATGACCAATGCTACAGTGAGGACCAGAAAGCAGGAGCTCCTTTGGACCATGATTCTGAATGTTTTATTAGTGGCCTGCAAGGTGATGGGATCTTTAATGTGTCTGCAATAGAAGTTGGGCTGGTAGTCTTAAAGGAGCACATTTTAAAGTATCCTTTTGAGTAGTTGAAAAGTGACAGACTTCTTGATGGTCTTTTCACTGAAGAGTAGAGAGGTGACAGGGTGGTAGGTTTCTAGGTCATTGGGGTTGAGGCTGGGCTCCTTTAATAAGGGGCTATATATATCTGGGCAGTCTTTTCTATACCTGGGAAGATGTACTCAGAGTGTCGGGTATCATAATTATTTTCTTTTCCATGTTGTTTTAGGATGGGGGCGTGGTTGATGTCTTCCTGGTAGCAGGAGGCCTTGAGGCTGTTAAGATGTTTGGTAGTTCTTCCAGTATTATGGTCCTGAATTACGACCATCCTGGGATGACATGTGGGGAAGGTGGGGGCATCTGTGGGTAGGTAGGTGTCATAAATGTGACACTGAATCTTGTATGCCTTGATTGTGTGACATTTGCTTTTGGATATGGGTATTGTGTGATAGGGTGCTGTTAACTGGTTCATTTGGAGGTTTGCGTATAGTAGATATACAGTGATGCAGTTTTGCAGTGATGAGGGCTCGTCTGGGTGAATTAGGGGTTTTCAGGGTGCAGAGGGATGTGTGTTTCGAATTTCTCCAAATCTTGTATTGATTGTGAATTGTGTATTTGTTGTTGTTAACCTATTCTGCATACCCGAAGACTTTGTTTAGGTGGTTTTAAGTGTCAGTGCTACATGGATTTTGGAAGTGTTAATCAGAATGTGGACTGCTTGTCAAGCAGGATGCTGATGTCGGATGATGAGGTGGAAGTGAATGGCAGTGGGACGCCGCACAAGTAATTTGTGAATATGATGCCGGAATCCGCCAAAAGCTGAGACGTCCAACTCAGTGGGACGCTACTTGAGGAGGAGGAGGCAGGAGCGCATCCCTGAATGTGGAACCAACTTCAATTGGTATTGGAGACCTCTTAGATGAACCAATAGTAATTTGTTTGTGTATCATAACTTCAGAGTAGGTAACTGATACGTTTCCAATTCAGTGAGGACTGGCCTATTTGTTATGATGCCCTTTCACCAAAAAATGAACCATGAAGAACTGTAACCCGGACACAAATAGTACTATTTGGAACACTCATTCCCCTTCTCTTCTTCTGTAAAGCGGGATCAGGAATACAAAAATAACTGTTACACGGATTACAAGTAATATTCATAACAAAAGTGATGAATTATGTGATTCAATGTATACATACAGGAATGATGTCAGTGCAATAGAGGAAAACTGTCCTGAAGAAGACCAGGGTAGGACCACAGGGATAGGAGGATCTTACCACCATTCGAAGGTCAAACCATGTAGACCACTGTAGATACTGGACACATGCTGACAATAAGGCCAGTCAACCATCACACTGTCAACAGTGTTTCACAAGAATATTATGAATCATGTTTTTATGTGGGATTTTGAGCCTGTGATTTATGCCATCCATGTCTTTCTATGTTGTTATATGTATACATGTATTTTCTCATACGTAAACATGCATAGGTGCGCGCCGAGTTTGTTTGGAATACAAAGTGAAAGAAGTTGTGTGAGCACGAGCCATGTCCATTAGTACATGTTGCAGGAGAAATGAGGCGTCTTGGTTAGTTTCTGCTGCCCATGGTGAAAGGGCGGAGTATGCTGGCTCTGGGTGGTCATGTGCTCAGGTCAGACTATGGGAGGTTTTCTGCCAATACATTAACATCAGAGTGTTGCCTGCGGTGCGAGCGAAATCTACGATTAAGGGTGTCATGCTGAGTATGTTCAAGAGATCAAAGAGTGGTTTATTTTCTTGGTTGCCTGGGATCGTGGCAGGTGAATGCCTACGAGGAAGATGCTGATAGGCTGGTTGATGGCGTCTGTCATTATGATCTAGAGTGGGCAGATCCGGTGAAAGGTAGTTAGTAGTTAAAGGGAGCAGGTAGTGGCAGGCCAGGAGATGTGAGGGACAAGGGATCCTGGATGATGCACCTCCATGATATTGTGTTCTTAATGTCGTTCTTCTTGCCAGAACCCTCCATCGTATGAGTGCCCTTATAAGAGGGGTTAGTACTGCCCCGTTTTGAACAGTACTTGAATTATGGTTCTTCAAAGGCAGAAGTCTAAATCGGCACCTGAAAGTGCTGGCTACTCTGATGCCGGAGGCCACTGCTTTGCCTGTGTAGATATCCTCCTTGGATAACTTGCATGTGTGTTGAAGAGTTCTGCAATCTCGGCGGCGTGGAGTTCTGCAGCATGTATGTTAATAAGCATGAGCAGATGAGAGTGTTTGGGTGGCGTTGGCTGGGTGGATGTGAATAGGATGTTGATGAAGCTGCCTGAGTTCTAGGTGTCCTTGTGCTGGGTGTTTGTTGAGTGCTTGCGTGATACACTGGGGTAGAACACACTTTTACTTTCCCTCCATGCCCTAACAGAGTCAAACAGAAGTAACCCTTGTCTCGGCCCTTGTCTACAGGCACTCTGTCAAGTTGCTGTGTGCACAGCGCTGAAAAGGGCTGGGAGGAGTCATGTAAGAACTTTGCTTTGCCAGCTCATACAATGCTTGATAATCAGCCAATCTGGCGGGGTTGGCTGATTCTGACTTTACGGTGTTGGCAGATCTCATCAGGAGCGCAGGACGGGGGTGAGTCTGAAGGCTGTTCTCTGGGAGTACCTGCGTCTTTAAAAGTAGGCATGAATGGCAGAAAGAGCTGGAATGGTGTGAGCAGCTGTGGGCCTTTGGCTGCAGGAATCATATGACCACTTACCTTTCCTCGGTCAAGTGGCCCTTGCAGCTAATCCAGTTGTGCTTGGCTGCTTTATGGCATTGGCAGAGTCTTCATTGGAGAGGGAAGTGGATGAGCCGGTGAGATTGAAGACTGGTTTATTCTGCACGCCTTCCTTTTGATCACTTTCGGTTACGTCCTGAGATTTATATATTAAATATGTTGGCTGTTTAAGAGCTTCATAAACTGGCCATATTCTGGAAAATGTCACTTTTGCCTTATTACAGCATTCTGTTACCAGGCTCTGACTGGCTGATAGGGCAATGCCGGAACCAGAAACACAAAATGCTAGCATGGGCCATTTTTCTTCGGTCACAGTGGCCAACGTTTTTGGCCAATGTGGGCCAGTTTGAGGAGCTACTTCACTCTGCGACTAGTAGTTTGGACAATTGTTGCTGAAAATTGCATAATGTGAATTACATTTTATCAAAAAAATCTCCCCTTTGGGTACTATTCAAACACTCTGCCACATTTAAAGGAATGAATTGCTTTTGACAACCGTGGGGCACTTTTTCAGTGGTGCCAAGACAATTTTTTGCCCCAGTCCAACCCTGTTCCAACCTGTGACCTGCAGGGCACAGACACATCACAGCAACATGCTCTCAACCCTCTCGGCTATCTCACCGGCTAATGGAGAGAGCCCCCCCCAATGGACCCATCAGTGTTTCTCCTGACCGTGCCCTCCTCTCTACTGGTGCAAGCCAAATGAAGAGTCCTGCGGGGGTCATTCTTGAGTGGGGAAGGTATTGCTTCCATGTTCCTAGCTAGTGTAGCCTGCCATACCCAGCACCCTGGTACTGTATAATTGGTTGACCCATCCTCACACTTTACGCTTAGATAATTCCAAGATCGGACTATTTAAACCCTTGAACCATATAGGCACTTATCCCAACTGATTCTTATTTTTCAATAAAGATTGAATCTACATTCCGTGTGTCATGTGTTTTGACAGTCTACCACGAGTTCATCCTTCTGAGCCGATAAAGAGTACAAACTTCAATTGTGTTTGATAATTGTATGTAAATGTTCTTTTTAAAGCGCTTTAGTGAAAATGCTAGATAAATATAGAGAGGATGCTCTCTTCTGCTATTTTGGTCAACACAAAAGGGTGTAGGAGGTGGTAAACTATAAGGTGCCAGGAATCTCTCTGTACCAGGGATACAGTTTTGGAAGGCAACACATTCTTAGGGATATAGCCTCAAGTCACAGCCACAGGGTGGTGGGTGGGGGAGAAAGAGAGAGTTGGAGAGAGAGGAGGGGCTTGTCAGAGTCACTAGTCACATCTTCCTGGGCAGTAGTGATAAAGAGCGCAGCCCAGCATTACTCGTCTGCTCTGCAGTGGATGAGGGAAAAAGGAGGAAGATGAGAATTGTGGTCATAAAGGGGATTAGGAGGGAAGCGTATATCTGGTATTTGGTGTAGGGAGAACCCATGGGGAAGTTGCAGTGGGTGGTGTATGGGAAAGTTAAGCAGGCTAGCATGGTGTAGGATTAATATTCTGTGCCTACCCTGCACCATCTTGGTTTTGTTGGTGCGCCATTCAAACCTTGAGTTCCGCACCAGATGTTTACAGATCAGTTAGGTGCAATGGAGCGGAGGCAAAGCTCTTCGAGGGTCGACTATGTGCAAGTCCTTTTCCTTCCCTTTCTCCCTTGTAATTTCCACCAATATGGTTGACCTTCTCTGCTGACTGGTATTTCTGTACCAACTGGCGACAAGCTTGGAGGCTGCAATATGCACGCAGCCCTTGCGGCCCGGCATCATGGGAGAATTCTGAGGAAGAAACCTGGTTAAAGGAGAGGAGGAGCACCCACCCCCAAAGCCTCGACACATGTAAACAGCTCAGGCTTCAGTGGAGTGATTCTGCCCAGATACTGATACATGCCGAGAGGAGTCGCTGTTAAAGGCTACAGCCACCCCCACGGACCTAGAAACGCGAGCCCCCAATGCGCATCCCCCCATGAAACAGAGGAGGCAAATGAAAAATAACATATCAACATGCCTTAAAAGGGAATTCATGGCAATAGGAGCGTAAACGTACAATTACTTTAGCCAATTGTTTTAATCTAATGTTTTAACTTTTTATATCAGCTAGTCATTTTGGGCTGTTGTTTTAGCTTATTTAATGCTGGTTTTAGTCAATTATATTAGTCTGTTGCAGTAACATATTATTTTAACTTGTTGTGTTGTCAGGACTTGGAAGCCACTATACATCCATCCCCCACCTTCCAACCCACCAGCTATGAACACACAATAGCATGGACTCATTGAAAGAAATGGTTTGATACATATGTCACTGCCCTTGGGTAAAATAACTTTAATGCAGAACATGAACAAGCAATCTCCATGAACTACCTAGAATATAGGGGAGTAGAGTATTTGAAAACCTACCTCCAATTCCTATTGGGGAAGGGGCATGAGATGCCAATGATGTTTGCCTGCCAACTGAATTGCCCCTTGACGAACAGTTTGGGTCTAGCAAAAATGTAGTCATGGAAGCAAATTTATTACTACTTCCGCTGCCAGAACGCCAATAAGAAAATAAGCACATATGTAGCCACATTACACGGCTTTGCCTGTGACATTGGTCCAAAGGTCTAACACGTGACCAGATAGTGTGATGTACCAATGACAACAATCTTCAAGAAAGACTTTGTTTAGTAAAAGATCTCAATTTAAATTAGGCCATCACCATGGTCCGAAGGGCTGAACAATCTGTACAATATGCATAAATAAGCCCTATTCAGCAATGACAAAGAGGATGTAAGCCGATTATACACAAGAAATACCAAGTGCCCAAGGTTCTAGAATGAGAGAGCAAAACACAAACCTCAAAATGGAAGTGCTGAGAGTGAATGCTGATGGCAGGGCACAGAATGGGAGGAAACGTTTTGGATGTTTTCCATGTGGGAACTCTGACTATATATCTCTAACCCACAATGACAGGCAAAAGGGGCCACATGCAATAAGTGCAAAAAAGGGGTCATTTAGCTAAAGTATGTTACACAAGCATAGGATACATTAGGTATTTGGATGAGCTGCACTTGGTATGAGAAGAAATTAGTGATTTTCTGACAGCCACAGTAGAAGAAAATGATATAGATGTGCCTCAGAGTGAAGTTAAAATTGACGAACAGATGCTATATGGGATGGCAGACTCAGGTTCTTGCTACACAGTAACAGAGGCTGAGACATACCTCAGATAACGGTAGGATATCGAGAATCTCTTAAGTCTTTACATAAACCCAAAGTTATCGGGGGCATCACCATAGATATATAAGGGTCATACATGGTAAACTACACAGCAAACCATATGTTTCAAGAAAAGGTGCTCCCCTCTAAAGCACCTGAACCAGTAATGAATCAGTCAGCAGGTAGACAGAGGCATACGTGACACGTTTCCAGAAGTGTTCAATTCAGACTTAGGATGTCTCCATAGGTTGAAACACAAAGTACGGAATAATTCCAGTGGGTCATTGCATGAGGCCAATTTACCTCATGTTGTGAACCAACTTAGTGAAGAATTGAACAAACTGGGTGCGAATAATGTTATTGAAGAAGTAAAGACAGCAGAGTGGGTTTCTTCCATACTCATTGCTAGGAAGTTGGACAGTACCATCAGAGTGTGCGTAGACCTTTGATATCTTAAAGAATGAACCGGGGTAGATGATCACCCACTCACCAGAGTCCAGAAGATGTCAGCACTCCTAGAGGGTGCAAAATATGTCACCATGATTGCCTTATCCAGAGGGTACCATCAGATCAATTTCACCAAAATCCTAAACATTTAACTTCCTTCATCACGCACTTTGGTTCTAGTAGGTTTAAGAGAATGTCTTTCTGTCTTGCAGCAGTGTTTCAACAGGTCTCCAATGTAAAATCCTCCAAGATGATATACTAGTATTTGCAAAAAAAGACGATCAGAATAACAGGTGTTTGAAACACATCTTGAACATCCTTATAAATGAGGACCTCACTATCAAACAGGAAAAATGTTATTTCAGGGCAATGAAAGTTGCATACCTCAGACATTGTAATAAGTTACATGGGCATTTGTCCGATACCTAGTTTGGTCAGTGCTGTAAAGGATGCACCCACCCGCCCAGAATAAGGATTCCTTGCACACATTTGTGGGACTTGAGAAATATTACTCAAAGCCTGTTGAAAACCTTTCAGCCATGTGCACTCCCCTAGGCGAGGTGCTCAAAAAGAATTCATAATTCGAAAGGTTGAGCAGACACGCTGATACTTTGAGACCAATCAAAGAACATATAGCACAAGCACCCACACTGGGAATATTGAATCCAGTTGACTGCACAATACTTATCACAGATGTGAGTAACATGGACCTGGTTGCACCCTTGCTCACGTACATAAGGAACAGAAATAATCTGATTTCCCCTCAGGTGCCTTTCAAGAGGTGGATTAAAAAAATAAACTAACGGTTGAGAGAGAGAGGCATTAGCATGCCGGTATACCATAGAGCACTTCATATTTTGTTTCGGTCATTCCTCTCACTGTCAATATTGCCCATGAGTCTCTGGTGCAGGGGTCTGCAGGCTTTGGTTCTCCAGATGTTTTGGACTACAATTTCCATGATATCGGACTATTGACTGTGCTGGTTAGGGATGATGGCAGCTGTAGTTCAAAACATCTAGAGAGCCAAAGGTTGCAGACCCCTGCTCTAGTGTATGCCATATCAGGGCTTAATGCCTGTATATGAAAGAGAATAGGCAAATGGGTCCTTGCTCTTCAGGAATTCAATTTAAATATAATATACACTTTAGGTTCAAAGAATATAATAGGAGATTGCTTGTCATGACAGTAGCAGAGGTGGCCAAAGAAGCAATCACAGATTTGCCCATGTGGCAATGTGTCAGTGCTCAAGATCCAGCATTGCAAGAAATGCATGAATTTGTCGAAGGGTGGCTGACACAACCCAAAGGCATCAGCTACTGATTCCACCAGGTCTGCAATGAATTCTGCACAGTAAAGAACATGTTGTTCCTCAGGAAGGGTATCCAAGCGCAGGCGTGTTGCTAGGTCTGGAAAAGGCCCGGGGCTATGCTAATGCCACGACTGTTAGGAATCGGGACTAGCTAGCCTTTTGGTTGGAGCCTCTGAGATTCTATTTGAGGCTACAACCAAAAGACCAGGGTCTATAGCCCTGTCCGCCCCACCCCCCCTAGCAATGCCTTTGTCCAAGGGCTCATCCTGGAGATAGCTCACCTATGCAGGAGAATGACAAAGCGTGAGAGAATGGTCCTGGGGCCAAGAATGTACGCAGAAGTGGAAGACATGGTTTAACACTGTCTTCCATGTGTAGAAAGTGACAAATCCCACGTGAGCATGGGTCGCCCAATGCGACCTATTCACATACTCAACTCATCTTGGGAAAAGGTAGCATTGGATGTTATTGGGTTGTTGAGAGGCACACCCCAAGAGGGCCTGTTTCTATTGGTCTTACTGGATTACCAATCTAAGTGCCATGCTTATAGTGCTCAGATGATGCTATGGCACATTCTGTCATTTAGTTATTGTACAATGTTTTTTAAAAAGACTATGGCATCCAGTTTCGGTCTAGCGCAGTTACAGATTCTTTGGGTATGGCCAGAATGTGACATGAGACCACTGCACTATCTTAGGCAGAACAGGATGGTGGAGAGGTTTATTAGGGTGACAAAGGGCCCCATTACTGGCCTGAATGTCAAATCTTGCCACGCAGTCTCTACTCAAGGACATGTGGAGGGCATACAGCACTACTCCTCATTCAAGCACACGGGTCACACCATTCACAGCCATGAAGGGACCGAAATCAATGTGTGAGTCGGCCCCAGAATGGTTCGGAACATCTGGCCCTATTAGTGTGGACAGAAAGGAAGACATTAGGAGAGCAGAACTGTGCACATTTAGATACAAACGCTACTTTAAAGATCGTAACTTTGTGTGTTGGGACTCCCTGAAAGTGGGAGACTGGGTTAGGATATAGACTCCCATGTTAAGGTGGAAAATGATCCAGAACTCTCCCCAAGTAAGAACGCGTGTAAAGTGTTGGGCACAATGGTGATTCTGCAAGATGTTACTTAGTGTAGTCAGCACCAACTTGCCAGGTACCATGAAGACAAACAGAGAGGGTATCTGAGCACATCTGCCCATGGAAGGAAGCATGTACAGCCTTGACATCCTAGCAATGCCAACAATGACAAATAGGCTGAAAGAATTAAGCCCACAAAGGCTGGTCCCCACAGTCTGAACATGCGGAATCGACATAACCAAGACACGACCAACAAAAACCACAAGACTTAGTTGTGTTGGTAAAAAACTCCTCTGCAGGCAGATGTGGACTACGCAACAAAGATATGAACTAATGAACCTGCAAGGCCATCTCATCGCTTGCGCTTGTTACCACACAATTTCAATTCTCTTTGTTGGGTTGACTTGTGTAAGGGGCAGAAGTCTGGAGAGCAAGATTTTTTGCTGTCCCCGTGCCATTTGTGAGATGGAAAGCGCCATCCAAATGTGGTGTTGTGCCCCCAATGGTTGCAGTGCAGTTAGGGGAAACAGAGCAGATACATAGCTCTTGGAGGGTCACCTGTGTGAAAGCCCTTTCTTCCCCTTTCTCTCTTGTAACTTCCCTCAATAAAGACGGGCATGACATTGCCTGCTGACTGTACTTTATATAGGCGGGCATGACATTGCCTGCTGACTGTACTTTATATAGGCGGGCATGACATTGCCTGCTGACTGTACTTTATATAGACGGGCATGACATTGCCTGCTGACTGTACTTTATATAGGCGGGCATGACATTGCCTGCTGACTGTACTTTATATAGGCGGGCATTAGTAGTGTAGCTGTATTGCAAAACACAGGCAGCATGTTAAATACCACCTGATTTCACTGGCCGACCCTGAATATGAGTTTTGGGATGTTTAAATTATACGATAGTTAAAAAAAAACACCACATGCAGGGGTCTCAATAACTCTAGTTAATTGGTATTACGACACACATTTAAGCGCACCCCAAAGTTGTAGGCAAGATTATTAGTTCTCATAGTACTTTCATTTAATGGGCAAAAGATGGTGGGACGCAGTAGAGTGTGAAGGCAAGTGCTCCGATGCTCACGTTCTCATCAACTTTGTGAATGGAGATGCACAATAAGCAGCGGAGACGCAGAAGACACAGTGGAGTCATCACTGACTCTTCCGTCCATGTGGTTCCTCCACGAAAGAGCAGCAGCGGTTCTACATGTGTTCCCATTCAGGCGCAGCGCTAATTCCTGCCCGCTAGATTCCTTATGGAAGCCGAGCAAATGCCTTAATGAGGCTCTGTGAGTCACCATTGGCTCAGGATGAATCCCAGACTCGGAAGGTGTTTATGGAAGTCAAGAAGACAGACTTATACTGGGGTTACACTCTGATGCGAGGGGTTAGGGTTATATCAGGTGGGCTGGCAGCATAGTTCAGGGGCAACGAAAGCACCCATTACTCTAGATATGAACACAGTAGGGTTAACATCTGTTCCAGCTCACCCCTCACTTTAGCACCTCATTAGATTCCTGGCAACTGTATGTTTCATGCTAGAGTGTTATCTGGGGCAGTGGTGATAATGGTCAGTATGTTCTACCTTGGTAAACAGGTAATACTCAATTTATCTGAACACAATTAAGGATAGTTACTTTTAAAGTAAATATACCTACCCCTGGAATGGTCTGAAGTGAATTATTGTCCATCCACAATTCTTTGAGGTTTTGTATCTGTTCCAGGCCTTCAGGCTGCAAAACACAAGGAAATAAACTGGGTCAGACCCACTTGTTGTAAGCATCGATTACAGCAGTACTACTTAAAGCAATGCAACTCCCTATGTTTCAAGACCAATGTGGGACCACATTTTGAGAAGTAACAGGCTCTCCCATTTCAGACTTTGGCGGTATTGGTAAAGCTAATGCTGCCAAGCGGAATTACCATTACCACACATTAGTACCCGGTGGCGACGTTCCACGGGATACACTTAACGTGGATTGGCACGTTTCCGAGCCATAACACAGTGTAATCCTGTGGATGCACTAACATGCATCGCGCGCCGGGTACACTCTTTTTTTTCTTTTTTCTGGCGACCATGGAAAGGGAGAAGGGACCACACGTAGTCTCTTCTCCCTTTACCAAGGTGGCCAGTTTCCTCTCATACATTAGTACGGCGCAACTTGGCCCGAAATCGCGCCCTGTTGCTCCGTACTAACGATGCAGTATGTGCGTTCTCAGAACTAACACGTACTGCGACAAAACCTTTTCAAACGGCAAAAGAAATGCTGCTTGAAAAGATTTCATCATCTGCGATTAGTGTTCTGGGGCTGCAATCTTGGGAAAACTAGTATCCCGAGCCTGCAGACCCTGGAAACTAATAGCAATAACCGCCTCGCCGCCGGCCCATTTCCGCTTTATTGTAATACCCCCTGGACCACCGTTAAGGCCCTCGCTATGCGCAGGCCTGTAACTTCAGGCACCGTGGGCATTCCATAGCGGTAGTAGCACGCCGGTTCGGCGGTTATTGCCACAGTGGCATGTCCGTCTGATCAGGAGCTTCTGTTATTCTGCTTTTCGCAGTCCCATTGGACTTCATTGCTCAACACAGCCGGCACCATTAACACCATTTTTGTGGAGGCTATGTCGCCATGCACCTACAGGTAGTTTTACCGCCTGATAGACTTTAGAAACCTAAAGCATGCAGGCTGAAAAACAGGAGGCAATAACATTACCATCTACTTTTTCAGTTACTTTCAAGCTTGCAGTGATGCCTGCAATGATGTTCTACAGCGATTGGTATAAAACCTTATTTTGTCATGTACGCCCCATGTTCAACGAACAAGCGCTTTTACTTGTACCCTGCCAGCAAGTGCTGTGAACCCTTGCAATGGATCGATGTCAATGAACTTCAAAAGCAAATTGCAAACAGAATGGCCTTTGAGGCCGCCAATTAAAAGTTGATTTTACGCAGGCCATGATTTCAATGACTCCAAGTTTAAAGCAATCAATTTCCCACCGATCAATTCCTCTTTCTTAAGGGGGCTCCCAGCGAGCTCTGCAAAGTGTGATGCAAACGTCTGCACAATGCTGCCGCTAATTGAAATGCCATTTGCGTCTCTGACTCAAGCAAACGCCAGCTTTTTCATTAGGCAAAATGTGCGGAGCCGCAGATTTAAGATGCCGCATCAATATGGAGTCTATCTGTGTCTGCGGGCTGGCACATTTTTCAAATGTTTTCAGATGGAAATTGACGACCCACTCTGAGCCACTTAGCCCACCCACATGTAGGCTTTCACGGATTGGGCACACGTCGGAGTGCATATGGGGCTCGTGGGCGAGCAAGTTGTACCTTTTGTCCCTGCCATTTCCTTTAATTTAATGAGGATGCAAGCTAGATAATGCACATGTATTAGCTGTGTAAGACCCAGCTGCCAGTAAGATTGGCAAATTGATTTTGGGAACCATGGTACAGTCACGGAAGTGCTAATTAGGAAGCTACAAGGGCTTTATCCATTCAATAGTACATCAATGTTGCAACATTTTAGATTTTTGGCAAATAGAAAAAATGCTGGAGAATACTACGTGAGAAAAGAAGATTGGCATTTCACAAAGAGACCATACAACAATAAGTACAGTTAAAAAAGGTTATCAAAAGTCAAAAGTAATATGAATACCACGTCCGTTTGAAGGAATCATTTATCTCTTTTCAAAACAAATTGAGGTCCTCGCCTCTGATGATAATGCACACCTGAACATAGATATGTGGCATACCTGATGCACCCAACCTCCTTGTCAACTATAATTCCTGCACAAGCTTGCTCAGCGGCAAACGAGTAAATGGAAGGAAATTCCCTCAAAAGTCAGGTCTGGGATTCTAGATTCAATTTCCAAAAGATAATGGGGATTGGTTGAGCAGGTTTACTCCTGCCGTATCCCTTCCTGGACATGACGGTGGCAGACACCTCTGCTTAGCATAACCTGAGTAGATGCTTTAACAGTTATGGCGCGTTACATCTGAATGCATTGTTGCTCCATTTATATATTACTAGCAGGTTGAAGGCACACCCCTAAATGCTCACACCAGAAAAAATACAACCTGCAAGGGGAAAAAGGACAAGAGATTCTTGCAAGGATAAAAAGTTCAATTATACAAAATATAGGGGTGCCAGCAAAGAACTCTGCCTCCCAGGAACGTTCTGAGCAAAAAGGGTGCAAGCAAAAGCTTAAAAAGGGATACAGCGTCATTCATATACAGTAAAAACCTGCACGGCTGGTTGGTACGACCCTATGCATGATCAGCCTACTCCATAGGGGATGCCAGGCCATTGGACCCAGCCATGACTGTCCATCTTCCATCACGTGGGGTCAGCTGGACTCATGATCTCCAGGGAACCAATGTCGAAAAGACAATTAACTACATTATACTAACAGTGCTACTCTATCATTCACAGTGCACCTGGCACGATCATGGACTGTTACAGGGGCAGGCTTGAGGTCACTGTGACCCGCACACATTTCACTCATGTCAGTTGCATCGTCCGGCTTCCACCCTCGCTCCTAAACTATAATGTATCCCTTCCTGTACCTCCCATTACAAATCATGTTGTTACGAAGTAAAGATTGGGTGACCATTATCTTAGATCTTTTATGGTTGGCTGGTTTATGCTCGGTGGCCTGGGGTCAGCTGGTATCTCGGAATTCAGGGGTCATGAGACTCGGACAGTTGTAGGGGCTGGAACTCCTAGTCGGCTGGGTGGGGGTCAGAGGCTTGCTCTAGCCTGTTTGTGATAACACGTGTAGCGAGGCACCCAGCACTGTCTGATGGTCTTGCAGGATACATTCTTTTTTGGGATAAGCATATTGCCAAAGTTTTATAACAAAGGAAGGTTTTTGTGGGAATTTGCAGTGCATGTCTCTCTCTCATCAGCGCTTGTGCCTATTCAGGTTTCTCTATCAGGTTTGAGGCCTGTGTCTCATGTACAGGCCATATGCTTCTGCCATAGCTACAAAATAGTGTCTGTTTATATGCGGTCACTAAGTCTAAACATCTAAAATGTGCATAATATTATGGCGGTGCAGGGTCTCTTAGTATGCCCTTCTCCCTCCAGACACATCACAAGTCTCCTCATGGGAATCGCCTCAGCCTACAGCGCCTAGGGAGGAGGTATGGGTTAATTTCCTTCCCAACATTATGTACCCGTGCCTCATGCAGTAATTCCTATTTCAGTCCTAGTTTGAAGTGTATTTAATCAACTAAACCAATGCTCTTTCGAGACAATATTGCTAGTCTTTCCTGTAGGAGCTAGTTTGAATGAATTGTTTCAGTTTGCAACAATGGAGTAAGCCAGATAAAGCTGACCATGAGAAAAGCATGAATCCCGTAAATCGGCTTCCAGATACTTTAAGTGGGAGCACTGAGATTGTGCACCAACATTATTGGTGTCCCGATCGACAGCCGAGGCAGCAGTGACTTCAACATAAGTGCCATACATGTATGACTGAAGCATGTAGGCTTCATACTGTTGAAATGGCATACATTCATCAACCTCCATGGGAAATTAAGTTTCTGTAATTGTCATGAGAAATTTGCCACAACGTGACAGACGTCATTGCTGACACTATTTAAGAGACATGCACCGTTTTCTGTCACCCGCATTACTACAAAAACACTGTATTGTGTCACTTGCATGATTTCAAAAGTGATGTCTGCTAATGTCAGCTAGAACGCTGAAAGTGTGGAAAGTTTATCATGAACTGATGAACTCTAGGAACAATGAACGTAGAACTACAGCGCATTGAGTCATATGGCAGGAAGCATGGCAGCCGCTTAAAAAATAAACTGGGAAAAGGTATATTTCATCATTGTTACATTGTCTACACCATGGACCCTACCCACTTGCCACATTTCAGGTTTGTAGCATGTTGTGGAGTATGCTGAACATTTCAAACATACAAACACATATACAAGCATTGCAGACCGCTTAAAAAAAGAGTTAAAAAGAAAAATAGAAAAAGGTATATTTATACTTTTTACATTGTGTACACCATGGAACTACCCACATGCATAATTCAGGTTTTTAGACACACACATATCCACACATTTACATTTTATATAGAGATTTGGGTGTAATACATTTCAGGTTTTTAGAAAAACACACATATCCACACATTTACCTTTTATATATAGAGAGATGTTGGGGAAATAAATGCATGTATTAAATAAGCACGAATGCAGGTTGCACTATGAAATACTCTTCCCCTGAAATTTCCCCAAAGACACACCTCAGCTTCACTTTAGAAATACACTTGGTCATACCATAATGGAGGTGCAGTCTGTGAATGCACCAGCCAAGGTGCCGGGGGGGAGGCGGGGTACCATACATCGTCAGGGGTTCGAGCATATGTTGAACATCTGCCAATCCATAGTAAAGGACATTCAGCATACCTGTTGAAGCGTCTTAGCTTTTCTGACTGCTACCATATTAGGAGTCGTTGAAAGCAAAACAATTAACTCCCTACTTATGAATCACCTTCGGTGAATGGGATAATTTTCCCAGTGCCATGCTCCTGTGCTTTGCATTCTATGAAAACCCTGTGCAAACATCTGCAGCCCTTTTAGTATTCTCAAAATTCATGGGAAGAAATGCCCCAGGGATCCCACCATTCAATTTCTCTAAAATGAATATGGTAGTGTATGAAGAAATGGTGTCTACCCAACTTCATCAAAACTATTCAACTAGGCCATGGGTGCACAACATACGGCCCGCGGGCCAGTTGCGGCCCGCAATGCTCTTTTGTCCGGCCTGCGAGGCACAAAGACTTTCCTAATGGAGGGCGGCCCGCAAGCAGCATCGCCCGCCCTCCATTAGGAAAGTCTTTGTTGTCTTCCGGGCCAGACAAAACACTGGCCCTCATTGGCTCAGCACACACGCACCACTTCGCTCCTACGAGCCGCATAGTGCGTGTGTGCTGCACCAATGGCGGGGCTAGCACTACGGCTGGCGTGGTCCATAAGGCTTGATGCCGGAAGGCATTTCAGCCTTGGACCACGCCAGCCGTAATACGATTCCAGCGACTTCCAGCTTACCTGCCTTCCAGCACGTCTCCAGTAAGTGGTCTGTTTGTGTTTGTGTGTCGGGTCTGTTTTGCTGTATGTTTGTGTGTGTATGTTGAGATGCGGGGGTGGAGGGGTGTCGGATGTGTATGAATGTTTGGATTTTAATGTTTTCCTGTGTATGTTGAGATGCGGGGGTGTCGGATGTGTATGAATGTTTGGATTTTAATGTTTTTTGTGTGTATGTTGAGATGCGGGGGTGGGGGGGTGTCGGATGTGTATGAATGTTTGGATTTGAATGTTTTTTGTGTGTATGTTGAGATACGGGGGTGGGGGGTGTCGGATGTGTATGAATGTTTGGATTTGAATGTTTTTTGTGTGTATGTAGAGATGCGGGGGTGGGGGGGTGTCGGGTGTGCATGAATGTTTGTTTTGGAGTGTAAGTGCGGTGTATGTTGAGATGCAGGGTCTGTATGTGTGCATGCTTACTAGTTTGTATGCTGATTTGGGGGTTGGGGGGTTCTGGTCTGTATGGGTGCATGTTTGAGAGTGTGTGCTGAGTTGGGGGGTGGGGGGTTTGGGTCTGTATGGGTGCTTGTTTGAGAGTGTGTTGATTTGGGGGGTGGGGGTTCGGGTCTGTATGGGTGCATGTTTGTGTGTGTGCTGATTTGGGGGGTGGGGGTTTGGGTCTGTATGGGTGCATGTTTGTGTGTGTGCTGATTTGGGGGGTGGGGGGGTTCTGGTCTGTATGGGTGCATGTTTGAGAGTGTGTGCTGAGTGGGAGGGTGGGGGGTTTGGGTCTGTATGGGTGCATGTTTGTGTGTGTGCTGATTTGGGGGGTGGGGGTTCGGGTTTGTATGGGTGCATGTTTGTGTGTGTGCTGATTTGGGGGGTGGGGGTTCGGGTTTGTATGGGTGCATGTTTGAGAGTGTGCTGATTTGGGGGGTGGGGGTTCTGGTCTGTGTGGGTGTATGTTTGAGAGTGTGTGCTGAGTTGGGGGGTGGGGGGTTTGGGTCTGTATGGGTGCATGTTTGTGTGTGTGCTGATTTGGGGGGTGGGGGGTTCTGGTCTGTATGGGTGCACGTTTGAGAGCGTGTGCTGATTTGGGGGGTGGGGGTTCGGGTCTGTATGGGTGCATGTTTGAGAGTGTGCCGATTTAGGGGGTGGGGGGTTCTGGTCTGTATGGGTGCATGTTTGAGAGTGTGTGCTGAGTTGGGGGGTGGGGGATTTGGGTCTCTATGGGTGCTTGTTTGAGAGTGTGCAGATTTGGGGGTGGGGGGTTTGGGTCTGTATGGGTGCATGTTTGTGTGTGTGCTGATTTGGGGGGTGGGGGTTCGGGTTTGTATGGGTGCATGTTTGAGAGTGTGCTGATTTGGGGGGTGGGGGGTTCTGGTCTGTATGGGTGCACGTTTGAGAGCGTGTGCTGATTTGGGGGGTGGGGGTTCGGGTCTGTATGGGTGCATGTTTGAGAGTGTGCTGATTTAGGGGTTGGGGGTTCTGGTCTGTATGGGTGCATGTTTGAGAGTGTGTGCTGAGTTGGGGGGGTGGGGGATTTGGGTCTCTATGGGTGCTTGTTTGAGAGTGTGCAGATTTGGGGGGTGGGGGTTCGGGTCTGTATGGGTGCATGTTTGAGAGTGTGCTGATTTGGAGGGTGGGGGGTTCTGGACTGTGTGGGTGCATGTTTGAGAGTGTGTGCTGAGTTGGGGGTGGGGGGCTCGGGGGTGGGGGGTTTGGAGTCGGGGGGTTCGGGTCTGTATGGGTGCTGATTTGTTGTGTTTGGTTGGGGGTTGAGGGAGCCATGGGGCATAGTGTTTGGTTGGGGGTGTGGGCGCCATTGGGCATACTGTTTTGTTGAGGGGTGAGGGGGCCATGGGGCATAGTGTTTGGTTGGGGGTGGGGGCCATGGGGCATAGTGTTTGGTTGGGGGTTGAGGGAGCCATGGGGCATAGTGTTTGGTTGGGGGTGAGGGGGCCATGGGGCATAGTGTTTGGTTGAGGGGTGGGGGCCATGGGCATAGTGTTTGGTTGGGGGTTGAGGGAGCCATGGGGCATAGTGTTTGGTTGGGGGTGATGGGGCCATGGGGCATAGTGTCTAGTTGGGGGTGATGGGGCCATGGGGCATAGTGTTTGGTTGGGGTGATGGGGCCATGGGGCATAGTGTCTAGTTGGGGGCCATGGGGCATAGTGTTTGGTTGGGGGTTGAGGGAGCCATGGGGCATAGTGTTTGGTTGGGGGTGAGAGGGCCGTGGGGCATAGTCTTTTGTTGAAGGGTGGAGGCCATGGGGCATAGTGTTTGGTTGGGGGTTGAGGGTGCCATGGGGCATAGTGTTTGGTTGGGGGTGAGGAGGCCATTGGGCATAGTGTTTGGTTGGGGGTGAGGGGACCATTGGGCATAGTGTTTGGTTGGGGGTGAGGGTGCCATGGGGCATAGTGTTTGGTTGGGGGTGAGGGGGCCATGGGGCATAGTGTTTGGTTGGGGGTGATGGGGCCAGGGGGCATAGTGTTTGCTTGGGGGTGAGGGACAGGGGGCATAGTGTTTGCTTGGGGGGTGAGGGAGCCATGGGGCATAGTGTTTAGTTGGGTGTGAGGGGGCCATGGGGCATAGTGTTTGGTTGGGGGTGAGGGGGCCATGGGGCATAGTGTTTGGTTGGGGGTGATGGGGCCAGGGGGCATAGTGTTTGCTTGGGGGTGAGGGACAGGGGGCATAGTGTTTGCTTGGGGGGTGAGGGAGCCATGGGGCATAGTGTTTAGTTGGGTGTGAGGGGGCCATGGGGCATAGTGTTTGGTTGGGGGTGGGAGCCATGGGGCATAGTGTTGCACTCCAAGAGTTAACCCAATAATAAAGCTAAAACAGGCACAGTTAGGAGATGTACATCCTTTGCTTTTTGTTGAGGAAACCTGACTCAACGAAGGCCATACTCCTCTTGGGCAACCCAAACAGCAAACTATAGCAGTCCAAAATAACGGAATGTCCAATCTAGGGTCAATAAAATATATATAAGTTAATTAAACAGACGAGATACAATAACTAAATAGAAATAAATTATAACAATGGAAAATGTGTAGTACAAAATGTAAGTTTGAAATGCAAATAAAAATCGTTACCCCTCAAAAACATATTCTTTTTCTATGTGTTTAATACAAATTGGGGGTTTAAAAAGCCTCCTGCCATGCCACGCCTACCGCCCGCCCACATTTACTTTTCGGCCCACTATAGCCCTCATGTAAGGTACTTTCGGCCCTCTGTCAAAATCAGTTGTGCACCCCTGAACTAGGCAGTACAAGACTCCACATTTAGTACAATGCTGTACCACCTGAGTTTGTTGGTAGCATATACAGAGCTGCCAGGCTTATCTTAGGAGGGAGAGAGGGCTGTTGAATCAATACAAGTGAAATTGTAATACTAATGGTCCACAGAAACACTGAAACCCTATGTATTGTAACAAATAAAGGATGTATTTAGATACAAGTAGGCCCAGATAAATCTAGGGGTAAATAAGAACTATCACACATTATGTACAATCACAATTATCAAAACACAACACTATGCTTGAAGGTGCACAGGCGAAAGCATTAACCTTATTTGTAACACCTAACGTTAGTTCTAGGAATGTCAAACCTTTTCATACACATTCAGTATAGGTCACACCTATTCTTGGGGAGTAAAAATCAATGGTTACTTTCACAATTATGTTCAGTAATGCCAGGGCAGTAGACCCTACCAGTTGTACAATGACTATCAGTAACACATCACATAATCAGTTAACTGGACACTGTACATTTTGTGAATAGTGGAACACTTATTCCAGGTACAAAAAAAAAAACTATAACTACTTTTGTGATAACACATAGTTATACTAGGTGAGTAAAACATAAGGGTGTAATATTCAATTACAGGTGCTTTTGAGATCAGTGAAACACAGATTGAGATTAGCAGCAACTCTTGCAACCTATTTTTGGATGGCACACAGCTAACTCAAGGTAAGAAAAACCCATATACTTTTTTAACCTCACAATGAAGACCAGGTTAGATATTTCCCAGCTATACAAGTACCTTATGTATGATTTATGAGGGACAGTAAGAACCAAATACTCTTCTTGTGTCTTACTAAACAGCACAGGGAAAGCAGAACCCAATGTTACACTTTACTGAATGACTCAAAGTTATTCTAGGTAGGTAGGACCTAATGCAGACTTATTCTGGACATGTTAGCAGTATGTCAGGGGAAGCAAGACCCAGTTGGGAAACACTCATACAATTATCCTAACAGGAGTAATCTGCTGAAACCAACACATTTCTTTTGGGAAGAGGCACAACCTAATCACATGCGAGTAATATACCTTCACATCTACTTTCTATTAGAATGGCAACATGGTTTCTAAGGAAAGAAAGATGTTAACCATACTTTTAAGAATAGTGCAGAACACATTCAAGGTATGTAAGAACTTTTGTAACTGTTCACTCAGAGTTACAGTTACCAACCAACTTTTTTAAGTAACTTGTAAACACTGATTTTCTTTTCTAGGCAAAATGCCCAATCCCTTACAAGTCTTTCCCTTATTCTTGGAGCATGAGTGTTCTCAGTGGCACAAGGGGGGGGGTCACTAGGATATAGTGTCCAACAGGCAATGTCAAGATAGGTTCTTAAGTAGCAAAAGTCAGAGTTCATTAGGAAGACTGGGCAAACAGCTGAGTACTTTACTTCTAGAGTTAGAAGAGGGTCCAGAGACTTCACAGAAGACACCCTAGCAGGATTCTAGCAGTGGGACTGGGTGCACTGGATGAGAGGGTTCCCAATCACAGAAAACATCCCACAACTATACCGAAATCCAAACAGACTTAAGGTAAATACATACCCAAGCCAACACAGTACCTCATCATTGAAGATTTTGCAGCAGGAGGACTTCAGGATCTGCAGCCAAATACCATGTCAGTGGATTCCTTGTTGTGGTGACTGAAAACAAGACCTCAGAAGGAACATTGCAGCAGGGATCAATGGAGAAGGCTCTAGGCAAGGTTTTCGTAATGGATGAATGTGGTTCTGAGGTTTTGGTGCCTTTTCACAGAGCACAGAAGAAGACAGAAAATCATGGTTGAATTCTCGTTGCTACAAAGGTCCAGCTCTCTGTTGACGTGACTTTTTGGACTTGATTTGTTTCTCTGAAGATACACCATGATACCCACGAAGTTTAAGCGAGATTCAGAATTCAGAAGACCATGCACCGCACAATGCCTTCAGCTCCCAAGGTTTTGGGGTATTGCAATGCGTGGGATGGCTCAGAATGCAGGTCCTCTTGAGTCTAGTGGGTCTCATAAGGCTCTGGGTCAGGGTCTTCATTTTCGGAGTCCCCAGGTTGATTGGAAGTAAGGGTTACAGCAGGCTCTGGTTACACAGCGGGCTCTCTAGTCGCAAGGAAATCATTTCAGCCGCTGTTCCTTCATCATCCTCTTTGGTTTCAGTTCCAGTGGTCAACTTGTCTTCAGCTTCCAGGTTTGCAGTATTTAACAGGAATTACTGCACAACCTCTGCACTGCATTGTCTCCCTGCATTTTACAACAAGGGGCAGTCTGGTTGTCCAATCAGGGCAGCCAGCCCCCAAGTGGGATATATCCCCATTCAGGCAAGGAGATAGACAAAAGACTGTGGAGTTTTGAACTCCTCCCTCACTTCCTGCCTTCACAGACAGAATGGAGGCTGGGCAGGGAGTCCAGGGGACTCCTGCCGAAGATAAAAATCACACAAAGGAATTGCCTGCCCTGGATGTCAGGGGAAGGACAAGAAACACTAAAATGGCGAAGAAAGAAGACAGGGGCCATTTTGGTCAAATGAGCACCCTAAGATGCCTTTACTGCAGCTGTGAACACAGCCCGCAGTAAAGGTGCACCAAATTAATACAAGGTATCACTGCCCCCACCCATTGAAGGTAAGCTTGTCCCTGTAACAGAATTGTTACACTTTTAGTGTGAACGGGGATACATTGTATCTCCCCAGAACTCCACATAAGGTTGGGTGTGCTGGTTTCACCTAACACAATGCAAAATGGATCCAAAGATCCTTTCTACCCTTGGGAACTGTAGTTCTCTCAAGGTTAGCCGGAGAAAGTTTAAAAGGGGAGCCCTAGGACAACCCGGCACCAACAGACAGTCATTGCCAAACAGTTGTTAAAGAGGATAACTTTAAAAAGACAAAATGGAGAGTCTAAAAACTGACACCCATAAAAAGAGTAAACGATTTTGTGGGTGTGGAAAAAGGTTCCCACTCACACAGGTATTAAGGAAAAATATCCCCCTAGTAAAACAAAATGTTCTGGGGTTGACCCAGGTCAGGAGGATTTACCATTTGTATGAACATCTTACCTAACAGTCATATTACTGCACAGCCATACTGTGAGCTATTGTGGTAAAGTGGAACAGTTACCGCCATCAAAAATCATTGGAAATACCAAGGGGGTAGTATCGGCTGTGGTAATTCCGAAAAAAGTCCCCATGGTGTACTAAGAACACCAAAAACAGCGAATCTCACAGCTGTCTGACCACTCGTGATCCAGTGGTAATTTCGCAGGATGGAGCGGCAGCATTGGTAATGTATTTTGGTGGCAATGACACAGATTTACCAAAGAATTACTGCCATACTTGTAATGATACCCAAGGCCTCATCACGGGTCTGGCGGTAACTGTGCCAGTAAAGGCAGGTTATGGCCGGACCCATAATGAATTACCAGCGCCTGACTTCCCGGTGCCACCGGGCTATTCTGAGACCGGCAGCCGGGAAGTCAGGCGCCGGTAATTTGATAATTCCCCATTCCCATTGAGTCCTATAGGGAATGGGGATGACGGCTATTCTGAGACCGGCAGCCGGGCACCAGCAGCATTAATAACGGTGCTGGTGCTTCTGTTACGGCTTGCTTACTGTGGCCGCTGTGTCCGGCAGGGTCTGTCCTGTCGGGCACAGCGGCCCCCGGCAAGCAAACCCCTAGTGTGCCGGTCCAGTAACAACGGTGACGGTAGGCTTACAGGCACTGTTGTTACCGGACCGGCACACTCGTAATGAGGCACACTCGTAATGAGGCACCTAGAGCCTTTAAAACATTTTTTTTAAAGTCTTTATTTTGTTTGCCACCTATCCCCAAAAAAACAGATACCAAGAAATCAAAACGACAATGGACTTTCCTCACAAGGCCAGAACTGCCATCATTTGCAAGAAAACTCTAGTTATATGCAAATTATTACAATCAAATACAAAAGTGCTCTAAACGCATGGCATGATTACAATAATTTGCACAGTTTTCTAAATAAATGACACATGTTGCACTTATATTCGCTTCACGTGTAGTCACTTGCATCAAATGGCAGGGTAATAAAATAATGTACCCAGATAATTTCCTCACATGTCAGATGTCGGCCACTTTATTATAAATTATTAAGGTGATGGCATCATATGCACTGGTATGCTTACCAAATGTTATGTATTGACATGATTTACTGAGGTATACCGTGCAGAACCACTCCCCCCAGGCACGTGGCCAGCCTGCAGTCCTATGGGACACAATGGGAATGGGGATTTACACCATTCCGCCTCCGGGATTCCCAGGACACCAGGGTCGTAATGCCCTGGTATTTCCGGGAGTCACGGAGGCGGAATGGTAATACGAGTCTGGCGGTAACCAGGCGGTTTTACCGCTGGACTCGTAATGAGGCCCATGCTGCCTTATTTCAGGAATGTAGACACGTAATCAAAACTGAACTATCCTCCTTAAATCATGCTTCCCCCTTTTCTGCCCTGCCCTGGGTTCACCCACACTTTTCGTGCACCCTGAAGTGAGTTGTTTTGCATGTTGGTGCCTTGAAAATTACGAATGAAATTAAAAACAAAAACTAGTATGAATGATGGCACAGGTCCATTGATATTGAATAATATACGGCTTGACCCATCGAAAAATCGAATCTGCTGGTTGAATAAGCTTCAAACCCCTAACAAGAGGCACTGAGCTTTCTTTCTGTTCAAGAGGACCCAGAAAGAAAGTCTGTTATCCACAAAAAAACAAAAGACCTAAATGTAGAGCACATGGGCAGGGAGGAAGGGAAATCCATCCACAACAAATATCAAACGCAAACAATGAATGTACACGAGAGATACAATACACACAATACAAGTGTTGGTACTATTCATTGGAATAACTGAAAACATTATGTTGGGATTGTACAGCTCAGTAGCTTTTAAAGTCACACAGGCTTCTTAGATATTGCCTACAAAATAAAATGAGCAGTGAAAGAGCCCACATTCCTCTCACATAGAAAGCACTGCAACTCTCGAAGCTGCAGGAAACGCATGTATGAAAGCAGCCCCCGAACATCCACTTTATCTACACAAAAATTACATCTGGGATCTGGACCAATGCATGAATGGTGCACAGTCAAAAACGATTTTCATCGAACTAGCAGTGCTAAGAAATGTATTTTTAAGGAGGCACACGTTACTCACTTAATACAAAGGCATATGCAGTGCTTCATAACGTAAGTCAAAGCCTAAAACCCATGACCTGCAAAGAGGATGTGTTGTTTCAATGGATCTCGCCCAGTGTCTAAAGATGTTTATAGGGGTAATGGCCCAAAATGTTGCCCTTATAATTGCGACGGACGAAATTTCAGTATTTTTTTTCAGCCTTCGAAATTATGGGGGTCGCAGTCATCACATAGATCCGTTTATAGGTAGTCTTAATCTTCTATAGCTGCAACCAAGCTTTTGTTTTTTATGAATGGAACATGCCTCTGCATCTACCTGGCAGCCACACCCAAATAATACTTGCAGTGATTCAAATGGCCAATTAGGCTTCAGAATGGCACCACTGTGTAAACCAAAGCAGAGGTAAGCGTCCATGCTTGGCAGGTACTGGCAGGATTGTCATCTGGCACTGTTGATGTGTTTGCCTCGACAGTCACAGATTCAATGGTGGCTAGACGATGGAACATCTGCTATGGGATTGTAGGCTGGTGAGACTGTTTTGGGGTGAGATTGGACGTGTGTGATGAAGTGATTGTTGGTCTCCCGCTCTTGGATTTTAGTGTGATCATATTGGGGAGTGATGAGTCTTTGGATGATCTCACTCAAAGTGAGAAGAAGTGGTTGTTCAGAAGGGCGATGACTGGTAAAAGAATTATATTGAGGAACTGGAAGAATGCTTTGACATTGAATGTGGGTGGAGATGTGATTGTCTGAGATGCATGAATTGGCAAATATGGAGAGAGTGATGTATAGGAGACTTGGTAAATTGGCTTTGTTTGAGAAAATATGGGGTAGATTTTTGCAGTTGTTTTAAATTGACATTATAGTTGTTTGGTGGGGGGGGTAATTGAGAGATGTATTTGAGAGGTAGGGGATATAGGGTATTTCATATCTCACTGTATAGATGTACTGTGTAAAATATTGTGCTTTTCTTGTGTTTTTTTTTTCATGTGTTATTTGATATACACTGATTGTATTGGGATTTGTTATGGATGTTGTGTAAATAAAGTTAAAAAAAAACATGGTGGCTAGACTATGTCATGAATCCTGCTCTTCTTCAAATACTTGAGCTCCCACGTTCCCTGTGTGTGGTATTGAGAATCTTACATGTCTTGCACTTTGTGTGCATCCTCTGTGAAATGTTGACTTCACTGGTGTTTCTAGTTTATTTGTGTGAACTTGGTTAAATTATAACTTTTGCACAATAAATACATTTAACATTAAAACATAACATTTGTATTAGGCACCCCATAATTAATGCAGGCTGGGGTGACAAGCCATGGATAGAGCACCTTCAAGGGAAAATGGACCAGCTGATAGCCCAAGCGCTAATACTAGAAAGAAGATTCAGCAAGTTCTCGCTATAACCCATTTTAGACTTTTACAACACCGGGGTAATACCATCGATAACCTAGGCTGGAGACACAGCCTTAAGAATGCCTTGGGAAACCTGGGACAAACTTGAAGCCAGGTTCTGGAGGCGAATTCTTATCTTACCAAATAGCATAACGATAACTGTAATACGCCATGAACTGGGCCTACACTCGTTGCACGTAAATGTAGTTTGGAAAGCTCTATATACATATAGAAAAATAGAGCTAGTAGATTGCCCGCCACAATATTACATCTTGAAAACCAAAAATGAGAGATTTCCATCCTGGCCTCTAATAGCATGGAAAAAAAGGTGTGGCGACATCCTACAAAATCTAAACGTGACGGCAGACACACTTTGTAGAAACCCAATGGGGGTTAAAAATCTACTTATGTCCGTGGACTGTGCACAAACGGAAATTGCACGTGTCACATCTAAAGTTCACACTTTATCAACAAAAATAACTATTCTGACTAAAATCATACCAGGATACCTGAAAAAGAGCGCAAACCAAAAACACAGGGACTTGATCCTACGTTTTAGGCTTAACATCTTAAGAACAAAAATTATTCTATGTCATCTGCCGACTGTGCAACCAGCATGAAGAATCATTGCGATACTTGATCTTGTTTTACCCAGATTTAAGAACAGAAAGAGTAAAATTGCTACATACAACGTTAACACCTTCTTGTAATCTAAACTTGGACCTGTGGTACGCTGCTGTTTATGATGATCCTAAGCAAAAAACAACTAGAGCACTGGGCATATTCTTGGAATCAATGGTAAAAAGATTTTCAAATTGTCAAATGGAGCTTAGACACTCAAGACTCAACCCAAGATGAAAGAGAAAGAGAAACGGAAAGAAACAAAAAGGGACGAAGGATCGCCTCTTAAGATTTTAGCGATGCTCCCATCCCGCCAAACCTGTTACAAATGTGGACAATTTTGAACTGATAAAATGCCAGTTGGACCACTGGACAGGTTTGGCTATGGAACTGGAGGGAGAACATTTTAAAGCAAAAGTTTGTATTCATTTACACTGTATGCTTAATAAATAAAAAATAAAAAAACATCATCCATTATATATTTAAGACATGGAAGAACAGTTTTGCAATACATCAATTCATCTTATATAAAAATACCATTGAATAATATTAATAAAACTCATCATAAATGATAGAAGGAAATTCAAATGATGCCAAGTATGTTATCCCTAGGCCCTATTATCATAAGTAAAGGCAGGACATTGAACCCTAGCTTCCTAATAAAAGTGCATAGTCTCAAGTCAATAGTATGTACCAGATAATTGCACAGGATCAGATAACGAAATCCCTGTCTTGCATATTCTGCCAATCTTTTTTTGTATGGAGAAAATCAACATTGGCTATACAGCCTCATCTATGTTTTTACTTAAACAGTTCCTTCCTGAATTCATTGTAATTCATGTTATTATCCAAAGTACATTGAATGAGATTCAGGAAATGTGTACAGTAAATCCGAAATTCACTGAATACTGGATTACTATCCTTGGGGTTGTTCCACACATCCGAAAAATAACAAAGGATAGAGATCTCCTTGTTGGTCAATATCCTAAAATATAGTAAACAATGCTTCGTTTTTAAAGTAGTAGTCAAGGATATTAGTCCCAATTCCATTCTCACTGCCTCTACTGGCAGAGATTGAGGCAGACAAAATGCAAGCCTCCACAACTTCCCCTCCAGTGTCTTCAACCAGCTTAGTTGTTTATTTGTATACAATTATAGTCCATACAGAAATCCTGGAACACTTCTGCTTTTATAGGCTTTAATGAGGCCTTCTACTGAACTCCCAGTCTGTTGCAAATGAAAATGTTTACATTGCTGATTTTTGGATCGCCTTAGGAGCTATGTAACTTTTTATCGTCAAAGGGGAAGGGTATCTGTTAAAATTGTGCCCAGATATACATACGGTCGAGCAACTTCTATAGGTACAGTATCTATTCTCCAGACAAAACTCCTATAGGCTTTACTTCTGGTGATGACCATAATCATAGTTTTTCCTTGATTAATCTTCAAATTGTTTTCTTCAGAGTAATTAGCCAATGCAGTCAATGAACGCTGCAATCCTAGAAGAGTTTTGTCCAGAACGACAGTGGCGTCTGCATACCCCATTCAGGTGGCTGCCAAAACTTGGGGATAATTATTACAGGTTTCTGTTTTATGGTTCGAGGCGGTGTGTTAATGTAGGGTTACTCTTGGCCGTAGCTCCTGGCATGTATCACCAACATACTTTCTTGTGGGCAGTTATTTGCATCATTATCGGTTGTGTGTGTGAAATTAGGTGAATTTCCTTGAAATTGACCCTAAATTCATCATCCTTGTTGACTATTAGGTGTAAGTCCTTAATAATTGTATTCAGTTGCGTTAACCCTGAATGATAAGTAATCACCAAGTGTATTCATTCTACTGTTTCTGTATTGTAACAAGTTACCTCTAGGTATTGTCAATGTACAATCAAATTCCTTGTCAATTTGTCTGCTTCAGTAACCCTTTTGCAAGGATATACAGACTGTGGAACATTGATTTTCACTTCTCTTCCTTTATGCCTTCCTGGTTGCCGCTCTTTTTCCCACTTAAGGAGCCCTCCAGCCTCTTTTCCTTTGCAGATGGGGAGCCGGTGCAAGTGGATCTAGGTCACGTGGCCTAAGCCCCGCCCACTTTCTCAGCCCTGCCTCTTCCTTTCTGCTCTTGACTCTTATATCAAGGTCGTCTCTCGCCCGGGCGTCTGAAGTGAAGGGCAGAAGAAGAAAAGGGAAATTCCTGTTTGAACCTGATGAAGAAAAGGGCAATTCCTGTTTGGACGTGTCCAGGCCAGGAGGACACAGGGCCCGAACCCCTGCTCAGACAGCAGGTAAGTATGCACCAACTTGTGTTTACTTCCTCTGTCCCCACAGGCCATTCCCCCATTTATCAGGCAACAGCAACATCTACTTCTCCGTTGCTGGGGTGAGGACAGGTGCTCCGTGGCCCACCTCCTCCCCTGTCCACTGTGATGGCCTTGTGCCCACTACCCGCCCCTTTATTGCCCCTCATTATGTCCTCCCCCCTGGCTGCTAGCTCTCTTCTTCCCTCTTCCGTTCTCCCTTATCCTTTCTGCCCTCCTTTCATATCTTTCACCACAGGAGTTGTATTGATTCACTATTGTCTCACCATCACTGACCTGTTGCCAACACTTGGATTTGTCCTTATGGACACATTGGGCCTCATTACACGGATGGCGCTAAGGGATTACCGGCACCAGTAAGGGTGCCGGTAATCCCTTAGTGCCATACTACGAGGTCCCTCAGCGGGTCCCGTCCTTAACGTGTGGTCAGACCACACTTTGAGGACGGGACCCGCTGAGGGACTTCAGGGCAAATAACGGTACCGCTAATAGCGGTACCGTTATTTGCTCCTTCCCCATTCCCATTGAGCCCTATGGGGGCTCAAATGGGAAAGGGCCTTGGTGAATGGGGAATTACCGCCCCGCTAACCTTGGAATGGGGCGGTAATTACCCCATTCACCAAGGCGGAATCGGTAAGATACCGGCGGCAACCATGGCGCTAATGGCGCCATGGTTACCGCCGTCCGTGTAATGAGGCCCATTGACTTGGTGTTTCACCTTCTCAACTTTCATGCTGGACCTCCCCGTATCTCACACTCAGGGTGGCTCTGAATCATGCTGTGCTTTTCTTGATTCCTTGCCTACATTCTCTGTTCCCTGCAACATTGTGTGTTTTACTGACCTCTGCAACTGTATTCACTCTCCCCTCTACTTCTCTGCTCTTTTTCACTGTTTATTCTCTGTTCTCTCCTCCTCTCCCTCCTCCCGCCCGCCCTCGCTTTCTTTTCTATGCACTTATTCTATCAGAATTGTCCCTTGACCTAGTATAATAGCAACAACGTGTGACTCCTCCCCTTCCCATACTTGCCCCCCCGCACTATCTTAAATGTCCTCAGGCCTAGTACGATAGTCGCTTGTTCTGTTCCTCTCCCTCCTTCTCATCCCTTCTCCCTCTCCTAAAACTCTGACTCTACCAGAAATGTCATCAGGCCTAGTACGGTAGTCGCCTGTCTGTTTCTCAATCCTTCCTATCTGTGTCTTTTCACTTGCTCTATCTGAAATGTCGCCAGGCCGAGTACGATAGTTAATGACACATTCTTGTTGCTCATGGCCTGTAAGAATCTAATTGTATTTTTCCCCTGTTCCCTCCCTTGCCGTGAACCGCTTTGAAACATATTGTGTATAGGCGCTATATAAATAAACTATCATATCATATCATATAATATCATATCATATTTGATCGGATATGTTGGTACTGCATGGCCTGACTGTCAATAATAGATTGTTTTGTGTTGTTTGAATGTAAACTTCTCCTGTGCCTGTATTGATTCCTTTGTGTTGGTTTATTATATACTGCTATTTCTAGGTTGCCATTCCTTGCAACTGACCTTGTATTATCCAGGAAGTGTGTGCTCTTCTTGGAGTATTCCCAGGTGTACAAAATGCAGTGGTGGAAGAAAATGTCATCAATGTATCAAGATTTTTTCTAGAGAGGGGTGTCTCCTAACTTTTTTGTAACGTATCAAGATATGTTCATGACTTCTAAGAACTCCTGTTTGAGGTCTGCCATGAAAAGGCTCAAATACGGAACTGCCATTTTTGTTCCAATGAACATTCCTTTTCTTTGAATTATCTCACATTGAAGCAAAACATGTTGTGTGCCTATTATGAATCTCGTGGGATCTGTGATGACCCTGACTGTAGTTCTAATCTTGCTGGCCATGTCCTTCAGGAATCTCTGGCAGTTATTCCATCTTCTTGTAGAATGTTGGGATACAGTGAGGTGATATCCAACATGACCAGAAGAGCATTTGGTGGTACACATTGTATTTCTTGAATCTTTTTGGAGACGTGTTGTGTCCTGTACACACATATTTCTGTACCCTAGAGCATAGATCTAATAGTTGCTGCTGGTTGCAAAGGGCTCCTTGGGCCCTGATGCCTCAAACCAGGTGATTGCAGGTTTCCAGGGGTTACCAAACCAGTCTCTAGTCTGCGGTTTACCAAGGTTCTGTTAGTGAGCCTTTTTGTCATTTTCACTAACCACTGGTTTAACTGTAACTTCTCTGTAGGGGTGAATTGGTGTCAAGAGCCACCATCTGCCTTCCCTCGACCCAATATATCCCTGCAGTCTAGATTCTACCATGTAGCACCACAAAGTCGTATTCACCCAGCTGCCCTGAATGTACCTTCTCTAGCCTTCTTGCGTAGGTCTTCTATGTCCACCTTCCTTTTTATCCTGCTTTGGGTCAGCCACCCTACCTTTTCCTTTATAGTGTCTCTAACTGGTTACGTGTGTTTTTCTTCTACTCAGTTGACCACCTCTGCCTACTCACTACCACCTTTACCTCCTGATATAATTAGCTGCATCCTTATCCCATCTTCACCTCTTGTTGCTCCCACTTTCTCCTCTGTACCACCTTTGCCTCCTGATTTACCACATCCTCCCTAATACAATGTTTTCCTATTGCTGAAACAGCCTCCTACTCTATACGACATTTACCTCCTGCTCTCATCACCTCTTCCTTTTTACCACCTTTAACATCCTGATGTTATGACCTCCTTAGTACCACCCATGCCTCCTTCTGGTACCATATCCTTCTTGATAGCATCCTCACCTCCTAATGAAGCCACCTCCAACTATTCTGCCTCCTCGTGCCTCCAACAGCTATTTTACATGCTCCATAATGCTCCCCAATAGTCTCCAACTGCTTGCCACAATCTTCTCCAGCAGCCCACGCTGACTGACTGCAGTCTTTGGGTCTTATAGGGCTCTCTTCTCTCAGAGTAGGTTGGCCACTTTGTGAGTATCTGCACCTGTGAGGTGTCAGAGGTGGGCCCAAACCTTTATCTGGCCTGGCCACCATCTTGGAATCCACTGTCCTTCATCTGCTAGTGCTTAGTTTTGCTTGGGAAGTATGAAACCCCATTGCTTTCCAAGTGTGTCTCCAGCTGTAAACACTTCTGAATGTCGTTCTAACTTTCCTAAAGGTTAGGGAAGCATTAATTGCTGACAATTGCTGACACAATTGTATCTTTGCATCCTGCTGAGTGAATGCTCTGCATGTAGACAATGGTTTGATTCATTTGTGTCATCTGTGGGTGAATATGCATCTCAGGAGTTGTTGGGGGAGAACATAATTATTTATTAATACAAATCAGAGGGAAAGCAATGCATTTTTGGCACAAAAACACGTACAGATTTTACCATTGATCACAGAGCAGAGAACTTTTACAATGGGGTGATAGAATGTGACTCGAAGACCGGATGTTGCAGGGAAAGGTAAAAACATAAACCAGCGACGAGGACAGGACCGAATGACATTGGAACAGGATGGTGGAGAAAGTGCTGAATTAAGGATGGAAGGGTGAAGGAAAGGTGCTCTAGGATTGTCCATGAAGGGTAGGGAGAGTGGAAAAATGGCAATGGGCTGAAAAGGTAAAGGTAAAGCAAGAAAGATTGAAAAGTGTGCGGTCCGTCAGGTTGAGGACTTTGTCCAGAGGTGAAAGAAATATTGGTCATAGAAGGTGCCACCCACCGCCTGGGAGTTTCTCGCTCGCCAGGTAGGCAATAACCGAGTGTGGCCGAGGTTTCAAATCTGAGATGGAAAATCTCATTGATATGAACATAGGCAATGACAACATATTATCTGGGTCTGAAGCTGCATAGCAAACACTTTCACTGTAGTGTTTCTGGGATAATGTAAACTTCAAAGGGTTTAATATTGCACACATTGTAGCTACACAAACCACCTATGTATTCAGCTGAATTATGCCATGGTAGTGAACAGCATTGAAAATAGCACTCAGAGGAAGTAAAGCTTTCAATAAAAGATGTCAGAATTAAATACAATACAAGACACAGATGTGCATATATTATGGGAAGGCCATAGAGGAAACTGGCACAGTAGTCAGACCTAGAAAGGACTAATGAAGAGATTAGCTGTTCAGAAGTATGGAAAGAAAGGAGATGATGGATTTTCTGATATTGAGGAGGTTGAATCTGGCTGCAGTAACAGATGAAGAGCAAGAAGTTGTGTGATGGGTCGAAGATGACCAGGAATGTAGTCGTGAGCGAAGAGAAGAAAAGGAGAAGAGGTGGAGAGGAAGAGATAGCCTGTTCAGCTGAGAAGTAGAGAACTGTACTCTAAGTGGAGTTGAGCACGAGTGAGTGAGGCGCCATTCAATATTTGCTGGTGGATAGACAGTTTTACATTTTCGACAATAGCTTGTCAGATAAAGAGTGAAAGGTGAAGAAGATCTTTGTGTCATCATCAAAGAGTTGGTAGGAGAAGGTGTAAGAGGAGATCGGGCACCAGCAGCTGAACTATAGAGAGTGAAGAGAAGTGGACCAAAGATAGACACTTGGAGAGAGAAGGTCAGAATGGCTAACAGTATCGAAGGCAGCAGGGAGGTTGAGAAGAATACGAATAGATGGCAGGTTTGCATGCCAAGCGGACGAGATGACATTTCTGACATTGAGGAGAGCTTTATTGGAGGAATGCAGAGGTCAGAAGACATTTTGAAGAGTGTCCCGGAGGTTGTGAGCTTGAAGGCACTCAGTGAGTCGATTGAATACTACCTGCTCTATGATTTTGGAATAGTGTGGTAGAAGAGAGTGTGAGGAACCAGAAATGATACATGGACACAGAGAACTCATGTTTTTTGGTACAAACCTTTACTAACATAGTTTTAGAAATGCCTCACTGGCCCTAATCTAAGGGGTAATTCCATACCTCTACCACAATGTAAGGGTCTGTCCTGTATCAAGATGTCAAAAGCAACCATTTCCTGTGTCTGAAATCCTATCCTAGCCCTCTCATTCTAAAAGTAACCATAAGGTGCTAAGGTTAATGTCTTTGGGCTTGGAAAGTGCACACATTTTCAAGTTCAACAAAAAAAGATATATCTCCAACAACCATTTCAAATGATAGTGTTCAGTTTCGGGGAATGGCTCCATTCCCCGGGTTTCTCTCCACCAAAACAAAAGTTCTAAAAGGACAACCAAGTTCTTTGTAGCCCAAAGGATAACCCTCTCCTCTTGGTCTTGCAATCCACTCCAGGGGAAATTACTCCCTTCCCCAGGTATTTTCCACATTCAATGTACTTCAGATTCTCTTTTCAAAATGTCACAAATGCAATTCAAAATCCTAAGGGCATGAATATTCCTCTTTTCAAGTCCAACAACTTGGGTGTTGGTCCCAGACTCACACAACACCTGGTATACTCCCCTGCCAGGTTCTTTTGTACAGTTCCTGTACACAATTTGGGGATGGGTGCCAGACTCGCAAAGGCATGGTATACTCTCCTGCCTGGACTTTTGTGCAACACACGTCTTTGTAATCACTCCAGCTTGCATGATATACTCCCCTGCCAGGACAGTTAGCTCACTTCATGAACCATGGGGGCATGAGTTTTCCCCAGTTCCCTCTTCTCATTCATGTACTTGTATTCTCTACTTCCGCAAGTACTGGGACCCTGAAGATTAACTGTAAATACATATAGGGGTGTCTCACTCCCCACTCTTGTACCTCTTTTCTAAGTTTCTTTACATCTTTCCCCAGTGTCCCATTCTTTCACCATGGGCTCACCGGCAGGTTGGTCTCCTGAGTTTGCGCAATTATATTCAGGTCCGGTCTCCACCTTTCTCTGAGTTTGGCAGCTTTCCTTGACAGCGGTCCGGTGCTTTCCTAGCACCCCCACTAGAATGAAGCTCACGTTGGCTTTGTGCTCCTGAGGCACCTCTTGCCCCTCCTCTCTCAGAGCTATGCTGTCTGCTGGCTGCGTTTTTGTGCACTGCCAGTGTGAATCCTGTGAAAGCTTTTCTCTTTGCTGGTGGTGACTTCTAGGAAAGGTTCATATCCCGTTGATATCCCGGCTCACTGCTCTGGTAAGGAGTCTCTGGGCTGGACTTGCTTCTTGCCGCCTCCACTACAAAGCCCTCGGGATCCTGTCTCGGATGAGGACATCATATTTCTCTCGCCTGCTGCTCCCGTACTGCTCTGTACACCATTCACCGTCGTCCGAGTCAGCACCTGGGAGGGTTTCTTTCTGGCTTCGAGCTGTATGGATTTAAACTCACACGCTGGTAACAGAAGCCGACTTGCACCAATTAAATTAGTTAAAACACTAGACTGCTCACTTCGGCTCACCCGAGTGACCTTCACTATTGCAGTCCTCTTCTTCGTCTCAGAATGTGTTGTTTCACTTAATGTAAGGGGTTTAAAAGTTCTGTCATCAGCTTTTGCAGGCTATTGTGGGACATGAAGGCATGAGCTATGAAGGCACGAGGTATTAAGGGAGTATCCTTAAAAGGAAGGGGTGGATTATTGGTTCTTGGGGTCAGAATCAGGTGGCAGGTTGCAGTCCCCTGGCCACATGAGGAGAGGCTAGCTCTGGGAAAGGAGTGATGACATGAGCAGATTCATCACAAGAGACAGGGCGAATGTTGGCAGGATAGTTGGGATCTAGACCAGGATTTTTAGGGAGAGGGATGACAGTAGCTGTCCTATAGAATAAGAGAAAAGTAGCATTGTCAAGAGAGAAGGTGAAGAGGGAAATAAGATGTGGAGCAACACTGGGAGCTATGTGCTTCACAATGTGTGGGACAGTGGGTCAGAGGGGACACAGGAAAGGTTAACCTTGAGGAGTAGGGCAATAATCTCATTAGAGTTGCAAGAGGGGAGGGTGGGAGTGGTGGAGAAAAGTGAGCAGGCAGAGGGGATTGAAGATTATTAGCGAGGGTATTGTTAATGGTAGATGTAGATGCAAAGTAGAGAGAAAGATTATTTACAGAAAGAGTAGAGGAGATGGAGCAGGGTCTATGAGGCGAGATAATTGAGTTGAGAGATTTTTGGAGGTGCCTCGGTGGAGAGGATTGAGATGAAATGAAAGAGATAGAAGTCATGTTTTGCAGAGTCAAGAGTAGAGTAATAGTTTTGAAGAGCAATGAGATAAAGGTGGAGATGAGAGGTGTGTCTTGACCTACAGCAAGTGCAAAGCTTTTTCCGCATTGTTGTTTTCAGGGAGTGGATGAGCGGTGTAATCCAGGGCTGTGGAGTGGAGGGTTTAGGGATGAGTGTAGTAAGAGGGTAGTGAGGGGAAAAGGGAACCTAATGAGAGTTGTTAAAGTTAGTGATGGCTGCTTCACTGAGCGGAAAGGTGAGTTTAGCGTAGGAGGAGAGAGTGTGGTGTGGGTCAGAGAGTCTGTGTGTGGGGGCGGGAAACATACGCTTAGTAATAGTTGCAGTAGATTGAGAGTGTGAGGAAGAAGCAAGAGTGGAGATTGAGTCAAAGACGATAGAGTGATCAGAGGCAGAAGGTGCAGTGGAGATATAAGAGGTGGAGAGTTGAGAGGAGATGAGAATAAGGTCAAGGAAGTTTCCATTTGAATGGGCGGGCGGAGAGTGGACAGAAGAGAGTGAGTGGTTAAGTAGAAGAGAGCTGAGGTCAGTGGATAGAGCAGCAAAGAGAGAGGGGAGATTGAAGTCACCAATGACAGTGAGGTGGTGATCAGAAGGGAGAGAGCCAAGTAGTTGGGGGATGTGGTCAAAACATTGACCTACCTGACCAGGTGGCCGGTAGAGAGAGATAATATGTATGCCATGGGGGCAGGGATTGTGGAGATTGTGTATTCGAATGAGGTGGAATTTGAAGGCGAAAACAGAGTTTGGTGGATGAAAACAGTCCTACACCACCACCCCTGCCAGTGGGGCAAGGAGAGTGACTGACGGTGTAGGCAGGGTCATGAAGGGCAGCAAGGGTTGCAGATCCAGAGGGAGAGATCCAGATTTCAGTAAGGGTAATGCGGTCAAGAGAAGGAGAATGAGAAAGGAAGAAGTCTGAGGTAAAGGAGGTTTTATTGCAGACAGACAGTTGAAAGCAAGCGTCCCCAAAAGGCAGTACCCTCCCCACACTGAGAGGCAATAAAGGACACACACCAGGAGGGAATGATACCAAGACCAAGTGCGGGTGATGTAAAGGGTTTTATCTAATCAATATAGGGCATGCAAAGGACCCTGCAAGCTCCAAGAGCGCTCTGTCTGACAATAACAAAGACAGTCATATTTATTACAAAACCACGTCACAAATCCTACACGCTATAGGGGGCACATAGTCTCAGGGATTAGGTGGCGTCGACTAAGCTATAGGTGATGCAGTGATGAGCCGCTCCAGGATTGGTGGACATCTGCGTGGTGCCAACGTGGGGTGGATGGGTCAGCTGGGCTCGTCGGGGTGGAGCTGCCAGGCCAGGCACGGTCAGTGTCGATGATGGATGACTGGACTTACACTTTGCCCTTGTGGCCACACACACACAAACACTCATCCTTTAGACGATTCCAGTTGTCATGTAAATCCTACAATATGTTACTCTAAGAAATAATAGGAGACCGGAGAAACAACATGCAATGTGAAGCTTCACCAATACATCAGTGCACTGTTACTTTTGACCTGTTGACCAGGTGTCCTAAGCCTGGGTGTCTGGTCTGAGGGCACAAGGTGAGCTGCCTTGTCGTTCTGTTCTATTAGATGTGGTGAGGAATTACTTTATGATATGTTAGTACAGGGTTCATTACCTATCTCCAAAGCTCATTAATTTGGGGTGAACCGGGGTACTACTGGATCAGTGAGGGTACACCTCTGGCCCCTTGAGGCGGTGGGGTTTAGGACCAGGTTGTAAATAATTAATTTTGCAGACTATGGTGGCCTTGGACATGGGGGAGGTGAATTCTTGAAGCGGGTCCAGCAGGAGAAGGGGAGGTGAGGTTGTGCTGCTCGTGCACCAGCGAGCCCTGGCGGGCCTTGGCGGGAGGAGGGGGAGATGGCCTTGTAGCTTTACGCGATTCTCTGTGTCTGGGCTGTACAATATATCATACGAGGGAACAGTTAATGAAGTTTGTAGCATTAAGATGATTACAAGTTTCTATTGTTTATACATTTGTTCACTTCTTCATACATAGCTGTAAAAGTGTGGCAGTGACATACATTACATAACATTAGTTGAATGCATATTGGTAATTCATAAGGCAATAGATAGATAACACGTGAGGTAGCATCAGGTTGGATTGTGTACTCAGGAGCATAGAAGCAATACGTTCCTATACAATCGTGCATTTGCATTTTCGGTTATACCAATTTAAACGCGTTTCACTATATTACACACAAGTATTCTTAGTAATGCTTTTCCGCCTTCCTTTGTACACTAGCAACAATCATTAGTTAGCATTAGGTGGGGCTCTATCCAGCCCTTCATTAAGTCTTCAAGGCATACAGTATTTTGCAATGGACCAAGGTCATTCTTGCTGCATCAATGTTATAAGCTTCATCCCTTTCCAACACCCATATTATAATTTACCAAAAACTCTGTGAATCGGTGAGTTTTGGTATGTAGTCAACACCTCATCTGGGGAATGTGGGCAGGGGTTCATGTAGGAAGGTTATTGACGCCATATATGTTCAGATGTTACGGATTAAATGCCAGGTTGAGGACTGTTCAATTGGGATGGTTCCTGTTATTTTCCAGACTTGAACCACCAGTCAGGTCACTTCGGGGACAGTGATGTACTGCGGAAAGTAAATGATACAGTGTTTGATCTTATACTCCTTCGTGCCTGGTTGCTCGTGAGAACGGGCCTTTAGTGGATCTGCCATGGGGGGGGGCGCAGGGGGATTGCATGGCTCCCTGCGTGCAGTGAGCGGGGGCCAGCTGCAGCTTTTGCAGGCCAGCTGTTTCATTGGGGTTTTTGGTCGTTTCTATCTAAAATGGAGTCCTGAAGCTTTCAAAATGGTGTCCATGGTATATTACAGCACAGGCCGATTGGCCCTGTGTGTCGATCAGCAGCCACCCTGCCACCCAAGCACAGGTGCATGGGGGGTTGCTGATGAGCCACGAACCCCACGGAGGTGGGGCATGTCAGCGAGCGGTCCCATAGACCTATCTTCCCATACACTGTGCATTCCAAAGAGCAATAGAAAGAGAGTGAGATGTAGAAGCATAGCAATGTTGAGTTTGAGAACCGAGAGGCATGGGGGTAGATGCAAGAAGAGAATGTGCAATGGAAGTTAGGGTTGGAGTAGGTTTTGTGAAAAGAAAGTATTGGAGCGAGAAGAGAGGTAGCATCATGGAAAAGAGATGATAGGGATGGGGAGAGGGTTGATTTGGTTCTGAGTAGAGGAGAGTGAAGACAGAAGTCAAAGGGCATGGAAGATCCTTGTGCCTAAAAACTTGTGTACAATGTAGAAAGGTTTGACCATAGCTTATAAAGTGGCCCTTGATTTCATTTTGCCACAATGAATGCCTTGTTGTAGTGTGTCTATCTTTCCTATCTCCATGGCATGCTGTTCAGGGGGTTTGTTTGCATGTATGAGGTAATGAGTGCCCAGAGTACGGGATGTCATGTGATACAAACCGATGAAGCCTGAAAAGTAGATCCACGTAGGCTTGACATATGGCCAACTTTGCACCAGACCAGCAGATGAACTGGCCTGCTGTTAAATCTGCTACCAGTTTAATGGTATCCACTACAGAGTGTAATTTGCTTTCTGACTTTGAAAACATTCCTGACATGTAATTTCTCATTTTACTACAGCTGGTAAGATCGCTATAGCCGGTAAGATAGTTCAGTGGGTTGATAGCTCGCTGCAGCAATGTGTGTATGATCGGCAGGTTCGAATCCCAACAATGCCAACTCAGCCTTTCATCCTCTGAGGTTGATAAATGAGTACCAACACAGGTTGGGTGATATTGTATGTATATGTGTTCTATTTAAAGTGCGTAAGGGTAAGTGCTGTATAATAACACATCATTATCATTTGGCCTTGACGTATGCTTGCATTCACAGTAATTTGGTAACATGGGCCTATACACACTGATATTAATGTTACATATGGTGATCCATTCTTGTATGAAATGTATATCACATTGCAGTGATATTGTAACCATATTTTTTTCATAGTGTACTTAGGGACAATGGTATGTGATTCCACTTCCTGTTTTGTCAAGGTGAGAAACATCATGTTCCATCGCTTCCTGTGATGTCACTTCGGGATGGGGTCAGATGACATAACTTCCTGTGTTGTCATCAGAGGTCAAGGGTCGTATGATGTCACTTCCGCTACCCCTGGCATTTTGGTACCAGTTGCTGTAGTTGTCAGCTCAGTGAAGCAAGGTCCTTTTTGTTCAGAAGACCGCTCATTGTCCACTGGGACTTGGAATGCTTGAGGCTTCTCCCTCCACTGAGTTGTGTAGAGGAGTAGTTGGGAGACATACATTCAGAAGCCCTGAAGCAAACATGGGGGATTTAGGGATACTGGGTGCCCTAGTTCTCTGTCTCCTGGTTTGGCCAGCAAGTGGTGAAGGAATGAATTCGGTTGGGTTAATGTTTACATCTATGTCTGCTGGGTGGACCTGTAAGTGGGCAGAGGACTAGACTGGTTTTCTGTAATGCTTTTATCTGCGAGTAGGAGGGATGCATTTATTTGTTATAAATGTGTACTATGTGTGTTGGCAACCGCTTATGGGGGATCCATTACTGGCCAGAGGATGTAGGATCTGTTATTTTAATGTGCATTGTTTTAAGATAAAATGTCTTTGTGGATGGTAAGTGGGGAATACACAATTTAGTTAGTATGTGTAGTGATATAGTATTCTGTTATCTCAGCATTTATTGATTTATTTATTCATGAGTTTTATAACACGCTAACTCAAAGTGGTGCAGCTTCATAGTTCCTGGGAAAAACAAAACAGGACTTTGAGTATGGTAGTGTATGGTAATGTTTATTTATAAAGCGCCTATACACAGGCAAGTGTTTCAAAGCTCTTAAAGAGGGAGGGACCATGGGGAAAAACAACAGTCGCCCAGAGCCCTTGACATTCTGACACGATAAAAGTCTGCACAGGCAGAGTAAGTGAATATAATACATTTAACAGTTGAGATACAAAAAATAGGCCTGACGACTTCTGCAGTTTTACCAAGTGGGCACATCAAGTGGTTAACAGACAAGGAAGAACAGGCAGACGATCTTCAGGCAAAGGTGCATTTGGATCGTGCAAGTGCACAGATGGTCAAGGAAGGGGGGGTCCAACTGCACCCAGTTGGTGGAGTGCAGAGAGAGCCACTCTCTTGGGTTAATTCTCAAGTGTAGTGAGGGAGGGTGGGGTGCAGGGCCCTGAGGCAAGTGCAGAGAAGACTGGCGGGCGTGCCAGGGACCTGTGAGACTCTGAGGTACACCAGGCAGCCAGTCAGCAAGCTGAAAGGAAGAGGAGGGAGAGAAGGAAAGAGCAGAGAGATAGGTTAGCAGGGTAGAGGGAGAGAGCAGGAGGAGGAGAAGAGGAAGGTCTTGAGGACTTTCAGGAATTTAAGAATATCAGGCTCAAGACGGGGTACAAATAAAAGTTGTGACATATATGCAAAGAACAGGAAGAATGGAAGGGGTTACACAGATAAATTGTTTGCTTAGTTACAGTCAGTATCTGATAGTTGGGTTGCTAGTGAGGTTGATGCTTCTGCTAAGGCACCATTTGTTGCAAACATTCTGGTGCATTATTTTGCATTTGTGAGAGTTGCTGGATGAGCAAACTTGCCTGTTGTAGTTTCATTTTGGCATGCTAGGATGTTGGGCAGTTCCACTTGTGAGTCGAAGGTCGTGTTCCTACATTCAGATATTAGTACGAAAATGTAGAGTTATTCACAAATGGGTTCTTGCTCTTTTAGGTATAGTAAGGTGTCTTTGTTACTATCTGTTAATTATCTATTAATCCGATCGTGAATGGTATGCTTATCAATGTTGTGTGCATCTCTGTGACTTGCATTACTGTTGTGAGTGTACGTTGGGTGCTAGCAAGGCATTTGTAATTCTTGAGCAAGTTTGTGTGGATTGTGTGTGCGTGATTTTTAGGTATTGATGGTACACAGGAAAGTTTACATGCTATTGAGACGTATGATTGGATTTTAATGGCTAGTGAGACTGAAATGGGCATTAATTTAATGGAGAGCTAGTAATGCCATTGCATTTCTTATACAAGGTAGCAAGGCGTGTATTCAAGGTAGCAAGGCATGTATCCAATTTCCTATGTACAAGTCTAGATGGAGGAATTGTGTGGTCATTGTAAGAAACCAAAGGGTGTCTCACTAGCTAGTCCTCGGGGACGTATCACTCATGTGGCCAGGGCATGGCCATCGCCTTTGGAACCAGTCCCTGAGGGTGGACCATTTCTGGAGGATCACCTGAGTGAGATGGCCTCGGGAGTGGGTTGGGGTCACCCAATGGTAAGACACAGTATTCCCCCCTTGCCAACACTTCTGTCCCAGCCTATTTTGTAAGATACGATGACTTCTGAACTCCTCCCCCCTTTTCTAGACAAACCCTGAGACGAGGAAGAGAGGGACAGAGAGGATAAGGAGTACTGAAATAACACACACTAGGACTCAGAAGACAGACTCTTCCATCTGGACAACAGACTGTTCTGTTAACAAGGACAGGCAAGGTCAGGCAGGCCCAACCCTAACCACACACATGCAACACATTAACCTTTCACAGGTGTTTAAATGGAGCCTGCAAGGGAAGAGAAGTCAGTTGCTCTTGGGAAGACTGAGTCCAGCAGAGGATCCCTACCAAACTCCCAAGAACTCAGCCAGCAGGACTGGGCACAAGAGAGGACAGCTCTTCCTGGGCTGATGCAAACCGGGCTGAGGAAATGAAATTGTCCAGAGACTGAGCAAAAGCTAATGAGAGCCAGAGAGAGCCAAGCAAAGGGAATTTCATTTCCAAGAGGCCACAAGGTGTTCAAGAGGCGAGACCCACAGAGTGGTTCCGTCCCTCCTTGGAAGTGCTGCACAATGCCTGCTTTTCCCTAGCAGGTGAACAGCAGAGTTGGGGAGGACGAACAACCAAACATAAATACAGTCAGTGAGTTGCCCAGAGTCCGGCTGATATGGAGAAAGTGAAACAAAGTGTTAAATGAATGAGGCTGTGCCAAAGAGACGGAAGCCTATGCAAGTTGTTGAAAAGGACCCAAAGTACCAGAATGCATCTGGGTAAGAGAGAGTGAAGTTGATGCTTATACAGATGGGTGCAAATTAAAGGGAACTAAGTGAACTGTGAAATTAAGATACAATATATCAGAGTGGTCTGGCACCACAAGTGTGCCTAATCAAAGGTCTCTGTTTGATGTATCCAGCCAAGAAGTTTAACTCCTAGAGAAGGGAAAAGTGAAAATTGATCTATTTGCAAAGTTAAGTGAATCAAATTGGTCATGCGAAGGTCTAAGAAAAATCCAGTGCACAGTCGGAAGCCTTCAATTTACTTACAGTCAAGAGAATATGTGTTTTGAACAGTCGAAGTGCGACCGAGGGACACCTGTCGTGAATTTGCATGTGAAAAGGCGTCCGAGCCCGACTGAGGGAGGCCCAGCATAAACTGTGAATCCTAACCTGTGAGAACTTTAAAATCCAAGAAACAAACTTTTTTTTTTTGTGTACACATGCCAGGCCCCTACGACCAAGAGACTTTATTGTTGGAAGTGACTTTGTCATGTAAACCCTAGCCTGGATCCTAAGCTGCATCCTCATGCAGAAGAAGCCAGAGTGTGATCTACTGCCCGAGTGTGCCCACCTTGTCCCATGCTGAAAACGTGTGGAAGGGAGCTTCAATACTCAATCATTCTGACATATTATTTCATGAAAACTATTTCTTTTACATACACTATTTTCCCACACCCATTTGTTACTAGAGTATGGATTGGCAATAGGGTTTATAGTATAGGCATTTTTATTTTGACAGAGAATCCACTAGGACTGCGTTATTATTATATGATGGTCGTAGTTTGCTCCGATCCTTAGATTTAGGGTTATATAGGTGCCCAACCAACCCATTGAAGTTCAATAAAGACCCTTGAACTGTGATCACTTGTGTCTGTCTTCACTATTTGATACCATGCTTTCCTTACATCATTCCGTGTGATGGTCTTTAGGGTTTCTGTTCCCTTGCTAAATGGATGAATGGAGTTTTGGTGGCCCCTGAGTGGTATCCTGTCCATGATGGTGTCCCAGTTTTAGTGTCATATGTCTGTAGTTGTAGGAGCTGTTAGTTGCCTTGTCAATATTTATAGCTGTGTCTTATCCGGCAGTGGTTACCAAGTGGTAGCCCGATCCTACGAGTGTGTTAATGTCATTGTCATAATTACTTTAGATGAATACACTTAGGTGTGTGTTCCTTCGTGCATTTCTTTGGTCGCTGAGTCGTACTCTGGCCCTGAGGGTGCGTCAGTGGCAATGTCAGAGAGACTGTAGATGGGTATCCTTAAATGGGTGTACAGTCCTCTGGTGGTGTTAGATAAGTTATATGCCATTGTTTGGTGGGTGAAAGAAATATTATAGCTCCCTTAGCGGTATCCCGACCATGCGGTAGTGCAAGTGCCATTATTGGAGTAAGCAGTGTGTAGCATCATGAAGTTCCTGTGTCTATCCTCATGTTTGAGTTGTGTCTTGTGTTCCTTTAGCTGGGCGTGAAGTGTGGTGATGTATTCCTCTTTGAGTAGAGAAATTGGCGAACATTGTGTCTGTACTTAATCTAAGTTGAACTTGAACCTGGTTGGCTTTAGGTGTGAGGGATAATAAAACGTTTTCAGTAGGTGGGTTGCAACACCATGTAATGGCTAACCAAATGTACATGCCTATCATACGTGATTTTCTTGGCACTAAATTTTAAGGATTAAAGCACTCTGTTCATTACGCTATGGCCATTTTGGAAGTATTTCTGGGACAGAGCAAGGGCACAGAACGCAGATTCTGCTCAGGTTGCTTCTCCTGCTGTGTGAGGAAAATCCACCACCATCTCCTCCTGCATCTAATTGTGATTCGGGGTGGAGGCTTGAATTGCTATGGAACCATAGTTATTATTTTTATTGCCAGCCACCCTGCACAGTCAGGGCATGTGCAATATCACTTACCTTTTTAGAGGGAGTGTAAAAAGGCAAGTAATCCGGGACTGCCAGGATTGTAGTGACTTTTTCTACACTCCCCACACCCAAATAAATAATCATAATCCCACACAGAGAGCCAAAGATATGCTACTTTCTGGGGAATGTACACTAAAAATTAGCCAAGTATTCTTTACCTCTATTTAGAATCATCCAGGCATTAATAGGGGACTGAAAGGGAATATGTGGTATATGGCTGGTTAAAGGTCTAGGGAGCAAAATCTTTTAAAAAGATAGATCAAGTCCCTCCCGCTCATAATGGGGTAGTCAAGAAGTTCATCAACAATATCACAGGATCCTATGGGACTGGGAACCGTTGGACCGCACAATAAGGATATGAAAGAGGTAATGCATGACTACCAGAGCATGAGATTCCAAAACCTGACTGGCTATTCCTGCATCAATGCACCAAGTGGGGACCGTGGCGGGTACCAGACTTCAAAGCAGAGCGCTGATAGAGAGCATCCATTCTTCAGCACGCTGCATCCGGGAAGTCCATTGCTGATGGGGACATGATGCTCTTAATGAAAAACCATAATCTGTGGAGTTCCATCATTGGAGCTCATGCTCTAAAGCTAGAATCCTCGCTTGAATCAGGCCTTTTGAATTTATAAGACTACATCGAGACTAAACACAGCTGCCTTCATCCTCAATCAAAATGGGAAACTTAGCTTCTTCCCAGTGTAAACCACTCTTGATATTTTACAGGTTTTAATGCAATGGATGTCAAAACGGCTCTATTTAATGCTTGACGCGTAGGTGCGATCATCACGGCCGCTCCATAATTTTCAAGGCCAATACGTGCATATGTTCATATAATTTGATATCAGATTGTTTCCCCCTAATATATCCAGCCATATGGACACCATTAGAGAATGAGTTACAGCGTGTGTCCCTCACCCATGATCTGTAAAATGCATGTACATCTTCTATCACTTAATAGGTCTCATTGAAGAATACATTACTGGCCTGCGCCATTTTGAAATTTACTTTTCTGTCGGGTTTTTAGCCAGGGGCCATGTCTTATTAATATATTTTAATTATTGCATTTGTTATACGCCCAAACCCGGAGGTATCACAGCGTAGGTTACATGGTTAAGGTTTCAACTCGCCCGGTTACAAAGGACTAGGGGTGTCACGGTATTAGTTTCATGGCGGTACGATAACCTTCTGTCCGAATGACGGTATATCATGGTTATCACACTATAGCAGGTGGAGTTAACTAATCTTAACAAATATTTTCTTAAAAAGGTAATAAATTGTCAGATTTATCATCACAAAGGAAACCAGGCACCCAGGGCCAGAATTGTGCTTTTCAACATACTTTCCACTGAAATGCCACCTCATGCTTCCACCAAACAACACAGACACACGTGTGGAGAGGAGGTGGGGAGGGGAGCCCTGCTGTGACTGGCAAAGCAAACTTAATAGCTGTTTTTAAGTGGTCATTTAGCTCCCCCACCGGCTACTGGTGAAGATGAACATGTTGCCATCTTGATTATTTGCATGCCACTGAGCAATGGAGGCTGATGGTAGCATGCGCTTGTGCGCATACACACACGCACTCTCTCTCTTTACGTTACAGCCTTTAGTTTACTTGCGGGCCAAAAGCTGTTCAGTAATCACGGACATGTTACCCTTTGGTATGGCAGCATGGAATACCCACATAGATTAGTGAATTTCGCGGTGACACTTATTATATGTAAATTCAATGATAGAACTAGCAAAATCCCCCATTGTCATATGTTTAGAAAACATTATCCATTATAAATATATAAACCCCAAAGCCGCCAACCCAAAGTAAATCCTTTTCCTTCTTGGCACTATATTTATTCTTCCTATTGCTAACATATTGATTTTGTGTCAGGCACAAGTGGTTTACGGAATGGCATTAAAAACTGCTCCAACTGAAACTACTTGTACCAAAAAAAGATTTTTTTTTACATTGCCTTTTTGCATTTGAAGTTCTTTAACTAACCATTAAGTCAATGCTTTTTAGTTAACGTACAAATATGCAGGCAGGATTGTCCAGCTGTAGCAAGGTAGCTTTTTGAAACTTGTCTCTGCACATATTTAGCTGATCCTCCAGGAATCTAAGGCAGCTGCAGAATTGGTCTTTCATGGCGCTCACTCGTTGATTGCCTTGAATGAAAGAGTGACTAGTGGAAGTGTTATAATGCACATTTTGAGCAATAAGCTTGCTGCTCAGTCACAGGTCATCGCTTTGAAAATTGGAAACACGTGGCATGGGCATCATGACCCCTTGCTGCGACAAAGTGTTTTGACAACTCTTTATCCCATTAAAGGTAGAAAAGTCACTCATATGCGGTCTGAAAGCCTGTATCATTTTTTCGTTTGACAAAATGTCATAACCAACACAGGCACACCGAAAGGTTGCATAGTGACCTAATCACTATAGCTGGTTTACAATCTGCCTGGTGTATTATGAAGGTCCGATGTCACAGTCCCCACTGACCATGTCATCCTAAGGGGCAGCGTTCAGTGCAATACATGTTCATTTACCTTCTTAAAGATGGTGGCAAAAGAAAAGACAATTCTAATACATATCTGCACAAATATGACCTAGATAACCACCTCACCACAGCCCCATCCTTACCGTTTTCCCAAGGTCTGAGTGCATTAGGACCCTTGTGATGTGAGTTCAGAGGAATGCTTTCATGGATGTTGTCACAAATTGAGAAAAGACCTAAGAAATATTTCACCCCCATTGCTCTGAATAATTCAAATTGAATGTAGAATCTGTCCTGCCTGCTAGAGTCCAGTGCCATATGCAGAAGGCAGGTAGGTGAAGGTTCAAGCGAAGCAACAACTCTAGTGCCAATGGGCAAATCTACACAGAGGACAGTGGGGGGGGGCAGTTTATTTACTAGCAGAAAGCACTGATAGGCCCAGTGTTAACAGTCTACGGCAGGGTCGGACTGGGGCATAAAATTGCCTCGGGCACCAACATAAAAGTGGCACACAGTTGCAAATGGGAATTAATTCCTTTTTGGAACACTGTTTGAATAGTACCCAAGGGGGAGTTTTGATAAAATGTGATGCAAATTGAACATTTAAAATAATATTTATTCAGCAACAGTGGTCAAAACTATTAGCCGCATAGTAAAGTCACTCATCAAACTGGCCCACCTTGGCCAAAAAAGTGCCCCACTTTGACCCCAAAAACTGGGCCACACAAGCATTTCGCGTTTTTGGTTTGGCCATGGGCCTATTGCCCTAAAGGCCAGTCCATACCTGGTCTACAGAGCTAAAGTTGTTTGTGGACATGCATCAGAAGGGCATCCAGTTCATTGCCACCTTTGAATTCTGGGATGTGTAGTTCCCCATCTTTCAAATTGGTAGGAAAACTACACATCCCAGAATTCTAAGCTAAAACAGAACTGGATGGCTATCCGATCCATGAGAAACGTAAGTTTCTTGAATCTAAATCTTGGAGAGTAATTCGATAGGCATGACTTCACTTGCCGTCCTTTTTTTTTTACAATTTGCACAGCCAGAGTAAGAACTGTTCCAATGTGTGTTTGCTCAGTGCTGTAGGACCTTAACTTGATGAACTAATGGCACATGATGCCGGGCCAGGCTGAACAATACATTTCTGCTCCTGCTGGCTGAGTGGTTGCTAAGCAAAGTGCTCCTGGCTCCACTGTTTTGCAAGACACTGAACGTTTTATTACATTTGTTTACAAAAGAACAAAAGGAAAAATAAAATGCTCACTTTCAGTTCAGGCCATCAGCTCACCCTCGTGATGTCCCTGTGGCCTTGCAAATTGAAAATCGGGCCAATCACCATAGAAGATCTGGCCTGTAGACCGGAGCAGCATGACTGTGTGAAAACGTTTATAATCTGTATGCTGCCTTTCAAATAAATAATGCCTGAAACAAAATAACTTTGTTCTAGTTAGCCCATGAAATCCAGGTCTGGCGGAGTCTATGAACTGGAGTCTCCGGTATGCTTATAGAGCCAGTCAGTCAACTCATCGTTACCAGCTTTGCATGGGGAACGCAAAGGTTCAGGCACTGGGCAGCTTTCAAGACAATTTGTGCAAAGTCGGCTGATCTTTGACCCGACTCTACTGACCACAGATAGAGCGGTCACGGCATCAAAGCTGCATTTACTTTTGTGGCCTCACTTTCCCTATGCTCTTGTCTGCCAAACAAGGCCTCCTTGGCAGAAGGCACATCCAACAGTCCACGACCAAGACTGTGCAGCACTTTCTTATTGCAGCCTTTCCAAAGCAGATTGAAAAGCACACATAACGGTATAAACAGTATACCGGTATAAACAACGTGACGGTTATTATTGTTCAATTAAGTTGTTCACGGTATCTTTAATGGTATACCGTTACATCCCTACAAAGGACAGAAGAACAATTACATAGTTACAGCAGATTAGCTATCAAGATGCAGAGGCAGTAGTCGTGCAATGGGCAAGGTGTCCACATGTGTGTGTCTATAGACAAAAACAATCGGGTACTGTGTGGTTACAGTTAGTACCTTTGCATTGCTTGCTTAGAATGTATAACCAGGTTTTGGTCAGTTTCTTAAAGCGGGGAAGGGAGGGTTCGTTACTGATATTCAGAGGGAACAAATTCCAAATTTTTGGTGCTGCTACAGTGACGCTGGCTCCCCCCGCCCTGGAGTTCTTGAAACGGAGGGTAAATAAATGAGTGCTAGAGTGCTAGAGTCTTCTATCTTGTATGTGCCCCTCCAGATTCTAAGCATGTCTTATGCAGAAATATTTACGGCAAAGCATTCCCTTCTCGTCGCTAATTGTTCCTGCAAACTCTTTGCATGATCATATTATATTCTGTGTGGCACACTCACTATTTCACGGTAAGCTTCTGTATCATGCTGTTTGCTTTACAGATTCGAAATTGGACAACTATTGATCGGCAGAGGGGCTGCTCACAGGAATCATATGTGCCTTTTCTGTTGCTAAATTTGAATATCTTCTCAATAAAATCTTCCCAGGCAATCACACCTTCCCTCCCATTACCATTGGGTTAATGTTGTTTGCCGCAAGCTGCTTTCCTAATCTTCCAGACGATCTTTTGCGGCTTATCATTCTTTGTGTCGACAGTTCACATCTCTTTCTCCACTAAATTGATTATTTCGCTGCTGCCATTTCACAGAGATTATGCAAATCTTGCCACATCAGTGTTATTTTAGACTTCAGAGGATTTATCTGTAGACTCAAAGCAGGGTTTAAGATTCTTATGTTCTCACAAATATCATTATCAGTCCACAAAGAACCCAGCAGGCCGAGAGTGTGACCTGTAAAAGTGAATTGCAAGGCATAGGCCGGAAAAGAACAGCTATGTGACGGGGCCTCCTGGTCGCGGACCATTATCACAATCGTTTGATCATGCAATGACTAGCAAAACATTTTCTTCCAGGTCTCCACTCTAATGCTCAGACATCAAACACTATATAAATAAAAATGTAAATGTTTGTTTGTTCAAAATCTTAAATCTCCGAAAGTTCTTCACCGATTGCTTTGAAATGTTGACACAACATTGCAATAGAATAGGTGCGTGTTTATATATACCTACTATACATAGATGTCACACCTGTGAAAGGTAAAAACATGTTTTTTCTGAAAAACAGCATCATCTGTTGGATGTAAAAGCAACACACGCTATACGAAATATTTTTCTGAAAAATAGCGCCATCTGTTGGATGTAAAAGCAGCTTCAGATATGCTTTGTTCTCAACAGAATGAACGCGACAGTCTGAGAGTGGCTGCAAGACGTCAATGAGAAACAGCAGATCAGCGCCAAACACAACTCCGTGCTCAACAATCGCGCAATTACAAGAGCTGATGATTATAGTTTGAGACGGCATATTCTCATCGGCACCATGACTGAAGTGTGTCCTTATTGCAAGGCTCTGAAATTTAATGGAAAAACGAAAGGAATGTGTTGCACCGCCGGGAAAATTAAACTGCCTCAAGTTGGAGAACCGCCATAGCCATTAAAATCTTTGCTTGCCGGACATACTGCCGAATCAAAGCATTTTCTAACTAAGGAAATACAACTCATGCTTCCAAATTATGTCGTTCGGCACAGAAATCGTAACAGCTCAATTCATGCCAACTTGCGTTGGCAACCACCATCAACAAAGCTCAAGGCCAATCGTTAGAATTGTGCGGTTTAGATCTAGACACGGATTGCTTCTCACATGGACAATTATATGTTGCGTGTTCTACAGTCGGCATATCTGCACAGACAATGGAACAACAAAAAATATTGTATACCCACAAGCATTGTGATATTAAACACATTAGAAACATGCACTTTCTCTTTTCTTTCTTTTCCATTGAACCAGACTGAGCCACAGCAATGCGTGGCCAGGGACAGCTAGTGATATATATATTTTGAAATAACTAAATGAATCCACACTGATGAAGAGATTTAAACAACTTAAACATAACCTTCCCCTTGCCACCACAAGCCTAGCTTGAAAACCACTTCTTTAAAAATGCAAAATTGTACTCACAGTTCTATAGTTCTAGTTTTCTTGAATATGGCCTCCTGGATTGGGTCATCAACACACCGACCACTAACAATATGTGTCTACCAATGAGCCCTGGATCTTGCAAAGAAGGTTTTGGCAGCAAAACAGAATACCAGCAAACAGCCCTCGCCCCCTGCCCAGACAGGAACTGCACGTGCACACTTTAGGTTACTCCTCCCTCACCCGCGCCTGGCAAGCATTTCCTTGATGGTGCATCCACCTAAGGGCCTGATTCATGGAAGTGTTTTATGATGGCGCAATCCCATAGGAAAACTCTCCTTGAATCAGGCCCTAAGTGTTTTGTTAATGCTTGCACAACCCACCAACATGCACTATTTTTATATATATATATATATATATATATATATATATATATATATATATATAATTTCTAAATGCATGATGAACATGCCACAGGCAGCTACTTGGTTTGGCGAACATAGATAACTGTTGCAGCAATGTTATGTCAGCTATGGTTAGAAACACACTCAGTGTTCAATTAACGCGACACCACATGGCCCATGGTGGGCGAAATAGAAGACCCTATTGCTTGGCAATAGTGTCTGTCCATGGTGTTGGGTGTAGATGCCAAGTGGTGAGAATTTCCCTGCCAATGGCGGTCACCGACAGACGCTATTGGCTAAAGGCAAGCAGGGCAGGCATGTTTGCATGGGAACAGGCCTCCTTGCAAAAGCATCCTTGCTACAGGCTGTGCCATCTCTATGCACCCAAACAGTGTTATGTAGCTCAGCCCTCTGAACACACGTCAGTCTCATGGGGATTCGCGGCCTGGTAGAAAACCCGGGGCCCATTTCCACTCTAGGGGATTAGAACACAGTGGCTGTCACCAAAGCAGGGGCGCCACATGCGACCTACGCTCATCACACACATCACAAACAACCCTGCTGTTCTGAGTACCGTTGGGTGGAAATGAGCAGTGGGGCAGCTTATCCCCCCTTTTCGATCGCCCACATAAAGTGGGGCTGATTGCATGATCTTAATTCCACTCCACCTGTGTCTTTCGAGTCTACATGTACCTTCTGCTTTGAATTTTGTGCTACGAGAGCCTACAAATGTTGCTTTCAACACGTGGTTTTCAAGGATAGGTTTTTCTCTTATTTCTCTGTTACATTTTTTTCTGTTACACGCGTTGTGTTTTTATCGGTATTTTGTTCCCATTTTTGAATTCTTTGCAACTTAAGTGCTGGAGCGGACGGGGCCTAAATGAATCCTTATAGAAACCGACGCCCTTACAATGGCAGAGGAAATGGCATATACTGGAATTGTCTCCATTGTTCATGGCATTGGCAAATGGAACCGTTTGTTTCCCTGGGAAGTGCTGCCACGCGGTGGTATTGCACGAAGGGGTAACACTGCCCTATGATCTAAAGATATGTACCGATGTGATTCCACTTTCATTTTTAGCATGTACTATATCATACCTCCATGCAACCAGCCTGTTTTAGGAGTGTGGGTAGGTTAGAGGAACACATTGTTCTCTCCTGTTGCCCGCTTGACTCATGATGCTGCTCCACAGAAGCTGAAAATAGAAGGTATGGTGATCAGTGGAGGGGTTCTGACACAGCTGCAGACCCTCCTGAGATGAACTACCAAAAAGCCATCCACGAACAGTCAAGAGGGCAAGGCTGTGTCGATGTCGCGTGCATTGGGAGTAGCGCTGACGAGAGTCGATGACTCGGTAAGACGCAAAGAGGAAATCAACCCAACACTGAGAGTGGGTGGCAATGACCACACCAGATGCTGTGCCTGGTAGGGGTGTCATAGGGTTGCCGATTGGAGAGCCCCAAGTGGAGTGAAGGGATGGCACAGAGATGTGTCATCGATGCAGCTCATTCCACAATACTACAGGGTTCCATGTCATTTCATTGTGGGATGTTTTTTCGTGGGTTTTTTTTTACCACTGATTTTTTTTATGAAAAAACGAATCTAATTTTTTTGGGGGGGGTTACCCCCAAACCCCCATCCCCTTTAATTTGTTTTATATTCCCGTACACCCACACCCAATTTATATATTTTTCTAACCCCCCCAAAAAATTAGATTCATTTTTTTGGCAAAAAAATTGCGGTAAAAAACAATGCGAAAAAACATCCCACGATGAAAGGACGTCGTACCTACTACAGATAGCCGGACTCAGGCGCCCATACTGCTGGAACAGGAGAGACGCCACATGACGGCATACTACCTCCCAGACAGGAGGAAGACACATGAAGAAGGCTGGCAGATGAGGATAACGCAGGAGAATTGCTGAGAAATGCTGTGTGAAGGAACTTGGACAAAACATTCCTAAAGACTTCATTTGTATGGCTACATTGACTGGAGCAGGACCAGAGGCCCATGGCCTCACCCAAAGCATCAGGGCAGGGTGTTCATTCCTGACCTAGCAGCCACCAGGCTAGTATGTGGGCCACTTAGGCTTGCACTGAAGACATGCCCAGTGGCAAATAGACTTGGGGTAGGCCTGGGCCTCCTCATGCCCATGGGCCTACTAGGCACGCCTGCAGCCAAGCCCAATGGCTACTTTGACTTGCATAGGGCCTTGTGGCTTGTGCTGGGCATTCATGAGCCACTGTGTCCAGCGTCTACTTTGAGTGGCTCGTGAACCGTTTAAGGTGTGGGCCCTAACGTGGGAAGGAACTAGCCATCCATTTGCACAGTGTCTACTCCCGGACCCTGCCCCGGGAGACCTGAGCTACCCGATCAGTCCACTAGCACAGTATGCAGCAGGCCCAATGGCTGCTTTCAATGGGGCAGGGCTTTATGCTCATTCCAGGCTGTGCTCTTGTCCAGTAGGGTCTTTCTCTGGAAGCCGCCTTCTTTACTTGTGCCCTTGTGCCTTTCGGGTTATCCTCCTGTGGACTCCTGGACTATTCCCATCTGTTCCAGGCTACTACATTGCAGTGGGAGGGGGGATCCTCTGGGCTGTGGACTATCCCCTTCTGGACAAACAGCCCTCACTATAGATCTCCTCCTCACTCATGAATTACTTGGGGTAGGTGTTTTTCTGGTCATTCTACTTCCATACTTGTTGGCTTTCTCTACCTTTCTGGTTTGTACCCCTTTTCTTTGCAGCACCAGGGAATAGCTCGTTGACATTCCTCCCTCCACCTTTTCATTCAAGCCCCCTGTATCACAAGTCCTTATAGACCATGGGAACAGTGCTGTCGGGGACCAGGGGGAAGGGGGTAGATGCTTTTGTTCCCCGTCATTCACAACAGGGATGTTCTGACCTCCGACAAAGACCTAAAGAGCTTCATGGAGATCACAGAAAATAAAGGGGATAATTGGCTTAAACAGCTTTACAGATGATGTGAAATGCAAAGGTTACAAAGTTGCAACTAGCTCAATGGAATGTACACATCCTATAACCACAAAAAAAGCATAATCAATACACAAATGAATTGAAATGATAGATAGGTGATCTATCCTTCACCATGCCCCTAACATATTGTATTTTGGCACTTTTATCCCTAAGGACAGAATTTTGCAACACATGAGGACTGCGAAGAACTTGGAATTGCTATAGCTGGAGGCACACAGGTTTCAGAGAAGCATGATGGGATCTACAGTCGCTCAGATTTTATTGCTATAGACTGCATTGAAACAGGTATAGAGGGGTCAACTTAGAACATAAGCTGTGACAACTCAAAAGTAGACTAATTGTGGATCTGGGAAATACATAGGTGAATGGATTGGACATGGATAAATAACTATGCACATTCTTGGGAGGCTAAGCATTGAAGGACACACTGCCTCCCTTACACTCTGTATGACTGTATGTTTCCTGGCAACGCGTGGCTCTTGCAAATCCGGTGCTGTAGTAGTCCATGAATATGGGGGTTGGATCACTTGCTTCAGCTATGCCTGGGGCACACGACCCCCCCTTTTCCTTTTATGCATTCCTTCTCTGCACCATACTGGAGTGTCATTTGATCGGTCTCCCTTTGCTATCAATAGGCTTCTACCTTCGTACTTCGCGTTTACGTATTCATCATGGATCAGCATCGACGGTTTTGCTTCCCACGTCGGCTGAACCTAAACTTTCTATATGCCCAGGTCCACATGCGCAATATTTCCACTCGTGAGTGTAGTTATCATTCCGCAGTGCTGAACTCATTTGGTGTGGTCACGTAGACCCCATACACTATTCTCTGCCACAGCCGCATGCAACATGGAGTAAATGTTCTCAATTGTACACATTCTCATGGTACGGATAACAGCCCCTGTTTTTATAAGCAGCCTGGCTCATTCAATTCTCATTTTACATGACAAGCATTATCTTACAGAGAAACTCTGCAGCCCAGTTTTGCCAGTTCCTGATACCTCATGCAGTGATCAAATAATATCAACCACCCAGGATGGCACCGGGACATATGTCTCACTGACCCTTCCTCACAGACAACGGGCACCCTTAAAAACCAGGCACAAACACACATTGAGTCACCCCTGGCCTGTTATTCCCACAAGTGACTTCATCATCCTTTCTACTAGCATACCATGGTTGCCTTAGACATTGCCCATCTCGGCATTCCTTGCATGGATGTAGCTATGGGATTTACAAAGTGTGAACATAATTGGGAAGCAACAGAGTGTTGCACAAATGGGATTCCAAGTAAGATGCCACGGTAGTCGAGGAGCTTGGCTGGGAGGGCTGAGTACGGGAGGGGAGGGGGGACCCGTGGTGGAGTTGGAAGGTTGAGTGGAGCAATCGGCATGACATTCTTTGAAGAGCAGGGCCTCCTTCAGTTCCTTCCTGAAGCATAGGATGGAGAAGGTCTTCCCTGCATTGTCACAGAGCCATGCTGCATATCAGAAACGCCTTATCTCTCTTTCAGTCCATCATATCAGGCATATCCCAAAACATTACACGTCGTAGCAACACTATTGGTAAACTGGTAGAACACCAAGGTGGACAATTAATGCCCTTGATGTCATGAATAACCAGCTAGACTTCAGTACCTCCCAAAAAAACAATCTACCATTTTTCTCCACCTCTCTAGAATAGAACAAGTGCCTCAAGACACGCCCATACCTTTACAAAGCTGTAAAGGCATGGGTTCCCTTTCTGGCAAAGCCGCCGCCCTGTTGCTCACATGGAATAAAGGATTTATTGAAATTCGAGGGAAGCCGAGCACACTTATCCCTAGTGTAGTGCAGGAGGGTCCTTGAGGCCTCTGGCTGGACATCACATTGCTAAATAGTATATACACATTATGCAGTCACGAAAGTGGCAGTGTAGTTTGAGTCAAATCGACCTTCACATTGAAAAATGCAAACATGTGTGTTCCTCTGCAACTTTGGCTCTCGTCGAAGAATCTTCACCAAACTTGGTGGGCAATAGATCTTGCTGAATCCAAATGCTCAAATTTCATCAAAGATTTTTTGCTCTGTAAAATAATTGGTAAAATGCTGTTTATGTGCATGGGAATGTTCATATAGAGGCTGGAAAATGCCTTACTTTTACCACAGGTTTGCAAAATGGTCTGTTTTGATTTTTGAGATGTTTGGCACACACCTAGGCCTTTGCCGAAGTGGTGCATGCCACAAACATGTAGAGCATCTGATCAGCCAAACATGGTATGTTCAGAGATGTTTCCAGAAACGCATAGTAGGCACTGGTGGTGAAACAAATAATTAAGTATACATCGCTCAATACACAAACATTCGCAACCAGAACACCTAACAGGGACTTGTGGTAAGGTAGGAGGCACAATGAAAGGAAGATTATACCGTCAACAGACAAGCCTCTACAAACAACAAGCACCCAGAACTGGATCAGCTTCATTGCATATAGTCATACTCTTTCTGTGCATGTACAATAGGTAGGGAGGGACAACAACATAACCAGCACACCCATGAAGGAACACCTGCTCGGTAAGGCAGGAGGAACAAAAGGGCTTCTGAAAATGACCGCACAAACGATAACATCATCTGCAACACACCCACACACACACCCAACTGGACACCGTACAATACAACTTCACAGACAAGCAGGCTCCTGGTTTAAGGAAAGGAAGGCATTGCAGAGTAAACTGTGATACATATGACAATGTGCAAGCAAGGCATCAAGCAAACCAAAGCATGCTTCCCACAGTGACAAAAGTGGACTATCACACAACCACTCTCCTGTATTGTCCACCCTGGCATAACCACACTACTTATATAGACGCATACAACATCAACACCAACACTCCAGGTGGTGGACCACTTGGTGAAGGAGATGGACAACTCACAGTGAAGCTGATTACACCATAAGCGCCGAAAAAAGACAAGTTACGTTTTCAGTCCAGAGAAACGTAAAACTCACACACATACACACCACCACCCAATGGGACATGCAACATTCCCGAACTGTGCAGGGTGTCTAAAACACTGAGCATGACTCCAGCAGGGACAAGTAAGTTGGGTGCATGCGATTGGCCAGGTTTACAACTTCATTGCCAATATCTGATACACACACCTCATAAACAAACTGAGATGTATAAATATACTTGCACAAACGACCAGGCCTATCACACACCTGGATGCACGTTGTTGCCAACATTCAGACTGACAACATCACATATGCAACGCCTCACAACGTAAGTGAAGGAAAGCACTTCATTTCACAGCACATCATAAAACACACCAATACAGGTGTTACTGCCAACTATAACACCCCCCCCCCCCGGCCCCCAGCCAAACACAACATTGGTTAACTACATTTAATGTACTCATGTGCAATTTTAAAAGAGATACATCTCATTTGCAGAGCGTATCAAACACGCCGAAACATTGCATGCGCATTACCTAACGTGTCCATTCAAAAGAGGCATGTCCCACATTGTATTAAACAATGCACCAAAACATCCGACACAGTAACCACATTTGATTAAGAAGCGTGGCGTTTTATGACATACAGTACATAACAATTTAACAAAATAAATAAATAAATAAACATTGACCAGTGATTCAAAAACTACAACATCCCACACCATCAACCTAATTACAGATACAGCAAGTACTCATACAAACCAATAAGCCATAACTACCTAATAAATTGGAATATCTCCTATTAAACCGGTGTTACCATAGCAATCACTACAGTAAAAGACAACCGGACTAAGGGCCTCATTACACGGAGGGCGGAGAACCATGGCGCTATTAGCGCCATGGTTCATGCTGGTAAATTACCGGCACCGCCTTGGCGGAAAGGGGAATTACCGCCCCATTCCAAGGTTGGCGGGGCGGTAATTCCCCCTTCCACCATTGCCCTTCCCCATTCCCATTTTTGCCCCATAGGGCTCAATGGGAATGGGGAAGGCGCTAATTACGGTACCGCAAATTGCGGTACCGTAATTAGCTCCCTGGGTCCCTTTGCGGGTTGGATCTTAACGCCTGCAAAAAGCAGGCGTTAAATCCCCCAACCCACAAAGGGACCTCGTAGTAAGGCGGTAAGTATTTACCGGTACCGGTAAATCCTTACCGCCATCCGTGTAATGAGGCCCTAAATCTAAGCCCAATTAGGGATACTGACAACTGAACAAACTACATTATGTTAAAAGACATCATCGGAACATGCTAAACATTAAGAAATACTCTACATAAATCCTCTAAAATCCACCTGCAATTGTGCCTGCAGCAATGCCAAATCCCAAATCCTGGGGGTTCCAGCGAGCCAGCATTCAGCAGTGAGGGCCACACCTTAGGGGAACGGTGAATCTGATAAGTCCACTTATTTATTTAAATACAAACACTAATAAGACCAAATCAAAGTGCCCATAAAACACACATATTACCAGCTTAGGTTATGTCTTCCAGGCATTCCTATACAGGTACGCCTGTACCCACAACTGGTGTGAAATCATTGTCCTTTCTGATAATGTTCCCAAGAAAAAGCACAAACGGGTTCAAAGACTAGAGACATCACAACATCCCAGTTGCAGATACATACATTAGCACTACATCAGGTATCTCTACCAGCAATAATGTGCTTGTTTACAATTCACGCATCACTGTGGAAGTCTATTCTTGTGGCACACTAGAAGCGTAGAAATCCAAGGGAAGAGTGAATCACAGCGAAAGTCCCATCTAAATATAACTGAATCTGTACATAAGTGGAAATATCGCAATCCAAGTGGGTCTCAAACAGCTGGAAATTCGACTGAGACTTATACAACCTTAAATGCCCGATGGCTGTGTGGCTCCATCATAGAGTCATAGTACCTGCTCAGAACTTTAAAGGCAATGATCAGCCTAGCAAAATAGCCAACTACGTTACCTAACTTCACCAACTAGATTCAATGGAAGAGCAAAGAGCCCCATACCCCAAACTTTGCCAATCTCCTCCCTCAAAATTCCATTAAAGCCTGACTTTGGTAATTGAGGGCTACCTTGCATAGCCCAGCAAGTGACACCATCTATTGCAAAATACAACAATCCCCCATCTCTGCTATAGTTCAAGTTCACCATAGTATCCACATAGTGAAGATGGATCCCATAGTCCAACAAGGATACAACATTCTAACTCAAAAAGACAATGCAACACTGGAGGCGGTGTGGCTCTGACTTAGCAAGACAGAATCAGAAGCAAAACTCTGATCTTGAAACATGGCTCATCTTTTAATTTTCTAATTGCAAAATCCCTAGAAGACACCAACACTGCCTTCCTATGAGTCACAGTGCATTGATCCGAGGCAACAGGAGCCTCTTCCTGGAGCAACGAGCAGACTTCATAGCCTACCTGCAAATGTGTAACCGAGTAAATAGTCATAATGGGCACATGCATTTGCATCTTGAATGCCCAGTGAATGGAGCAGTGATGCAATTTCTAAACCTCCATGTTCTTACTAAATTTCTTCCATTCCACCTCATGCCGGGTCCTAAACACAAGTCAGACCGCAACTGGACACAATCGACACGTGGAGCCTGGATATCACGCAGTCCAGGGCCAGTGAACAATTCTGTACTGACCACTGGCAACGAATGATCTAGTCAAATCCTGAATCTACAAAATCACAAGAATTGGCAGTAGAGTACTATGCCCAGATAATACTTGTAGAGACTCCTTCAAAACATCACACAATAAAGCTTTAGAAATTCCTTTTCCTGACAACCAGTGACTATTATAGGGCCCTGCCTCCCAACACCTGTCTTTGTAAGCCTCCAGAGGCTCACCTCCTGACATGCTAGCCCCATTATTTTTTAATCAAGAAAAATCCAAGTGAGGAAAGAAATCATTTAATTTCGAGCTAGCTACCCTCAACTGAAATGGCAATCAGCTTCAAGAAAATAGAGCACCTCCAAAGCACCCCAGACGCCCTGGCGTGCTGCATCCATGCCATAGGTGGCAAACGGGGTATCCAACAAAGGAAAGACCTACGACCTACTACTCTAAGAAAACCATGAAAGGCCTCAAACCAAAACAAATTAACTTTCCTCTCTACCCAAACTAAGGACACATTCAAACGTAGCATAGGCATTCCCAATGTTTATAGAGTTTACATGTTTATAGATTGTAGCCTTAACTTTTTCTTAACATTTTCTTTCCCACTTGTGTACATGTATACATGTATGTGTGTTTGGGAGTGTTTGGGAATCATGCATTGAAGGAATATGTTTGTCACCATTTGCTGAACGTTTTTTTGTGTCATTTCCCTTTTATGAAGGTGAGATGTAAAAGGCCATGCCATCATACTAGACTGGATTATGTTACCAGAATGAGAGGAAACAAGCAATACGATTTGCAGCATAAGCCTGTTACACTCAATGATATCACAGTCAGCTCCAATGTATTCCCATTCCCGTCGCCACCTGTTCTTCGTGTATGGCTGAAGAACCTTTATAATTAAGAGTATCACACATACAGAGTATGCCTGGCCCCAGCTTAGACTTTCTATGGCTATATAATAATAGTAATAACGTTACATTCCTAGATGGGACTTGCACCTAGGAGCCAAGACACCTATCATCCCTGCAGTTCCCGCTGTTGAACTACCGCCATTTTCAATGTGAACCTGTTCAACTGCATCAAACTATCAGGATCCACCTTTGGCACTCACCAAGCTCTTCGAGCTCGATCTGCACCTTCAACCTGTTCGTTGCTGCAGCGTGCTAGTTGAGCACATTGTTTCCTTGGCTCCAACTACACGCTCTTTGTTTCATCTGCCACCAGCAAACCATCGCTCGACCCAGCAGCATCTTTGCTGCTTATCTTCATCATCAGTGGATCATCCTGTCCTGAACAACAGACATTGCATCAAACAACTTAAACTGAACTGTGCATTCAGTGTCCAGAATCTTTTCCCTCTACTTGACCATTGAACCGACCCTGCTAGCCCTCACAATGTGCATCCCCTTGAGTGAGTTATTGAACCAAACACATAGAACAGCACATCCAGTCACCGACAACTTCAGAGTGGAATGACCATTCAACTGACCCTGGTGGCCCTCACAATCTGCCCTTCTTCATGACATGCATTTGAAACACAATGAGCTCCTGTTAGACCCACAGTGCTGCATTCTCTCTGTTCTTGCATATTCTCTGTTCTTTCCGTAGGGTTGGATTTTGTACAGTGTTCCTATTTAGTTTTCTTCTAGATGGTGCGTTTAATTAATGTATATAAATATACACAATGGACTGTTATACTTTGCTACTAAATCACATTCACAGCCCTCTTGAGAGTATAGCCTTCCCTTGGCCCACGTCACTATAAAAGGCTAGTAGATATAGCTCTTAACTGTGTCTGTTTATCTTTATGATTGGGATCACTGTCATTTTGTCACACCGTCCCTTCTTTCAGCTGCTATATGAAAGGGACCACAGGACCCATTTCAGGAGGCAGGGTACAATGACCCAAAATGCATCAGATTTATTAGAAGATGGGACCTAAAATGCATGGTCTTCAGAACAAGACTCTGACTTGCTGACAAGTATCCACCACTGTGACATTCAGTACAGGACCGTCAGCTTTGCTTGCTGTGACATCAAGAGCCACAGACAAAGAGGACACAACATTGACGAAAGAGGAAGGATGCACAAAAACTGAATGAACCTTTAACAAAAAGGAGAAGGAAAAATACTGCAGAAGGGAAATAAAGAAAGCAAATAGAACCCAAGAAACAAAGGGGGTGAAAAGAACTAAACAACCCTAGAACAGAACAGCCCAAATGAACAAACTAGATGCCATCCCCTCCCCTCCACAGCACACAATGCCAGATCTCCCAACAATTTCCTTTGTACCATACTTCTAGATTCACCAGGGTGCAAAGCCTAACATACCAGGACCATTCAGAATATACCTGCCTCATGTGCTTTCCTGCCATCCCCTGGAGTGCCAATAATTCCCTGAAATCAATCGCTGGACTTGATCCAGGTAGATCTATGAGCTACAGGACGCTGCAAGTTGATTGAGGACCTGGCTCCTCAATTGCGAGGACACCAAAGGACTCTGTATTTTTGAGACCCTGCCAGAACCAGGCATCACAGACGGTAATGGCAATACATCAACTAGTGTGAGCCTCAAAAACGATGACAATGCTATTACAAAACTAGAAAAAGATTTATTGAACAAAAGAAACATGATTTTGGGGAGGTATTACTTCTTTTGCCTCGATCAGAGGAATGGGGAACCTGTAGACAACTATTTTGCCACATTTTGGGGCCTGACCTCCTCATGCACATTTTCTGGATATTCTGATAACTATACAAGGTACCAAGCTATACAAGGGACCAAGTCCAACACACATTCAGCAAAGCCTGTGACAAGTCAAAGGTCCCCCCCCTCGACAAAGCCATTAACATTGTGAGGATAATAGAGTTGGGAACCAAATGCATGAAGGCAGTGGACAGCAAGGAAACAGAACCCACCAAAGTAAAATTACTGAATCCAACTGTCTCTGGACAGAAGGATGTGACAAGTGAGTCAGAGGCTTTGGCTCTGACCCTCTGGAACATGGCACAGACCCAACTGAACAAACATGCGAGAGCCATTGACGAATCACACAATGAATAGCATGAAGCCTGCCCTGGACCCAACCCTCTCCAAGTCCCCATATGTGGCAGATGCGAATGAACCAGACACCTGAACAGAAAGAGAGAGAGAGACTGTCCTGATATCAGAACAGAGTGTGTCAGATTTGGTGCAATGCAGTTCCAAGGAGTGGACCTAGATCAACTCTGTCACATCCAACAGAGAAAGTTGACTATCCTGACTTCCAGTTCACCATATAAAATGGCAGACTCCAAAACCTTCAACTCCTATTGGGAAGCAAACGCAACACCCTTCTAGTTACAAGGATTAGCCACACTGAGTAGAGCAAAAGCTCCATATCGGTACTGGGATACAAATGGATAAATCTTAAATTCCAGGTCAGGACAATTGCTTGAAAATGTATATATAGCCAATGAAGGCTCAGTGATGATTGGCTGTGATGAGCAAGCAAGACTTCAACTGTGCGAAGCATGCCCCCTCAGTGTATCGAAGGGCACCAAATGCGACATAACCAATTTGAAAGAGTAGAACCATGAGGGCATAGAGACTAGAAATGGCATGCTAAAAGGTTTTAAGAACAAGTCGTGAAGCATGGGTGAGAAATGCTATTAACACAGTTTGGTCAATACCAGTTGGGACCAGATAGGAATTTGAAGAAAGAGTTATACAGGCTGTGCGATGACAGGATCATCAAACAAATAGAATCACTGTAGTGGCTAGATCCAATTGTCATTGTGGTCAAACCCAACATTTCTACCAGGAAGTGTAGGATTTGTGATTTGAACAATAATATCTTAGTTGACAGGCACCCAAGAACCATCTCCAGTTCCGGAAGCACCCCAAGACCTTCCTCTTTGCTTCTCCCTTGGCTCCCCCTCTCCCCAGCTGATCTGTTTTCTCTTGGCACCGTGCACCTGGCGACCCTCTGTCCTCCGGGCCCAGGTACCTGCTCACCCTGCCACCCTCTCGCACTGCCTCCGGGCCATCCCTTGCACTAGGGTCTGTATCTGAACCCATAATGTCCCCCCCTTTTTCATCCTGCACTTAGACCTACCCTGTCTGCTGCCTTAAACCCAGCACTTGCCACTTGCTGGCTGCACTATACTGTTTGTTGCCTTTATTATTCATGTATTATTATTTAACTGCTTCTCCTTTGCTTCACATTCCAGTTCTCCCCCTTCCATGCACTTTCCCCTCCCCCGTCCCATGCACTTGCGCATTCCCAATGTCACTGCGCCTAGCAAGATCGTTGTATTGTTCTCCCCTGCCCCCCTCCCTTGCCTTGTCGTGCTCTGAAACACTTGTGTACGAGCGCAATAGAAATAAAATATCAATTCAATTAATTCCCAAAAATAAACCAGAAATTGACCACCAGGGCATCAGCAAAATGCATCTTCTCCTTCGACCTATCCTAGACATATCACCATATTGAATTATGTGAAGAATACAAGCAACTCTTTGCAACAACACTGGGAGCATACCAGTAGAGACACATCATTCGGACAGGCCTTAGCTGCTGCAGTTTTTCAGATGCTCATGAAGAAATTCTTTACAGGCCTTTAAGGAGTTTAATTTTTACAGGACAACATCCTGAAAACCAGAAACAATTGTGGCAATTCACAGGATCGCGTCACTTCTCCCCACAGGGGATCCCTTCCCTGTGAGGGTAGGGAGTTGAGCCTGCTATGCAGCATTTCCCTCTAGGGGTGGCAGTCAGCAGGACCTCACAGCGAGAGACAAGGATTCCCGTTCCATGAAGGAACTCCCTGCCCCACTTTCCTATGAGCCCCTAAAACCATCACTACCTCAGTATCCCCAGCCAATCATCCGGCTATCTAATGTAACATTTTGGAGGTAACATTTTTTTGGGATGATCCAAGTATAACACCTGACAATGTCCACCAGTAACACTGCACACTATATGTTCCTATAATGAATATACCACTCCAGGAGCCAACCCGGAGTGGCGTTAGGTTCGGGGAAGGATTTTGGTAAGTGACGCTGATGCAAAAGTGGCCTGCAAGCCCAAAATCGGCGAGATGTGCCTGGACTGGATTAAGCTCCATGCGTGTGATCCCTGCTTGTTTGCTATAATAAAACAGCAGTAACCCTTTGCTCCTTGTGTGGACCTCGACTTCTTTGGGACATTAGAAGGAGTTAGGGCCTTCCGAGAGCTGGAGGTCCGCGGTCCTCAGGTACTGCTCTGCCGACCCCAGAATTTACAAGGGTAAGGCACTGGAAGCCTTTATCGAGACGGCGTGATCCTGACCCCACAGAAAGAACCAGTGATGATAACCTGACAAGCTAGTGGTAACAGGAACAGCTGGAGACCCCGCAAGGGGCCACAGGCAGGCACTGAACAACAGAGAGTATCACAAATACCGAGAAGTTAATCATACCCATCCCAGTTACTCTAACAACAGTAACGAATATACTGAATACTGAGAGACTCATCATACTCGTCCCAGTAGCCGGAAAAGCAGTAAAGAGTATAAAGAATGCCAATAGACTCATCATACGTTTCTCAGTAACAGTAAAAGTAGCAAAGAGTAAAACAAATACAGAGAAACTCTCATATCCATCCCAGTAATGGGGCAAACCGCAGAAGACATAACGAATATCAAGGGACTCCTTATACTCATCCCAATCAGTGTGAAAGCAGCAGAGTGTATATCAAAGACAGAGGGACTCCTCCCAGTGACTACAAAAGTAGTAAAGACACTGAAGAAGTTCAAAAGACTGGTAATAATTGTCCCAGTCATTGGGAAGACCAATAATACAATAGCAAAGACAAACCTATATGGTGATTCCCCTAAGTGAAAGTGTTTGGAAGATAACAAAGGGGTACAAGGGATCGGGGACAGTGGTCTCTGTGGAATGGTAGACTGGGAAACAAGTACAAGTAAGAAAGATATTGAGGTAAAAGAAACCCACAGGAATATAAGTCAAAACCCTCATGTAGTTTAACGAGGAACTGTAAATAAGTCAAGACAGGGAATACCTGAGAGAAGGTGGAAGAGTCCCTTTGAGGAATTCAAGGAACTGATTAACTATGTTACAAGGAACTATCTCAAGACTATGAAGGCTGAGAAGGCCTGTCCAGGAGAATGCAGTCATTCTACTTGAAATTCTTTTTGCTGTTTTAGTTGATGATTAGTGGTAGGGTCAGAGTAGGGTAGTTTTTGGATGAGTTATGGACTATATTTATTTGGCGACATCACTGACCACGAGAACCCTAGTTAGATTATGTTAGGTAGGAAAAACTCCTTTTTGGAAGGGAGAGATATGCCTTTTGTTTATTATTTTAATGCAATTTCAGGTAGAAATGCCACCACTTTTTTCGTCTCCTTCTTCTGACCTACCACACAATATAGAGGAACACGATGCCCGCCACACAGGGATTTTAAACATTATCAGAAAAAAACACATAACCCGAATGCTTGAAAAATTCAGCATGAGTGTCAAAAAAGTACAATACCTGGGTCACACCATCAGTCAGGAAGGTATAAAACCTAAACAGAGCCTAATTGATACTATCATGGCAGTGCCTCATCATCAAATAAGCACATATTGAGATTGCCTTTATGGATAGCAGAGTACTACTCAAGTGTGTTAATAACTTTCTATAGCACACTTCTCTGTGTGGTATCTGCTGAAAGGGAACACCCACTTCTAATGGCCAGAGAATACTGGAGGGAATTTAAGAGGGTAATGTTGGACATAAGAAATGCACCTGCACTTGAGATGTTCAAACCAATCTCCACACCAAATCACAGTCAACGCAAGCAGCATAAGCCTTTGGAGCAGTCCTGAACCAGATACAGAAGGGAATGGAAGGGAAGGGACCATAATCTTTGCCTCCAGTACTCTCAGGGAAGCCAAACTGAATTGCTCTACCATAGAAAGAGAGGCTCTAGTCACTTACTGGTATCTAAAGGATTTTATGGAATTCATTTGGGGCCTGCAAATGATAATCAGAATTGACCAAAATATACTGGAACACATATTCAGCACAAACAGGAATGTGTCCGCCTCACCCAGAAAATCCATCTAGTTGGTGGAAATCATTACGTATAATGTGAAGGAAGTGAACACCACTGGCAAAAATAAGACTGTCGCAAAATGCATTCCCAGATTACCAACTAGTTCCACCTCAGACCTGCTGAGTGACCCCCATGCACAGTAGACTCAAGGCACCCATGAAGTGTAATAGCTGTGATACATCCATGAATTGCCAGGGCAGCATAGCAGTAAGCCAGTGAGAACGATGCAGAGGCGCTCCTTCTGTGAAAAGACCCCAAAGACCAGTGGGACCCTTTTGCCAATGAACTTCCAGGGTGTGCCCAAGTCTTAATGGAGCCTTCGGTGTACTCTGAGTGCATTATGAGGTTGACCAGCTCATCCCCCTCAATCTTTGCACCTGAAGATTGTGTAACTTACTCATGAAGGACACTTGTGAAAGCCTAAAATGACAACCCCTTTTTGGAAGATACTGGTGGTCCAGAATGTTCACTGAAGTGGAAGACCTTACATGCATGTAAGAAGTGGCAAAACAAAGAAAATGATGACAGTATCACTGACATCATTGGCGGCGCTTTCAAACCGCTGGACCCTTAAAGGGTATGCAACTTAGTCTTAATGGATAACACCACTAAGTGGGTTGAATGGATTGTCATCCAGCGAAGCGCCAATATGAGGAAGGCAATTAGGTTCCTAGGCTTGGCCTTTGTCGGTGAAGGCATACCCAAAGAAATAACAACAGACAATGTCCTGCAGTTTGTGTCAGACGAGATGCAGACATTCCTGCAAGATCACAATGGCATCCACAACACAGCGGCCGTGTGGCACCCAGTTGGTAACTGCCTTGTAGAACAAGTTAATTAAGGATGTATCGAACTCACTGTGGTGAACTCTCTTAATTGGAGACACGTTTTCGCAGAAGCACTAAGCAAACAACGATACACAGCTACATGCATTACGCCTTTTGTTCTGATGAGGAGCAATCTGGCATGTACCCACCTGAACCCTCTGTGGATGGACAAATGTGGAATGAAGGTGATAAACATGCAGCCTCATCACAAGTTTGCGCCGAAATTTCCCCATTGCAATGGACCCAATGGCGAATGGGAAATTACTGTTACCGCCAAACCCGTGATCTGGCGATAATAGCGAAGGAGGGTTTGGTGGTAATGATATTAGCCCAGGAGGTACCACACAACTTGTGATGAGCCCCATGGAATTGTTACTTGAGAGAGTTCGGTGTAAGCAAAAATCTAATATGCAATGTTGCGAGTAGAAGATGGCCAGAAAACGATTTCATATTCCAATAGAGATGTAGTCACCATCAACCCCCCTGATTTACACGCATGTGAGTTGCTAGAAGATCCATCTGACATACCAATCCTTGTAATCCCTATATTCCTCAGTTGGAGATCCCGGCAGTCTATGTTCGAGGAAGTTCACACCTACCATATTTGAAAGAGGGCTCCTCCCTCCAGTCTGCAGAAAATCGTTATCCATTGCAGAGGTAGTTCATCTTTGTCCCCATCGACCCAGTTTCCTTCTCTTGCTCCCTCCAACTTTCTCCCTTTCCCCTACCTCTTCATCACATCCCTGCCTCACGTTGAGGGAGGTGCTCTAACATGGAATGCCAACTGGCTTCTAGAAGCCAGCCAGCATCATAAGGAATGTTTGTTTGAAACAAAAGTATGTTTGGAGCCGGCCTGGTGAAACAACCACCATGCCGGAGGCATCATCCCAATAAAGCTGTCAAATCACTTTACTGTCACTATCACTGCAAAATGTTTTGAGCCATATGAGAATCACATCACTTTACTGGCTTCTGTCACTATAACTGCAACATGCTTTGTGCCATATGAGAATTAGCTGTGACACATCAGGGTGGCATTGGATCAAATAGGTACCCATTGCTGTTTCAATTACATATCCCTGAGGTGCTCAACGTATGGGTCCATGCTACTCAAAACACATGAGCAGTCTGCAATGAAGCTATCTGCACCATGACTAGACAAATGCAATGCTGCATATGTTTTAATCTAGAGTTCATCAATAAATATATATTTCAGTGTTGACACAAATATTCTTTCTAAGCAATTTGGAAAGAGAAGCCATCACATAGATTCAATGTGACAGTTTCATTTCATTGCTCGCCACCCGGTGTGCATAATGCAGAAATGACATCCTGAATACATGTGGATGGGGATCAAAAACATTTTGCATGAGCCATGAATCCCCACTACCATAAGTAATATTTAATTCCAAGACAATGTGCTTGGTTTGGGGGATGTAGGTGATGATGGGTGAGGAGGCAAGAGCCTCTTTTCTCTATTCTTTAACCCAGTCAAAAGCTGGTTTCAAATTGATTAGCTACATGCAAAGTTCCAAATAGGCTTTCAATAGTTAGTAAAACTTAGTATTCTGTACAATGTTGTTAATAAACTTCACCATTACTGTATTCAAGATGGATTGGGGAGATGAGGGGTGTACCTTTGAATAGCTGAGAATTCCATACAAGTTCTGTTTTCTTGCATTGCAAGCACTGTTCGCTCATCTGCTTTTCTCGGCATGATTTCCCTGCACCAAACCTGGTGGGGTTGTCCCAAAAGTACATACTCTCCACTCCTTGTTCTTACCTGCATCCTTTGCCTCCTCCCTCTCTTCTTTCCCCCCTCTCCATCCATGAATGCCATAATCCCCCCTTCACTCCCTTCACATACTACTTCCTGCTCAGCACCCTGTCTGAGAAGTCCAGGGAGAACCCACAAACCAGTAACCCATTCTTGTTTACCTCTGCATTGATGTACTGCACCCTAACACCTTTAGCGCATTCTGTCTCTCTGTGCACACCCTTCTGACTCAAACTGCATGAACAAATAATGCTTTTGCAACTTTTGACAGGCCCCAATTTGGCAAATATGGTAATTAAATGACCCATGGTAAATATGCAATATTCCTAGAATATGCCATATTAACACTCTTTATCTCTGCCCTCCCCTCCTCTTCTCTCTCTCATTCTCGTGCTGTCCCTCTTTGCCTAACCCTATGGTTTTGTCTGTAGTTAAGAGTAACTATGTCAGGTGCATAGTTGTGTAGGGAAATCTATACCTTAGAAAAGTATGCAGAGAAAGAAAAATGCCAATTTTAAAGCAAACATGTAAACTGCATCCTGTGGACAGCATATGAAAAAGAACACATATGTGGAAATGTTCGATTTTAGCAGCCCATCAGAATATATGTCCTAAGTATTATAATTATAATTATAAAAAGTAGTTGACAAGGCCCAAGATAAATACTTTCAAGTAACAGAAAGTGTCCAGTAATTTTTATTAAAAATGGAAAAACAATACACTCTTGGAAGAAAAGCACAACAATTTATAGGAAAATGAAAAAAAAAAGAATTGGGCCTTGCCATGTGTGCATTTTCCTTTACATGACTGGGAATCAGCTCTGTAAAAAGAAACACACAGGCATATCAAAAATGTTTGGGGCAGGATTTTGATTTCAAAGAAAATATTATAATATTGTTCTGTTTAAGGTGACAATTGCAATGGAGAACAGAAATACATTCTGTATTGCTGAATCAAACAGCTCAGCAGAGTGTGGTCTGCTGTTACCTACTGCAGTCTTTTCACAGTTGCTGCCATTTCCAAGTGGAGCTAAGTTGCTGCAAGCATAATATTCACGGCTGCCGCACAGAGCACGGCAGTGTGGTCTGCTGTGGTCCGCTAGAGTCCAGTGGGGCGAGAAAAACCTAATACCTCGCTACAATGCAAAGGAAAGGACGGAGAGGCTGCCGGTAGCAGTATTCTAAGAAAGAACGATACAGTGTTCATACATGAGAGATTCAAACTCAAGTCCTACAACAAAAATTATTTTTAAAAAAACCTGTTTGGTATTGTGGGATGCTTCCAACTCTCAAAAATGTTTTATTGAGTTGTACCATCACTGAGATTGTGTTCTGAAAACCATCAGCTTATGAAAGTCATGGAAATTGGATGGTTTTCCTGGAAAGAAATGCATTTGCTTTAATTCGTTTTTAGCATTTCCCACTGTAGGACACTCATTTAATTCTTTTGACTTTTCAGTGAATTCACACACAGGTTAGAAAGTTTTCTTTCATTTTTCGTTGTTTTCTCTGCTTTATTTGTTGATATAAAAAAATCTTTTTTCTTGGACAATTTGGAATGATTTAGATGATCAGCTGTTGTTTTTGTCTTTTTATAGTATGTTTAAAGCTGAGTTTGTTTTATAAAAATATTGTTATACGTTTTGGAATATTCTGTGAGCTTTTGAATAAAAAATTGGCATACGTTTTGTAATGAACCATGAAAAGCATTTTTGAGGTTATTTTTAAAATGTATGACCAGTGAAGAACCTTTTCTCTTGCCTGATTGAAATGGCACAGAGTAAGGTACAAATGGTGGGATTCTACCTACACATGATGTTATTTTGAAGATACAGCCCATAATAGGACATTAGCTGGTAAATATTGATTCACACATCCAGAGAGGAGTGACAGGAGATCTTTTATTCTCTAAAATCTCTGTGGTTTTTGTGTTCAGATAAAATGGTGGGGATGTACGTAATTTATACACTACACTACCCTCGTACCACTGCCTGCAGGGACAAGCTTTGTTGTCTTTTTGGTAGCAAGGAGATAAGCAAGTAAACACGCACTTAACCCGCACTGCAATTTAAGCTCTCAAAACATTTTATTAGTGGGCTTTCTGTATTAAAACCTCCAATCAGAATTTCCATCAGTGACGCACTAATCCATATCTTAAATCTAACTGCGTTATTTAATTCTGCCCGAAGCAGGGAAAGTTTAGAACAAAGGGAAAAACTCAAAACTGAGGCAAGCAAATCCTTACGGGAAAATGCCCACCACAAGGTCACAGACTAATGTCGCTGATCCACATAAGGAAGCTGGACCTGACGTGAGAAATGTAAAAGAGCTTGAATTAACATTTAACAGCAGTGTGCAAGGAAAAATCATGACATTTTTCCATCGGGAGGCAGAAGGATGTCAGGAGCGCAGGAATGATGGGAACGACATTCAAACACATCAAGAGGAGATGGAGCTTTGCATACGGAAAATCTCAATTGCTCCTGTACGGAATACGTAATATAGATAACAATTATGTACTGAATTATGTTACTCTTTGGAAGACACTTTACAACCTCGTGCACCAAAAGTAACAACTGGCACAGAGCCCGCATTGACAACAATGCAGGTAGCGGCAGCCCCTCCGCCTTCTCTCTCACCACCTACTGTGTCAGTACACATGCAAAGAATGTCAGCAGCTCCAGTGTTGTACTTAGACTCCGATGAGAGTGCAAGCATGCGGGGTACTAGACAATGAAATCACACATCCCACAGTAACTCAAGTAATGCTGGCTCTAATGTGAGCCCTGGAGCACTACACTTCTCTGTCAAGATACTATTGAAACGGTGTGGTATTATCCATCAGGAGGTTAATCTCCAGGGAGCTGTGATTGCAAAACTCACAGAGCTACTCAAAGTTAAAACAGCAGTTAACGCTGGCGTACCATTAAATAAAATGTAGACTACAAATGTAGTACTTGTGAGCCCGAGTCAGGTCCCGCAGGGACGCGACTGAGGGGGTGCAAAGAGAGGATGAGTAGACATCATTCCAGACACGCAAACGGAGGCGGTTGGCAAAGCACTGCATGAATAGAGGGGTTGGGTTAGCTACAGATACCAACTCCCCTGAATGTTTTACTCAAAACGATCCATTAAACTCCACCATTAACACCATTACATGTCCCAAATCACGGAAGAGTAGGAGGAGAGAGTCCAGATGCAAAAAAGGACTCAGAAGGGCCCAGGGACCCTGACCAGTTGGCTCTTAAAAGACAAAGACACAGAGCTCATTGAAGAATCAGGAGGAGATAAGAACTTAACCTCCTGTGATCAGGCCTCCTGTAGCCTTAGCTGTACAGGTAAAAGCCAGAGAGAACACAGTACAGGCTGGAATCTCCTCCACACAGAAGGAGTAGATAGCTACAATGGTGGAGGCTAAGCGGCCCTTGGATGCGAAGATTTTCACTATTGAGGATGATCAACCACACCAAATTCCTACGCATTCTCCACAAATTTCCTTTCTTAAGAGTATTAAACTCCTGTGATTTTGAGTTTGTGGAGCCCCTGGACTGCAATAATGGAGCAACCTCTGTATCCACTGGGATCTTCCTGAGATTGCTCATCAATCTACGTTGCTGGGTATGGACTGGATAAAGAGGTGTTAACAAAAAGGGTGGTGGGGTGTTGTAAAAAATGCCAGGGAGTAGTAAAGGTTGGATTAAATGTATTGAAAAGTAAGACTGTTGTTCATCTGGTACCATTGAATGAAAATGAAAGAGGGTGGGAATGGTTAAAAAGTTTTCCCTCCATGCCAGGTGTAAAGACAAATGAATTGTTAAGGTAGCCTCTTGGAACACAAGAGGTCACACACATATGCTATCAGAGAAAGGCTCCCTGTGTATCCTATTAAAACACAACATCTTAATGTTACAGGAAACCTGGTTGACATCTACAATAAGCATTGATGGTTTTCAGTTATAGCAGGAATTTGCAAAAAAAAGGACCTCAGGGACTACCTTATGGAGGCCTCATAACTGGTGTTAGACACAACTAAAAATCTTATGTCATTTCCTTAAAGTCCACCAATGTTAATGTGTTGGCGGTAGAGGTTCACCTGCATGAAAGAGCCGTGAGTAGAAAATGTCTTATGGTAAAGGTTATGTACCTCCAGGAAGTTACATTTGGAGGAAATCCTTGTCTGTATCGACGATATTTGTACAGAATCAGTGGGGGAACCTACCCAGGAAGCAATCCTGGTGGGAGGTGACCTGAACGCCCCGTGTATAGACGATGCTGAATGTGCTGCCTATAAAAAATTTTGAGCAAGAGCTTCCTGCTGCAAAAACAGAGGAATCGGCAGGGCAAACCATGGGTGGCCTTTATAAAGGAGTGGGATTTGACCCTTATAAATGGAAAAACTAAGGGTGACTGCCCGGGGAAGGCAAGATGGAGAAACAGAGTAAGCAGGGCACTTTGGACTACCTTTTTGGTAGTGATGCAGTACTAGAAAAAGTGCTTGAGCTCAACATCAAATTCTGTGATAACAGTGATCAAGCTATGCTTTCTCTGTCTCTAAAAAACAACTTTAAGAAATGTAATCCCACGCTTAATGGCGAACTTGACCTTAATCATGTGGGTAAGTGCATTTATTGGTCAGTAGATAATCTTAACAAGTTCACAAATGCACCCTTGCGCAATGCTCTCTTCGAAACTGACATGCTTACCAGCCTCATGGATGACAAATTAGAAGACTGGTTTAAGCAGGTTGCTGATGGGGCAGGAGCATACAAAGGAAATCATTTGGCTATCTCAGACAGTGATCCAGGATGCCAAGCGTAAGCTTAGAAGTGCGTTGAGAAAAATGAGAAACTCGCTTGATACTATACCGGGTAAGAACAGAAAAATGTGGGTATTGCAACTGGCTCAGGCGCTGGAAGCTGTCCATCAAGAACACCTTTTTCGTGCCTTGAAACACTTGTCTATAGGCGCGTTATAAATGCTATATCATGTCATATAACGCACAGAGGCAGCGAATGCCTGGGGTACTCAGAAGTCGCAATACTCAGTCTATATGGCAAATATGAACAGAAGCCAAGGGAAACAAACATGAGGATAGTTGAGGGGAGGAAGGATAGCTCAGGGGCAATGAGCTTGTCTTGGAAGCAAGACAACACAGCGCAACAAAGGTTTGAATCCCAAACCCGTGCTAAGAAACCACTTGCTCGTATAAAGCACATTATAAACGAACAATAAAAAAATAAAAAAAATAAAAAAAATGTATTAAAGAGGAAGTTTGGGTGAGTCACATAAGAAAGTCCAAAGACTCTGGCATACATCCTCCTTTAGCTCATCCTAATGTAGAAGAGCAGTGGCCAATTAAGTTCACTCATGAGTCTAAGTTGCAGCTATTGAGAAGTGCAAGAGCAAGAGCTCCAGTGCCCCATGACCCAACGGCCTGGCTAATATAGTACTCAAGAAGGCACCAGATCAATGAGCTAAGATACTCATCTATTTGAAAGAGTCTGTATCGACCACCAAATCCTGTCCTCATGGCAGCAGTCTATTCTGGTACGTGTCTTTAAGAAAAGTGACAGAAATATATCAGAACATTATAGACTGCTGTCCATGTTGAATGTAACGGGGAAGCTCCTTTGTAAGTACGTACATGGGTGAAGGCAGGGGAAGTCCTCTATGCATATCAGATGGGCTTTCACCCAGGTTCCTCTAACAGGTTCATCCACTTTACACAACATAAGATTGTTGGATAGCTTTATGAAGGGGGCCTCCGGTAGAGGTAGACCTCTGTTATATGTGACTTATGTTCATTTTCAGTCTGCATACTGGGCATGGGGTGCCCAGGTTGGTTGGTATTCACAATTCAACTACTCCACAAGAATACCAAAGCCTGTGTGCGACTGGACAACGGAGGTGGAATGGCTGCATAGATTTTGCTACAAGGGGAAGTCAAGCAAGGTTGTGTGCTGGCTCCCCGGTTGTGTAACCTGTCTTTAGCAGATCTACCACCACGGCTGCTGGCTAAACTGAGCTGTCCCGTTAAATTGGGGTTAGCGCATGTGGCAAGTATGTTCTGTGCAAATGATCTGGTGATCTTTGATCGCACTTATAGGGGCATGAAATGTATGTTGAACGAGCGCCATGCTTTCTCAGTAGAAAACAAATTGGTTACAAATCTAACTAAGACCAAAGTATGTTGGTTGTGGGTAAAAAGGTACACAACATGGAAATGACCACAACACAAGGCAGCATTGAGTGTGTTAACTGTTACACTTACCTACATCAGCTTACGTACCTTTGCTGTAAATTCGCCAGGCAGACAGCCGGATATACTATCTAAGGGGAACGAGCACTAAACAAACAGTGCTTTTGTCACTCTGAAAATGGGAGATGTGACCTGGCTGAATCGATTGGAGGGATTTTTTGTGCACCCAAACTTATATCGCTTTTTAACTACCTGTAACTGCATGTTTTGATGTAGGACCCCGTACCATGAGGCGTGGCTCTCCAAATTGTGCACCCAAACCTATGGTGCTTTTTACCTACCTGTAACTGCATGTTTTGATGTAGCACCCCATACCATGAGGTAAAGCTCTCCTGGGCAAGTGTCCTGTAACCAATGTAAGCTACCTCTGCAAGCTATTACCCTGAGCTAATCATGCAATGACCGTAACCTTCTGCCGCTGGAAGCAACCATTGTAACCAACTTTCTTAAGCTAAAAGCGCCTAAATGCCTCTGGGTTTTGTGCGCTATACAAATGTCAACATAAATAAATAACTGGTGTTAAAATTGCCCCCTTTGACACCAATGGAGTATCTGAGACTTTGTGTCTTGTCTCTTTAAGTACCCAATTGCTGAAAAAGAGATGAGAACTCTATGTTAAATCTAAGACTGCTCTAGTGTTTCCCTTATTAAAGGCTATATGGGGAAGTTACAATTTTGAATGTAGATGCCACGGGACAAATGTTGAGGACTTGAATATGGAATTCTTCAAATGCATCCCGTAATCAGAAAATTGGAAAAACGTTGATGAAAAAAAATAATTCCTCCAAAAAAAGGTTAATCTGTGGTACTGGAACAAAAACTATACCCACTTATCCATCATGCGGAATTATAACAATATGTTAAAAGTGGCCCAAAGATACATGAAAACGCAGACCTACCTACTTCAAAGCCAGAGCCTCGCAGTATTAAATCTTATGTTTGCTCTGGCTGTATTGTCGCATGTGCAACTTGTAAAACCAACCTAAATCAGCAAAACACGTATTCACTGAATGCAAGAAACTGAGAACAGTTTATGTGTGCATTTCTGACAAATGTATTCACAGTTACAACATGATAAAGACTGAGGATTTTTGGACTTATTGCCACAACCCGGGGTCTGATTCATTGCATATTGCACTTTTTTTGTTCTTGGTTACAGGCAGAAAAGCATTTTATAGGCTTGAACTTATAGGGGCTGGATGCGTAAGATGGTGAAGCTCAAGACGTATGTCCTTGGTGGTGGCGACTTCAAACTACCAGGCGCCAATCTTGAACTTTTAATCTCTAACCTTTATGGTAAACTGTGTGATTGCACAGCACAACATTTATGATGAAATGTAACATTGCATATGAATGTTTGTATGTTTTAATTCTTTATTAGGATCAACTGAGTATTTTGATAGTCTTGTGATGTGTTATTGTACCTAAACAGGAATGATGAAATTGGCTTGGAAATGAAATTGTATTTGCATGAAATTTGCTTTGTTTTAAATGTATGGTGTTAATTTTTGTTAATGTTTTTTTTATAAACTGAAAAACAAATACTATTAATAAATACATAACTAAATACATAATGAATCAAACAGCAGCGTTTGGCCTAGCAGGTAAAATAGCAAACCTCTTCCAACAACCTACATGAAATGTGGTTATGGCTTGCTCCAAGGAAATGAAACACGATGCCTTAAAAGCTGAACAACAAACATTATGACTCTGCTTAGACCTTTTGTTCTGGGAACAGGCCTTCATAAGCAAAACACATGGTACTCTTAACAACCCAACCATTGATCCTACCCAAATGTCTTAGAAAATGAAAAGTATTGATTCTGAGCAGTGGTCCTCTCTCAAGTAGCCATAGTCCCCCATCTCCAGGTGGGTGGAAACATCAAACCTTTGGTACTAAATGCCTGACACAAGCGGCAGCCAGATCCTGAAATCATTCAGGGGGGGTGGGACTGAATCACAAATGTCACTGCCCGCTATGTACTTGAAAGGACTTTTGCCATGACAGCCCGGCCCCTCTACTTCATAAACGCCCCAGTCCTAAGCTCTATAAGGAAGTGATACCAGATGTTCTGTTACTGGATAGAGAGACTGCAGATGCCCTGTAATATTTTGAAAATTAGAAGAAAAAATGCCTATGCAACTTTTACATTTGCAATCCCTTTATTGCTTGTAACCTCTGAGCAAAATCCCATAAGGAGTTCCTTTTTTTAAACTGTGCCGGGTGAAACATTCTATCAGCTGAATGTAAAACAATATTTTTTATATTATCTCCATTATGTAAATTAGATGAATGCAGATATTTTCATGCAGAAATGGTGCACACTTCTCATTTATATATATCAGTGTTGATGGAGAGCCTGTTATTCTGATCTGGAAATGGATGTTGTGTGTAAAAGTATAAGAGGTTAAAAAGCCAAACTTTGTAGCACACCGATCTCATGCCATGATGAGATGAAAATGGCATTATTTGTTGTGTCTGAGCAAGAGCAACCGATGAACCAATTAATAACATGATCATATGTGAGGAACATGGTGTTTTAGTATGTAATAAATGTTTAATGTAGAAATCTCCAAGATGACATCACATCAAATAGGAAGGAAGTAGGTTTGGAAGTTACTCCTATCAAACTTCCCATTTTCATGAATAGCCCAATGAGTACGGAAAGGATGGTTTTATGTGATGTCAATTTTGGAACAGTGTCGAATCAGATACATTGACCACTTTGATTAGCAAAATTATACCCACCTCTGAAGGGTTACGTTTATAATCTATAAAAAGTTCAAACCCATAGATCACAGACACTCACTCGTTCATTTATTGACTGGCAGAAGGAGAAAAAGAAGAATTGATAACAGCAGAAAGGAATAGGGAATATATTGATTTCCTTTGAACCCATTTTTAGATTACTAACGGCACACTGTAAGAAAGGCCTATTTGGAGTTAAACATCTAGGCCTTCTTCAGTGGAAGAGACAACAGACATGCCCAAAACAGATAGAAGGGAACCAGACTGTGGAGGCAAGCTGATCCTATCTTAATTTCTGATGCCCACCAGTTCTAAGAGGGAGCGAGTTGAACCATTCCTTAAAAGGGGGCTCACCTATCTGGGAGACAGCCAAAAGAAATTCTTACATAAGCATATTGTCAAGGGGAAAATACTCCAATGGAGAATACATTAAATCCAGACCCCTGTCCTTTGTAAGTCCTGAGGGTAGGAGATATATCATTTGACTCTATACATGGTGGGAAATTAGTAATTGTTTCAGAGGTGTAAGCACTTCTGGAAACCTTAGATTTGATAGAATAGAACCCAATGGTGTATATATTGGAAAACCCGGTTTTCAAGTGCAGACTAAGAGATCAATGAAATCTATCTTTGCACATTCCTCGAAGGGTATGGAAATTGAAGTCATTAATGGTTACATTACCAAGCAGAGTCATGTTACTTGGTGTTGCCCTTCTCAAGGAAAAGGGGGAAAGGGTTATTAACTGCTAGCCATTTCCCATCATTAAGTTGCCCATTGAAATTGAAAAATGTACCCTTTTACACGGTAAAGCAATAGTAACACCACTGAAGGGAATTTAGTAAACATACTTTAAACATACATTTTACTTTTGCAAGCAATTTACAGAAGGGTGTGTTAAGCAGCCTGTCTTTTAAATAGAGTTTCTGGAATGATGTTTGGGATACTCACAATTCTATTAATGGCGTTTATGTTTATTCCAAATAAAGAAATGTAGATGTTCTGATTGAATTTGCCTTTCAACTAATGAAAGCTTTATCCTGGATTCACATTCATTTTAACACATGGTGAATGGGTGCGCAAGATAAATCAAATGTACATGTGGTGATGCATATTTTTTTCAAAAGTCCCCATTCATGTAAACGTACTATAGAAAAGTGATGCAACCAGTGTACTGATCATTCTTCATTGAAGTTGGAATTTCTTAGATACATAACATGCTGATATTCAAATTGATTCATTTATTTCTATTTTATTGATAAATAGACCTTTTGTGCCACCCTGTGCGCGTCTTGTCCTGCAAGGGGATGGAGGCAGTAGGGAATCAAATTGCAAAATTGGGGATCCCAGGCTCATAAAAAGAATGTTGTTTAACAAACACAAATTGTGTGCATCTGTTTTGGTGTAAGTGGATAATTCCCCAATGGCTGCCAAAGCCAAAATACTGGTTGCTGACAGAGACACGACCAGGGAATAAAAACATAGATTTCTTGTTTTTTTATAGTAAAAGTAGAATGAGAGAAGCAGTGACAGAGGCATCCCCAAAAGTGTCTTTGGCCTGGTATTTGGAGATGAACATCACGGATGACATGAGGGCACATTGTCCTTACAGAGGTATACAGGGACACAGATGTTCCTGTGGCTGGATCCTCTCTGACAGTGCATTGGGAAATTAACATGATTCAGTAGGCAGGAGCATGGCAAAAAGAGTGAGCCTGACACAGCCTTCCGTACTATAATATGGTGGAGAAATAAAATCAGGCCATAATACCTAGAGGGCTTTGAAGGCGTTGATGATCTTGACCGTTCACCACGTCTCAAGTGATCCCTTGGACACCTTATCTGATCGAGCCCTCGAGGGCTCTCGATGGGGATCACGACATTCACTCGGGTATGAAAGCGTGTGTGTGTCTGGCCGAAACCGCTCCTTGCCAGCTTCCACAGAAGGTATGGACACAGCCCTGCCCCGTTTGTCAAAGATCTTAAGCATCTCCACACAGAAAGCTTCCCACTCTGCCGGTGTCGACTTCTTGGACAGGCATGTCACCCTCCCAGGGGTGCCGCCTGATGAAGACGACAAGGAAGGTGACCGGCGGTGCCTTCTCCTCGAGCGCTTCCACGAGGATGAAGAGTGGTGGAAACCACTACGAGACCTTGAACGCTTGGCCTTCTTCTGCCGAGGAGAGTCGCTCCTCGACTTGTCAGTTGAAGGCCCAGCAGGCTGGGATTTATGGGGTTTGGACACCTTGCCTACCTGAAGCTTCTCCTTTAGTTCCCGCAAGGCCTTTCCTGTCATGGATTGACACTTGGAGCACGTATCCGCCTAGTGGCCATCACCCAGGCACCACAGACAGACTCGATGCAGGTCCATAATGGACATTTTGGAACCGCAGTCCTTGTATTTCTTGAACCTCAGTTGAGCTACTTCTACCCCTTTCTCCAATAGATTTAAAATTCACACCTTCACTAGACCTCTTAGAAGTCATCAGACCAAACTATTAACCATTCCTTCCTACAAAAAGGAGAGAAAAAGGTGGCCGTTTGTTCTCAGTCCAGGCTGTAAAGATCTGGACATCTTTACCCCTCTTTCTATGCAATAAATCCAATCTGCTAACATTCAGGAAACAACTGAAAACCTTCGCCTTTAATCAGAACTAATGCCATGTTTCATCTGTGATCCTTTTTGCACTCATATATGCTAACTCCAAGATGCCTTCGGATGGAACTTGCGCTTTTTCAAAACTCCTATATCATAACATATAACATGGTGTGTCTTGCTGGTTGTCACATGTGCACAGTTCTCTAGCTATCAGGTTCCACACAACTAAATTAAGCATCAGATTCTGAAAGAAAAATTTAACAGGGCAAATGTTCAATCCTAATCTTTGTCGCATATGTGATTTTTCAGAAATGGTTGAAATAACTGAGTAAGACATGTAATGTAGGTCCATCCCTTTTGAATAAATGGATGTCTAGACAGAGATATGGGATACATACTTTTTTGTTTAGGTAAATTCTGCAGGCACAGTTTAAGGGAACAGTATACACAGAAACAGCACCATGTTTATATGAAAACATGATTTATAACATGTGTTTATTGAGTTCATCAGTAAAACATAATACATAGTGTATTTGCAGCAGACAACAAATGATGCTGAAAAGAAGAACAGAAGAGCTAAGAAAAATAGAAAAAGGAACTATCCATATCTAGTGTACCAGATTAATAACAGCCAATTGATACACACAGCAAATTTCGAAAATCAAAGAAACCACAAAAACATATGTCTGGAGGAAAAAGATCTCCTGTACAGCTCACTAACACCAACTGGCCAAGTTCACAGCTAGACACTAAACGAAAAGAGCAAACAATAAAAAAGCAAGAATGATCTCATCGAGACATCAGATTGGGTGATTGCAAAGCTGCATCCACACATGTATCCCAACCGATATACACCGCCCCTGATTCCTTATATCTTTGTGCTGCTACACATTTTATTGCACTCTTAGACCAGACCTCTGTGATAAAATTGCTGATTTATTCCATTGTTGAGCAATTTGTTGAGGGCCAACACCAACCCTAATATGACAAACTTAAATAACAATTAAATCTTTTTCTTCTTAGGTCCTCACCGAAGAAAGGACAATTTAATGGAAGGTCTTAGTGTACACATAGAGCGTCTCCTCAACACTCCAACAACTCGATTCCAGAAGATTTACAGCAGTAGTCAATTCCACGACATGCAAAGGAAGGATTGGATTTGGGGTGGGAGATGTCTGCTGGAGGCATTTCTAATGTACCAACTGAAAGAACCTACTCTGAGACAGGTTTTTTGAATAAGTTCATGCCGTCTGCCATTGAGCATCTCCCTGGGCATCTCCCAGATCCATTTCATACTTTCACCCACTCCAGTCATTGTTTTGATTGTCTTGGCAGCACATACTTTCAATAGCTTGGCAATGCCCCTGACTTCCATGCCCAGTGAAAATAATAGCACTAGTGACGGCATGAATTGGGGGCTCATCTGGAAATGAGGGCCATCTTTTTCTGTGTTGGGTGGCCAACCAAGCTTAAGATAATAAGAATGATCAGTCTACTTCAAGGTCCGAGCAGTGTATATAGGACCACATTAATTTGGATTTCTGTGTTAGTGTCCCAGTTTCTAATATTCTGATGTAGTCCATCATTTCCCTTTAGCTCTGGAGGCTTCTGAGCGCCAGATACGAAGTGCAAGAATGTACATGCATTTATGTCCCTCTGTTCCCATGTGCTTATTCCAAACCTGACGTACTGCTTGCAGATTACTAGACATCAGAACAATCTGTGCCTTGATCAATAGCGAAATACCAGAAGATTGGTTCCCAGCTGAGATATCAGGCGTTGACAGGAAGAAGGTGGCAGCAGTCCGACAGCGCAGGAAAGAGAGTGGAGTGCATGTAGGCGGGCACAGCAACAGGTAAGCAGGGGGCCGAGCCAGAAAAGGGCAGCCAAGGAACTGAAAAGACGTAGGCAGGAGCGAAGGCAGTAAAGCTAGCAAGGTGGCAGCAAGAGGGGACAGAACCAAGCTCAGCGATGCCGGAGCAGTAGTGGAGAGGAGAGAGGAACAAAGGATGCGGGTTGCAAAAACAGTAACAGCGTCAGTGCAGCAGAGAGCGAAGCAATGCAGCGAGCTTACAGTCGGGCTATCGTAAATACAGGCGGTTAGATGGGCTTGTCCCAGCGAAGCAACGCAGTCCTCGGCAGCCATCTTGGAAAACACTGGAACGCTTCCTTTAGTACCAGGCAAGGCATAAACAGAGCAGCATCTTGAAGGGGTTACAACTCTATAAATATGTCTCCTTCTCCACTGCTGCCAAAGAGACCATGAGTTGGAGGAAGTCCTAACACTAAGAACCACAATGGGCATTCTAATGTTTGCCGGTTGCTCATTGTTTTAAGTAGAATAGAACAGGAATAGAGACTCAGGAAGAGGGAGTCAAGCCCTCCCTCAAGAAGCAATGAGCAAGGAAGATGTGCCAAGTGAGAGGGGGCTGTAGATCGGCGTGCCCATGAGAGAGCCCCTTCCAGGAGGTTCTGTGAGCCTGGAGGACATCCAGCTTGGAGCGGAAGAAGATGGTGGCCAGAGACGCGAGGGTGGCTCAAGAGGCATCCCTTTTTGGTCTGCAAGTAGCAGACAGATCAGAGAGCTGGAGGAACAAAAGGCTGGTGGAGGCAAGCCACCGAACCACACGGTCATGGAGAGAGCCTCGAGCTGCCCAGCTACTACTGCTGCAGAGCCGGTGCAGAGCGCACAGAGCCTGCAGGAGAGGAAGAACGCAGGAAACTGAAGAGAGCAGCAGAAGCGCACTGACACCCGGCAGAGAAGACCCAACAACAAACCCGAAGGTGCCAGGGTTGTTGGGGGAAGCCCGAGAATTAGTGTCTGGGACCCAAACACAAGTGCAGAGACTGCCTTAAGGACCTTAAGCAAACTGGTTATTGGGGGTAGCCGAATAGGCAAGGGAAGCCTGAGAACCAGGGTTTGGGACCCAGACACATTGCAGAGACTGCCTTAAGTCAACTGAATAAGGAGATACCTGGCAGGGTAGTGAACCAGGTATTCCAGCTACAATTTACAGATTACCAAGAAGGGTGTAGGATCCACCACCACGAAATGAGGAGGACATCACTAACCCTCTCCTTCATCAGAGTACCTGGCAGGATAGTGAACCGGGTCTGCCACACGAAGAGGAGAGGATCACAAGCCCTTTGAGGAAGAATAAGTCAAAAAATCTTCCCAGCCACAGTACCTGCAGGATAGTGAACCAGGTCTATGGCAGAAGGATAAGAGAAATACATGGGTCTGGGACCCACACCCATAAGACTGGGAGTGAAGGTGAACTCAGGGGCCAACCAGGCAAGGAAGTCAGGGAAGCGGAGGCATTTCCACTGACATTGCGTACAGCCTGAAAAATGCTTGGGAGAAGCGAGTCATTCCCCCTAACCTTGGTGAACTGTGAAGCCAAAGAGACGCTTGGAGAAGTTGGATATACCTCCTGGTTTTGTGGGAAACCAAGCAGAAGAAGGCCCGGGGTAGGGAGTCATTCCTCTGGCACAATGCCGGTGTTGAGAATGAAAAACCTGGAGAAGTGAGACATTCTCGAGGATCCACAATTGTGAAGGAAACTATGGCCAACAATGATGTTTGATTTGGAACTTTACCTTTTCAATTGAAACTGAGAACTTTACATCATCACAAGCTGGAACGTTGTTTTATTGGAAAAGACCTGAGACCTGGGGAAGGGAGCCATTCCCTCAAGCAAAGTTCTCACTTGCGTTTGGAACTGTGGTTCATTGTTCAGAAGAAGGGTGTAATTCTTCTGGACCATGAAAATATACTTCCTCTTACGTATTAGTTACATGTTTTAGGCACAGAAGTAGGCATTTTGACACACTTTTATATTGACTTGGACATGCTGATCGATTCCTTAATTCCTTAATAGAGGGCAGGAAAACCCTCTTAGAGTTAGGGAGAGATAGGTTTCCTCTGTATTTTTACTAAATAAAAGTTTATGCTAACAAGCATGTCACTTGTGTTTCAGTCTCCTCCTCCTACACCCTTACACCACACAAATGGCGGCAATGTCCGGTTCAACTATCAGGAAGTTGAATAGATATCCCAGGCAAGGGAGGACAGATATAGTCTTGACCTGGACTGTCATGAGAAATCCAGTCAAGCAGGTCATGATTTAATATAAAACCAACATCATCTCTCTCTTTCTCTTTCTCTCTTTCTCTTTCTCTCTCTCTCTCGCGCTCTCTCTCTCAAACACTCAAACACACGCTGATTGCCCAATGGAATGTTTGCCTGCGGGGCGACACTTCTGGACATTAACAGGCATAGCTGGTAGACTCATCTGTAGAAAAAAGTCAGCTTCTGCACTCAAAAAATAAATGACTGCCAGTAACTGGAGTCGGGTCGTCTAAGCCTGCCAGGAGAGTCTACTGACAAAGGGAAGCAGGAGTATATGACGTAATTCCGGTCCTTGGGTACTTAATGACCGAGGGAGGGCACACCACTATTTGAGTACTTGTGAGCTCTGCAACCGATTTGCAATTTAGGACCTATTTATAATTAGTGTAAGTTTGGGAAGACGTGTGTGAATCTTCTGGGTGAGTGGAATCACTAAATTGATTGGTTTACATTACACTATAACCGAACAACACACATGAATTAGGCCATATTCCCAGAGATGGACAGTGTTATGTATTCACAAGTATTATGTTCCATCGTGATTTAGGAGAACATGAATTATACTCCATAGGATAAATATCCATACACAAATATACATTTCTATATATATTTTTGTAGAATTGTATGTAGCTTTCTTACCATTTCATTGAATTCATTATTGCCTAGATCAAGTCGTTCCAACTGCGTGAGTTTGCTCATTGACCTGCAACAGATGAAGAAATTACAATCAGCAAAGAGCTTCTTGTGTTTTGCTATTCTAGGAAAGCAATTTACTTTTTAATGAGGGTAACTTATAAATACATGCTTGTTTTGATGGAACGTTTTAAGTAGCTGAAAAATGCACATTACATGCTGTTCTGCACATCTCTTCCAAAAGCATCTCGGTTTGGTTCCCATTGTATCGGGATTAGACAGTGTGCGCGTGCGCGCCAAACTAGTTAACATACAAAATATAGTATCAGGAGAAACAATATCATAACAGTTAAGTGCCAGATCTATTCGGAGTTTGACGAGTGCAAACTCCATAACTTTGGCTTTTGTATAATGAAGCTGTGTTCTGTACCAGTGGCTATTGCACACACCATTTGCCAGCACCTGGCATCACATGCCTAGGTAGTTGCACAGAATGCAGTGTATATTGCCATCATATGCCCAGATAATTACATTGTTTTTCCAGAGACAGACATATACCCATTTGTTGCCTCCATATGCCAGGGTTTTCCCAATATGGCCAGGTACATGTAACATGGGACAGGTTTTCCCATTCAATTTCAAAGCACCCCCACCATTTGCCACCTATTCTAACTCTATATTGAGGAGGCTACTGGTCACATGATCTAAACCCCACCCACTGACTTTGCCCTACCCCTTCCATTACTTTTAGATCAAGGGTGTCTCTCACCCAGGTGTCCAAAGCGAAGGGCAGACGAAGAAAAGGGCAATTCCTGTTTGGACCAGAAGGACACAGAACCCCTGCTCCTCTAACCTCAGGTAAGCTCCTACAAATATGTGTTTCACTCCTCTCTCCCAACAGCCCACCCTGACCATCTCCACTGATAGCCACCCTCGCAGTTCACCAGCAACATCATGGACACCGGATCACAGCAATCTCAATTGAATCACCATAGACCCCATCGGCACTCCATAATCCGCAACTACAAGAAAAAATCCTCTCAGAAAACAACCATGCAGCAGACATTGCCGACCTCATTCCCACACATGACTTGGACATCATTGTCATTGTCGAGAACTGGGTGATATCCACCTCCACCCACATCCTAGATCTCCTCATCGACAGCTCCAGACTACTACAATGAGACAACCTAAACAAGATCGCCGGAGGCCTTGCCATCATTCACACGGCATCATGGCCATGCACCCAACTGGGCGTTGCCACCACTGGCTCTTTTGAAAACCTTTCCTGCCACTTCCTGTTCTCCCCAATGGACACAGTTACTTTTCACCTAATTTACAGACCACCCAAGCCAAACACCTCCTTCATCGAAGACTTCATGGACCTGGTCACCACCATGTCTCGTACACATGCCAACATCTTACTCAGTGACTTCAACATCCCTGGTGCCCCATTCAATGAGACAAGATTCTCCCATGCCTTCTCAACACTCATGCATTACATGAAAGACTCAACTCACCGGAAAGGAAATATCCTCAACCTCATCATCACCATCCCAGCTCTCCAATCGTGCCCAACTGGCCAGACAATCTGGCAATCCCCTTTGACATTAGTCACACCACACTAGTCAAGCAAACCCATCAAAGACCCAACAAGAACTTCAAAGTGGAGGATGCCATGGAAGACCTTGCCAAACTCCACTTCACATGGGCTGATCTACCCATGATGGACCAGGATGGCAGCTCGCTCCTCCAAGAACTCAACACCACCTTCAGAACCAACATCAACTGCCATGCCCCAGGGAAACAACGCATACTCAAGTATAAACCTTCTGCGCCATGGTAAAATCAAGAACACATCTTCAAAAAATGATCCTTAAGAAAACAAGCCAAGATTTGGCGAAAATTCTGCTGCGCATCTGTCTTCTCCTCTGCAACCCTTCGGAATCCCTGCCCTGTATGGAGGCACCAACAGTGGAGTGCGTAATGTGTGTAGCACCCTCTACTCTGCTCATTCCCTGCAGTGCTCCTCGGTCAACTGACAAGACTAGGGTGTTTTGGTGCTGTGTCGAGAAAGGGGTAAGTAGGCATACCACACACCTCTCCTACTCCCTTTTACTGACAGGAGAGAGCACATCATCATAGAGGTGCTTGGAACATTGGACTGAGCATTCTTACCCTACGAAAATGGTTAAGGGAGACCTTATATTCATGGGTGGGAAGCAATAGCATTCCTAGTAGCCATGTGCTGCAGGCAACTTTTAAAACAAAGGATTGTAATTGCATCATTGCTATTAGAGCCATTATCTTAAATATCCAACACCCCAATAGTGAAACTGAGTAATTAGTCAGATTTTCCAGCACAACCTCTTTAGACGATGGGGCTTGGCAGCTTGCATTTGTGGTAGTTTAAAATATTGGTTAGCTCAGAGTTGCATTTTACAATACATAAGACCATTTCGAGACTTGCTGATATACGGATGTTGCTGTTATTTGAGCTACTGTTTGACAGCACTACTCCCACGCCTTGTATTCAAAATCCATACGTTTGCTAATTCATGTGCAGGTTACTTTTAAGCATAACTGTTCTGCAGTATGTGCCATACTTTGCAGTTGTTCCCTTGCCGTACTGAGCAGGGCAGCTGAATGCTGTTAAAGACGCATGATAAACCCAGACGGGATGCCATGTACCTGCTTAGCGCTGGACAGCGTCTGTATACATGTCTGATGTATTGATGGGACACCTTAAACATTTCTTATCCGCAGCTGAGAAACAAGGTGGGTACATTTGGCGTGCTGTGCTTTTTGTTCCCAACCTTCTGTGATTTTGCATAACATTTCACATGATGTACTTGCACGTTTAGATTTTCCCTCCGCCATTTTAAGTTCTTTACAATCTATTTGCTGCTTGCACCTTTTGAGTGGCCAGAGACCTCCGAAATGTGGGGCAGGATTGGCAAAGTCGTGCTTGCTTGTAAACATGATTTGATCTGTGGGAACATGATCTGTGGGAACATGATCTGTGGGAACTCTGAGAATAATGCTTCTAATTTTGTAAAATGATGCTTCTTTTAACCTTTGCATCTCCGGAGGAAAACTCCAGAATTTTTAAAATAGTTCTAAAATTGCACATAATGTGTCTTTGCACGTGAAAGCTTGTGTGTGAAAAGTGCTTTGCACCGTGTATGTGTGTGATGATTAAAAAGAACAGCCGTGAGAAAAAATGTAAAAGGAAACAGGGTTCTGTCTGCTTTGCATAAGAAGGAGCATTTTGAGAAAACAAGAATGGCTGCAGATGCTTTATATCTGACAAACATGACAGTGGCAAAAGGCTTGTATGACTAAATCACCAAATACATAATGAACATTGGTGTTTGTGCTCATTTCTTTCTTTTTACCAAACGTTACCCTAACAATAAAGCTTATGTAAATATCACCCACATATATAATTTTGGCAGCGAAAGATCTCGATGTGAAAGTGTATGACTACTAATCATTTACAGACTGATTCATGGAATTATTTGCGTGAAAAACGCAGATTTGCGCACCTTTGTGTCTGAAAATCGTTGTTTGAAGTATGGGGATTTTCGGGCAGAAAGGCGCGCAAATTGCGTTTTTCACGCAAATAATTCCATGAATCAGGCAGTTAATCTTGTGAACTTGGGCCTATTGTTTTCTGAGTGGGTTCCCCTCTTCACAAGAGGGCCAAAAGGCATTACAGGTCTGTGGGAAGATAGAACTCGCCTGTGTGGGCTGCTGCCTGCGCTCTGCTCCATATGGGGGCAGAATGGCTGTCAGCGTGTTGGTGTGTAGGCCTCACTCAGAGAAATAATCTTAACTTTCATTTTTTTTAAAGGACTAATCGTAAACAAACTGTAAATAAACATGCAGTTCTTGTGGCAAACTGCCGCCAAACACCACAGCCTACTTGAAATACACCACTCCTCTATGTTGATGACTTTCGGAACAGATTCTCAAACATGATTGCAAATGAAAGGAGCGCAGATGTGGTTCCTCCGTTTGCATACGCTAATGCATGACAGGCACCCAGCGCAATTTACCGAGATCCTGTTTATGTGAAATGACTGGGGGAAAATGAATTTCTGCTCCCGTTTGGGGGATGGAAATGCTAGTGTGACATCTGCGGTTTAATCCACTGCTGTCACACTTCAAATACAAACAATGACAGCGTCAGAAGAGACCTTGACATGATTTTCACCTTTCCCAGCGTCTGGTTTAAACCGGCGCAGGGGGAAGACCCTCATTTCTGCACATTTAAAAGCGCATCCCGTGTATTAATTCGGGATACACTTTCAAATGTGCTGAAATGCCCTCTTTTTTTAGAAAAATATCTTGGGTAAACCCACCCCCTGCTCATGGTTCGGCTCTTGGTAGTGGCCCTTTTGGCCAGCACCCCCACTTGGAAAATTGTTCCAGCACCGATATCCGGTGTTGTACGTGCTGCCCGTGTCGGCCACCATGGAAATTTAAAAGGGGCTCTTTTTAAGCTGCTTTTCTTTGTCCCCTGGCAGCCACCGTTCTTTCCTTCGTTCAGAGCAATGCAATTCAGCGGCTTAAAGAGTGACATGCAAATCATCAGCCTAGTTAGGCCAATCCATTGCTCTCTCTAGTAAGCAAATCACTTTCACTGCCGTGTTATTCCCAATCAATAAGGCTATCAGTCTCAGGTTAATAATGAATGTGAAGAAACTGTTCCAAAGAGCACATTCAAGCACACGCAGAAGTGAACACACCACGCTGCACTGCACATCAATCTCAACATACGCACCTTTCTAAGATCAATCAGCCAACCTGGCTCCAATGTCAGTAAAAAGAGACATTACATCTATGACACACAATCATCCCAACTGCACACATGATCAATTACAGCCACGCCAAGTCCTTTTCAAGAACAAAAGGTTCCCACATGCAAAGTTAGTGATATGATTACAATTAAAAGCATTTCAACCAGCCACTAGCTCCCTCACTACTACTTAATACGACAAGGAACCATGGTCAAAGGCCTAATAAACGGCTACCTATTGTCAAGCTTACATTACAGCCTAAATCCTCATCTAATGCTAAAATGTTTAATCAATCTTTAAATGTTCCTCATGCAACACCTGTCTCAGTTAATGACGCCTTTAGTTACCTCCGATTACCCACATTGCATCCAGGCGATGACTTCCTGGGTTTCACTGCCACAGTACTATCCAGTGATGCAATATTCACTGGGGGTCATTACGACCCAGGCGGTAAGTACGCCAACTTTACCACCATGGTGTAAACTATGTGTACACCATGGTGGATGGCGGATTTACCGCCCCATTCCAAGGTGAGTGAGGCGGTAAATCCCCATTTCCCATTTTACCCTTCCCCATTCCCATTTTTGCCACATAGGGCATAATGGGAGTGGGGAAGGCGCTAATTACGCCACCATAAATCACGGTGGCGTAATTAACACCAAGGCGGTTTAGCGCCATGGATTTTAACGGCTGCTAAAAGCAGCCGTTAATATCGGAATCAGGCGTTAAGGGTTAACGACGGCGTTAACCCTTAACACCTGAGTTGTAATGAGGCCCACTGCTTTGATATATGAGTCACCTCTTTCCAGTATCCAGTGCTGTGCCTTATGCAAGTGCTTAGTGCCAGTATAGTTGCTGTGTGTTGGCCAGGTAATTCTGAAAGAAGCTTCTAACCCCCATACTGCATAGTGCCTATTTGTTAATTGATCTATCTCCACTTTGTCCTGCACCATGATTTCAGCCTTCTACTTCAGCCACAAAATGACACCTCCTACCATTGGCATCTCATTGCAAGTTTTTAATATCCCAGAAAGGTCATAGGTCATCTAATGGTATGCCCCTTGCCTTTTCTGGGATGAATGAAGCAATGGGTGGTTAGACATAGACACTCCAGTAGCCCTGCTTCTCTGGTAATCAGAACACTCCCAGGATCCCTCTCTCCTTCGGAAAGATCTCACATTGATGGCTTCCTGCTGCATAGCTACACTGTTCTTTTTCTCCTCCGTCGCATCTAGCGAGCTAGGCGTTCACCAGGACCTTTCTACTTCTCCAGCTTTCAAGCCCTCTATTCTTTGCATGGGCATGTTGCAAATTTCCAATGGATATACAAATAACTCACAGGAAGCTCTTAGCATGCATTTGATCATCCTAGCGAACAGGGCATAACTTGACTACTCCTCATAATAAAGGGCCACTATCATCAATATGCTATCAAGGGTCTGATTTACAAAAATCTTTTGAATGGGACTTTCCCATTGAATCAGATCAGGCCTTAAATCTTTTTAAATTGAAAATACTCAGAAGTGAGAAAAATGTAGAAAATAGCTGGAATGTTGTTATTTAAATATATACACCAGTACATTGTTAAGCTGAAATGTGTAGGACACAGTTTAGGAAAAGTTAAAAGTGGTACACATATGCCCTGGTCTGCCTGATTTACATTTTCAAACCACACCGGTTCTGCAGGCGGGTTTAAAGATTCATGATGCTCTCCAGATGTTTTCGTTTTCTTGCTTAATTGAAAGAAATCTTGCAGATTTTCACTTTCCCAAAGGCTTTTTCTGGAAGTTCAGGTCTAGTTTTCTTTTGGCTGCAACAGTGCATTTTGACCAGTGATAGGCTCGTGGGGCCTTTCTGCAAAATGTCTGTATGACATTCGCAATGATCTGCTGCACTGTGATTGTCTACTTTTGCGAAAAAATAAACACGAGCACACATACAAAATATGAACACCCACTCAAGTCTGTACAATTATCCCTCCTAAGGCCCTCCCCTTTACTCCTCGTTTGAAGGATGGAGCTATGAACGTTGTAAATTGACATATTCAGGCCGATTCATGGAATTAATGTGCACCGAAAATGGCAGCGCAAGCGTGAAAATCGCAGCGCAAGCGTGCCAAAGCCGCGCACATCGATTCATGGAAGTCAGTACGCGTGTAAATCCTGGGATGTGCGCTAAGATCGTGGGTGGCGCATGCGGACGCACACATCATTAAACGGCATGCGCTACGTGCACAGCGAAAGCGCACATAGCGTAGCGCACACAACAAAAGTGGGCGGAACACGGGGAGTAACACGCGGAATGGGGAACAACGCGTGAAAATGTGGGCATTACGAGGGAAGTACAGGAGGTAAATGCTCACAACGCCCACACGCGTGCCTACAACACGTATTCATGGAATCGAACAGGGGAAACGCATGTGCCAAAAAAGACGCGCTAATCTGGAAACACGTACGCCAGCAGGAAGCAGGTGTACGCGGCCCCGCGCAGCATAAGAGTGCACGAAAACAACAAACAATCTCAGACGCTACGATGAAAATACCGTTCCTCGCAGCAGTGGTCGTGGGACACCGCAGGAGGAGGATAGCCAAGCCCTGCATTTTTTCACCCAGGACCAGCCTTTTTGGGATGCCTGATGACCAGGTGTATGGGAGGTACAGGTTTCCACCACACATAATACTCCTGCACATACATGCATGTCAGATACTGAGTAATGTGACAACCCCACTAATGATACCCATCATCACCTCCCCAGGGGATAGTGCCTACCCTCTGAGCACCCACATGATGATGCCAATTCGGAACCCCACCACACCACCTGAGGTAAGATACAACACAGCCCATATTGCAACCCGGGGCATAGTGGAGCGCACATTCAGAGTGCTAAAGTCACGCTTTCGCTCCCTTGACCGCTCTGGAGGGCAGCTGCTATATGCGCCACCAGTAGTGTGCAGGATCATAGTGGCAGCATGTGTCCTGCACAACGTTGCAACCCGCCGGGGCCTGCGGGTGGACATGGTTGTGCCCCCACATCCCCAACCACATGCACGGCCGCTGCACATGGGAGGTGAAAGGGCACGTGGTGAGGCAGCCCGTACCCAGCTGGTGGCTAATTACTTCACCTAAAATCCTACCCCTGTGGAGTGCACACAGCCCTGGCACATACCAGCTGACAATCAATGATGATGACATAAGGGACAGTCAACTGTCACAACCATACCAGCCTGAGATTGGTCAACTGGAAGTGTTATATTGTGTGCATCCCTACCTACTTAAAGACAACCAATGCTGTGTCACAAAAAGACACACATTTATGCAGCATGAATGACTACCCCTTTGCAAAATACAACATGAAAATAGTGCCATGTCACCCAACCCCTCCCCATCTCAGCTACCCAACACACCATGGCCTGTCATGCAATGTGAAAGCAACCAAAGGAATGCACAAAACATGACACAAGTGTCACAAAGTGCACTGTCCCAAATGTAAACAGGCCACAGACAACATGCTCTCAGTAATCTATAAGAAACAGCACACGTGAACAAATACTTACCAGCAACACAAAACAGCAACACAGGATGAAACAGTGGCAAAATATGACAGTACAAAATCAAAGTAGTGCAAGTCTCACAACCTGACTAAGCCAGCACATCGACTCCTTCCAACTGCAGAGTGTTGCTGTCAAGCAAATGTGTCAGTGTACTGCATACAACATGAACTGCATCTGCAAAGGTGACAGCCTTGTGAAGACATGAAGAAGGTACATGTGAATAAGGAGAAAGACATGGATGCACAAGCACATATCAATACACCATGCAGTCTTCAATCCAACAACAATCCCCACTAGGGATGTACACACAGTTTTGATTACAGACTGCCCACACAGCTCATGGGAGTCCAATGTCACTGTGTAAGTTACTGTCACTTGGTCACACCCTTTGCAAGCCCATGGAAAGGGGAAGCAGGAGGGGTGTGATGTTGAGAAAAAAAAATACCTCCATGGGCTCATGGCCTGCATGGCTACGCTACTGTGGGAGAACTGCTGTTGCTCTGATCACCCTCTGCTGCTACATCAGGAGGTGGCCGTGCTATGGGAGGCAGCCCACGCAAAGCCCTGGTATGGTCCTCCATGGCAGCAAGCATGCGGGTGTGGAAGGTTTCGTTCTGGAGGATGATGGTACGGAGATCCCCATGCAGCACCTCACGGGTAGCCCGCATTTCTACCTGCATGGCATCGCATGATAAACGGACCTCCCCACGGGTTGCCTGGAGCTCTGCTGAGAGTGAACGTGTGAGCTGCTCCAGCTGCTGTTCTGACCTAAAATTTCGGGAAGCCTCAAGTTCACCCAGAGTCTCCCTGAGGAAGTGGTGTTCTAACCTCAGGGCTTCCCTGTGGCCCAGTGACTCTACAGATCGCACAGAGTCTCCAGTGCCGCCCGTCGGTCCCTGTTGGACGCCAACATGTCCTCCGTGTGTGATTGACAAATGGAGTCTGTTGCCTGCTATTGGAGCTCCATCTGCCTTTCAGGGGGGAGAATGGAAGTGGCCACCCTATCCATTGCCTTAGCCATCATTTCACACGATGCTCCCTGTTGTGCTGCTATACTGTACATGGAGTTTTCGCATACAGTATTGCCTGGTGGCGCACGGCCACCGCATCGGCGGGCACTACACCTGTTTGGGGCAAGGCGATCTGCACCTTGCTGTGCTGGCACTGCCTGAGGCTGCAGGACTGCATTCCCCCTTTGATCTGCTGGCCCAGGAACAGGAGCACATTTTGCGGCGTGTGACCCTGCATCCGTAACCGCCAAAGGCGGAGTTACCAACACTGACATCCCCATAGAGGGGTCTACCCCCGGTGCAGGTGGGTTGGACAGAACAGCATCCCTGCCGCAAACACTCACCTGCGACGGCACATATGTCACACTGTCCGATTCAGCACCTGAATCATAGAGCTCTGCGGAGGTGTACCCAGAGACACCCGTGGACAGTATGGTCTGCAGGAGGATTGGGTAACAGGCATGAGCACCATAACACACACATAGGCCTGACAAGCCAGAGATCCAGTACATGAATTACACATGTCCCACATGACTATAACCCTGGCATGCATGCAGTGCCAATGAGTTGGAAGGGGAGGCAAAAAGCAGACACTGAGGACTCCAAGATGGAAAAGCAACACATTTGCTGCATGCTGGATAGCACTGGCATCACACATTAGCCTGTGAGTGGCATCTCCAATACACATACATGACACATGCAAGCACACAGATGGCACGTATCATAGCCATGGTACATTTGACAAGTACATCCATATGTTAGTGAATGAGTACTGGCACCCATCCATGTGAGATAGACATGATGAGATGAAAAATGCAAAATAGTGTGACAAAATACGCATGTGCCACACACTGCAACACATCCAGTGTTTAATTATACAGGGATGGCAGGCAGATGGATGCATCAATGGTTGGTCACTTCAACATGACAGGAGACAACAGTCATGTTCCACATTCAAACAGGGCCCAAACATTAATGTGAGCAGGCCCTTACTCAATCAGCCTGAATGGTCAAATCATTCCCATAACAAGGTAATAAATGTGGGCCATTGTAGGGTGTAATCTATGACAGAAACATGTCACATATGTGGCATTAGGGCATTAAGATGTGTTGTAAAAATGGGAGGATTCAAGCAATCAGGCTGAATGAACACTGAACATTTTGAACAATGTTGTTGCAAGGGCAACTGCAGTAATGTGGTGCTAATTGTCAACTGTGGTCAGAAGGGATACTGTCATACCCAAATCCAAGGCCGGTGAATGGTTTGTAGGAAGCACATGGGTGACCCATACCACTCATGAGTACACATCCTCACCTGGCACACAATAAGAACACATCACCCAAGCAACATACACATGGATTACACACACATGCATGGGAACTCACCGGACAATGCTTCTTAATCTGGTAGGTCTCCCACGCCTTGGATCTGTTCCTCTGTGACGAAGGTTCCAGCAACAGACTCATGTTCAGTGAGTTGGTCGTCCTCTGGTGGAGACCCACCGCCAGTCACCAGAGTAGAGGCATGATTGGAAGCCAGCTTGTTCTTTGCTCTGCGTTTCAGGTCATTCCACCGCTTGTAGCAATCATCAGCTGTGCGCCTCACAAATCCAAGGGAACTAATGTGGTCCGCGATGGTCTGCCAGTGGGCCCTACGTTGAGCAGGCGTAGTCTTGCAGCCTGCAGTCACCACCATTTTGCGGCTTGAAGTGGGAGAATGGAAAACCAGACTCCCGTCCTTCACCTCTCGCGCTTGGCCTAGAGGGTCGCGGCCCAGACACCCGCCACGAGAAGAGTTTGCCCATTTACCAGATGACCAAATACCCTGGTACAGAAACATACGGATGTGTCCATCTGCCTGCCCAACAGCCCGCACTGGCCATGCCGACACCTGCGGCACGGACCAACTAGACTGAAATCTACACATCGTTAGAGATGCCATGACGACCTAGATAACGGGAAGCACCGCTGAACTATTATACACGCTGAACATTTCCACACCAATCTACACGAAGAACATACTCAGTGCTCTGACGTAGGCGACAGGCTTATTCACGGACGTGCATCTTTATTATTTTTACATAGGCTTTCAGAATGCAGAAACGCAAGACGCACCATGAGCTCATTTATAACGCTTGCTCACGCTTCTCTTGAAACCCGTTACCATCATGAGAGATATAATGGAAACACGATACTGGCCATGAAACTGTATGCCACTATAACCTAAAGCATCCATGCACTAAATGGATTACCCGTGCACCAGGCCCAAGTAGGCCTCAAGCAAGAGTTCCCGTGAACATTAACAAAGCAAAAGTCAGGTTGCTGAGCCTGCAGAAAGAACCCAGTGGAGCAACCAGCCAAGGTCGTAATGTTGCAAACCCACAGTCAAGAAACAAATCTTCAAAGGCACGATGTTGCAACCTCGCACTCCACGTACCAATGTTAAAATCATATCTGCAAATTAAACCAGACATACAGTGGAAAAACAATATTAATTGTGCAGAATTATGCCTCAAACACGGTCCCTCCCCACGTGACCAAGCCGAACCTGACGAGATGCCAAAACCCAGGAGAGAAAAGGCGTCTGGGTACCTCGCTACGAGACGCAGGCCGACACACTTGAAAGGCTCAATGGACACCTGCTACAGTGGGAACGGTCAGTCTCCCACCTATGAATAAATCCTCACATTGCCTGCACGTACCCATATTGAAACACTGTTGCAACCACAGGTGCACCGTGTGCTGGGAACAACGGTGATCCCAGGCTGGGGAGCTCACGGATGCACCAATCAGAACATGAGGTTCTTATCTCAGACGTCAGTAACGTTAGCCAATCCTCAGGGGTCTTCATGTAACAATTCTTATGTATCTAATTGTAGGGACAACCCAGATATACCACCTGACTACATCTTAACCACTAATATCATTCTCTATATGCGTACTATACTAACCCCACCACTCGAGCAACCAATCAAGAGTGGCGATAGGTTCTTTTGGTAACTTTTTGGAATGACGCAAGTAGCGCGTCATAATGTAGTAAAAAGGGCCTGCGAGCCCCACTATTGTGTGTGTGTCAGGACGAACGCGTACGCTCCTTGACCCATCCCTGCCGTTTGCATAATAAACGACAGAAGTTGCCTTGCTCCTTGTGTGTGCCTCATACTCTGTCTCGATCCGAGATATACACGGGAGGAGTTGGGGCCTCCCTGCCCGGAGGTCTGCGGACGGCCCGGCCGACCCCGGCAGAATCCCCCCCGACAAGTTGGAGGCACTGCTGAGATCTATTTAAGATCGACTTTTATTTTTTATTTTTCCAGGCACTCCCGTTGCGGGGAGGCCCGGCGGCGCGGCCCCCTCTGCCGTTGCCCCCTTCTGAGGACTACAGGACCATCGCGGAGCTGCGAGAGGACCGGACAGCGCAATCCGGATATTGGCCCTCGGGAGCCGGTTGAGAAGTATCCCGCCCGCGGTCGGCGAGTGTCCAGACGTGGTCCAGACGAGGGGAGGTGGCGAGCCGCTTGGAGGGGTGCACGCAGTCGAGCGGCCCTGCATCGAGGGAACTTGGTGAGCATGACACGCACAACAAGCAATGCGAAATTGTGAGGGAGGGGGCGGAAGTAAATAAGGGAGGAGGGAGGTATTGTAAAAAGGTGGGGTGAAGGTTTAATTGAGTGATGATAATGGAATGAATGGTAGTGAATTGAGTGCGAGAGAAGGCGGCTAACGTTACGCGAAAGAGGGGGGCAGGGCACGAGAACAACACGTGCAGACGCTCGCAACAAAAAGCTAACGTTACGCGAAAGAGGGGGGCGGGGCACGAAAACATCACGTGCAGCCGCTCGAAAGACACTGATTGGCCTAAATCGCGACTACGTGTGAGGGTGGGTGTGTGTGGTTTCCTACGATTTGACATTTATCATTCAATGAGTAGATGAGGTTCCCTATTGTTCGAGCAAGAAACTCGATAGGTAGATGAGGTTCCCTATTGTTCGAGCAAGAAACTCGATAGGTAGATGACGTTTCCCTGTGGGCGGTGGCTAGTTACGTAGTTGCCCAAAACGGAAGATAATTGGCTGGTTAAGCCCTCCTGTTGAGGGGCGTATCACACGCGAGGCGACGCAGCGTGCGCAGTCCGGTTATAGTATTGATGAGATTACCTTGTTCCAGGAGAGACAGGAAGACAGCTGTAGGGTTAGCGGGGTAGATTGCAAGTGTATTTTGAATTTAAAGAACATAACACGAATATACCAGTAGTTCGAAGAAATAGGTGACGTCACCAGTAGGGATTTAGTAAGATATCGTGAACACAAGAAGCTTTGGGTTTGACATTGGTGGGGAAGAGAAACATGATAAAGGAGCGGACACGGAGATAAACGATAAACGAGTGGATCAAAGAGGAGAAGGGGAAGGGGGCGTGGCTGCGCACGGAGAACGCCGGCCACGGCAAGTGTAAAGGTGGGAGGAGAACGGGGAAAAAGGACGACTGTGTAAGATCGTCGTAAGGGGTACGCAGCTGCAGGGGGCTGCGTGCGCTTCGGCCGCAGGGGGCCGTAGGGGAAGGAATATAATATAACATCATAAATATATTTGTTTTATAATTTTTTTTTTTGTGATTATTATCATTGGATAATTTGTCAAAGGATTGTCGTAAGTCCCCACACTTGCGGGGCAAGGTAAGCAATAAAAGGTTGTATGTTGCAAACTGGTAGCAAGGGGAAGGGTAAGAAAGGGTGCGCTAGTATGTCATACGGGAGAGGGTTGGGAGGGTGGGGGAATACCCTCACTACCCCACTACAACATATATGCACCACACTGCCACCACATAGGGAGAAGTTAATTAAGTACAGCATAGAGTGGACCCAGGGGACGGACAACAAAATGTTGACACCATGACCGCCTAATGGTAGCTTTGACCCATATGCCCAACATTCACTATTAAACCATCTGCACAATACATACAAGGGGAAGAAGTTGGCAAACCATGTGGAGGTGTTTAACTTATGGAGGATGTTCCAGGGGTCTAGACCAGGACCAAATGGAATGTTCACTATGGGGGAAACACCGGAAGAAAAGGAGATTAAGAAAGAAGGAACGGATGGGGAAAAGGAGAGTGAAGGAACAAAGAATATGGGGAATGAAAAACTGGGTGGAGGAAAGGTTGATAAATTAGCTGACATAAAACAGGAACCGAGCAATGAGATACCCTTAACACCGGGAGTGAAAACAGAGGGAGGAGGGTTGTACCCTTTAAGAGAATTAGGAGAAATAAAAGGACAGTTAAGGGCGGCTGAAGGATACTCAAACCCGGCATACAGCCCTCCACCATATGTGGCTCATGGAAAGATACCAATGGGGGACGGGAGGAGAGAAGAGCAGACTGTAGAGATAGGAAACGATGAGTGGGTAGCTGCACAGATATTGTTGAAATTACGAGGATCACTAACTGGAGAGGAAAGGGAGGCGGTAAAGAGAACAAACGAGGATAGTGAAAGAGAGAGTGAAATGAGGGGAGAGGAGCTGCTACGGCAGAAGGAAGAGATTTTGGAGGAAAGATTAGCTAAACTAAGGGATGAGCAGAATGAACTGATAAAACAACTTGAGGGGGAGGAAAGAGAGAGAGTGAGGAAAAGGAAAGAAGGTAAGGACGAATTGGAAAAATTAAGGGAGCAAAGTGAGGAGAGAAAGAGGGAAGCTGTAAGGGTAAAAGCAGCAGCAGAAAGGGTATCAAGAGTAGTGATGAGGGAGAAGAAGAAGGAAGAAGAAGAAAATGAAAAAGAAATGGAAATATGGAGGAGGAGGATAATATCAGAGACAGCTAAAAAATATGAAGAGGGGAAGGTAATAGAGAGTATAGTAGAAAGAGAAAGGGTGAAATGGGAAAGGAGGAGAGAGGATGAAAGGATATTGGAACAGATGAGCAACGAAGTAATGGAGGAATTAAAAAGGAAAAGAGAGGAAAATAGTAGGGAGATGGAGGAGAGGAGTGAAGGGGAGATAGAAGAGAGTAAGAGGGAGAGTGAAAGATGGGGAGAAGTATATAAAAATAGAGAGGTAGCAACAACGTCAGCACTAAGGGGAACAGGTGGTAACAACGGAAAGGAAGAGGGAGACCTAATAGACTTAAAAACTGTAACAATAAAAGGAAAAAAGGCAGAGTGGGGGGCGCAATTTATGAATGATTTCTGTAGTGAGGATGGAAGGAAGAGTGAAAGGGAAAGCTTAGATAAGCTATACCTCACTAGAACAAACATAGATTCGCCATGGGTGAGTAGAAGATGGGAGGAGCTGGAGAGAAGTAAGGAGGAAGTGAAAAGAATGGGAGAAACACAAACTAACGAACACACGCCACCGACGCTCACCAACCAACACACGCCACCCACATCACCATCACGCTCTCTAACGCCACACCCCACATGTTCAACAACTGCACGCTCTCTGCACAGAATAAAGCTCGCACCCTTCATGGACGAAGTTACACCTTATGCATGTCGGCTTAGGGACCTCCCTAGTCGCAGGCAAGACAGGCAAACAGACGTGCCAATATTGAACACAGGAAAGGATGAAAAAAGGGGAAAGGAAGAAGAGGGAGGTAGGAGAAGAGGTAGTAAGGAAGGATTTGAAGTAGTAAAAGGAATGGGGGAAGAGGAGGGGTGTGAAGAGTTAACATCATGGAGCATAAAGGATGACACAAGACAGAATGTAATGCCACTGCTGGAGAGAGGAGGGGTTAGACCACAATATGTACCTTGGAAACATACGGATAAGGAAAACATAAAATGTAGGCTCCCATCATTAAGTGGAGGTGCGGGTAAATGGATATATGAAATGGAAAAACACACCGCAGGACAGAAACTAGCAGTGGGAGATGTTAAGGGCCTGTTAATATCAATATTAGGGGATAGAGCGGATGACATTTGGAAAAGAGCGGGATTCCATGGGGTAACAATAACAAACACATCGCATGATGGGGCACCATTTGCAAACTGCAGACATGCGCTATGGCAGGCACTAAGAGTGCAGTACCCAGACACATCAGACATAGGAGCCATTACTTCCCGTAAGATGGGTGAGAACGAGGATCCTGTTGATTATATCCAGGATATTCAAGAGAAGTGGCGCATGGAAACTAGAGAACAATGGGACAAAACACCAGCCATATTTTATCATATACTAGTACAAGGGCTCCCAGAAGGAGTTCAGAGACAATTAAAGAAAGTAGTGGGGATGGAAGCAAAACCATGGCCGGAAATACAACTGACTATAGTACATCACTGTAGAACATGGCAAGGAAAAATGAAACAAAAGGAAGAGGACAGGAAAACAGAAGAGGCCAAATTAGTACAGAAAAAACTTACTAAATATACCATGGAAGGGGCACTAATAACTGCGCCAACACCAATGGCCCAAAGCCCAACGCAAGTAGTGGCTGCACAAAATCCAGCTCAAATAGCGCCTCCACAAGAGGTAATAGAGCAATTGCTGCCTCTGCAATCACACGCACAGAACATGGGAGGAGGGTACCCAATGCAAGGAGCTGGGTATTATAATTATAATAGAGGGAGAGGAGGGTTTATGAGGGGAAGAGGATACGGATATAATACCCAACAACAGGCTGGGGGACTCAGAAATAACTACCAGACAGGGCAACCAGTATACCAGGACAACACAGGGAACTTCCCATGGCAAAACAGGGAACCACCCGTGTGTTGGAGCTGCGGACTATTAGGACACATGTCACGTACATGCAGGGTCAGGCCAGGAACACCAGCATGGAACGAACAAGCACAACATAGGACATCACAAGAACAGCAGGGCATACAACCACAGCAGATGTCACCACAAGGGAGTGACCAACACTATTCCCTACCACAACAACAAATAAAACAATACCTGCCACAAGTAACTGGTGCAGCGTTAATACAACCACCACCACAACCTGAACGAACGCAATTGGGTAGGGTGACGGTGTTGGGGCACAACCCTTACACAGGGAATGGCCAGTCATTGTACCCCCAATAGGACAGCCCACAGACGGCCTTGGTGTGTCCCATCCTGTCAGTAACACCTAATAGTGCGGAGGAGCCACGCATAGAGGTAACGATAGGTGACAAAAAATTATCATTCCTTGTTGACACCGGGGCAACCCGGTCTTGCATAAGGGAAGGTAAGTTTAAGATGTCAGGCGAAGCCATGAACACACAAGGGTTTTCTGGGGCTAAAGGGTTGGTTCCATTTACTGATAACGTTCCGCTATCTATTGGAGATTACGATCTGTCAGTACCACTTTTGTATTATAGTGCCTCACCAGTAAACATACTGGGGAGGGACATAATGAACAGATTAAATATGACGATCTCCTTTACAGAGGATGGCATAATTTGCTCTACTCCAGGGATTAACATGTTTGCAGCACGACAGATTTTGCAAGCATACTGTGGACAGATAGCGATCAGGGCGGAGCCGGTAGACGGCGAGCTATTCCAGTACGGAACAGACATGGCATTTGCATGGATGCCAGGGATAGGAGGGAAAATATGGAGGAGACCAGCAGCCTATCTATTCCGACCAGAAACACCAGCTAATGAACTGGAAGGGAAGGTCCTTGCAGTGGACATTGAGAGCATTATTGCAACAGCTGATTATGTTGCTGTGCACGCCCAAGATAAAGAAGGGAGAGCATGGAGGGCGGTGATAGCACTAGCAGAAGGATGTAGGCTGACCCAGGTGTCAGATGAAGAGTTGTTTTCAGAAGAAAAGGAGGAAAATGAAATGGTGTTCATGATGAGTGTAGAAATGTGGCTAAAGGTGGCTCACAAACAAGTGGCACAGAAAATTGCAATGGCACTTGAGGCACCCGCTGGCACACCAGTCCCATTTTTTAAAGAAGATATGTCAAAGGTGCCAAAATCATTATGGACTATTAGCCCTTATGATGTAGGATGCATTAAAAGCATAGGGGGTGTAAGGATAAAATTAAAAAAGGGTGCCATACTACCAAGAGTGAAACAATACCCATTGTCAAGAGAGGCAGATGAGGGCATATACGAAACCATAACAGCCCTTATAAACAATGGCATATTGGTCCCCTCAGAATCCCCATGCAACACAGCTGTGTACCCGGTGCGCAAGGCTAAAGGAGGGTCTTGGCGGTTCATACAGGACCTCAGACCGTTGAACAACATAGTAGAAGCAGAGTATCCAGTAACAGCAAACCCGGCCACAATTTTGTGTGGCATTCCAGCAGAAGCATCACGGTTTACAGTGATTGACCTTAAAAATGCTTTTTTCTCAATACCATTACACCCAGACTCACAAGACTTGACAAGCTTCACTTACCGAAATAGGAAGTGGAAACATACCAGATTACCACAGGGATATTGTGAATCACCTTCAATTTTCAATAGGGTAATACAGATGGATTTGGGTAACGTTGAGTTGGAAAGCACAGTGTTACAGTATGTGGATGACATAATAATTTGCAGTACAAATGAAGATAAATGTAGAGAGGACTCATTAAAAATGTTGACGATATTGGCTGAAAAGGGGTACAAGGTAGACATGGAAAAGATACAATACTGTCAGGAACAGGTACTTTACATTGGCCAACTGATATCACAATATGGAAGAAGGATTGCACCACAAAGAGCACAGGCAATATCAGGCACTCCCATGCCACAGACTGTAAGAGAACTGCAGCAATTTCTGGGACTGTGCAACTACTGTAGAGCATGGGTATTTGATTACAGCTCTTACATAGGACCCCTGCTTGAGGGTTTGAAGGAAGCAAATAAAGGGGAGAAAAAGTTGGGATGGACTATGGAAATGAAGGAGGCATTTGATGAATTAAAAGAAGCAATATCAACTGCTCCAGTACTAGCATCCCCAGACTATGAGCGACGATTTTTTATATTTTCACATTGCGACTCAGCAGTAATGAAAGCAGTATTGGCCCAAAAGACTAGCATGGGCTATAAACCAGTAGCATTTTACAGCGGTCACTTAGATCCAATAATGTTAGGACAATTCTCTTGCGAACAAGGTCTTGCTGCAGCTGCATTTGCAGTAGAAAAAGCATCATCAATAACTATGGGGTGTCCAACTACACTATTTGTAGAACATGCACTATTTGCGATATTGAATAAACCTAAGTCCACACTGACGACACAGAGGGCAACAGGTTATGAGATTATTTTGTCCAAAGCTGAACTGGCAATTGTTAGATGTAGCACGGTTAACCCTGCAAGGTTCCTAGCAGAAGTAATTGAAGAGGGAGATTACGCCCACGACTGCACCCAAGTAACTGAGATGTACTCATGTACTAGGAAAGTTGAAGAAAACGCACTAGAGGGAGGTGAGCTTTTGTTTATTGATGGGTCATCAACTATTGATCAAGGAGACGGGATAAGGAGGACTGGGGCAGCAGTAGTACAAATGATGGAAGCGCCAGTGTGTGTGGCTATTAAGTGTGTACAATTACCACAGCATTACTCTGCTCAAGCGGCGGAACTGGTTGCACTCATATTGGCACTAAAGGAAAGTTTTGATAAAAAAGTTACTATATATTCCGACAGTGCATATGTTACATCCACTGTCCACTCAGGGCTATCAAAGTGGAGAAGAAGAGGGTTTAGGAGAGCTGACGGCACTCCAGTACAACATGCCCTCTTGTTGGCTGAACTAATTGAAGTAATAAACGATCCCCAAGAACTAGCCCTAGTAAAATGCACAGCACACACCAATGGAGAAGACTATATATCAAAAGGAAATGCAGCAGCAGACGCACATGCAAAATATGCTGCATATTTTGGTGAGATATGGAACCCCACAGACTCACAGAGAGGGAGAGGGAGGGGAATAGCGAGGGAGATGTTAATAAAAGAAGGGTACACCCATCTCCCAGCCACCCAGATTATGGAGTTACAAGCGGCTGCACCAATGGCCGAAAAAGAAGTATGGGTGAAAAGAGGATGCACAATGTCACCAACCGACGCACTATGGCGCCAGGGTGGCACTGGGAAAGTTGTAATACCATTGGCATTGTTAAATACCGCCTTGAACCAATTACATCACCCTGCCCATACAGGCAAAGAAATAATAGCAGCACGAATTAGAGAAGATTGGTTCTGTCCCGAGTTAACATCCCATGTGTCAAATTTTATCAGCAATTGCCTTACATGTCAACAGTTCACGGCCGGTCATACTTTAAAGGTGATAAGAGGTACCATACCCCGACCAGAAGGACCTTTTCGGCACCTCCACATTGACTATGTTGATATGATCAACATTTGTCAAGGCAATAGATACATGATAGTAGTAGTATGCCCATTTTCTAGGTGGATCGAAGCAGGGCCCTGTTCACACCCTGATGCGTTTAGAGCAGCCAAATTTATAGTAAGGGAGGTATTCCCCAGGTGGGGAGTGTGCGAGGTGTTAAGATCAGACAACGGACCCCATTTCGCAAATGAAATGTTCCAGCATATCACATCCCTACTGAACATTAAACACAAATTTGCATGTGCGTACCACCCACAGGCCAATGGTGTATGTGAACGCCTGAATGGCCTATTGAAGGAGGCAATTGCTAAAATACAGCAAACAACAAAGAAAAGTTGGTTGTATTGCCTTCCGTTAGCACTGTTCGAACTTAGAAACAGGCCAGGGTCCGACCACCACCTCACCCCACACGAGGTGGTTACTGGACGCCAAATGCGCCTTCCCCTAACACCAACGTCAAGGGCATTCACCGACCAAGAAAGTTCTGCGAATGTGTTAGGTGATGAAATGTATCAATATGTGTCTTCTTTGATTACTAGCGTTGTGTTTGTGTCTCAACAGCTCGAGCGCACACGGGGCGGGTCCACCAGCAACCAAGAAATAGACGAAAATACAGAATTGGGAAAGGAGAACTTGTGCCAACTTGCCAAAGGTGACCACGTACTACTTCGAAATTTTAATAGAAGGTGGAACCAGCAGAGGTTCACTGGCCCCCATTTAGTAGAGGACGTATCAACAAGAGCAGTAAAACTAAAGGATAAGCGTGCGTGGAACCACCTGCATGATGTAAAAATCTACAAACTGCAGACCCGCCCCAGCGCCAACGACAGGTCCATTGGAAAAACGCCAACAACATCCCCGGCAGCGGAAGAAAACACAACCACAGACAACGACCCAGTTGTTCCCTCGGAGAGAATAACGGACGAAGAAGGGGGTGATCCCCACACTGCCCACCCCATGGTCACACGTTCAAAGAGTAAAACTGCTCCCGCCATCTGAGCAAACCCCCCCCCATTGACTATTAAATACAATTGTAATAAAAACTAAGGACTTCGCTTGCACCAATACACATGTAAACACGTGAATGTTCTCTTTTTCTCTCGCACATACAGGAGCTGCGTAATATTGTATTGTTAAGAAAAGTTATCTAACAAATTCAGTGTGCAGGCGTAGATGGTGCTGCCAGACGATAGTTACCCAGAAGAATTGTCACACCAATTTGTATACGAAATAAAAAGGCCAACATACTTAAAAAAGAAAAGGGTACGTGTATACTACACGGCCTTTCTCCTGGCCATAGAAAATTACATGCCCCACCTCCGCCCATACTTGCCGGTCTTGAGAGACCGATCACTTAGAGTAGCGTGGGAGCAACTCTTCACCTGGGCACTGAATGACTATTTGATAGGGAGAGCTTAATGAAACAAAACTAACATTTAATAACAAGCACTTTTTGAGAATTTTTAGGCGGGCAACTTTAACGTCGCAAGAATACGCTGCCAGGACTGCAGCAAGGTAAGAGCAAAAATGTCGGTGAGGTTAGCATATGTAATAAAAATAATAGGGATTTTTATGATCACCGGAGTTTTGGCTGCCTCTGTATGGCAGTACAGCTATGCTATGAGTTTTTTTGCTGCACCCAAACCTAATGTACCCCACCTCCCTGCTGCAACAGGTGTTACGTCAGGTGGTAACAGTAACAATGAACAAAAGCGAAATAAAGTTAAACGCAGCACATACTCAGACAATAAAGGTATTGATAATTATGTACAAGATTCAGCACACGTCACAAACAACATATGGTACCAGCACATGACCCGCATTGGTAAGCAGACAACTGAGGATAGCTGTTACGTTTGCTCATTAATACCATACGCCATGAGCGCTTCACGAACATTTGTTGCCACAGAAATAGATGAAAAAACAGCACAGTGCATAATATATTTGGCCCTGTTCCAAACGAAAGGAAGATTCCAAGGAACAGTAGTGCACATGACATGGAAAACACGAGACTCATACCCATATGAAAACAACTTCCTCAAGACCTATCTGAGTTATCACAAGACCAGTTTACATGCTGAAGCATTCAGATACATAACAAGTGGCCCTGAAAAAGGAGAAACAAAGAAGGTAACACTGCAGTATCTACCATGTGATTGGTACGCCACGGAAGTTCCGGGTAAACAAGGATGCTGGGAGAGGCCATTACTGACGATAACAGGAAAGGTGTTCCTGGGTACCAGCTGGGAGATAGGAGTGGTTGGCAGCAACATGGTAACAAAAGAAACTATCTCAACCATCGAGACACACAATCATCGATGTTGGACGACATGGATCAAGTATGTACCAATGCTCACGTGGGTAGAAGAAGATGAAGACCCGATAACTATATTACCATTGACTGCGCCCAAAGTATGTTACCAGCATAAAGGAGAGGTGGACGTGGGATATAACACCAATTGTGCAAGTGTGATGGAGTTACCTGAGGGGGGAGCGGGAACAGCAGTAATAATGGACCATTATTGGGCCTGCGGAGAAAAGGCATATCATACACTGCCTCCCCTGTGGAGTGGTGTGTGCACAATGGTACACGTCAATGTACCATCACTAGTGGTACCTAAGAAGCATGTCGATGTGGCGAAATTTCCGAAAATGGATGAAGGAGACAGGAGAAGAAAGAGATCTGCACCACTTCAGAAGGAGCAAGAAAACAGGACCAACAGCAATGATACTGTCCTAAACAGGAGAAAAAGACAAGGAGAGCCATTAACAGGAAATTATCTGTGGGGAAGGTCGGAAACGGAACTAACCTCAATACCGCCAGAACACAGACTATTCAGCAGAGCAGCAATGTTCTTCTCCTCAATAATACATCCGGGACTGCAGGCATACGCAAACGCAAAATGGCTGCAAATAACCAGATGGGAACTAATGATGACCATAAATTCGACAGTAAATGGGTTTAACGCAATTAAAGAGGAGCTGCGAGCTGTAAGGATGGTAGCACTACAGAACAGATATGTATTGGACCTTCTCACAGCAATGGAAGGAGGAGTTTGTGCAAAGATAGGACAATCATGCTGCACGTTCATACCTGCCAACGATGCCGACAATGGTACACTAACAGAAGCAGTTTCACAATTGGCCCAGATGCACTCCAAAATGATGGACGAAAGTAACGGCGTAAACAAGGATAAAAGCTGGTTTTCACTATTATGGTCATGGATGCCATCTTGGCTGTCAGATGGACTGAAAATAATAGTGGGATGTGCTATTTTGGCTGGAGCTGCACTGATAATAATTAGATTTTGGAAAGCCCGGAAGGCGCGCTCAACTGATGAGTTGCTGGAAATGGTGGGAATGCACCCCTTGATGCCAGCGGATGACGGCCAGCACACAGGTGTGATAATACACGAAAGGGAGAAGTTGCGCACCCAAATCATCGCCAATCATCTAGACCCACCATCAGTGAAGATCGAGAACCCAAGGAACCCTAGGAGCTACATAGGAAGATGGGTGTACTGTACTCCTGGAGGAACATGCGAATACATGTATTGGTCATTTGAAGATCACGTAAACCATTATGGACATCTCGGAGGGATAACCAAGATATGGAGAGTAAGAGGAGATAACGAGAAGGATATGTTTGTGGTCGACAAGTCGACCAGAGGGGGGACTGAAGTGGGAGAATGGAAAACCAGACTCCCGTCCTTCACCTCTCGCGCTTGGCCTAGAGGGTCGCGGCCCAGACACCCGCCACGAGAAGAGTTTGCCCATTTACCAGATGACCAAATACCCTGGTACAGAAACATACGGATGTGTCCATCTGCCTGCCCAACAGCCCGCACTGGCCATGCCGACACCTGCGGCACGGACCAACTAGACTGAAATCTACACATCGTTAGAGATGCCATGACGACCTAGATAACGGGAAGCACCGCTGAACTATTATACACGCTGAACATTTCCACACCAATCTACACGAAGAACATACTCAGTGCTCTGACGTAGGCGACAGGCTTATTCACGGACGTGCATCTTTATTATTTTTACATAGGCTTTCAGAATGCAGAAACGCAAGACGCACCATGAGCTCATTTATAACGCTTGCTCACGCTTCTCTTGAAACCCGTTACCATCATGAGAGATATAATGGAAACACGATACTGGCCATGAAACTGTATGCCACTATAACCTAAAGCATCCATGCACTAAATGGATTACCCGTGCACCAGGCCCAAGTAGGCCTCAAGCAAGAGTTCCCGTGAACATTAACAAAGCAAAAGTCAGGTTGCTGAGCCTGCAGAAAGAACCCAGTGGAGCAACCAGCCAAGGTCGTAATGTTGCAAACCCACAGTCAAGAAACAAATCTTCAAAGGCACGATGTTGCAACCTCGCACTCCACGTACCAATGTTAAAATCATATCTGCAAATTAAACCAGACATACAGTGGAAAAACAATATTAATTGTGCAGAATTATGCCTCAAACACGGTCCCTCCCCACGTGACCAAGCCGAACCTGACGAGATGCCAAAACCCAGGAGAGAAAAGGCGTCTGGGTACCTCGCTACGAGACGCAGGCCGACACACTTGAAAGGCTCAATGGACACCTGCTACAGTGGGAACGGTCAGTCTCCCACCTATGAATAAATCCTCACATTGCCTGCACGTACCCATATTGAAACACTGTTGCAACCACAGGTGCACCGTGTGCTGGGAACAACGGTGATCCCAGGCTGGGGAGCTCACGGATGCACCAATCAGAACATGAGGTTCTTATCTCAGACGTCAGTAACGTTAGCCAATCCTCAGGGGTCTTCATGTAACAATTCTTATGTATCTAATTGTAGGGACAACCCAGATATACCACCTGACTACATCTTAACCACTAATATCATTCTCTATATGCGTACTATACTAACCCCACCACTCGAGCAACCAATCAAGAGTGGCGATAGGTTCTTTTGGTAACTTTTTGGAATGACGCAAGTAGCGCGTCATAATGTAGTAAAAAGGGCCTGCGAGCCCCACTATTGTGTGTGTGTCAGGACGAACGCGTACGCTCCTTGACCCATCCCTGCCGTTTGCATAATAAACGACAGAAGTTGCCTTGCTCCTTGTGTGTGCCTCATACTCTGTCTCGATCCGAGATATACACGGGAGGAGTTGGGGCCTCCCTGCCCGGAGGTCTGCGGACGGCCCGGCCGACCCCGGCAGAATCCCCCCCGACAGGCTATGTGCCAACAGATAGTCCAGAAGTGCATCAAGTTCGGCGTCATTGTAGCTAGGCTTCCTTGACGTGCCGGAGTGTGTAGCCTTGTCTGGGGTCTCAGCCTGTAGTGCAAGAGCACCCTTCTTCTTCTTTAAAGGTGGTGCGGAGCCTGAGTGGCTTACGCCGCTCTGGTTAGCAGGGGCAGAAGCGCAGGTGGACTGGGTACTTGAAGTTTGCGAATGCACAATGACCAAAGGTCTTGGTGCAGGCATTGGCTGCAGGGTGATGTTGGCAGGGCCAACGTCGGTGGGATGGACTTGGACCGACACTGTCCCCGGTTGGGAGACTCGGAGCTGGGGTTGATTGAGCTGCAACTGCCCCTGCAGCCTCCTCACCCTGGCTACTTGGGGCAGCAGATGACATTGCTGCCCCAGATCCACGTGGCCTGGTGACAGCAACTTTCACTGCCACACATGGCTTAGACTTGGTGACCTGGAAGTCAGCCTGGGAGTCATCCTGTGTCTGTTCAGTTGACAAAATGGGCCGGTTTAACAAGGGCTGAGCTGGGATGGTGTCAGCTACATTTCCCACAACCACTGGGGGGGGGCGGCATAGGTGGCCCCGATTGGTCCTCCACACACTGGGCTCTAGGGGCACCCTGCAAATCCCCTACTGCGCCCACCACGCCCACCTCTTTGAGCTTGGCCGCCTTTGCCTCCCTTACTGCTTGGTCGCCTCTCAAGCATGTCACTGATGTTGTGCGTATGGGAGTTGCAGTAAACAATTGTCCTGGGCAATTGGGGTGAAAGGGGTGGGGTACTAGATGGAATTTGTACCCTAGTGCTCTAGCAAGGCTATCTGTGACCCCTGGGGGAAGATGACGGGTCACGCAACGCACAGGCACCCCAAAAACAAAAGTAATTGTGCACGCAACCGCTGGTAGACCTCGTGCGTGGAAAAATGTACCCGCACTACGTTGTGGCACCCAGAAACTCAAAAATAAGCATACGCGTTTTACATGCAGCCTACAATTACCTCTGAAGGGGTACGTGACACACTGGGGCAACCACAGTTGGAAAATACGTGCGCAACTCACCGTCTGCCTTGAAAAAGAACGTGAAAAAGACACGCGTGTTGGCAACACCCCTGCCAAAAGAAGAAAAGAAAGCAGTCTGAAGAAACAGGAAGTACGAACTGGACACGTTGTGAAGTAATCGCGTGTGAACCGACAAGAAGTATAAGAATCACCCGCCCGCTCTCCACAAAAAGCACGTACAAGGAAATGGCGTCTTACACGTATCTTTTAAGCCTGCCCACACGTGCAACGTCACTTGTGTGCCTACGCGCTAAGGGCCTTTCCTCCAATCACACGCAGTGACACCCGGACGTGCATTCTTTTCACGTGTACAATTAACATGCACCCGTGTTATGGGAAACGCCCGTGCGTCTAATGTCACAGGCGCGTTTATGCGCTAATGGCCTTTCCTCGAATTACACGCTAACGTGCTGTTTTTCATGTGCCAAATCACTCCGTATTAAGCTGGCCACGCAACAACACACGGAAGATCACGCTCCTGCCCAAGAAGGCCGAATTACTGCCCCCGCAGAGGCCCGAGCACTCTCCCACCTGCCATCTGCTGCTGCCTGCCTGCCTGCTGGCCACATGCCCTGCTATTTGGTGCCTGCACGTCAGCCGTCTGCAGGGGTCCAGTTGCTGTGACCACCCCTGCTGGAACAGAAGACTCCCGGCTGGAGTACCATCTTGCTCCACAGCCCAGCCCCAGGACCCAGTTGCCCGCCCACACCTGCCTCTGGGGTTGCCAGGTCGGACACAACACCATCTGGCACCACTGGCAACCCCCAGTCAGAGAGGCTTAGGGCTACCAGCTTCACTGCTGCAGAAGTTGGTATCCTGGTGGACCAAGTCCTGGGGCATTATGATGCCCTCTTTGGAAGTTCACGTGCCGACAATGAAGGATGGAAGAGGATCTGGACGGACATTGTGGCTGCCATCAACGTGGAGGAGGTGGCACTCCGCGACTTGCAACACGTCTGGAAGCGCTGGGAGGACTTCAGGTCCAGGACCCTCAGCAAGGCCCGGCGTCTCCTGAAGGCAAAGCATGGAAAGGGGCGCCTGGTCCGCCTTACCAACATGCAGATGAGGGTCCTGGAACATATAGGCCCAGCGCTCCACCTGGTCCTTGGGAGGCAGACCCGTCCAGAGTCGAGCAGTAAGTGTGCATGCGTACTGATTGGATGCTGTGCATGTTGAGGTGTGGCAGGTGTGTGCAGGTTGCACATATGTCTTGGAAGGACCATGTATGTATGTGTATGTACAGGGACATGAGCCTGCCGCATGAGACTCCAGTCATGTGTGAGGCACATCAATGGTGTATGTGTACAAAAGAATTAGGGCCAAATGCATGTTGGGGTGCACACATGTTTACATATCTGTGTATGTACCATGGCATGGTTGGGGTGTGACACATGGATGCGGGTTCCACCTTCATGTACGTGCATGGTGTACGTGCGTGTGTGAGGGCATTTGACATTTGTGCCACTGTGATACACCATGGATGCATGTGACACTGACATGTAGGAGGCTGATTGGCAGATGTGAAATGGATGCCGGGATTTCACTGCAACAGGTGGTGTAGATGTACAGATTCATGTACGTCTGGTGGCATGTGTGAATGTTTTTGCCAATCCCTGTGTTGCATGTGATGTCAGGCTAACCTTCGGATGGTCATGGTGTTGTATGTGTATGGATGGTGCTGGCTGCTGCAACATTCCAGTTCATTTGCGCGTGAGTGTTGATAGAGATGATGTGTGTTGGGGAGTGTGAGGCTATGTGTGAAGGTCGAGACTGCCACTCATCTGCAACTGTCATGTGTGTATCAGACCATTGTACAGTGCCCTGATGCCTGTGTTCTGTCTCTCCCTGTCTGCAGCGTCAACTGATGAAGAGGGCGGAGACGGTGCTGTGGAGCACACAGGCAGGGATCCCACCGCCAGCCAGAGAGGCAAGGCCCAGCTCCCCTCCCAGGTTTCCATCTCGTCGGGGAGTGAGGAGTCTGGTGCCGCCTCCGCGGCCGCAGCTGCCGGGGGTAGGTCCAAGAGGTGGAGGTCGGAGGTGGACTCCTCGGCAGAAGAAGGGGCAGCTGAGACCCCACAGGGCCCTATGGAGGAAGATGGCACGGAGTCATACAGGTTGGTGGGAGGTTTGGTTGAGGGGGAGGGCATGGAAGTCACACACACGGGGCCTGGAGGGGGGATTCCACTGGTGCCAGTGGTGCAGTCCAGGGGCAGGGACAGAAGGCAGCACAGGCTGCCGCGGAGGTGCCTGTGTGTAATCCTGTTCCCGATCCTGTTACTGCATCATCCAGCACCAGCAGGGATGCCTTCGTCGAGACCCGTTTTCAGGGAGGGGATAGCCGCACAACAACTAGCCTTCCTCTCCCTGCGGACGTGGCAATCCGGGACCGGATTGAGCCTGTCCTGGGTGGGATGGCGTTGCGTGTTCGTGACATTCGGGATGATGTGTGGTGTTCTCGCGAGGACAGCGCACATCATTTCGAATGTCTTGAAGACTGCATCAACCTACTGGGCTGGGTCACCAGTGCTGGGTTCCTCCGTGTCCTGGAGCTACTGCTGACCCCCTCCTCAACGGAACTCCCTATGCACCAGTCTTCCTCCATGCCATCTTCCTCCCCAAGTGTCACCCGGGCACCCTGTAGAGCTGTCCCTGACCCAGCGGCCAGGCTGGTGGAGGACACATCCCTGCCACAGTCGGGAGTCGGAGGTCCAGCAGGGGTGGCCACCCCAACAACTGGATCCCAGCAGGTGGCTGACATGCAGGCAACAACAGGCAGGGCACATGCACGGCAGCAGCAGGCTCAAGATGGGAGCGATGTCGTCTCTGGGCCAACAACATCAGAGGGGCAGGCATCGGCCTGCGGGCAGGAGGACCCTGGATTGCAAGTATGTTCCGTGTGGCAGCGGTTGGGCCAGGCCATAGATGCGGAGCGGGGGCGGGCAGAAGAGACACGGCTCACAAAGGTCAGGGTGGAGAACTCCATGCGAAGGGCACTGAGGCGGGCCGAGTGCCTCGAGGCAATTTGCAGGGAGTTGGAGTTGAACATGGCATCGTCCCCGCGAAACCTCGGGGACATGGAAGAGGCCCGCCTCCAGGACATAGACCAGGAGTTTGATGATGCCCTGGCCCGGGAAATCGGAAAGTGAGCCGTCGGACTAGCCTGCCTAGCATTGTATATAGTTTGTAGTGTTAGGTTTCATTTTCATTTTCATTTATTTTGGGGTGATTGGACTATGCCCCACACTTTTGTATATAGTTATTTCTTAGGTAGTTTCTTTGATAGGTTTCAGTTCTTTTGTTGGGCTCATGGACCCTTTCAAAATTGCTTGTACATAGTTGGACATTGGATTTATGTGTACATTTTCTTTGGATTTCACCATGGAGCAATGGAATTAGATTTTTACGTTTCCTTTGGATTTGTTTTGGTGGACAGTGAGTTTGGACCATTTTTCTTTAGCATTTCTTTGGATTGGATCTACATTTCCTTTTTCATTTTTTTGGACATGCATTTCATTTCATGTTTGTATGATTTTTTCATTTCATTACATTGATTTTGTTCATAATACATTTTGATATTTTAATTCCATGTGTGGGATTCGCTCATTGGGTTCATGCATGTCAAAATGTGGGTTTACACGATCTATGGCAAACAGTGTGTGTGTGTGACATGTGTTGATGTACATGGTTGACTTTTGATTTGTGTCCTGACATAGGCATGTCAGTGTGGGGTGGATTGGTGAAATCATTGCATGTCAAGACTGGGGTGGCGTGCTGTGGTATTTTGGTGCACATGAGGCCCATGATTGTGAAGCTTCCTGTCGTGTTGCAGGGGGACATGAGTCGGGACCTGACCCTCAATGCTGGGTGGGTGGGGGTGTTGGGGGACATGAGTCGGGGCCTGCTGGCAGGAGCCCCTCACTGCTAGGTGGATGGGGGTGCTGGGGGGACATGAGTCGGGGCCTGCTGGCAGGTGCCCCTCACTGCTGGGTGGATGGGGGTGCTGGGGGACATGAGTCGGGGCCTGATTCTCAATGCTGGGTGGGTGGGGGTTCTGGGGGACATGAGTCGGGCCTGACCCTCAATGCTGGGTGGGTGGGGGTGCTGGGGGACATGAGTCGGGGCTTGCTGGCAGGTGCCCCTCACTGCTGGGTGGATGGGGTGCTGGGGGACATGAGTCGGGGCCTGCTGGCAGGTGCCCCTCACTGCTGGGTGGATGGGGGTGCTGGGTGACATGAGTCAGTGCTCACTTGTGCGTGGTGACATGTGGGCTGGCTAGGGGCCTTCGCCAGGGTGGATTGGCTGCATGTGGGGCATGGCCAGGGGTGCAGTGTGTACCCCTGTGTTGGGGTCTGCCTGCAGGCCCTGGGGAGGGGGGAAAGGGCACACCTGGGAGGACACACACTGCCAATTCGTTGGGGCACACCCGTAATACATGTACCACCCGCTCGCACAAGGCCAATCGCGTGTGAAACTTCCCGCGCACCCCAGAAATGCACGTACCACGCTCGCACAAGGCCAATCGCGTGTGAAAGTTGCTGCTCACCCCCAAAATACATGTACCCCGCTCGCAAAGGGCCAATAGTGTGTGAAACTTCCTGGGCACCCCAGAAATACACGTACCCCGCTCGCACAAGGCCAATTGCGTGTGAAAGTTCCTGCACACCCCAGAAATACACATACCCCGCTCGCACAAGGCCAATCGTGTGGGAAAGTTCCCACGCACCCCCGAAATACACGTACCCCGCTCGCACAGGGCCAATCGCGTGTGAAACTTCCTGCGCACCCCCGAAATACACGTACCCCACTCGCACAGGGCCAATCGTGTGTGAGATTTCCCGCGCACCCCCAAAATACACGTACCCCGCTCGCACAGGGCCAATCGCGTGTGAGACTTCCCGCGCATCCCCGAAATACACATACCCCGCTCGCACAGGGCCAATCGCGTGTGAGACTTCCTGCGCACCCCCGAAATACACATACCCCGCTCGCACAGGGCCAATCGCGTGTGAAACTTCCCGCGCACCCCAGAAATACACATATCACGCTCGCACAAGGCCAATCGCGTGTGAAAGTTGCTGCGCACCCCCAATATACACATACCCCGCTCGCACAGGGCCAATCGTGTGTGAAACTTCCCACGCACCCCAGAAATACACGTACCCCACTCGCACAAGGCCAATCGCGTGTGAAAGTTCCTGCGCACCCCAGAAATACACGTACCCCGCTCGCAGAAGGCCAATCGTGTGGGAAAGTTCCCATGCACCCCGAAATACACGTACCCCGCTCGCACAGGGCCAATCGCGTGTGAAACTTCCCATGCATCCCCGAAATACACATACCCCGCTCGCACAGGGCCAATCGCGTGTGAGACTTCCCGCGCACCCCCGAAATACACATACCCCGCTCGCACAGGGCCAATCGCGTGTGAAACTTCCAGCGCACCCCAGAAATACACGTAGCCCACTCGCACAAGGACAATCGCGTGGGAAAGTTCCTGCGCACCCCCGAAATACACATACCCCGCTCGCACAGGGCCAATCGCGTGTGAAACTTCCCGCGCACCCCAGAAATACACATATCACGCTCGCACAAGGCCAATCGCGTGTGAAAGTTGCTGCGCACCCCCAATATACACATACCCCGCTCGCACAGGGCCAATCGTGTGTGAAACTTCCCACGCACCCCAGAAATACACGTACCCCACTCGCACAAGGCCAATCGCGTGTGAAAGTTCCTGCGCACCCCAGAAATACACGTACCCCGCTCGCAGAAGGCCAATCGTGTGGGAAAGTTCCCATGCACCCCGAAATACACGTACCCCGCTCGCACAGGGCCAATCGCGTGTGAAACTTCCCATGCATCCCCGAAATACACATACCCCGCTCGCACAGGGCCAATCGCGTGTGAGACTTCCCGCGCACCCCCGAAATACACATACCCCGCTCGCACAGGGCCAATCGCGTGTGAAACTTCCAGCGCACCCCAGAAATACACGTAGCCCACTCGCACAAGGACAATCGCGTGGGAAAGTTCCTGCGCACCCCCGAAATACACGTACCCCACTCGCACAGGGCCAATCGTGTGGGAAACTTCCCACGCACCCCAGAAATACACGTACCCCACTCGCACAAGGCCAATCGCGTGTAAAACTTCCCGCACAGCGGAGTACGTGTATTCGGAGGGGTGCGCGGGGAGTTTTACAGATGTTTTCATGGTTGGGGGGCTGTATGCTGGTCCACTGGCCTGTGCGCCATGTACAGGATTTGTGCGCTGTTCATGGCGCATGGGGAGGGGTTGGGGGTAGTAATTGGCGCTGCTGCAGGTTCACTGCGCTACTCTGTGCCACGGCTGGTTATGGATGTTGAAATCCATGAATACGCTGTGCGCAGACTGCCGCATGCGCACACTGTGTGCCAGCCGCGTGCGCCACTTGTGCGCTGAATTATATGAATTACCCCCATTGTTGCATGCTATGTAATTGGGCTATGTGAGAAACCTGAAGGTGTCTCACCCACTAGTCCCCAGGGATCTGTCATCCAGGTGGCCAGGACATGGCCATCGCTATTGGTTCCAGTTCCTGGGGGTGGACCAGTGTGGGAGGATCACCTGGATGGGGGGTCTTTGGGGAGTGGAAGTTGGACACCAAAGGGCGAAACGCAGTACCCCCTTCCTTATATCAACTTGGCCCCATCGGACCCCATAGGATATTTAGAAAATCTACACCCTCCGCCCCCGTTTCCCACACAAACACTTTCTCACACCGCGAAAGACAACAGACTTACACCAGAGCCGTTTGTCCCAACACAAGGGCCAGACAGTCAGGCAATTGACGATAACTACACACACCTGACAGCCCTTTACCTTCCCCAAAGGGGATAAAAGGCGGAGCACGAGAGTACACTTTGAGCAAGGCCGAATGCACGAGGAAGCAGCTATTCCATAACGGCAGTTCAAATGGAGGAGAAAGGTGGTGGAAACTGAAAGGACGACCAGGAGGGACTTGACCTTGCCCTTTTCAACCCAGACCCACAAAGCCTTCGATGAAAGAACCGTAAAACCGGGAATCGCAGCTGGCGATTGGTGTGGTAGATGTCAACGGTACACAGGGCCCTCCTGCCCTGATAGCCAGGGCGTAGAAAAGAGCTTGCCACCGTGATACCGTCCTTGACTTCAGCGGAAGAAAAGCCAACAAGTTCAACACAGCCGGTGAGTCGGAAGAAACAGTGGACTGGACTGTGTTAAGCTCAAGTTTGCAGTGGCAATATTTGTGTAAAGAAAAAATAGACAAAGATCTTTTTGTGAACAAACAAGGTATCAGGGTTAGATTGGTCCAGCGCCACGTGGGCGGTCATTTAAAAAGACTCTAACAAATACTGTGCTCCTGAACAAGGTGGATATGTTGAACTGAGAAAACTACAAGAACCAAGAGGCCCTAGGGGAGGCCAGCATGAGATGTCAAAGTGGTTATACAGTGGTCAAGCCCCTTATACACTCAAAAGTATTTGACATGTTGTGAATTGAAAAGCTAAACAAACTGCATTGTGGTAACAAACGTGAACCCGACTGAGGGATGTCCACAGTCAGTTGTTGGTCTGAGCCTGATTTAGGGAGGCTGACATTGTGAAAAGTATCAGAGCCCGGTTGAGGGGATCTTCAGATGAAGAGTAATCACCCGAAGTGAAAATTAATAGGAGGAACTTTTTGTTTTTTGTTGTTGCTTGTGATACATCAGGTCCTCTGAAGCGAGAGACTTTACATAAAAGAGACTTGGGAACAGACGGCCCTGATAGCGAGGAAAAGTAACACTGAGCTTGGGCCGAAAAAGCCCAGAAGTGTGCAGTGCTCAAGAGTTCAACCTTATCCCGTGCTTCAAACGTGGGAAGGGAGCACCCGGCCATAACATCCTGACTTATCATTGTGCGATCACTTCTTTCTTTTCTTGTGAACATTATCCCACACTTTATGTAGCATAGCAGTAAGGAATGGCAATAGTTTTCTTTTTGTACAGGCCCTTTTTATTTGACTAGACTTCACTAGGACTGTATTACTTTTTGCTGGTGGTAGTTTGCTCCCATCTTAGTTTTAGTTTTAAATTAGGCGTTTATCTCCCCCATTTATACAGTTTAATAAACATGCGTGAACTGTGATCACTCGTGTCTGTTTTACGTTGATGCCTTACAGCTAGGAATTGAACCACAGCAGAAATTCATGCAGCTACAGAGGCGCTTAATCCCTTAGAAAGTAAAGTCAATCAAAACATAGTTTCTTTTTCTCTACCATACCTGTTGACTCTAAAACGCTAAATGTCAAATTGCCCAACACTCCTGACATTTGCGGCATAACACTTAAGTCTGCATCACCAGCCATGCCGTTCAACTGCCATATAAAGGCTGCATAGGCTCCCTTTTATTATTTTCATAAAGCTGAATTCTGGAATTTAGAAAGCCCCTGATTAAAAGCGTGGGGTTTGTAATTTTTTCTTATCAAACTACTGAAGTATCTTAACACTATGAAAAGGTGATGGAATTACAGTGAGGGCATTCCACTGGATGACCAGAGCTGTAGGGATACTTTGTTTGCTAGGCCAGTGGATTGCATTTCTTATGTACAGTTATTGCTTTCTAGGCTGAGGAATACCTGGCTCGTACCAATACATGAGATAAAAAACACCTGAGGTATGAGGACAGGGAAAATATTATAAACATGGCTACAGTTATTAACAAAAGCACACACACATCTTGGACTGTTCTGAGTCTCACACCTAGAGACTCCCCTAATCGTATTATCACACAGCAAAGTCTCAGGTCAATACTTATTCATTCATCATTTCCATTACGAACAAGTGTAACCCTAGTCTATCTTGCCATTCAACCATACTAAACTAAACCCTTGTGGGTTCTATCCCTAGGTAGGTAGTGCTGATTACTCTGCTTATCTAGGCTGAGGGGAGAGTATAAGAGAACTTGCCCTATCACTAAACTTCTGTGCATAACACTTCCAATGGCTATTTAGGATTTGTTAAAAGGCACATGTCATGAGCATCATGGCATGTGTCGTCTGCTTTACAAATGAACGTACTATATTTTTATTCATATTCTTTCTTTAGCAGATGTCTTTTAAAACAAATAACATAAAAGTACTGTCAGTCTGTGTTTGATATTTGTTGAGACACAGAACTGAAAGTACATACTGTCAGGAGTTTTCCAAACAGATTTGTTGTTTTTAAACAACCCCACACGCTAGACAAGAAGAGTTCATTCGTTCGACTCTCGATGTGATATATTTTGTGAACTTCAATTCACATCCCTCCTGCAATTCTTGGAGGGGATCTACTTAAGACCTTTTACCATCTCAATGGTCGATTTCTTGGATATCAGGTCGGATCAGGTCTACCGGTTTCAGTGGACTAGTATGAATGAGCCACTTTCTTCATAGCCACCTACAGCCGCTCTATATGTGCTGTTATGTGTTCACTTGCAGCAATATATGCATTATTCTTAAGGTGTCCCATCCTCCGCTTCTCGATCCTAATTTGTTCGATCCATGTGAGAGGGTCAGGTATAATTTTCATCATCCAGGATGCCTCAGTTATAGGCATTCCATGTTACCTTGTGGTACGCTTCACAGAGGTTATCTGTCTCGTCCAGGGCAGTCTGCAACTTAACAAACAATAATAATATGAGCCCCATTTTTTCTTCAGCTATTTGATGCAGCTTCATCTTTATTGCCAGGGTCTTGTGCTGAAACTGAAATTGGATGCATCTACAAAATGGGGGAGGAGGGCAAGAAGATCTGTCTGTCAGCCAATGTCACTACTGGACGCAGCAGGGAAAATATATGCGAGGGTGTTGCAAGGCCATTTGACTACTCAGACGGAGGAGGGACACCTCATTAACCAGGCGGGATTCCAATGTGCTCTTAGCACATTGCACCAACATTTTAGACTCTTTCTGCTCCTCCAAAGGTATGTGATTTCGAGGAAAACCCTTTAGGCTGGAGGTGAGCGGTAGAGAGAGCAAGGGAGGAGTGTGCTTAGTGATGATGAATCGGGGAGAATGGTGGAATGCACTCCCGAGCCCCCAGAGCAGGCAACCCCCCCCCCGCAAGATGGTCAAGGCATTTGACATATAAATTAACCGTACACTGTTAGTGGCCCAGACTTCTTCTTTCCATGCTTATCCTTTTCTGTTTTGTGTTGATTCATGAAGACATCCGTAAGTATTGTGGTGTTGATCAGGTCCATTCCTGCATGGTTCTGTGAGATATCACAATAGAATGTGGGGGTCTGATATGTTCCTGTTGTTACAGTTTTTACCAGTTGTAATTGGTGATGCAGACTATATGGTCTTGCAATAAAGAGTTCTCGCAAGGCTGGGCCATTCTTTATATTCATGACTGGAGAATGTGTATTCAATCAGCGTCCTTCACAATAAAGGAACTAAGCATTTGTGTTGCCCCTATCTCACTAGACATTGATGTAGCCAAACGATCTGTTGTCTACCTTGATCTATTTTAGATTTTCTGCTAGGCAATTCTGGTTAAAAAAGTCCCAAATCTGGTTTAAAAAGTTCTTCCAGCAGTGTAAAGATCTGTCAAGGCTGTGACACGGCTCTGCTGTTGGTTTTCCCTGTGTAAGGCTCCATCAGTTTCAATCTATTCTTTTCTATAAACTAGGGATTTGGAGTGTTTATATGGATTTGTTTTCCGAGTTTGCTGTTATCAGTCTTTAAGTGGGACGTATTCACAGGGATGCCCACATATTTCATACATGGACCCTTTTCAGTGTATGATATGCCTTGCTCATCTTTTGCCTGTGCAATGATTATGTTATCCTGGGAGAAGTGAAGCACAGGCTTGAATTACTTCTCCTGCATAAGACATAAGATGATGGAACTGTTTAAAGTTTGGACATCTTTGGTTGGATCACAAACTATTTTCTGTGGTGCTATTTTTATGCCTAGCCGTACATTGCGGGCAATGCGCACTTGGAACTGCACCACATAACATTGAAGTATCACATCTCTTACTATGCAGATTTACTTTCGTGGAGGGATTTTCCCATTAGGCATACACGTCTCCAATCACCCCACAGGTGATGGATGATCTTTGGAAATGTCAGTGAAACAGACACCGCTAGGATAAGAGAGGTTCCGTGCTGAGGAATCGCAATCTCAGACTCCCGGAGTTGGAAAAACATGCATAGTACTAATTGCAAAAAGGTAGAACTAGCCGGATCTGGCAAACTAGGTTTCCTGATAAAATGTAGTGATATGCTATGCCCGAAACTCAACGAGGCTTCCTTCTCCTGCGAAATGTGGAGGGATGAGGTACTGCGGAGAATTGTGGGCTAACGATGATCACTTGGACAAACTAAACGTAACTGGCTGCCATTTCTACCATGAAGGTGGACTGAGCTTTCCCACACCTGCTTTGGAACTGGATTTGATCTCCCTCCCAATCTTGGAAGAGACTAAAGTGTGCCAAGCAAGGTTCACTATCAGCGTACGAAATTGCTAATGCTGCTTGGATGGAAAATGAAGAGATGCCCTGTCCATGCAACCTGCTTAGTTAATTGACATCCGAGGTAGATGGCTGTGGCCCTAATAATGCTTCATGCACAAATCAGTCACCTGTGTGTAAAGAAATCTAAGAAAGCAAATTACATTGAAAAGAGAATGCAAGAAACCTATCCCAGATTAAAAGATCTTTGGGCAAAAGGAGCATTAGAAGAGGATGTCACTACTTGACCGCATATCTTCGTTCTGCATCATCCACACGAGAAATGTCCTTCATGCTGGTCTGCTTTAACTGTCCCATTCCAAGCAGCTACCAGATTCATAGAGCTTCTGCACAGATAAATTGGGATTGCTGTAAATAAATAAAAAATCTCCCATACTTGTGTACCTCCTATGTCCAGTTTATAGAGTACTAAGGAGAAGACTCCCTGGTTTTGAGAAAGAATGACATCTGGTAGACAGAGCCAGCCATGGTCCTCTGCTCCTGGACACTATACGGGGATTAACTGAAAGAGCATACATGTGCTTAAAAGCGGCCATGAACATACGGTCAGAATATGGAAGTGAGTGGCTCATAGCAGAGGCTTAAGTAGAATCCTTTAAGAACCCGTCTGTAAAGCTCAAAAGGGAAAATGCCTCCCAAGTCCCAACACGACACAGAAGCGCATTGGGGCAGATATTGCATGGCTAAGGACACTAAATATAAGTCATTGCAGGAGAAGAGGGGCGGATGTGTGGGATGGGAGAGGGTGAAGAAATCAAACCAAGAGAAGCTGCCATATCATCCTTTCTGCTACTTCCCTATGTTTCTGTTCACACATAATTGCTCTCTTCTATTGCTTTTATTTTTTACAATATGGAATGACTACCAAAAGGGCAGCCATTGTAAAAGTGTGCATCGACCATTGGCTCATATGCAGTAAAGTGGTTCCCATTGCTGAATGTGTTGCTCATCAGTCAATCAATCAATCAATCAATCAATCAATCAATCAATCGACCACTGTGTCAGAAGTGTCAACAGAGTGACAAGAGTATACACTGCATGCCCTTGCACCAGGTAAACAAAGTTGCCTAACCTTAACATGTCTTTTAATCTCTCTTTTGCTTCCATTCTTTCAGGAACGAAAAAGGAAGGGAGATGGATCCTGAGAGGGATGCATAACAATGTGGATGACCCTGAATGGCACTAATCTGGTAGGAATGAGGGGGCGATTTCTGGGCTGGTAATGGCACGCTAGCCTTGATATAATGGCCCTGACCAAAACACAGGCCTTTGGGTCAATACTGACCAGGAAAGCTCCGCCGCAACACAGCCATTAAGACCATTAGCACCTCGGCATTACATAAGGGGTGCTAATGTGTTGCTGAAACGAAGGTAAAATCAACCGACAATGGCTGCCATGAAATCAAGAGAAGGGTGCTTGACATGAAGCCACTTTCCACTTTCTATTGATGCTGGAGAGGAATGAGGCTGGCGCGACCCGAGATTAGGTAAGTGTGTATATTTATTGGTGGTCTGTGGGGACGCAGCAGAGCGAGGGGAAGTGTGTGAGCAAGAGTTGATGGCATGCAAGGCAGCAGCCCTCAGAAGGAGAGCCACTGCACCAGATTCAGCCCATGATCCAAGCCAGCTGGTTATCTAGTTCCTTCTACCAGCCCTACAGCTAAGCAGCATATCTGCCACGTTTTCTCCCTAACAACATGCAAAGGGGCCAAAACAACAAAACATTGGGAATGCAAATACTCCCATAAACAACTGGGACACCACTGACACACACTGTAGGAGCATGCCTGCTTCTGCCTCCATGGATATGCTTAGATAGGTGTGACCAGCAGCAATGTCCCATAGGAAGGAGCACTGCTATTATTGTTTCCTGTTCTGAAGAGGAAGGTTAAGCTACGAAATGAAATGAATATTTGAATTAGGTACAAATAAAATGAAATATGGATTATGAAAACCTACTATAGAGTTGAAATGTTGTTTAATTGTACAAAGAATTCCCTCATGGGGAATGTGGATTGCTGTGGTAGGATCCAAAGGAAGAATGTTGCAGGTTTGGGGAGTGTTGATGCTGAGGCACAGAAACTCAGGACATGCAACGTATGTTTAAACTTGGGTCTATTCATACACCTCAACCACAAGTTAAAGGTAAGCTCCATCAACAACGACCCCTAGCCAGGGAGCCTCTCTCTAACTGCCTTCTCTAGAATCTGAACATCTCCCCACCAGGCTCCAAGTTCTCTTTGGCACCAGAACCTGGAACCTGGTAACCATAACAGAATGAACAGCACTTAACTACAGGCTTTCTAACTATGTACAGTAATGTAAGATCAAACACGGATGTGGACCAATGCTGTGGCAGGCACCTCTAACAGCAGGTATGCAGCATTACTGCAGCAAGAGCAGGGTGGTACAACAGGTCTGTCCAGGGAATGTGGCTGCAGAACAGTTGCATTTCAGGCATACATTAACAGTTTTGCTCAATAGTGATTCAGTTGAAGATAACCCAGTCAAGGACCTTTGAATAATGAGGTAGGAAGCAAACTGGGCAATAGTTCACTGGGAGAATTGGGTCTCTTTATCAGGAGTAGGATAGTTGCAGAGAGAGGTTAAACATCTTGGAGAGATGAGGGCAGGTGATTGGGACTACGTTTCTGTTCCTTTTGCAGAGGAGCAGAACATGGGTTGGTGCTGTGAAGAATGGGTACTAATTTGGAGAGAAAGGTGGGGAGTAGTAGTTGAGATTAGAAGGGGTATGGAGACAGAAGGAGCGTGGGGAGCTAGACAGATTAGGGTCTGTGACAGTTTTACAAAATGCAGAGATTTTATGGGAAGACTAATGTGGAAAGTCATCAGCAGAGAGGAGAGGTAGAGGCAACTGATAGTGACCTGGAAGTGTGTGCAAAGCTTAGATGGCAGAGGATGGTTTGGGGGCGGTGGAAATGGAGTAGATTAAGTAGGAAGATTTGGGAGCGACCAGTGCAGAGGAGAGAGAATCGAGTGCCTTTTTGTAGGCTAGGAGTAGGGTGCAGGAGTGGTATTTGTGCCAGCATTGCAGGTGAAGGCGCATGTTTATTTTGAGGGCCTGGATCTCAGAGGTTATCTAGTGCTGAGGACAGGGGAAGAAAGCTGTGGATTTGTGTGCAGGATAGGGTTCGTCAAAGGAGTCATTACTGCCTAATCAGAAAAGTCAGAAAAAGCAGTCACTGGAAGAGCCATGAAGAGGGGAGAGAGACATAAGGGAGGGGTCCCCACATCATCGAGGTGACAGGCAAGATAATTCTGCTCACATTTCCTCCCACTGATTGCACAGAAAAGGTTTGTCTCATTTTAAATCCACAAACAATGCATGTTTTGATACCTTTTACTGGACAAACTGGGAATAGTATACAGGGTTGAAACAATGCATTAGCTTTTGAAGTCCCATCGACGTTGTCATGAGATAGTGCAGGTTGAAATGATTGGAGAAGAAATACCCACTGGTCAGTTCATTTTCAAAGGAAAAAAAGAGCACTTTCAGTTTAAATTCCATTGGGCAAAGGGATAGTGTGCATGGATTGCAGGTTTGGAATGGCTGCCTCATCTAAAGGACCCTGACGTTGCTGGAATCGGGGAATAACACAACCGTTTTTACTGAAGATAGTCCACATTTATAGCTGATAGTTACATTTTAAGACAACAACATCTATTTGCGTGTAACTGTTGAATATGATATGTTCTCAAAGTCAGACGCAGGCAGTCCCAGTGTAGGCACCAGTAACTTCCTAAAATTATTCATTGTTTTATAAACATATTTACTCAAGAGATTTAGAGGGGACAGGAGGAGTAGAGGGTGGAAGGACTGAGACATCAAAGTGAATAATAGGGTGATCAGAGGCAGAAGGGCCATTGGAGAGGCCAGAGGATGAGAACGAAGTAGAGAGAAAGACATGGCCAAGAGAGTTCCCACCAGAGTGGGCAGGCTGGTAGTGGAGTGATTAGAGTGGGTGATTAGCTAGGAAGGAGTTACGCTCTAGGTGGTTGGCTGTCCAGGGATTGTGAGCACTAATCTAGCAGCACTATAAGGGGAGTTTCAGGTTTCTACTATAGCAGTAAGTGAAAGGGAAGGGTTATAAGAGCTGAAGTGGTCCATGATGTAGGAAGACCTGTTGCAGAGGAATTATGCATTTCATAGGCCATACGAAAGAGTGATAGGTGAGGGGGAGAGGAGCAGATGTTGTGTGGCGTTAGATGCCAGAAATGAAAGCCAGACACAAAGTAGTCACATTTTTGGTTAAAGACTTTTATTTAACTGAAAATGGGTTGGGAAAATGCCTCTTTGGCTCTATTCTAATAAGCAATTTCCCTACCTAAAAACGAAGGATCTGTCTGTGTCAGGATGTCAATAACTGAAAATCAGTCCAAAATATCCTATCCTGACCCTCACACTACAAACAAAACAATAACGTGAGCAAGGAAAGATCTTCAACCTGATATTAGCAAAAAAAGGTGTTCACAAATGAAAATTAGAGTAGCTCAAAAAAAAGTTTCACAAAGTAAAAAAAGATCTTTGATCCAGAGGGTGTTTCCCTTCCACTGGATCCTTAAAATGGGATGGCAATGTCTCTTTACTAACAGTTTCTTTGTGTCATTCCTTGATTCACAATACTCATGTTAGGCAACAAGTTCTGTAAAAGTCTTTCTTTAACACAAGTTTCTCCTTTGTCTAGGAAACACTGTCCTTCTTTAGCATTTCTTGTAGCTTTGCAAATCGCCTGTAGTTTCAATTGCCTGGTATCTTTCTCTTGTCACGACTTCCTATGTGTTTCCACAGTTCCTCGGTAACACAAAAATTGCATAACTGTTTTTGACAGAGTATATTTGTCTGCTTTAATGCTCATTCAAACTTTGCCCCACACTTGTATCTCATGCATTTGTATCGTACTGGGGTTTGAGTCTGTACTTTGCCTACTCTGCTTTCAAACAATCTTCATGTAGTTTCTGTATTAGCAATCTCATAGCATTCAAACTGTCAATGGCGCGGTTGCCGGAAAGCCCTGGGGTCCCCACTTGCTTTGGGTTGACTCACTGTTTGTGCTTCCGAAGAGTCGCTCTGCCGCTAACTTCCCACTCCAATTGTGCAGACGTCCTTCCAGCTTCCTGTCACATGTCTGCTTCCCTTTAGGTCCCAGTACAGAGAACACTGCTTCTTGGAGCTGCCAACTGCCCAGGAACCAACGGCGTCTCCGGCACTACCACCCTCTGCAGGTGATTTTGTAGAACAACTAGTCTGCACATTGAGCTTCAGGCTCCTGTTCCTGTTCCGACTCCATCATCCTCTTTGTCTCAGTACAGTTGGAGACCATGGTTGTCATTGGACATACAGTATTGAAATGGTCTTTTTCTGTGGTTTTACATGAGAGAACAGTTTCACAAAAAGGTGCACCAGAAGCACAAAAGGTGTTGTTTGAGCTTTCATTCTTCAGATCATACAGGGGGTGGGGGTTGACCTAAAGAACATTGGGAAGCAATCTCTTTAGTTCCTATAAAAGGGGGGAACAAACACATGGTAATAGACCATTAAGGTCTTGAGCATTAAAGGGTCTTCTTCATGCAAAAGGGGGGCATACTGTGTCTCGTCCAAAGAAGTCATGACATCTCATCGGTAGTTTTCTGCTCATATGTGGTCCTCCCTTTATATCGCCACCCCCAGGGTCAGGATCAGGCAGCGGCTGCTGTCCTCATGCCACATGGGAGGAGGTGGAATTGTGATTCATCACAATCGTAGGGAGTTGAGGTTGGATATCCTGGGGGAACTGGATCGCTGGGTTTGAGTGGTGATGCATGGTGAGAGGTGGTAGATGGAGTAGGGGAGAGTGATTTAGAAGTTAGATCGATTTGTGTTGAAAGGTTAAGACAAAAGGGGAGGAGAAGAGTGAGAGATTGAGGAGGAAGGGAGAAGAGCCAAGGAGCATGACGTAGGGTAAAAGAAGTAGGCAATTAAAGACAGTGGAAAAAGGGCACAGCCATGAGGGAGGAGCAGGTAGGTAAGCAGTAAGAAGTTTGGGGAAGGATGGCTGGGAAGGAGCGAGTATACATTCAGGCAGCATGATTCGAATTGCGTCTGCCTCCCGAAATTCTGCATGTTATTAATGCGCATCCGAGGAAAAGTCACCCGCATCATTTTTGTGCCATCCGAGGTTGCCTGTGCAGGTGGTGAGACCTGCTCCCCACAGCAACCACCATTGAGCACCACGAGGCTGGTGCGCAGTCCAAGATGGCCGCCCCGATATCTGCATCCACTCCATCTGGCTAACTCTGCCCCAACCGAGCCCGGATTGGCTGGAAGGTGCACTTGAAGCACCTATCACAGCCGGCAGGCGTAAGCCGGCCCACCAGAACGAAGGCCCCTGGAAACAAGGCTTTCACCTGTCCTGAGCCTGTCCACAGCCATACACACTGTCAGCCTGTTACTCTGCCCTAAACTGGTCAATATGTACTAAATGGACCTGGCATCATCCAACAACGTTCATGCTGCAAAGGTAAACTCTTTATGCAAAACCTTAATATTTACCTGAGCTTCCACGGTGCCACTGCCTGAGCTGCCTGCCTGTCCAAGCACCCCTCGCTCCCGATTGGTCTAACAGTGCCTTGAGCACCTAATCACTGGCTGGTAGGCGAGCCGGTCCCACCCTCAAAGGACTACACACTAAGGACTGTTTCATGTCCTACACCCCCATATGCCTGTCCCTGCCTCCCACCAGCCACGCTGTCCGGCACTGACGCGCTTGCTAGCCTAATATATGGTGATTTATTGCCTGTCCCTGTAATAAGCTCTCTAAGGTACCAGACCTGTATCGACTGCCTCCCACCTCAGGTATATGCTCTCTTATATTGCTTTTATTTTTTACAATATGGAATGGCTACCAAAAGGGCAGCCATTGTAAAAGTGTGCATCGACCATTGGCTCATATGCAGTAAAGTGGTTCCCATTGCTGAATGTGTTGCTCATCAATCAATCAATCAATCAATCGACCACTGTGTCAGAAGTGTCAACAGAGTGACAATGGTATACACTGCATGCCCTTGCACCAGGCAAACAAAGTTGGCTAACCTTAACATGTCTTTTAATCTCTCTTTTGCTTCCATTCTTTCAGGAAGAAAAAAGAGAGTGAGAGAAAAAGGAAGGGAGATGGATCCTGAGAGGGATGCATAACAATGTGGGTGACCCTGAATGGCACTAATCTGGTAGGAATGAGGGGGCGATTTCTGGGCTGGTAATGGCACGCTAGCCTTCATATAATGGCCCTTACCAAAACACAGGCCTTTGGGTCAATACTGACCAGGAAAGCTCCGCCGCAACACAGCCATTAAGACCATTAGCACCTCGGCATTGCATAAGGGGTGCTAATGTGTTGCTGAAACGAAGGTAAAATCAACCGACAATGGCTGCCATGAAATCAAGAGAAGGGTGCTTGACATTAAGCCACTTTCCACTTTCTATTGATGCTGGAGAGGAATGAGGCTGGCGCGACCCGAGATTAGGTAAGTGTGTATATTTATTTGTGGTCTGTGGGGACGCAGTAGAGCGAGGGGAAGTGTGTGAGCAAGAGTTGATGGCATGCAAGGCAGCAGCCCTCAGAAGGAGAGCCACTGCACCAGATTCAGCCCATGATCCAAGCCAGCTGGTTATCTAGTTCCTTCTACCAGCCCTACAGCTCAGCAGCATATCTGCCACGTGTTCTCCCTAACAACAGGCAAAGGGGCCAAACAACAACAAAACATTGGGAATGCAAATACTCCCATAAACAACTGGGACACCACTGACACACACTGTAGGAGCATGCCTGCTTCTGCCTCCATGGATATGCTTAGATCGGTGTGGCCAGCAGCAATGTCCCATAGGAAGGAGCACTGCTATTATTGTTTCCTGTTCTGAAGCGGAAGGTTAAGCTACGAAATGAAATGAATATTTGAATTAGGTACAAATAAAATGAAATATGGATTATGAAAACCTAAACCTACTATAGAGTTGAAATGTCGTTTAATTGTACAAAGAATTCCCTCATGGCGAATGTGGATTGGTGTGGTAGGATCCAAAGGAAGAATGTTGCAGGTTTGGGGAGGGTTGATGCTGATGCATAGAAACTCAGGACATGCAACGTATGTTTAAACTTGGGTCTATTCATACACCTCAACCACAAGTTAAAGGTAAGCTCCATCAACAACGACCCCTAGCCAGGGAGCCTCTCTCTAATTGCCTTCTCTAGAATCTGAACATCTCCCCACCAGGCTCCAAGTTCTCTTTGGCACCAGAACCTGGAACCTGGTAGCCATAACAGAATGAACAGCACTTAACTACAGGCTTTCTAACTATGTACAGTAATGTAAGATCAAACACGGATGTGGACCAATGCTGTGGCAGGCACCTCTAACAGCAGGTATGCAGCATTACTGCAGCAAGAGCAGGGTGGTACAACAGGTCTGTCCAGGGAATGTGGCTGCAGAACAGTTGCATTTCAGGCATACATTAACAGTTTTGCTAAATAGTGATTCAGTTGAAGATAACCCAGTCGAGGACCTTTGAATAATGAGGTAGGAAGCAAACTGGGCAATAGTTCACTGGGAGAATTGGGTCTCTTTATCAGGAGTAGGATAGTTGCAGAGAGAGGTTAAACATCTTGGAGAGATGAGGGCAGGTGATTGGGACTACGTGTCTGTTCCTTTTGCAGAGGAGCAGAAAATGGGTTGGTGCTGTGAAGAATGGGTACTAATTTGGAGAGAAAGGTGGGGAGTAGTAGTTGAGATTAGAAGGGGTATGGAGACAGAAGGAGCATGGGGAGCTAGACAGATTAGGGTCTGTGACAGTTTTACAAAATGCAGAGATTTTATGGGAAGACTAATTAGGAAAGTCATCAGCAGAGAGGAGAGGTAGAGGCAACTGATAGTGACCTGGAAGTGTGTGCAAAGCTTAGATGGCAGAGGATGGTTCGGGGGCGGTGGAAATGGAGTAGATTAAGTAGGAAGATTTGGGAGCGACCAGCGCAGAGGAGAGAGAATCGAGTGCCTTTTTGTAGGCTAGGAGTAGGGTGCAGGAGTGGTATTTGTGCCAGCATTGCAGGTGAAGGCGCATGTTTATTTTGAGGGCCTGGATCTCAGAGGTTATCTAGTGCTGAGGACAGGGGAAGAAAGCTGTGGATTTGTGTGCAGGATAGGGTTCGTCAAAGGAGTCATTACTGCCTAATCAGAAAAGTCAGAAAAAGCAGTCACTGGAAGAGCCATGAAGAGGGAAGAGAGACATAAGGGAGGGGTCCCCACATCATCGAGGTGACAGGCAAGATAATTCTGCTCACATTTCCTCCCACTGATTGCACAGAAAAGGTTTGTCTCATTTTAAATCCACAAACAATGCATGTTTTGATACCTTTTACTGGACAAACTGGGAATAGTATACAGGGTTGAAACAATGCATTAGCTTTTGAAGTCCCATCGACGTTGTCATGAGATAGTGCAGGTTGAAATGATTGGAGAAGAAATACCCACTGGTCAGTTCATTTTCAAAGCAAAAAAAGAGCACTTTCAGTTTAAATTCCATTGGGCAAAGGGATAGTGTGCATGGATTGCAGGTTTGGAATGGCTGCCTCATCTAAAGGACCCTGACGTTGCTGGAATCGGGGAATAACACAACCGTTTTTACTGAAGATAGTCCACATTTATAGCTGATAGTTACATTTTAAGACAACAAAATCTATTTGCGTGTAACTGTTGAATATGATATGTTCTCAAAGTCAGACGCAGGCAGTCCCAGTGTAGGCACCAGTAACTTCCTAAAATTATTCATTGTTTTATAAACATATTTACTCAAGAGATTTAGAGGGAACAGGAGGAGTAGAGGGTGGAAGGACTGAGACATCAAAGTGAATAATAAGGTGATCAGAGGCAGAAGGGCCATTGGAGAGGCCAGAGGATGAGAACGAAGTAGAGAGAAAGACATGGCCAAGAGAGTTCCCACCAGAGTGGGCAGGCTGGTAGTGGAGTGATTAGAGTGGGTGATTAGCTAGGAAGGAGTTACGCTCTAGGTGGTTGGCTGTCCAGGGATTGTGAGCACTAATCTAGCAGCACTATAAGGGGAGTTTCAGGTTTCTACTATAGCAGTAAGTGAAAGGGAAGGGTTATAAGAGCTGAAGTGGTCCATGATGTAGGAAGACCTGTTGCAGAGGAATTATGCATTTCATAGGCCATACGAAAGAGTGATAGGTGAGGGGGAGAGGAGCAGATGTTGTGTGGCGTTAGATGTCAGAAATGAAAGCCAGACACAAAGTAGTCACATTTTTGGTTAAAGACTTTTATTTAACTGAAAATGGGTTGGGAAAATGCCTCTTTGGCTCTATTCTAATAAGCAATTTCCCTACCTAAAAACGAAGGATCTGTCTGTGTCAGGATGTCAATAACTGAAAATCAGTCCAAAATATCCTATCCTGACCCTCACACTACAAACAAAACAATAACGTGAGCAAGGAAAGATCTTCAACCTGATATTAGCAAAAAAAGGTGTTCACAAATGAAAATTAGAGTAGCTCAAAAAAAAGTTTCACAAAGTAAAAAAAGATCTTTGATCCAGAGGGTGTTTCCCTTCCACTGGATCCTTAAAATGGGATGGCAATGTCTCTTTACTAACAGTTTCTTTGTGTCATTCCTTGATTCACAATACTCATGTTAGGCAACAAGTTCTGTAAAAGTCTTTCTTTAACACAAGTTTCTCCTTTGTCTAGGAAACACTGTCCTTCTTTAGCATTTCTTGTAGCTTTGCAAATCGCCTGTAGTTTCAATTGCCTGGTATCTTTCTCTTGTCACGACTTCCTATGTGTTTCCACAGTTCCTCGGTATCACAAAAATTGCATAACTGTTTTTGACAGAGTATATTTGTCTGCTTTAATGCTCATTCAAACTTTGCCCCACACTTGTATCACATGCATTTGTATCTTACTGGGGTTTGAGTCTGTACTTTGCCTACTCTGCTTTCAAACAATCTTCATGTAGTTTCTGTATTAGCAATCTCATAGCATTCAAACTGTCAATGGCGCAGTTGCCGGAAAGCCCTGGGGTCCCCACTTGCTTTGGGTTGACTCACTGTTTGTGCTTCCGAACAGTCGCTCTGCCGCTAACTTCCCACTCCAATTGTGCAGACGTCCTTCCAGCTTCCTTCGCAGCTGCGTGGTCACACGTCACATGTCTGCTTCCCTTTAGGTCCCAGTACAGAGAACACTGCTTCTTGGAGCTGCCGACTGCCCAGGAACCAACGGCGTCTCCGGCACTACCACCCTCTGCAGGTGCTTTCGTAGAACAACTAGTCTGCACATTGAGCTTCAGGCTCCTGTTCCTGTTCCGACTCCATCATCCTCTTTGTCTCAGTACAGTTGGAGACCATGGTTGTCATTGGACATACAGTATTGAAATGGTCTTTTTCTGTGGTTTTACATGAGAAAACAGTTTCACAAAAAGGTGCACCAGAAGCACAAAAGGTGTTGTTTGAGCTTTCATTCTTCAGATCATACAGAGGGTGGGGGGGTTGACCTAAAGAACATTGGGAAGCAATCTCTTTAGTTCCTTTAAAAGGGGGGAACAAACACATGGTAATAGACCATTAAGGTCTTGAGCATTAAAGGGTCTTCTTCATGCAAAAGGGGGGCATACTGTGTCTCGTCCAAAGAAGTCATGACATCTCCTCGGTAGTTTTCTGCTCATATGTGGTCCTCCCTTTATATCGCCACCCCCAGGGTCAGGATCAGGCAGCGGCTGCTGTCCTCATGCCACATGGGAGGAGGTGGAATTGTGATTCATCACAATCGTAGGGAGTTGAGGTTGGATATCCTGGGGGAACTGGATCGCTGGGTTTGAGTGGTGATGCATGGTGAGAGGTGGTAGATGGAGTAGGGGAGAGTGATTTAAAGTTAGATCGATTTGTATTGAAAGGTTAAGAGAAAAGGGGAGGAGAAGAGTGAGAGATTGAGGAGGAAGGGAGAAGAGCCAAGGAGCATGACGTAGGGTAAAAGAAGTAGGCAATTAAAGACAGTGGAGAAAGGGCACAGCCATGAGGGAGGAGCAGGTAGGTAAGCAGCAAGAAGTTTGGGGAAGGATGGCTGGGAAGGAGCGAGTATACATTCAGGCAGCATGATTCGAATTGCGTCTGCCTCCCGAAATTCTGCATGTTATTAATGCGCATCCGAGGAAAAGTCACCCGCATCATTTTTGTGCCATCCGAGGTTGCCTGTGCAGGTGGTGAGACCTGCTCCCCACAGCAACCACCATTGAGCACCACGAGGCTGGTGCTCAGTCCAAGATGGCCGCCTCGATATCTGCATCCACTCCATCTGGCTAACTCTGCCCCAACCGAGCCCGGATTGGCTGGAAGGTGCACTTGAAGCACCTATCACAGCCGGCAGGCGTAAGCCGGCCCACCAGAACGAAGGCCCCTGGAAACAAGGCTTTCACCTGTCCCGAGCCTGTCCACAGCCATACACACTGTCAGCCTGTTACTCTGCCCTAAACTGGTCAATATGTACCAAATGGACCTGGCGTCATCCAACAACGTTCATGCTGCAAAGGTAAACTCTTTATGCAAAACCTTAATATTTACCTGAGCTTCCACGGTGCCACTGCCTGAGCTGCCTGCCTGTCCAAGCACCCCTCGCTCCCGATTGGTCTAACAGTGCCTTGAGCACCTAATCACTCGCTGGTAGGCGAGCGGATCCCACCCTCAAAGGACTACACACTAAGGACTGTTTCATGTCCTACACCCCCATATACCTGTCCCTGCCTCCCACCAGCCACGCTGTCCGGCACTGACGCGCTTGCTAGCCTAATATATTGTGATTTATTGCCTGTCCCTATAATAAGCTCTCTAAGGTACCATACCTGTATCGACTGCCTCCCACCTCAGGTAGCCTTTGCGACTTGCCACCTGATGCCTAGTGAGCTACACTCACCTATTAACTTGTATGGGGCATTTCCACCAGCACTTCAGATGAACCACCAATGAACATTATAGGTCCATGATTATTAGTTGTGATCTGATCGGTGTTGTGCCTTATGGTCACTAGTAGACCACATTTTGACTGGGTTGTACCTTATGATCGCTAGTTAACATTAACGTGCCTCATGCTATGCCTTACCGAATCTTGCTGTCCATATCACACTAGACACTCCCTAGTTTTACCCACTCATCTGCTCCATTAGCGGTATCGGAATCCCCTACCTCTGATACTATACCATCCTGTTGCTCGAATTGCAAGGATGCTAAACCTAGCTTTATTGCTCTGTACCATGGCTACTGCCATACAGGTGGACTCTAGCAGCCAAGAACACATCGATCAGTCACCAGTACCTACCTCAGACCTTAGCCTACTAACCTCCACAAATACTATGCAACCAAATCTCTCTATACTCTACAAGGCCCGAGACACAATACCCTACGCCTCCTTACCATGCGCCACGTCCAATAGAAATAACAGACTTCGCGCCAGACTAGCCAAATTATATGAACCATTGAGAAGAGCCCTTCCGGCCTCCAACCTCAAAACTAATTACAAACCCAACCTACGACTGCCTAGCCACTCTAAGTTGCCTTCTCCAATATCCACCTTGAATGTGAATACCTTTCAGCTCAATAACCACAAACCCAAAGTTTGCTTTATCGCTGACAAACCTATCCGAGCCAACAAAACACCTGAGGCCCCCCCTCTCAAAGGAGCGCTTCTCAATGCTAGATCATTCGTCGCACACGCCACCGATAATGCCGACTTAATCACTGAAGGGAACCTGGATTTCCTCGCAATTACGGAAACTTGGCTCCATAATGCAGCAGGACCTGCTCTTATGCTAGCCATCCCTGATGGCTACACCATAGTCAGACAAGACCGTGATAATGCATGAGGTGGCGGTATTGCTATTATCTCTAAAACGGCTCTTGGTCTCAGACTAGTCCCTACCCAGCTATCACAATCGTGTGAAACTCTCACTGCCAAAATTCAGATAAATAACTCGCAATCCCTTACTATACACCTTATATATAGACCACATGGCCCTCTTGTTACCTTTGAGGAAGACCTGCATAATATAATTATGAATAACCTTAAACCCACCACGCAACTACTCCTATTAGGTGACTTTAACCTAGGCTTTAATGACCAAATGGATAAAAACGCGACTGAAATAGCCAATACGATCAAAGCACTAGGCCTCACCCAAAAAGTCAATAAACCCACCCACCTTAAAGGGAGAATATTGGACTGGATAGCGGACCTTAACTGCTCAGCCACTATCTCATCCAACCTGCCATTAGCATGGACAGACCATTCTCTGATCTCCTTTCACCTATCCACTATCAGACCTACTCCACTGGCTCAACCACTAGCGCCACCATGTTCAACCAGAAGTAAAAAAAGTATTACGGTAGAGAAAGTTATCCCTGCCATACTGCCCACACTTAACGCACTGCCTGAAAATCTTGACCCTAGCAGTCTAGTTCAGGAATTTAACAACATTATCCTCACCACACTGGATAAAATTGCCCCTATCAAACTTAGGCCTAGCAAACCAATAGCCCACTTAAGCAAATGGTTCACTCCACAACTCAAAGACCTCCACACTTTAAAGAATAAAAGTCAAACTAATTGGAGGCTCTGCCCCTCTAGCGAGAACAAAGCCAAATTAACCACACTTTCCTCACACTACAAGAAGGAAATTTGCCAGGCAAAACGTTATTCATACGACAAACGTATTGCTAACTCAAATTCAAGCATGAAAGAACTCTTTTGCATACTCAAAGAATTAGAGTCCCCTATTGCTATTCCTGATGTCTGCACCAAGGACAAATCCTGGTGTACAGACATCCAACAGGCCTTAGCGAATAAAATTGACACACTCCAGAATAAATCAACAAAAAAAAAAAAGCTCTAAACTTACAGCACTTGCCTAACACTCTCCTGCCTAATGAGTCACCATCGGCACATAATACTACCTTCTATTTTTCCAAAATGTCTACCCTAGAGGTAGAAAAAATTCTCCTATCTTTGAAGCCCTCAAACTGTAAAGGCGATATCTGCCCAGCACAGCTAATAAAAGATGCTGCTAGAGAACTCTCCCCATTCATAACCAAACTGATAAATGCCTCATTTGCTACAGGTACCATACCCGCCAACCTCAAACAATCCTGGGTGTTACCACTCCTCAAGAAACAGACACTAGATCCTCTTATTCCCACTAACTACCGGCCCATTACTATGGTCCCATTTCTACTAAAAATATTGGATAAGGCTGCTTACATTCAAATTCAAAAGCATTTAGAATTGCATAAACTTCTAGGCAACAGACAATCTGGTTTCCGTCCACTACACGGAACAGAGACAGCACTAATCGACCTAAAGTCCCAAATAGACGAGTTGAGAGACAAAGGAAGGACAGTACTCTTGCTCCTACTTGACCTCTCTGCCGCATTTGATTTGGTCAACCACAAGGTCTTATGCCGGCACCTTGACTCTGCAGCTCACTTCTCCACGGACGCCATCAAATGGATTGAGTCCTTCCTGAGTGAGAGAACTATGAGAGTTTTCTCCAACTTAGCAGCTGCCGAACCTACACCCATCCTATGCGGTGTTCCCCAAGGGTCCTGCATCTCGCCTACCCTCTACAACATCTTCACTAAGCCACTGTTCGACGATCTGGACCAGCTGGGTATCACCTACACTAACTATGCAGATGATACTCAGATTCTCCTCCCACTTTCTGGGGATTACGGTACGGACATGGGTTTAGTGAACAAAGTTTACCTTATCATCCAAGCATGGATGGCCATTCATGGCCTGTGCTTGAATGATGATAAGACTGAACTTATAATTCTGGGTTCGCAGGCCAATGTAAAAAAACTAGGCCAAGAATATTCATCATTTAACATTGACGGCAATACCATTAAAGTTTCCAAGGAAGTAAAAACCCTTGGATTCTACTTGGACTCCACACTGTCCTTTGATAAACAGGTCAAATCCCTTACCTCGGCCACGTCTTACACCTGCAAATTACTCAGAGCTGGTGAACCGTTCCTCTCTGACAATAGCTGTCTGATCCTGGCTAGAGCTCTAATACTCTCCAGAATCGACTACTGCAATGCCCTCTACAGTGGGGTCAATAAATGTACCATTCAAAAGCTCCAAACACTACAGAATAACACCTTAAGAGCAGCCCTAGGCATAAATAAGAAAACCCACATCTCTTCCTTGAGACGCCAACATAAATGGCTATCCACATCTAACAAAATACTAGTAAAAACGCTTTCCTTGACACATAAAGCCCTTAACAACGCAGCCCCTAGCTACCTCACAGATAAACTTCAGAGAAGAATTTCTCTCAGACCCACCAGAATTGGGAATACTAATTGTCTGACTATCCCCAAATACAAGCTCACCACCATCGGGGGTAATAGCTTTATTGTTAAGGCAGCCAAAAGCTGGAACTCATTGCCTCAGGAGCTGAGAGCAGACCAACCCTACTCACACTTCAGGAAAAATTTAATAAAACATATCACTGCTACGAATCCTTAGTCTCCCATCACCCTTGAGGACTTGCCCACTTTTATAGTGATTTGATCCTCCTGCAGTAACAGCAGACTACTGTATTAACATTGACTTCTGCATTAATTTCTGAAGACCTTTCTGTACAGTGCCTAGTGTTCAGTTATTTAAGTTCTTCGGCTATTCCTTTCTTCGTCCTATTTTGCACATTGTATATATCCTGTATTCATGTAAAAAACTGTATATATGTAAATATTGTAACCTGTGTATACGTAACTATGTAAGTTTTGCAGTTCCTTATTGCTGTGCCCTTTTACTCACGAGTCTGGTGCGCTTAACAAATAAACAAACAAACAAACAAACAAACAAACATTCTGAGTTGGGCAACAATGGTGGTATAGGTGACCCAAAGGCAATTCCAGTGATGGATGAATGGCAGAAGAAAACAAAGCCTGTGAAAAGTGATTAGGGACAAACATAAAAAGATGGTGCATGGCGATGTTTCAGCAAAAGAATGCAGTAAATGTAGGCTTGTCCTAGATCACGATATGCACGCTCGAGAGTCCGGATGGGATCCTGCGGCACAGTCATTCTAACCAGGCTGCTAATAAACATTTAACTAAATGCAGTTCGTGTTTGGTATTTCCTCATTGTTGCTGTGGTCCGCCATATATACGCCATCAATGCAAATGTGTATGCTGTCCTCCCTCTAAATGCCCAATCATTCTATTTCAATAAAGCGGTCCCTGGAACGTTTACTGTGCTCATGTCATGCTGAGTGTTGACATGTTAATTAATACTGGTTCATTGCAATTCCTTTTGAAAGATGAGAGAAAAAGTGAAGACATTTACAGCCACTGGCTGAAGGAACTTGAAAAAAGATCTGCTTTAGGCATATATCCGATTAGCACCCAAATGTCATTAGTGGCTGTCTCTTATTTAATTTGGGTGCAAAAATGCAGTCAAGAATTCCTGGTATCGGTCGGAAACAATTGTACTGTTCTAATGCAACTCACATACCTATAATCTGATTACTACAATATACTAATAGACATTGGGAATGGTCTTAACTGCTCTGAAATAGTGCCATTCCCCAACGTATAGTCATCGGTTCTATCTCAGGCTTTAACTTCAGAGTGGACCATTATCCCACGGTATTGACCCCTTCTCCCTCTATATCGTCTAAATAAGACATAAGACGTAGTTGTTATTGTTATGTCAGTAAGACCCGGACGCATGTAAGGTTACAGTGGGCTTTATCGTCTCGGTAGGATAGCTCAGTGGCAATGTGCTTGTCTTGGAAACAAGACGACACGGAGCAACACGGGTTCGATCCCCGAGTCCGCGCTTAGAAACCTCTGGGTATTAAGCGCGTTATAAATAACCTATCATATCATATTATATTAAGATAAATACACATCAAAAGACCCCCAGCAATGGCAGCACAGCACCAACAAGTATCGCTGATCATCAACTGCCCAACATAGAACCCCCAGTGAAAGTAAACATGCACATCATAGATATAGAACAGTGACATTGCCTGATGACTTCATGACATTCCAGCAGCAGCAGAAATGCACAGGCAAACAAAGTAAAGGTAACAGCCTAACACAATACCAAGACACACCCACAAGCTAGCACTATAACAGTTATTAATAAACGTTGCATTGATTTCCACAGACTGGTTTAATTCAACCAGTTTCCTATCTTGTGGCTTGAGAAATCTCCACAATGAAGGCAGCTGTAGAGGGAATGCAATGGTGAATATTGGCAATATGTATATTCAAGGGGATGGAGAGAAGAAATATAATTGATTCTTTTCATATGAGTTTTGTGTTTTCTCTTATTGCACCATGCACTAAATGCATGTATACATCAGAGAGTGATGTAAGCATACTTACTGACCAAATACCACCACACTTAAATTGACCAAACACATCAGTGCATATGATTTGCTGTTAGAAGTGTCACATTATATTTTCGGTCCCCAAATTGTTACATACATGTGTTGTATCCATTTCGTTTCATTGTTGTTTCCAGTATAGATTTGTTTTGTTAATACATTGTGCTCAATCAGACGAAAAAACACAGATAACTTCAACATGGGAGGCAGGGTGTTTATTTCCAAAAGAAGATTGAAAATGGACAAAAAAGGAAATTATTTATATGTAGTAACTTTGTAAACTGGCTCTAACATTTTGCAATGTGAATTTGTAATGATCACATGTTTTACTTGTCCTACTGTGCAAAGCACTTTATCAAAATATAGACTACCCACATAAATGATTTTCTCTTAGGAGGTTAGCATTCCAGGATGCAAAGTAGCACAGTCTATTACACTCCTATTGTACTCTTCACAAATCGCACTACGAGAAAGGGGAAGGTGACATACAGTACCAATGAGAGTTTCTCGATGTTATGCTTCAAATCAAAACGCACGTGAGAACATGAGAATGACAACAGACCTTCATATTTGACAAAAACATCTGTGATAAAATAGGTGAATGACTGCACATTGCGCTTTTCACAACACTCACTAATATTTTAAGTGTTTGTAACCAACCATATATTCTGACAGCCTCAGATTTGGATGTGAAGACAGAATGGCTGAGACATCTGTGTCTCTGTTGGAGTCTGAGGGGGGTCCTGCTTCTTATTTCCTCTCCCCTCATAGAATTTTAGAATAGGAAGGGCTAAGAGGGGAAGCCAGGTCTGAGGATAGGGATGGTTGTTGTGATGAATCTGATGATTCCTTCCTGGAGGAAGCTTCTCCCCATGTGGCCAGTGGACATGCAGCCGCTACCTGATCCTGACCCTAAGAGATCTATTTGTGGGAGCATCAAATGGGGGAAGATGACCCTCAGAGGGGTGATATGACATCATCCAATGAGAGATGGTATCACCCTTTTCACTTATAGGGATACCCCTTCCATTCCCCATGACTTAATCGGATATTGTCATGACGCCCTTCATCCACCCTTGGAACCTACTAAGAACACCTTCCAATGTTCTATACATAAGTTACCAAGCACTGGCTCTGCTAAAGATGCAGCAGTACAGGAAGTGTCCTGGAGTCTCTAGACATGTGATATCCCGAATACAAGAGAGTTTTTAAAGGTCGAACCATCCAAGAGCATGTATCCTCTTAGGGCACATGAGATCTGTGTAGGTCCTTGAGGCAAACCCTAAAAAAGGCATCCAGATAGAACGTTTGTTTTGCGGAATTGTGAATACAGTTGGTGAATTTCTCCAGTATCATACATTTCAATACTCAGGTGAGCCACATCACTTTTGTAGGTTTACACCACAAAGCTGCTGTTAGTCATTTGACAACCAAACACAGATATAGGAATCAGTTCTCACTGAAACATTTGGTTATAATGTCCAAAAGGAAACAAAGGGAGGATAGTCTTGAATGGGGGAACCCAGTGTGACAAATTTAAGTATTCCAATCAGGGGTACAAGGATGAGCTGAGGCTAATGCGTCTACTAAGCCCTCACACTTCTACAAACCAAGAGCCAACACAATCATAAAGGTAAAAGTTAAGACAAACATCCTTTGCCTTGTGTGGTAGCATGGGCTGAGGGAAGGCTATACTCTTAGGAGGGGTGTGAATATGGTTCAGTCGCAACCCAAACAGCGAAGTATAAGAGTCCAAAATAAAAGAATGTCCAAGCTGGCATTGAGTTGGGGTCCAATGGAAGGTAGGTGCGGTCTCTTAGAGTCTACTCAAGCTGTGCAGAATCGACGGTCACCAGGTTCAATCAGCGTTCGATGTCGGTGAGCTGATATGAGGATGTGCAGGTGAGTCAATTCTATGTGGATGCTTGGAGGTCACTGTTCAGGGTACAACAGGGACGTGCCGATCGACATACAGAAGCGCAGCGATTAAGAAGCTGGTGCTTCGAACGATGACTCAAGCACTTTTTCATTATTTTGTATTTATTTGGTTTTCATAATGTGCCTATAGACAATGTGGTTCAATTCAATACAAGGCAGTGCAGCAGCAAATGGAGTTGAATGGCAAAAGGCAGTTCAGAGAGTGGTGAATGCTGAAGGCAGCTTTCAATGGTCCTGGAGGTTTACTCGTGTCGGCATTGAAAAACACAGGAATCTTGGCTGTTTGGGCTTTCAGGAGCTTTAAGTCCCACTCCAGGGTATCCAGGGCAAAGGTTAGTACTTTCCTTGGGCCCCAAAACATGAGAGAGACTGGAAACCCACCTTCAGGTTTCCTGCAACAAGGTGAGATTCTAGGAAACAGGGTGACTAGCAGAGATGCAGGTCTTGGTCCAGCAGCAGAGTTCACCCTCAATGGTCCCTGGGGATGGTTAGTGGACAGAGCTCACCTCTGCCTTGGAACACCTGCCTTTGCCTCACTACTGGATATCTTTAGAAAAGACTGCACGCTCAGCAGAGTCCAGCGAAATCTTCTTCCTCAATAGGATTCCAGAGATGCTTCCAAGATGATTCCATGAAGTGGTGTGAGACCCCTTCTTTTAAAGGTAAATGTGCACAGATGATTGAATTAAAGCTAGCCTGCTTTACTTTAGGGGTTCAATCCCTGCTCTTGGAATGAGTGGACTTTGCCCTTTTGGCATTAAACCCAAAGTGTGTTGCTCTAAAGCAAGTGGAGGGAACAGGAAGGAGAAAGAGAGGCACCGAGAAACAAGATGGTGGAAGTCTTCCTCCACTGTACACATGTCTCCCTGGCTGCCCTAACTCCTCCCTCTCAATAGAACCAAGGTCTTTAGAAACACAGCACCCTGGTGTGAGGCCTAGCCCTTTGTGAATGAGTGTCCCCTTTGATTCATGTTCCTGGGTCAGCTTCCTGTGGAGTGGTGGTTGCTGGGGAAAGAGTGTTAACTGTCCTTACAAAGGAACAAAGAGAGGCACTACCCCCAAGGCTACAGCCCTGCCAGTGGCCTAGGGAGCCTTCTCTCGAACAAATACACATAATCCTATTACAGCTGAATTGTGCCCACAGGGCTGACATTGGCCAGTGCATGTATTTGGAGGGGCTGTTGTTGGTCTTGTTCGGGGAGGCTTGCCTAGCGTTTCAGTATTGGGCTTTCCAGGTGGGTGGGGCCGGAGTGATGTGCAGGTGGATATTTCTTCGCTCCGGGCTTCAAACATATTGTGCCTAACAGTGCCAGCAGGGCAGGGATTATTGCCATCCTTTACAAATCATCCCTATCGGTCTCGCATTTGGATTAACTAGTCTGCAACACAGACTGCAAATCCTTCCTGGTAAAATTCCTCTCACCCCATCTCATACCCACAGTTTCCTGCTGATATTGACCCCCGGGATACAATAGAAGCTTTGCAGAATCCCTAAGTGACTCATTAGCAGCCATCGTGGTCTCCAATCTCACAGCATTAGGAGAGTTCAACATCTGGTTCAACATCCCACATATACCTATGACCCGATCTCTACTGGACAACCTGGAAACCTTGCATCTAACACAGCTAGTCTCAGGTCCTACACACCTGGCTGGTCACACCCTAGACGCAATCTTGAGCTCACCAGACCTCAACACCACACTGTCACCACAACCACTTGTCTGGTCACTCTCCGAAACTTTTCACCCTCTCCTCTGTGGACCCACCTGCCAATCTGGAAGCTCTGCGGCCACTAACCCACTCCCTCCCCTGGAAGAAAATCCTAGTATCTCCTGAGCTTGCAGATATCCTACTCACCTCCATGACCTCCACTCCCTTCCCCTCCATTCTGGTCAGATCACCATCCCCAACTTTGATCACTGGCTCTCTAAAGCACTCAGTCCTCTCAGTCCTCTCACCCCCATCAGATCCTTCTCTACCAGACAAGGCCTTTCCCCCAAATGTTTCACCTCAGCCATAGAAAAAACTGAAATCCCTGACCCACATCCTTCAGTGCAGATGGCAGGCAGACCCATCATCATCTAACAGATTGGCCTACACCACCCGGGCAGAAATATGCAAAGCAAAAAAATCCTACTACTGGAACAATATCACCAATGCCCCACACCCTTCAAGGGAATTCTTCAAGCTTATCTCTGAATAGTACACCCCCGCCTTCACCACCACTACTCCCACCCACACCCAAACCCTTTTTGACTCCCTCTGAGACCACTACCACGACATAGTCCTAGAGAGACTTAATTCCATCATCTCTAATCACATCACCCACCCCACTCTCCCCCTGACCCTGCCACGGATGACATTAGAACTGCCATCTATCCTCCTGCTCTGCTCTGCCTTCTCACCCCTCTCCCACCTACGATTCCTCCAGCTACTATCACTCAGCCATGCCTCAGGATTCCACTTCACTAAAAGAAATCTTGACAAGCACCTGTACCGGCGACTTCACAAGATCCGTTGTGAACACATCAGTCACTTCCGGCTCCTTTCCAGTAGAATTTAAAACCTTGCACATCACGCCCCTGCTATATCACTAATACAGAGAAGCCTGTACAGAAAGAATCGAGGGAAGCCCTTTGTAATAAAGTTTTGGCATGTTTGCATCAGAGAATGGGCCCGGTGTTTGAGTGGGCATGCATGGTGTGGGAGTGAAATTAATAGAGTATGCAGTGAATGAGAAGGTGAAAGGAGGGTGAATGTGCAAGAATGTGGGGGAGACGGGAGAGTAGTAGTGGTGGGGAGCATAGTATTATAGTACAGTAGAGAGGAAAGAGTATTAGTACTAGAATGGAGAGGGGATTCTAAAGCTGAGAGGGGAGAAGTAGTCTGAAGAGGGGAGCGTGGTAGCTGTGTGGAGAGGGCAGAGTTTTAAAGGGTATGATCAGAGGTTGGAGGTAAGAAGTAGAGAAAGGAGCAAATGAGGGGTAGAATCGGGAGTATGAGAGAGAGATAGAAGGGAGAGACGGTGGTTGTGGTAGGGGGAACAGAGAGAAATAGGGAGATGAATGCAAAGGCATTTATTAAAAGGCCCACGTGGGGCTGAGTATATGGAAGGCACTGATCCTTGATTTACACTACATTGGGGAACCTGGATCAGGAGCCGCCTAGATTGCTCCCAGAGGGAGTTCGAGTGAGAAGGCATTTGCCTTTAGGCCATCACGACCAGTTAGACAGTGTCTTAGATAGTAGGGTGCACCAATCTGTTGATACAAGCCAGCGGGTGAGGGACGCCTGGTCTAGGGAGGGAACGGCCCACACCAGAAGAGATAGTGAGGGGTGGCTCTTAGCAAGTCCCTTTTCTAATCTGACAATAAAAACCCTTGAGCTGTATTCTAGAGTTGGTGTGCTCTTTACGCCATCTGCTGCACAAACCATTCAAATGTAAGCTCTCCCCTTAAAGTTAAAAGAGGAGGATACTGAAATTGTTGAACCCATGTTAAATTGCAATAACAGGCCATTGATTTGAACAACTTCTTGCACAGACTGACTTTAAAAGGCCCATCAGGTATAATGGACGATGATGATTGCATGTCTGATACTTCTGCTTGCCCATTGGCCCCTTGTTCATCTTTGTGTTCTTTTGTCCAGATGTATTGATTGTAATCATCATAAATGTGCAAATGTAATTTCACAATTGTTCCTTTAATTCTAATACAAGTTGTTTGGGCAGAATCTTTAGGGCTAATCAGGTAGGGGTATTAGCAGTTTGAATAGTATAGTAATCAAAATGAAACTTTCCATTGACAATAGTAAGGTTATCATCAGGAAATCTCTGTACATTCATCAAAAAGTTCTTGATGAGTAAATGGTGTTCACCAATTTAGGACACCGAGTCAGTTTATCTATGGCCACACAAAACTAAAAATATATCATCAATAAAGCAGAACCACAAGACTTAGGGCCTTGTTACACGGTAGGTGGTAGCCATGGTGCTATTAGCGCCATGGCTATTAGCGTCATGGCTACCCCCTACCGCCGTCGGAGTCCGGGTTCCCGGAATAGGGACTTACCGGTCTATTCCGACCTTTGCAGGACCGGTAAGTCCCCATTCCAGGAACCATGCCCCATTTGAGCCCCCATAGGGCTCAATGGGAGTGGGGAAGGAGCTAATAACGGTACCGTAATTTGTGGTAACATTCTTAGCTCTGAGGTTCCTTCAGCGGGAACCGTCCATAACACCTGGGCAGACCACACGTTAAGGACGGGACCCGCTGAAGGACCTCATAGTAGGGCGGTAGGGGATTACTGGTGCCCTTACCGGTGCCGGTAATCCTCTACTGCCTACCGTGTAATGAGGCCCTATATGTCCTTATCATGGGATTCATTATGAGTATTGTGGTAACAGTACAAAAATGTAGGGCCTCATTATGTGCATGGTGGCAATTGTAAAAAAAAAACAAAAAACATGTGGTATTTTAAATGCCTTCTGTTCTAAAATACCACGAAATTACTAGTTGGAACTGCATGGGTTATTTACAGCATGGTGTACACAGAAAACACTGCATGGGGTGAAGAGATCAGTACTTCCCATGTTCCCAAAGATGTTCACTCACTGCCACCCATAATTCAGTGGTATTTAAAAAACAAGTGCTATTTACATGAACATGTTTTCACTACCACCTCATAATGAGGCCCTTGATAATATAAACATATCCTGTTTTTAAAATACCACCTAATTATGAGTAGGGATTGGATGGGATATTTACCTCATGGGCTACATAGATATAACTGGATAGGGCAAATAATGAATATGTACCACACACAGTCCTTTCCATGTACCTCAGACAATAAATATAATATGCCATCTACACCCACAGTTAGGTAGGACTTTAAGAACAATTGGTATTGAAAAGGCCACATGTATTTGCTGGGACACCATCCAATAGGGTGGCATAACATATGAGCCCATGGAAGCAGGAAATATTGTTGCTTAGAATGACAGGCATTATCAGTACTGAAAATGTACTTCACTCGCTCACTACAGCTTGCTCTGAAAACAACTAATGTACATAGTTCATTCCCTCAAAATGGAGAATGGAGCTATTCAAACTGGCTCCATTATATGTTTATAGGATAAATGAGTTCAGTAAGTATTATCTTGAAGCATTTGCTCAAGTCTAGTTAGGACGTCCTAAGTGTATTGTAGATAAAATGGAAATTAATTCATGTTCACGTACTCAGCTGGTGGTCTACTGGCAGCAACAATTGAACGGCCTGGTGGAAACATTTGGGTATTTGAATGTCAGGAGAACACTGCCTGCTAACATGAGTCCACTCCAAGTTGAACAATCCCATCATTATCTTTCTTATATGCCATTTGCAATTGTTAAATCCACGCTAAAATCTTGATATGTCCGATTATGTCTAAACATAACTTCAGTACTATCATCTCCACTGTTCATGGTCACTAATGTTGCACAAGTTTTCTTAGGCTTTGTAATCAAAGTACAGCTTCATTTCACACTTGACATCATAAAATACATGGCCTACAAGGTCAAAATATATCGTTTTGTTTTGCTTTGTCCAACTGAACCGATCGCACTGGAGAATACGTTGGAACTATTGCAGGAATCAAACTATTGATGGGAACTGATCCACTGTGAATTCCAATGGATTTGTCTCCAACGTATCTCCCCCCTCTGCATTGCATTTAAAACCCCTTGAACTATGGGACTGCAGCTGCCTGATGGACAATGAACTTTTGCACTCCCTGAAAAGGGATCATCTTGTCAATTCTTTATTCATCTACCATGCTCCACCAAACTAAAGCAGAAACATCCTGCGCTTGGACACGAAAAGAAAGACAGCATTACAGATGGTCCCTTAATTTGACTGGTTGATAGACACCTTTTTTACTTTATCTGAACTCAGATTTCAGAAGAGTCTAAAAACCTTCCTCTTCAAGGTGAACCTAATACAATGACCATGGGCCTCCTTACAACCCTGACGTTAGCCGTGCCCGTCACACGCTGCCGCCGGAGTTGCATTTTTTCCGGCCGCTGGCAATGGGGACATACAAGGCCATTCCGACCTTGGCGGACCATGTATGTCCCCATTGCCAGGGGCCGGAATCCATTACTCACCATTCCCATTGAGCCACATAGGGCTCAATGGGAATGGGGAGGTCGGACGCACCTGTGCACCTGTGCACCTGTGCTCGCGGGTGCCTTTCAGCCCGCCGTGTCCGACCTGGCGGGCAGAAAGGCACCCACGTGCACAACTCGTAGTTTGCCGGTCTGGGAACTACGGTACCGGCATGCTTACCGTTACCGTAATTCCCGGACCGGCAAACTTATAATGAGGCTCCATGACTAGCACCAAAACTGATCCGTGAAAATCCCTCTTCTAGATGCTGCAACAACCTGCCACCATTGTGCCTTCCAAGTGAGATTCCTTTTTCTGATCACAACATACACTATCTGACTTTTTGAAATGTTTTGGATCACGATCAACAACTATTAAACAGAGAACACATTAATCAAACCTTTTTTGGGGGTGATATGGTTGAGTCTCGGACAACCACCGATCATTTCCGAGAAGGCAGTTGTCCAAAAGGCTGCAACAATAAAATGACCAGCAAAGTCCATGTCATCAGAGATACCATTGCCCAGGCACAGGCTTTCATTTCTCCACCAGTTGCAATCTAAGGAATTGTAGACTTGGCTCAGATCAATTGAAATAAATATGATTAAATTAAAGTTAACATTAAAACAAATCCCAGGACTGGAGTACGGGTGGTCACAGCAAAGGAGAGCAGAGTGTATTCAGCCAAAATCCTTTACTGCATTCACTTGCAATCAGACAGTTTTGCACCCAACTACCAGGACTCGCCATGAATCATTAGGAACAAAGCCTTTACCACTATTCAGAAAAATGTATACTGCCCACTGACAAAGAAATAATAGTGTAAGACTATAGACTATACCTATCACAACCCGCATGCATCCCCTGTAGGATGTGCAGGGGCCTAAATCACTTTAATGGGCCCCAGTCGAAATGGGCCCCAGCCATTCACTGGTTGAACTTTATACAAAATATCCTTCTCAAACTGAATCTATCATGATCACATTGGTGCTACCGATTGGAATTCACGTGTGATACTTGCAAGGCTTTCCACATTTCAGAAAACACGGACCAAACATATTTGTGATTTGTCGCCTCCAACTGTATTTTCCATTTCCCATCACATAGAATCAAATGTTAATCCCATTTATGACAACAAATATGTTAAATACAACTGATGTAAGAATGTCATATAACAATTTACTTTGTTGCTAGTTCATTCAACTAGATTACAATGTTTGTTTACCCTCATTTATATAATGGTATTAATGGCACTTTTTTGGATAGTGATATATGATATGATATTTTATTTGTATCGCACTCGTACACAAGTGTTTCATAGTGCTTCATAGAGGATTGCACCCATTCTGTGTTATTAATTGAACACAGTTAAACTGTGTTCAATCAATCACCTTTTGCAAGAAGTCCTCCAGACCTGGTGTGGCAGGGACTCCTACAAGGTGGGTCCTGGGGCACTGCCTACCATTCCAGTGATTATAGGTATCTATCGATTAACATGAAATCAATGCTTGCTGCTATAGCTGCAAACAACACAAGAACAATTCCAAAAAAGAAAAAATATCCACTTCACTTAACAGCTTCATTCTTATGTTCAATACTTCTCCATTAACTGGAAATCTACAATATAATCCTTTTTAAAAAAAAACGATATTGCAAGATTGCACGCAGTGATGACTCCTACGCAGTGTCTTCCATTTTGGGCCGTTTATTAAGTACAGCATAACTTGTGCGTAGTCATCTCATAGTAAACAGAAGTAGACATCATCAGACAGTCTCTAGTCATCCATCCTTACTGTGGTCAGACCTCTGTCTCAACTGTTCATCATGGAGCCCCCCTGTGGCCGGCAGGTGAAAGTTCCATGATGTCAGAAGTTCCATTCTGCAATAGCCGGTTTGCTACCGAGAGGGAAGATCAGGATATAACATTTTACATCTATTCTTTTCTTTAAAATGTTTACACAGCTACAAATGTGTCCTTTTCATAACTGCGCACTCTCTACAAACTTAACATTAACTAATGTAACCCCCAAGAACTTGTAGATAGTCAATCAGTTGTCTGAAGTACATCATTATAATAATCCTTACAAAATTAGTGCACCACCTTAAAATTGGTATTATTTTATTTGTATTTCTTGCACTCCTGCACTGAAACACCCTCCTCGATCTGCAGTAGTTTTCTCAAAGTAATGCTAAAAAACCAGCAGCTCCAATTTTCCCTGCACCACCAGGGCCCTTCTTCCCACCACAAGGGCCAACGTGGCTAGGACCTAGTGCATTATCATCATCAACGGAGCATGGTTCTTGTTTTCAGGCTTTCCATGTAACCCAGGAACCCCTCCACCCTGGAGTGGGATTAGTGATCAGTAACCCCCTACTATCTATGGATCATGCCCTAAAGGCAAACACCCCCTCTCGCTAGACTTCCTCAAGGAACAATCTCCGACACACACTGCAGGATTCTTCAGTCTGGTTTCCTGGTCTTACGCTTTCTATTCTCGAGGTTCCTGGACAATAACAGTTCCTTGTCAAAAAGGTCAAGCGAACTTCCCTCCTTGCGATCTGCTTTGGCTTTGTCGTCTTTCATCTCTCATTCAGCTGCTGCCTCAAAACTGCTGTTTCCTTGTGTGCTTTTCCTTGCTCAAAGTGTGCTCTCGTTCTCGTCCTTTTATCCATGTGGGGAAGCTTAATGGGAGTCAGGTGTTTGTGATGGTCAGTTATTGCCTGACCATTGTATTGGGACACATCAGGCGCACTGTGCGGGTGTTAGTCCGTTTTCTCTCATTGCAGGCTGTCCGTGCGAAAGTGTTTGTGTTGTAAAGGAGGCGGGGGGTTGAGTTCCTAGGTATCCCACCTGGTATGATGGAGTAAAGGTGTTACAGGGAAGGGGAACCCACGTCTCACCAGCCAGTGTCCCACTCCCCGAAGACCCTTCACACAGATGATCCTCCCGCACTGGTCCACACCCAGGAAATGGGACCAAAAGCGATGGCTGTGTCTTGGCCGCATGGATGACAGATCAACAGGGACTAGGGGGTGAGACACCTTTAGGTTTCTCACACCAGCCAATACCTCACTTTTGTTATAAACTGCCACCATGCTCCTTTCCACTTCCCTTCCTCCTTCTAGTCTCTTGATCTGCTGCCTCCTCCTCTGACTTCTGCCGAACGACACCTTCTTGTTTCCTGTTGCCCCTTACATCCTCTCTCTCCTGCCTCCAACGGTTTCTCGTTCCTCGGGCCAAACCTTTCCCTGCTTTCTCAAACAAGGAGGTGTTAGAGAAAGTAAAGCACATATAAGAGGGTCTAAGCACCACCCCCTTTCTCTCATGTGGGTCCACCAAAGATGGTTAATGGTGGCCCGCTACCATCAAAGTTCCAGTTCATGTAAATGTCCAGGTTTCTGGTAAGGCATTCTTTGTTAGCAAGCCGCTTGTCATCTCCATCACAGGTGAGATTTTGCTCTGGCTGTCAGTCGAATTCGAAAAGTTGTTCCTCGGCTTTGGTGCAGGTGAAAAATGCAGTTACAAGACGTAGATGGCAGTGTTCTGTGCTTGGTTTGATCACTTCTCCGATATCGTGCAGTGGTTCCCAGGTGTTAGGCTTCTAACTGGTTAGGCTTCTAACTGGCTTGCATTGATATTAAACATCTGTCAAGCAGTTCTTGTGGGCTGTTTATTATGTTCTATAGGAGACAGAGAAAGACTGGGCAACATGTTTATGCAACAGCATGGGCTGATTAAGAATGGCACATAGCCCATAGGGAAAGGACAGGGACTGGGGCCCTTCCAACTACCAGCTCCCCCCTCTAACGGGGAGAAAGGGCTGCGGATTCCACCTTGGTGGGGTTTCCACCCCAGGCAGAGAGGGGTCTCACTCCCTTCTTGACAGGTTCAGGCTACTGATCATGACACACCAGCATTTAGAGGGTCGAAAGCGTTTGTACTTTACACAAGTCCACAATGTCTCTTGATATGCAGATTGGGCTTAAAATGTTCATTTAATAACATGTGTGTGGTATGTTGATTTCTCTCCAAAGGCATTGCACTTGTGGACAGTAGCACACTTCGAAAGAACTTGGCTTCAAAGTGAAAGTGAAGGAAAGAGAATGAGGTTAAAAGTCTTGATAAACTCTAGTGGTGAAACGTGTAACAAATGTGTATATTAAGTTTGTGAGGTGCTGTATAAATCGAACGCTAGTCTATCTGAACATGATTATATAGAGGTCATCTTGTGTCCAATGGAAGCACTTACATGACCATTCACATTGCCAGAGATACAGGAGACGGTAGAGTGCTTTATGGCGTGTGCTGGGGCTTTGTGCTGCATTTGCGGGAGGTGGGGTTTGGAGACTTGACTGTGCCAATTGTATTCACATCTCTGACACCGAGGGGGTAAGACAGTCTTTATTTATATGCAGCACTGCATCCTCTCACCTCAGCCGTTGCCTTGAACTGGGCCTCCTAGAATCTTCCTGGCGTTCCATGCGCCGGCACAGAGCACCCTTCATGATATATACATGATTACCATGTAAACACGGCATCCCATGGTTACCATGTAACACACACACACACCCCAAACTGTAATAATAGCAATGCATATCTAGAATGCGCTTTGGAACATAAATGCACAACTAATTTAAATAAAACTGAACTTAATACTTCACTTTATCTTCGTACAAACCTGATTATCTCAGTCTTGATACCTTACCAGTGCTTTCTTATTCCATGGAGGTCAAATACTTCCATGGATGAAACGCTCCTCATTATTTTCACCTTACCCAGCATGCAATGACCTCGCTTCATTACCATTCTTCCCACTCTTGCCTTTCCATAGGTCATCACTCCAACTTAATAAGCTTCCTTTATTGCTTCCACTCCTGCCAAATATGCAAAGTCTGTCCAAATTCCAAATAGATCTATCCTCGACTCTTTCAGCTTAGGAGAAAAACTCAACAACTCACATTGGCTGAGAGAATTTGAATTCTCCATTAAAGACGTTTTTTTCTTTTTGTATCCTGACCAACTCCCCTACCAAGGGCCTCATTTCTGAGCCTTGTGTCCTAGCATAGTCATTAATGCAACTCTTGCTTCCTTCATTTTTATTGCAGTCTCTATCGAGATATACTTTCTCTGCCTCTAAATTCTTTTTAGCGCATCTGCCTACCTGTCATTAACACAAATGGACACTTCAAAGTCTCATTATTAGCATATGATCTGCCACACCACAACATTCCTTCCAATGCTTCAACCACATCCACACAATTTCTCTCTCCTACCTTGTTCTATCCTTTCCAACAATCAGTCTACTAAACCTCTCAACTAGCCAATTAGACTGATAGCAGCACATTTCACTTTTATCCCCATATTTTTGGCGTATTGTCTCATCTCGTCACACTTAAATTGCAACCAGTTGTCACTAATTATTTCTTCTGGATACCCTTCTCTTATGAATACTTGCTCTAAAAATCCTTGAACCAGATCAGCAGCTACTCTAGAGACTAATTTGATTTCAGGACACTTAGAAAAATGGTCAACCACAACTAATATAAATTTCACCTTAGGTCCTAATGTATGATATGGGCCCAATACGTGGATACTGAATCTTACCCAAGCTCCTGCGGGAGGTGAGATGGCCGAAACCTCTATTTCTTTTATGGTCTTGTCCATATTACAACATGGCCAACATTCTCTCACTTGTCTTTCCACAAACAAATCAATACCAGACCATCAATATCTGTCTTTGATCTTCCTCTTTGTGCCTGTAAAGCCTGTGTGACCTTCATGTTCCATGCAAACCAATTTCTCTCTATAATCTCCCAAAACTGTAGCTTCTGATCCCCTATTTCTTCTTTCCAGAAACTCTTTTTCCACGTAACTCATCAGATTCAACAATCCTTCCACTTCCCCCCAGCTCTTCAATCCATTCTTGTCTTCCTATCACTCCAATCTCTTTTAATAATATTGTTGCTCTCAACTCCTCTTCTTCTACCTTTTCTTGGTTGTTTTTTCAGGGACGTTGTGACAAAGGATACGCTACTTTACTCTGGACTCCCAGATCATACTCTATCTGAAAAACATATTCTTTAGCATTCAACTCAATCTAGCTAACCTGTAAGTGGCCGTGTACATACCTTTTACTGAGAATACTTCTTCCAGAGGTTTGTGATCTCTCCTTACAATGAATGTCCTGCCCCAAATGTATAGTTTATAATACTACTTGCCCCAAAAACACACTAAAGGTTCTCCTTCTATCATGAATATTTATCCTTGGAGTCTGTAATTCCTAAAGATGTGTGACTTGTTATCTTCGCCCTTCCTTCTATCCTTTGAGATAACACTGCATCTAGGCCTTTCATGACCGCGTCTAGCGTTTTCGCCAGAGGTTCATTTACCTTAACCCCCTCCACCCCCATTGGGATGATTTACAAATGTTCTTCTTTATCAATTCGAGAGCGTCCTCACAATCTTTACTCAACTTAAATGAGATATCCTTCCTTAACAACTTTCACAAGGGTAACATGATTTCCGCAAAATGTCTTACAAAGTTATTGTAGTGTTCAGCCAACTTCATAAATGATAGAACCTCATCTTTGGTGGTGAGTGAATAGTCTCTCAGATAGCCTTAATAACTTGCCCATTTGGTTAATACCCTTCTCTACTTATTAGGGGCCTCATTATGAGCTGGGTGTTAAATCTGCCGGGATACCGCCCAATGGATTTACCGTTACGCCATTTGGTCCAGCTGAATTAACGCCAGATTACCACTGGCTGTATAAATCACGTGTTTTAGAGTCCATAGGACTCTATGGGGCTTTTCTGGCAGAATTACCATGGCAGTAATTATGCAGCAGTAATTCCGTCCAAATTCTGCCTATTCTTCAGCAGAGAGTTAGAGGATTTAGCTCCAGCATGTTGTAAATCCTCCACTCTAGGACCATACCCATAAAATAATAATAATAATAATAATAATAATGCATTTATATAGCGCTACGAACCCTCAGGAATCTGACCACTGCCGGGATTCAAACCTGCGTCAGCAGGATCTGCACAGATGTAAAAGCGAGCGCTCTACTCGCTGTGCTATCGGACTGGCTGAGTGGGAACAGTGGCAGTAATTCCATTGCTGCCAATTCTTTCCCACTCCGCCATACTTGTAATGAGGCCTTAGTGCCCTAAATTCTCTACTTCATGTACTTTGAACTTACATTTCATCAGTTCTATTGTCAGTCCGTTCTCTTATAATTTGTCCAACACTAAATATAACCTCTCATTATGTTCTGCCACTACCTTGCCATAAATGCGGAAGACATCTTAATAAGCAATCATACCCTTGATCCCTATCAGCACATGGTTAATGTGCTGAAATGGTTCTTTGAAGAACAGCCGCTGAAAATGTGAGCCAGAATGGCATCCTCTAATATCTGAACAATCCTAAAGCATAATACATGAGGTTAAATGTTTACTGTCTTCAGTCAATATTATCTGGTTATATGCAGCCGATAAGTCTAAAGTCACAAACATGCCTGGCCCACTGATGCAGTTTATGTCCAAAATGATGGGTAAAGGAAACTTGTCTACCAGGACATTCTTATTTAGATCCCTGAGATCTACACACATTCAATCCATCCCATTTTCTCATTGCCACCACTACCAGGCTCACCTACTTAGAAGAATCAGTGGATTCTATTATTTCTTCTTTCACCACGCATTCCAATTCTTTTTCTACTTTATCTTTCAACACCAGCGGTTCATTGACACCAGGCACGCTCCTGATTCTAGTATGATTTTCTGGACATATCTATGCAGATAATCTACCTTCTTTGTCAATACTTCTGGATACATTTCATGTACTTTATCTTCGATTAAACAAAGGCTAAATACTGGTTCTTTTTTGCAGGATGTAGTTTAATTTCTAACACTGTTTGGTCCTTCCAGCCTAAGATATCTACCTCTTTCTTGGTAACATACATCTTGATTGTGGATATCTATTTTTGAATTCCACTAAAACGTGAAGCTATACTAGTAATGTGATGTGCGAGCCTTCGTACTGTCCTGAGTTAGAGATATTCATCTTCCTCAGTTGCTCCTTTAATCCAATCGTCTTCAATTGTTCCCATTTCTCCTTTGTGATGATCATGTACAGGGAACAACTGTCCATCATTAACAACACTAGTATACCATCCAATTTTATTATACAACTGGGGCATTTTATTCTTTCCTTACTTCTTGTCATTTTTCTTACTGCCATTATTCGATCTTCATCCAATGATTCCTCTTATTGGACAATGGTGATTTTTTTTTCAGCAAACTGCAGCAAAATGGCATCTCATGTTACAGTTACATCTTTGATTTATTGCAGGACAAAATTGTAAGTTCGTAAAATTACCATATCTGCCACCACCAAAGCATTTGTTTTTTCCGTTGTCGTATTCCCCTTTCTCTTTTTTGAAAGTCCTTCTTCTCTCTTCTTCTGCTGAAGTTGCCTGTGTTTCTGGTTTATCTGGTTTATCCGTATTTTTGTTCTTTGTGCTTCCTTTGCTTTGTTTCTTGTATATTAGGTTGACGTGTGGATCTATTGTGTCGATTCTGCCTTCTGTTTCCAATTTCTTTTCCCTTATCACCTTAGCACACAACTCTGTGGGTTCTACCTTTTTCACCACTGCTAACATTTTGGCCAAAGGGGGATCTCCACACATCCATAAACGCTCTAACTTGTGTGGTTGTTAGTATGTCTTATGATTTGTTCTCAAATTAGTTCAACCGTTCTGATGCCAAACCAAATTAGAGTGGGTACATATTCTTCCATGTTCTCTCCTTCATTTTGATTCCTATAGTAAAAATTATATCTGTTCATCGCTACTTTTGTCTTGGGCATGTAATAGCGATATATATATTTTTTTTAACAGTTTTATTTTTCATTCGGAGGTAAAGGCATATTACATTCAACAAGTACATCATAGTATTTCTAATAGCAATATGAACTCACATTTTAACTTTGTTCGCTGGACAACTGGAACCCCCGAGTTTTTACCCTTTATTCTAGGTCTATTACCCCCACCCCAACTCCTTTCTTTTAAGCCCCAGAGTCCTTTCGCACTTCCTCTAGTCCTTCCCCATATTGGAGTCTTGCGTCCATTGTATTCCTGGCCATCCTCAGACATGAACGTTTTTAAGGATCTGTGGTTTGTAGAAATAGGCTTCTCTTTCCCCAACAAAGTCCTGAAAGGGGGACCAAATGGAGAATAATTTCTGGTATTCCCCTGCTTTTATAGTGGTTACTTTCTCCATTGCCATGACCCCCCAAACTTTGACCCACCACCATGGCGTTGTTGGCCCCTCTTTTGTCTTCCAACGTTGCGCCAACGTCATTCTTGCAGCCGACAGTAGGTGCATAATTAGGGAGGCGGTGTAACCTGATGGCACTGTCTACACATTCATGTCATGCTGCTTCCTCCCCCTTCTTTCCTCTTACATCCCGCCCCACCCTATCCCCCTGAGTTCACCTTGCTTTCCCTTCTTCCCTCCATGGACCACTTCCCTCCCTTTCTTTTTTAGTCCCTTTTATCCCGAACTACTTTTCTCTTTCTCTTTCCCCACATCCTACAGGTCGTTATGGCTTAGCCCACAACATCGAGGCACAGTGCTTCCTCCCGGCTTAAACCTTCTTACCTAGGTAACGACTAACGGACCTCATGTTAGCACCCATGCACCTCTGTCCTAGAGCACCTTAGTAGGGTTTTTGCTTGAGCGTTTTTCTGAGGGGTTCCCCGTCCTGCCACGTTTTCCTCACCCAGGTATTTGTACCCTCACAGTCGTTTCATCTTATGCAGATATGCAGCATGAACACGAGTGGGTGAAATCCCGGCACTTTCTTCTTCATGTACAAGGCTTTGTGTTGTTGTTTCTAGCAATGTCCATCCAATTCTTCCATTACTTACATTTTTGTGACTGAGGTACTCTTCCACTTAATGATGGATGAGATGAGGGACAACTCTTCCCCTGCATTACCACTAGTTACTAATAGTTACTAATGATACTTCACAATGCACTCATTTTCAACGCTCTTTTGCGTAGATAAGTTCTAGTAATTCAACTCTCCTGTTGGTTTAGATATTGTAAAAAGTAATTTAGTTTGTTGCAATATTTATTTGTATCCATATGTGTGAAAACTAATAATAAAATGGACTCTGAAGATTGCTTTTTGGTCTCAATCAGGCTGGATTTTTACTCGAGTTCGGGAGCATCCGGAGCGGGTAAGGTGAAGGCAGAGAATGACAGAGAGTGAATTTGATAGGTAGCAGATACATGACACATTTTAATGGGGGATTGAGGTGAGGTGAGGTGGTAGCAGGCATGCACCAAGTCTGCTGGGGCTCAGGAGGACTGAGGAGAGGGGATTTGTGTATGCAAGACCACGGAGGCTGCTGGGAGATTGAACAAGAGTGCTGTGAGACATTAGAGAGTGCTGTGGGGCACACACACCTGAGCTGCCCAAGCCTCACTAGCACTCCTCCAGGGAAGCAATGTACGTAAGGTGCCATGGCTGCACAAGCCTCACTCAGCACTGGTCCAGGGAAGCAATGCAAGGAAGGTGCCATGGCTGCACGAGCCTCACTTATCACTCATCCAGGGAAGCAATGTAAGTAAGGCTCCTTGGCTACACAAGCCTCTCTCAGCTCTGGTCCAGGAAGGGCTAGGCACTGGGTGTCAAAGCAGGGGAATATCAACAGACTTAATTTGAGCAGTTTCTTTGACCACTGTTATAATGTGCTTGGTGTGAATGCAGGTGCTTGGGAATGCATGAGAGAATGTTTGGCTGTGAGTGTAGGAATGCCTGTAGTGAAGGTTCCACTGTAGGTCAGTTAGAGAGCTCCAGCCTGGGTGATGGGGCCCAGTGGTTCATACTTGTCATCTTAATGGATCTTAAAGATTCTGGAATAAAGCTTACTTATGGAACCTGACAGATATGTCCAAGGAACTCATGTTCTACAACTACTCATGCTGCAGGAGCACTGGCTTGGTTGCTGTATCACTGGTGCCTTTCATCATGTGCCCCAATGTCATGCTCAGCCCTCTTTAAAAGGAACCAGAGAGCAGGTCTCATCATCATCATCATCATGCTACATTCCCAATTGGGGAATTTCTCTATGACATACATTGCATTAGCTTATATATACTTAAGTGATTCAATGTTTTTGGGATCATTGAACGTATGTTAAATGTTAGGTAGGTTATATATTGCTATGGGTGCTGCCCTCAGGGCTCCCCTCGGCTTCCTAGGAATTCTTTCTAATAAGATTCTCTGTTAACAAATATAAAGGTAATGATCATTCCTAAATGGTGGCCCGGTTTAGCCTCACCTGTTTAATATTTTTTCAGTGAACACCTAACGTCCTATCCCTATGAATTCAAAAGATACATAAAGCGTTTGGTCTTAGAGGTATTGAAGTTTGATCTTCAATTAACTATGTAAGTGCATCAGCTCCATGTGAAACTGAAAGAGCTCAATGCCATGGTTTTCAGCATACACATGTCTCTATCAGAACATTGACTCCTGGATCGATTGGATCAATTGGATCACTAGAACCGCTCAGATTTTAAGGCTCCGGGCTTTGATCATACACTGCAATTGAAATATTCGGACTATTCCAGCTTTTCCTACCCACGTGTTCTCCACCCACGTTGGTTCTCCACCCTCCAGGCACACAATCTATTCTTGATTTGCCCATCCAAAGCTCTTGTCCTGGCAGGGACTGAAGTACTATTCAGGAGGTTGCCTCATGGGGAAAAGTGAGAGTAATACCAGGCAAACAGACACAGCACTCCAAGAGCCTCTTGATTCCATCACGCAGCCATACACTGTTTGTTATCAATTGGATTTCTCCTTTAAACTGCCACAGACATACTGTCATTTTGATTCCAAACAAGTTAGAATATACCCCCTTTTCACTAACCCTGATCGGATTCGATTCTATGTGATTTTGCCAAAACAATCACAAAACATGCCTCCCCGTCTGTTACCTTCCTTCTGTCTGCTGTCGGATTGACCCCCTCTTTCTCGTCGTATTCCTCTTCCTCCCGGCTCCTCTTCCTCTACATACTCGGGTCGGACATCCCCAAGACGGAAGCACGATATGCCAAATATCAGACAAGCCTTGGCACAATGGTGGTGATTTGGTACAGTATAACAGCTTTGCAACATAACATAACAAGGGGTGGCCAGAGGGGAAGGAAGGGCAGGATATACGTAGGTTGAGGGGTGTTAAAGCACAACAATTAGGTGGGGTCGTACTAAGGGGGTGAAAAGCAGGGGAAACAATACAAAATAATCCATTATCATTAAATGTTTTTGGAATATTGAACTAAAAACCTGATGATAAAGCCAAGACCATAATAATCTCTTGGGACAGTGGCACACTTAAATGTGAGATACTAGTACCTGGATGGAGCAGATGGGCCTCCTTCACAGCATTATGCTCAGCCAGACGGGTCGCAATCGTTATATTCAATTCCAATGTTACTACTGTTAGCTCAAGAGGACCTTGTTTGGTCTTTAGGTTATCACAGAACTATGGGTGCTTTAGTACGTGTATAGGTATTCCACACTATCTTTTTAGGATATCCTTTAGGAATTCTTTGAATGTATTCTGCAACTGTGCACTTCAAACTCTCTGGGTGAAAACTGTCCCAATGCAGGGTGCTGGCCTTGATACAATAACTAGATCAGGTGCTGTGCTCAATGGGTCCTGCTGGGAATGTTGCCCATTGGGAAACACCAGTAGGGGACAGCTTTTGCCAGAAATTGGTCTGGTGTTTGGGTAAGACGCCATAACACCAGCATGTTTTTCCCATGCATGTTTTTCCCAGAAGTCCAACTCAGTGTCTTCAAGAGGCTTCCATCCCATCTCCCATCTCCTGCAACACATGCAGACAGAGGCCAAAAAGGAATCCTGCATACCCACCCACCCACCGGTCCCCATATCCTGGGTTTGAGGCAGTTCCATAATACCAGTTTCTGAATGACGATGAAACCTGCAGGGAATTATTGGGGGGAGCTTGATGAAATGAGGAGCTGCCAGGGTAAAATGTGAATCATGGATTCCTCCAAAGGCCCCAACTAAGCTGGGTACAGCATCACTTCACCAATAGGGGGTGCAGAGGCTTCAGGAAAAGGAAAAAGAAAATAATCTTGCTGACAGCTAAATATTGTATGTTTTGAGGGAGGGCAGTGGGGCTAAAAGGCTACTCTGCAATCTTGTATTTGCTGTACCTGTGGCGCCTTATTTTAGGTACTGATATATGGCAGATCTGATTGGAAAGCTCTGTGCACAAGCTAAAGACTGGGCCACGGAAAAAGGCACTGGAAAAGAGGGACAAATGTGTTACCTCGTAGGCAAGGAATGTGAAGACTGCCGACTTCAGGTGTCAGATTTTAGACCGAGCTGTTGCAGGAGGGGCTTCAGTGTAACCCATAGACCAGGATATATAGTCCTCAGGGGTCCTCAGCTCCCAAAAGAAACATGAATTCTTAAGCAGCATAGCACTACATAACCAATTTCAGAGGGCTATCTTTACAGAACTAGGGAGCTGCTTCACAGCATTTTCCTCTGCATAATGTTCTCCAACAGGGCGGGTCCCGGAGTTAGAAAGGAACAGCCTCAATCATGCACAGCTATTTGCATTACAAACAAGCATTGGAAATGCCAAAGGGAAAGGCACTTTCGAGGCACTTGCAAAGTGGTATTAACTAGCCATTGATGGTAGCAGGTGTAAATGGTGCGAGAACCTGGACATCTAATAGCAGTGCCTGGCAAATGCCTAATACTTATACACAAGCCAAAACTGTTGGCTTTGCCAATGCTTGTTTTTAACAGTACTTCACTAAAGGACACACATAGTGCTTATAAATCGAGTGGCTGAAGGCAGACCTGGTTGAGACATTTTTATTACTCCAGTAGCATGTTTACAACTGCAATTAAGTCAATAACTCTTAGAAGACTCCTTTGTAAAAACAGTCACTGATAGGCACTTCGAAGCTTGATTAAAGCTTGATTAAAGCGAGCTGAAAGAGTGCTCAGGAAGAGGTGTTTTGGGCTGGGAGGTGCAGGAACTGGGTGGGAACGGCCATAGGGATTATCATAGTCATTGTAGTCAATGGTTGGGCAATGTGAAAAGCCAGAAGGTATTTCACTGTCCAGACCCTGGGGATCCCTTGCTCAGGTGGCCAGGGCACGGCCATCGCCTTTGGATCCAGACCCTGGGGATGGACAAGGGCGTGAGGATCAACTGGGGCAGGGGTCCTCGGGAATGGGGGAGGGACACCCAATGGTGAGACACGGTATCCCCCTTTCCAATACCCGTATCCAATCCTATTTTTTGGGATAGTCGAACCGCCCAGATCCCCTCCCTTTCCTACGCAAACACTTAGCCAAGGAAGAGGAAATCTAAGGCTGAAAGGATTACCACCCATGCAACACATTGGACATGTCCCTCTAATGAGATCAGGCAGGGACAGGCACTGACTTGACTTTAATCACATACACCTAATACATATTAACTCTCCCCATATGGTGTAAAGGTAGAACACTGAGACCCACTTTGAGCAAGGCAGTGCACGAGAAGGAGCAGTCCCTCCGGGGCTATGGCGAACCAGGCAAAGGAGCAAACCGAGGAGGTAATCCGAAGGGGCAGGAAGCCAGGGGACCCCCCCCCAATCCCCTGACGAGAGATTGTTATTTCCAAAAGGTTGTGAGGATTGCACACGACAGCCCAACTGGAAGGGAGAAAGAGTCTTCCGAGTGCTACAAGGTTACCAGCCACCTTCCCAGGTGAATGGCAGAGTTGGGTAGGCACAGAAGCGGCAGTAACAACCTTGACTCCTACATAAAAGGTGCAAAATATGGAAAGCATCTTAACACAACCAGTGAGTTGAATGAAGCAAAGAAAGCCTAGTCTGTGTTTAATTGAAATGCTTGTGACAGTATCCGAGGGATGAATGTTACACGAGCACCGATAAGCAGCGACAGAAAGTGAATGCATTGTTAAGATCTGTGAAGACGAAATACCAAGTAGCAAAGTGGTCTGATGAAGTGAGATTACCCAATCAAAAGTCTCTGTGAAATGTTTTAAAGTTGTAGAGGCAGCAAGTCAGATATGAGTGGTAAGAGAAAAGCGCACACACTGTTGAACTTTGTTTTGTTGATTTGGCATGAGAACGAAAGGAGGATCCGAGCCCGACTGAGGGAGACCTGTGTGAAATGCAAGAGAAGGGTCCGAACCTGACCGAGGGAGACCCGTGTGTGAAAGTAAAAGGAGGGTCTGAACCCGACCGAGGGAGAGCTGTGTGTCAAGTAAAAGGAGGGTCCCAGTCCAACTAAGGGAGACCCGTTTGAAAAGCAAGTCATACATAAGAAGTACATTTTCCAAAAGACATTGGAACTGAAGGAAAATATGTAAAGTAGAAGTAAAGAAAGAAAGGCGGGTCAAAGTGATCATGTGGAGGTGAGGGAAAATATACTCCCAGTTTCAAAAGTCTTTGACAGTGAAATCAATATACAAAGGAGGTTGGAGCCCAACTGAGGGGAACCTATTGTGTGGAATGTGAAGAAAGCTTGGGAACCCCACCAAGGACAAAAGGTTTGAGCCTGATTGAGGGGAAACTATAGTGAACTGTGATCAAATACTATACTTAGAAACTGTTTTGCTGAAACTGTGTAGAAGCTTGAAGGATGACCTGGACTTGGGTGAGAGGAACCCAAGAGGTTAAACCTGTGAACTTGTGACTCAGACTTGAAGGGCCAAGAAGGCTCTGGGGGGCAGAGCCAGCCACCTAACTGTGTTCGCAAGCCAAAGTGTGTTCATCCATCAAGTGTTCCACCTAACCCTGTGCTGTACAACGTGGGGACGAGAATTAATACTGATTTATACTGCCATTCTGACATTGCGTTTCATCATTGATTTTTCCTTTTGTAGATACATATCCCTATGTCACATTAGTTTGTATAAGAGAGAGGGCAGGCATTAGGTTTTTGTTAGTATAGGTCTTCATTGTTTGACTAAGACTGACTAGGACTGTTTCTTTATTATTTCATGGTAGAAATTACTCCCAGCTCAGCCAGACAGGAGTTTTTCCAAATCCCTTGAATTTAACAACACAGGTTTTGAAACTTGCAACTCTTGTCTCAGTGTCTACTTGTGATACCATGCCTCCTTTACAGCAAATAGCCAAACTACAACTAAAAGCTTTGTGTAATTCCTCATGTTCCATTTCTCCCTATTTGTACTCTAATGCAATTTTCCAATTGCAATCGCTGATCGCGCTCCTTGCAAAATTACGACTACAGGGATAACAAGCCTGTACTTAAATGGAAAGAGTACATTTGATAACAATTGTCTCTCTAACAAATGATCACAGAGACATCTTTATGGTAGGGCAATGGGAGCACATACCCAGGTCCACAACGTTGCAAAGGCCCCCACCTTGCTGACGGATGCAAAGAAGTCAGTTCACATGTTTTACAAAACACAAACAACACGTGTTCATATTGTCTAGTGGGCTGCTGCCTGGCTGTTGATTAAACTAGGGTCCTATCTGAAAAATTATTTTGTGATGAGTTTTGGGTTCACTATAGCATAACTCATGCAGAATGTTCACCTTTCTTTTGGGAATATATTGATCTTGTGCTATAAACAAGTTTGAATGCCTATTGATACGATTTAGTTCCGCAATGGTTCAGATGATAGCTCAATGTGTTAACCACTTGTTGCAAAGATCAGTTTTAATTTGCAAGATCACAGTAACACCTACTCTGCTTCATTTAACATATGTGCACTAGAAACTGGCAGCTACAAAAACTAACATATCATCAGCATGATACAGGTCTACAGCTCTGTTGCAACAAATGAGGGATGTTAAAGGTGTATCCACCCCCAAGAGCATTAAGCAGTAATCTGGAGAGAGGATAAGGCAGCCAAATTAAAGACTGGAAACAAATTGTAAAGGCTCTTATCCTGGCTTTATCATCAGAAAATATGGTCGTCCTAGTCAAATCATCTTATCTCACTGTGTAGTACGATGCTGTCTTTTATGAAAAGGGTTGCTTTATCACATTATTTTGGCATTGCTTAGCCCAATGCCTGTTCTTTCTTCCCTGTGAACACTTTAGGTGGAAGGGATCGGAGACAGGAGAGAGACTACCAAAGGGCACAGGCATCTGGCAAGCTTATTTTCAGGTTTGCATATTTGACACACAAGTATTTTAATTGTTCTTCATCGCATCATGATGACAATATTCAGGTTTATACCATCGAATGACTATAAGCATGTGATATTACCTCACAGTTAATTTTGTTGAGTGTATTTAAAGCTTTTAAACACTGTAGTAAAATGAGATGGCACTGGTTTGGCTTACATCAATTGGTATTCTGGCACGTGGATACTTTCCATGATGATAGAGAAAATGTAGCTAGAATCATTGTTCTTTTGCATAAAATGTCTCAAAGAGGATTTTTTTTAAATATTGTCATGTTGGGTTATTGTGTGATTTGTTCGTTCAGACCTACAAATCAAGGTATTGTTTTAGTTTGTGAAAGTCATATCTTCACAAATATTACACCTTGGTGTAAGACAAGAACTGGAAACCAATGTGGTCAAGCTCTGAAATTGCAGACTGGTCTAAAATCCCAGATTCATTACTGTGATCTTGTGCAACTTCCTTTAATCTAATGGTCCCTAACCTTCCAAATTGCCATTCCCTACATATTTACAAAACGTCTAACCACAAGAATAATTTAATTCTTATATACACTTTTCAAAAAAGCTCAACTCATTGTTTACTGTCTACAATATTGCTTTGTATGTTATAAAAGTGACCCAGATGTACTGCACACTAGAACGCCATTATTGCCTTTCTCACATATGGAAACGCCATTTGAAAAACGAGTCAATGTTCAGATACCAGCAGCTTCCTGTTAATTTCTAATCGGCATATGCTATGTCTACCTTCCTGATTGCTTCCAGACAGTCTCCAGTATCAATGCCTTAGCACTTCTACATTCTAAAAGGCTTCTAATGCAGGGATGGTGACTATGATGGGGCAGGCGTACCTTTCTCATATGGCTACTCTGGGGTGTCCTGCATCTGCACTATAGCTGGTGTAGTTCACACCTGGCCGCGTTGTTGAAATGTGCCCAGTACCTATGCTAGAACACAAGTACCCTCATCGTAGACTGCTACTGTTTCCCTTGAAATGCCACTTGCACGGATGCAGGAGGTACGGGTCCCTGGAGGGAGTAGCTAGGCCTATTAGGATTGCTCTGAGCAACATAAAAGTGATGGATTGTAAAAACAAGAAGAACATTTCAGGGCAGAGAATTAATGTCAATGCTAAAGGTAAAAGAGCTAAAAACCTGCTTATTTTATAACTAAACACAAATAAACATTTCTCATACAAGGTCAAATTCTTGCTGATGTGCAAACTGCACAATATACATGTAATTCATTGTATTGGAAAGAAATACGATGTTAAAGAAATTGAAAACAAAGACCATGCACTGATGAAAGTTGAGGGTGATATAAATGGAACATCATTAAAAAACATTATCAAATCACTATACTATACACAGATGAAATGGCAAAAGAGGGTAGTAAGTCAATTCCCCAGTATATACATGTCAATGAATTACACACTCTAGCTTCAGAAAACACCCTGATCTTGGAACTAATGGTTACTACCAAAGAAACAGCTGCCCTGATATCCATTGCACCCAACAACAAAGCAGCCGGGACCGGTGATGTCTGGTAGACATTTTATCAGGGGTATTGCTAGGTCTGGAAAAGATCCAGGGATACGCTAATGTCCAGAGACGTTTTTAGGGGAGGGTAAAAGGGGCACTTGCCCAGGGCCCTCACATTGGAGGGGGACCTCACAGGGCTGCCTGATCTGAAGAAGTAAGATTCGATTGTTCACCAGTCTTAAATAGCACACGTCTGTCAGCCTTGATCAATTCATCATGCATTGCTTTCTGTGTTCACTGTGGTATACATCGTTTGTGTGTTCCTTATGGAACAACTTGGAAGCATTCTTTCCTTCCTGTGGGAATTATGTTGATCATGTGCAATAGGCAAAGGTGAAATGCATATTGATAAATTGAGTGCCACAATGGTTCAGAAGTTAGCTCAGTGTGTGACAACCATTGCAGAGATATGTGTTCATATGAAAAATTAGAAAAGCACATTCCAGCAAGGCTGGATGAGCCTTTCCTATGCCTGAAATTGATAAACCTACCTGCATATGTACTTGGTTTTGCAGAACAACATCTGCTATTATCAGCAATGTACCTGCACCAGATAGGGGTTGCTATAAAATCTAACATATCATCCGTATGGTGAAGGTCTAGAAATGTGTTTGTTCAGATGGGGTGTTGTAAAACCTAGGCAATTGCCTCCAACAATGGCATAAACTGTTAGTCCTAGAGGTGAATAAGTATCCAAATGCAAGACTATGGAACAAAAGCGTTCATGGTTGTATCCTGGATTTGTCAGCAGACGATACAGTGATCCTGGTCAAATCATTGAATATATCTTACATTACTGTGCTGTCTTCTGTGAGGTTTGCCGTCTTGCATGCTGCTGGTATAGATTAGCCCATTACTTGATCTTTCTTCTTTTGTAGGCCATTTGGGTGGAAGGGTTGGTAGAGAAAAGAGAGCGGACCAGATGTTGCAGGCCTCAGGCAAGCATATTTTAAGGTCTGCTTGTTTGACACAAAAAACAGGTTGCTTTTTGGTAAAAGTCAAAGGTTTTATGTACGTTTATAAATTAAAATGTCACAAGCCATTGTTTTGGAAATATTTAAAGCTTTAAAATACAAAAGACAAACCCAGATTAAATGTGTTAAACCACCCACATCGATTGGTAAACTGGTAATTATATACTTCCCTTGATGATGGAGAGAAGGAATCTAGAATCATTCCCATTTTGCATAAGACCCTTCTATAATATTTTGTTTAAAAATGACCATGTTTGGTAATGTGAATTTTGTACTTTCCAAGTCTGTTTTTATAAAACGAGATTGATTTGGTGCATGGTAAGACCTGGAAAAGAAAGTGTTCAAATGCAGAAATTGCAGAGTTAGCCCAAATCCCATCTTCACCCCTTCAGCCCTTAACCAATGTGTGATCCTGGGCATCTCATTTAATCTTGTATTGCCTAACCTCTCAATATTGTCAGTCCCTATACCTTTCAAAATTGTCAGCCCTTCAGATTGATTTCCTTCTCATGGTGTGATCTTCATAAAAGCCTTATTCATGGTTTCACTGGCTAAAGGGTTGCTTCCACTTTAATAGTGAGCATATTTATATCGCACACCACAGGCATTTGTTCCTTTGAAATCTAATGGCAACACTATTTAAAAACCATATGCCACTTCTAATCTCAGTATGTCTGGATAAAAACACCTTCCTGGTAGCTTGTCATCTGCATTTTCTATCCATGCTACAGTATGTGTAGCTTTCTCCTTCCTTCCAATTGCTCTCCTCTATCTATGCATGAGCACTTCTGCATTTTGTGAGGCAGCTAATGTGAGTTCACTGTCTATTATGGGTGACATGTACCTTTTACATACGGTCCTGCATTAATACTACAGGCTGAATACCTTCCTGGATGCTATTGATACAAAGTATCCTGTATGTACTAGCACAGTAACCTCTTCGTAGACTGCTAATGTTGGTCTTCAAATACTATTTGTTTATCATTCTGATTAGAGCAAGAATGCAGAGGGTAAGGGGAATTAAAGGGAGTAAATGTGCTTATTGTGCAGTGAGACAGCACATCAACCTATGGGTTGTGAGCGAGACGGGTGGGGGCGCAACAAGTATTCTTGAGTCCTTTGGTTTGGTTGAGGGGGGCCCCAAAGATGTCTGTGTCCAGGGCCCCAAAGTGCTTTTGATGGCCCTGCTAATTTCACGACTGTCGAGACTCGGGTCTAGCTAGCCTTTTGGTTGTAGCCCCTGAGCTTCCATCTGGGACTACAATCAAAAGACCCGGACTGTAGCCCCCCGCCCGCCAGCCCTCCCCTAGCGACGCCTCTGCATGTTATGCACAGTTTTGCAGCACACTAATCACTGTAGGTCCTGTTTTGATTAGTTCAATATATACATTATGCTATGATGCAAGTATAACTATCTTAGTTAGGAAAAATAATCATTCTACAGAATCTGGATATACAGACTACTCTCCTTACTATTTCTGTCGATCGAAAATAACAGTATCACTACTGCCACGGCATCCATCCACTCCCGCAACAGTAAAGCATTGAAACCTTTTGCAACATAGATCTTACAGAGGGAAGAGGCCAGTTCTGTCTCACTGGGGTCTTCTCACTACAGACACCCATCTTACTAGCACTCTTTTCATGCAAGGTATATGCAAAAGTGAAAAGGTGGACAGAAAAAAATGTTCAGTACTCCAAGAAACATACACAAGGGGTGATATGTGAGGCTAAAAGTCCTAGGAATGAATGATGAGTAAAATAAAATGGCCTGTCAGGGCCATAAAGAGTAACCAGACTTGCTGCAGGATTGCAGGAGTGTCTACCTATGTAACACCGCTTATCATGTTTGCATTATAGCGTTGTTACGTGGCTAGACTGGACAGCCTAGCTACAACCAGCCTGGTAATGTTTCCTGCTTCTGGCATGCCATTTCTACTGGGCATTTATGATAAAGCAAACATAAGTGTTATTATGTGTTGGACATGTTTTCTTATTGTGGTATGGCCAACAGCACTATGTTATGTGCAGGCACTGGCATACGTTGGCAAAGCCAGCTTGGACATGTAGTGTGGACGTGGTTTTATACTGGCACATATTGTGGGGAAAGGCATCATGAAAATGCATTGGGAAATGCTCCTGTGTGCTGTTGGCGACTTGCATTTATCGGATTTGTTTCATGCATTTCCCTACAAAACGATTGCAAACTGTCAGGCTTTTTACTAAATTGTTCACAGTAGGTCTGTTGTATAATACATAATTTTAAACCATTATTGTGGGAGAACCCTCCTGAACTTCTTTTGGTTACTTTATGCTACCTCGTTACTCTTGGTTGCTCCGGTATATTTGTGGCACTTATGTACGCTCCTCCAATTAAAAAATGCAATCGGGTACTCGAGGGCAACGATACCAATTTGATGTTTTATATGATGAAATATTTCGCTGTATGTATGGACATTTTAACAAAACTATCCGATGGGATATTTTAATGTCGAAATGTACTAAAGTGTATTATGTTTTATCTATGAAAAGTTTTACTGTATATTATATGTTCTAATGTTTTTGTATGCAAAGCTAACCCAAGCTATAAGCATATTATGAAATAAATAAATAAAAAATGCACTAGCCACCAGTGGCAAATATTGTTATTCTAGCAGTAGAGAAAGCTTATCTTTATATTGCATCTTCCGTGGACAATTTTTTATTGAATTCTAAATGTGCTTTCTACTGTAATTGAACCGCCCCATTGTCATCTTAGGGGTTTCCCTTGACGGCGTGGCCACGTTACCGTTAGGCGAGTCATTGAACACTTACGGGAGCCCCTTTTTCCTGTTAGTAGCAGTTAGCTGCCTACATCGCATATGGGGAATCTACATTTCATTCTTTTTGTCCCTTAGTGTTGCTTTATATTGTGTGCAAAGTGTATCCGTATGAAAGGCACCATTGCTCCCATGCTGCTTGCATTCTTTAATGCCTTCCTATTAGCCCATTTTGTGTTGGTGTCTTGCTCGGGTTTTTTGTGAATTATTCCCTTTTGCTTGTTCCTGAATCTCTATATCTACATCTGACTTATTTCCCCTAAGCTCTGCGCGCTGCCATTTTAATTGTATGTTCTCCTTTAAGTTGCCATGAAGACACTTGTAGAAAGTGCTCTGCAGAGACAAAGCATGCAATTAGGTAGACATTGTAATCATAATCAGACTCATGGTCTCCAGGCCATATTCAGTGCAGGGTGAAGCTGGTCTTTCATAAAGCAAAGTCTTCCAGCCTATTTTCAAGGACTCCGGTATAGAGCAAATTGCAAATTTAATATTGATTCAGTGAACTTTCTAAGTAGGCGAAAATACTGAAGAAGACTGGAGCACATTAATTGTATGCTTCTGCTTTGGCGTTATTGGAATTTGATGGGAACAAAGAAGAAAGCCACCGTGGCGAAATTAAAAAAGAAACATGACAAATAGAATCATTTGCAATGCAGAATGAACTAAACAAACACCTTGGAACTAAAATATATGTTCTGCTATTAACCTTTAGATCTTTTTTTGTTTATTAGAGAAGTAACTATTATGACATATAGAGATTAATCCACTTGAAAAACGCATACCCACATTTCTAAATAGTGTGGGAGCTTCAACCCTAAATAGTTTATTTTACTTTTGTATGTAGTTTTTGGACAAGAATATATTTTTTTAAAGCATCTCCTTCTTTCCATCAATTTATGGAATCCACAATTTTGTTGTGTAGTGTGACTGTTTTGCAATAAATCTACTGTTTTTTTTCTAGATTTAATTTTTTTAAAAAACAATGATAATTATTTGCTAGCATTCTTTATTTCCATTTTTTTGTGTTGCTCATTATGGAGTCGTCATTAATGGGGAATGAATTACCCATAATCACAATTACTCTTGTTCCCCCAGACTATGATATGATATGATATGATTTGGCATTTATAATGTGCCTGTACACAAGTGTTTCTAGGCGCAACAATACAAGGAGGGGGAAACAATGGGAGGACAAAATAACTATTTTACTAGGCCTTTGTTCATTCAAATCGCGCAAGTGCGGGGAAGACAGAAGGGGAGAAGTGCCAGGGGGGAGAGGAAGGGGGAAGTGCAGGTAACTCACAAGTGCAGCCAGCGGGGGGCTTATAATTGCAGAGAGAAGGGACAGTAGGGTTGCAGATACAGACCCTTAAGTGACCGTGGTGCCAGGAGGCAGTGCAAGGGTAACTGGGCATGCAGGAGCCTGGGCCCAAGTTCAGAGGGTGACCAGTGCGTATAGCAGTCAGGTGCATCAACAGGGGAGAGGAAGAGAGAAAACGGAAGCAAAAAGGAAGTTCTTGAGTTGCTTCTGATACCAGAGGTGGTTCTGCTCAAGTATGAGAGAGGCAGGGATGCTGTTCCAGAGGGATGACCCAGCCGAGGAGATAGATTTGCCCCCAACTCTCTGCTTGGAGAAGCATCTGGCTCTCAGAGTGTTTGAGGTGGATGAGCAGAGAGCCCGAGAAGGAAGATGTTTTGGAAGAGAAAGTTGGAGGTAGAGCAGTCCCAAGCCCCAGAAAGACTGGTGGATGATTCAGTGGGTCTTGAACCTGATCCTTGCAGCCACTGGGAGCCAGTGAAGAGATTTCAGAGCTGGAGAGATACGATACCTGGGCTTGAGGCAAGGACAAGTCTGGCAGTCCTGTTCTGGATAAGTTGTAAAGGTCGAAGAGTAAAGACAGGAAAGGATGAAGGGTTTGCAAGGATTGTGACAGGTGGATTAAGAGTATTTCAAATGAATGGGAAGGATATCAAATTACCTCCCATCTCCCAGTCCTCACCAATTGGGGATGTAGCAAGCACTAGAGAACATTGTCTATGTTAGAGCCTATCTTGGATGCACATTGTTAACACATTGTGTTTCACCATATGTGAACATAGAAAATCACAGACTGCAAATCATGGAAACCAAAGCTGGTTGACAGTAAACCTCCTACTGAAAACTTGAAATGTCTGACCAATGTGTTGAGGGATGCCTGCACAGCTGAGTTGCAGAAAGCCCATGATGCTACCATGCCATGGGTAGATCTCTCTTGTATCATTATTTGGCAAGTGAGTGGATGATTGATTGAAGGCTTCAGAAATGGTTGAACAAATGGTTGAACAAATCCATGAGCACAGAAAAGGTTTCCCACCTTTAACTGATTCCAAAAGAAATGAATACGGAATCACAGGATGGAAAGGTAGAAGACCTTTTTTGCAGATGTGTAGGAATTTGGCAACATCTAAAGAATGCCAAGCTTCCTCCACCTGTTTCTGAGCTTCCTCGGCCTGTTTCTGTGCTTCCCCTACTTTCTCCTAAATGCCCCTCCTGTTTCCAAGCTCCCCCTTCTGTTTCCAAGCTATCCCCCTCTTGTTTCTGAGCTTCCTTCTCCTGTTTCCGAGCTTCCTCTTCCTGTTCCAGAGCTTCCTCCACCAGTTTCTGAGCGTTCTCCTCCTGTTCCAGAGCTTCCTCCACCTGTTTTTGAGCTTCCTCTACATATTTCCGAGCTCCCTTCTCCTGTTCCCGAGCTTCCTTCTCCCGTTTCTGAGCGTCCTCCTGTTCCAGAGTTTCCTCCTCCTATTTCTGAGCTTCCTCCACCTGTGTCTGTGCTTCCTCCACACATTTCTGAGAATCCAGAAAGCACCAAGTCTTGATTGAGATGATAACTCAAAACAACATTATACAGAAAGTCTGGACCAGTTCTCTGCATCATACCAGGGAGAAATACTAAGCAAGGCTCTGGCAGAAAGAAAGCACTAGTCTCTCCAAAAAGGCCTGACAGAATTAACGCAATTAGTCACGAAACTGACATGTACCTCCTTCAGTGGTTCAAATGCTATTCTCTGGAATTATTGAAGAAATTACAGTAGATCATATGCTGGGACTGGAGTTTTCCGAGGTGGATATTATACCTTAAAAAGTATCAATATCCGGAAGCATTAAAGTTTAGTTTTGGATACCAATCTGTGTGATTTAATAAAAAAAAGTGTTGTATGCTCGATTCACTAAGCACACTGGGCTTGGTCCTCATATTTTTCATAAAACGTATTCTAACATTTAAATATTTGTAACATTGAAGCATGCATACTGATTCAGGTTTGGATATGAGAGTCATTCATCATTCCATTGGGACCCCATGGAGACGTTAAGCTGAGACTCAGTGTAAGGATACCTGAGGCTGTGCACATATGCAGTCCTAAATGCACAGGCATCCTTAGAGAATTACATGTGTAGAATGTTGCACATTCCTCATTATGTGTTCATCAATAATGGAGTTGTAACAGTAAAATACATTTTGTCTGTGTATTTTTGTCATTATCACTTCTTCATTCTAGTATTTCTACATTATGGTAGACTTCCTTTCCAATAGATACTTCTGTATGCAACTGTTTAGTTAAAGTACTGAACAGCACTAAATGGTATTAATCTGGATGAGATCAAAATATGCAAAATAAATGAAACATGATATAATTACCATGTGTTAAATGTATAAACAATGCCATTTATAATTTATGGGAAGCGTTTCCAAATTTAGTTTTCCCTTAATAAATGACTCTCCACAGAACCAATGTAAAATGTAAAATATTTTTAAACAACCCTTTGTAAACACATACAGATTTGCAAGATGTTTGTTCCTCTTAGAATTCTCCAAATGAATTCTAACAGAAGCTCAGACATAATTTCATAAGGTTGAAAGAGATGACAAGAAGAATGAAAACGATAGGTAGAATGTTCTGATTCTCTCTAATGTAGACATGTACATCGTGTGATGAAACATTTCACGGTTACCCACAATTTAGGAAAATCAAAAACCGTTTTCCTCAACAAGGGATGCTATATTTTACAATTATATTTTATCGGTTATTCTTTGTATGTATTTGAATTTTGTATTTGTGTGTGTACAAAGGATAGCATTTTGAACAGAAACACTAGACATAGCAAAGTCGGGTTGGGACAATAGAACTGTGGGACTATCATGCTTCCAGGTGAATTCTTGTGTGTCCTGGTGTGTGTGTATTGGTCTGAAAAGGGCAGCATCAGTTGAGAAGTTCGAGGTTTGGTGGGAGACCAGTCACAATCGCTAGACACTCCAAAATGTCAGGAGAGAGGTTCTCTCAATTAGGCTCATGAGATCTAGGTTGGTGATATTCATACGTGATTTATTAGCATTTGCTGATACGTGTTTCAACCTTAGAGGTCTTTCTCAAGGCAGAAAGGATGTAGAACCACTCATGTTGTGTCTTGAAGTCAGAAGGGGAGGCCCCTGTATCTTTTATGTATCTTTAATGTGCGTTGGAGTACAAGAAGTTAAGTAACTAGCACTGTGGTAGAAGTGTACCAAAAAAGTAGTGGAACTGTGGTCTCGGCAGGGGAGAGGGTAGGCAGAAGCATAATGCTACATGTGACGAAGTGTTGCGGCCGGGGCATTGCAATAGTGTAAGTGACTGGTAACTAAGGCTCCTATTACAACTTTACACTTGCCCAAGGACATGAATGGACAAATCCTCTGTATAGAATGGTGAATATGGTTATAAAACGTAGAGGAATGGCAAACAGATACAAATTGAAGTAGTGCAACGCAGCTACCGATCGTTCACGCTCACTTCAATCACTGAACTAGCATACCCATAAATTGTTATGTAGACAAAAACCCATTGACAGACACACTGGCCATCCACCCTCAGCCAACACCCAGTTGTAACTGCCATTCCCAGAACACAATCACACACACCAACATTCCACGCTGCCCTCATGACATTCCAATGCCTTAGCATTGCACACAACAACATGAGATCATAACACATACTGCGAGGCCTGAAGTTGTTCGTAGGGAATGCTAGGACTGAGAGACATGCAGGTGTTCCTGAGTCCAGCCACCATTTGGCAGCCTGTGGCTCTCCAGTCGGAGACATTCTTTCCCGTCAAAGAGCATGCTCCATTTGACAGAGAACTGCTTGGCCCAGTGATTGGCTGCTCGATACCTTCCTGAACTATCCTCTGCTCTGGGTCACTCTGATTTGATGTTCTTGGCTGCCACCTCTCCTCCTCCATTTTTACCGAGCACTTCACCGGCACGTTTTCTGTACCTGGCCACCAGAGAAAACGCACATTCTCCGATCTGGTAAAGGGTTCATTGGCATATCTTTCTGTTTTGTTTTTAGGACAGGGATAAGGACAGCATGTGACTGTACCCACACTCGTCACTCTGAATACACCAGAGTGCTTGCTGCAATAAGTAGCCAATCGGGAACCAGAAAAGTTAAAAAAGGGACCGGGTTGAGGTTTGAACAGCAGAATAACAAACGCAAACCAATGAAGAGTAATGTAACAACCATGAGGCATGTTAATATTGCAATGTACCGAAACATGTCACCAGGATAATTCAGAATAGTCGAGAACCGCGTAGCAGGATTGCGGAGTGCTCGACCTCAGCACGTAGAGCAACCAGAAAGGAACACATCAAATCACAATTCCAATTCTCTCATTAAACTGATGACAACAGACCCCTTGTAACATATGAAAAAGCAATGTTGCCACAAAGAAAACCCGAGCCTCTCCATTTTGGCCTAACAGATACGCAAGGCCAAAGATGACCGTCCACAGCCCTATTTCCATTGGAAAGGAGCTTAGAATGCTGAGGTGACATTACACCATGCTGAGGCTGATGCTTTGAACCACCCTGCACATTACTGCACTCCATGCTGACATGCTAATCCAACCAATTTGATTAAATTCAGAACCCTCTGCAGTGTCCACAAGGCTTTCTGGGGCCTGGGTCCAACATACCTTCAGCTATCCCTCCACAAATACCTCCCATCTCGAGCTCTTCGCTCCTCTACCTCTAACTCCCTCAGGGTCTGTCGTTTTTTAAAGAAACAAGCTGGGGTTAGATCTCTGTCTTTGGCTGGGGCTTCCCTCTGGAACAGTCTCCCTGCCACTCTAAAACTTCAGGAGAACCATCTCCGGTTCCGGAAGCACCTCAAGACCTTCCTCTTTTCTTCTGCCTTCGCTCCCCCTCTCCCCTGCTGATCTGTTCTCTCTTTGCACCGTGCACCTGGCCACCCTCTGTCCTCCGGGCCCAGCTACCTGCTCACCCTGCCACCCTCCCGCACTGCCTCCGGACCACCCCTTGCACTGGGGTCTGTATCTGTACCCATACAGCCCCCACATTTTTCTTCCTGCACTTATCAGACCTACCCTTCCTGTTGCCTTAAACCTAGCACTTGCAAATTGCTGGCTGCACTACCACTGTTTGTTGCCTTTATTATTTATTTATTTATTTATTATTATTTATCTGTTTCTACTCTGCTTCGCACTTTCCACTTCTCCCCCTTCCATGCACTTTCCCCTCCCCCTTGCCCATGCACTTGCACATTCTCAATGTCACTGGGCCTAGTAAGATCGCCGTTGGGTTCTCCCCTGCACCCCTCCCTTGCCTTGTCGCGCTCTGAAACACTTGTGTACGAGTGCGATAGAAATAAAATATCAATCAACCCCCCCATGTGCTGCCAAGCTGACATCAACACCCAACACCACCAACCTAGCCACAAAAGCCATACCACAAAGATGATCAAGACACCTGGGGATAGCATGAAGAAGAACTCCAGTTCCTAAAGGGAACAGTGAATAATAATTTAGCTTTTTATAGCGCTTACGAACCCTCAGGTATCTGAGCACTGCACTGCTTCTTATTACCCACGGTGTGTGGTGCTCATCGACCTTGGAAGGATGAAAAGCTGTGTTTGGCCCTGCCGGGATTCGAACCTGCATAGGCAGGCTCTGCACAGATGTCAAAGCGAGCGCTCTACTCGCTGTGCTATCAGACCAGATGAAGAGTAGAGTGCAGTAAAGGAAAGGAGGTTGGATGGACAGAAGGGAAGTTAGGGTGCTCCAGATTATAGAGATCTTAGACATGAAGCAGAATGTGAAGTTAGTGCTGGACAGTGAGGAGGAGATAGAGCACATATGAAGGGGTCAGTATGGCTTAGAGGCTAATATGGAGATTGCTGGCATGGGATTGGAGATCAATAGTAGACAGGAACAACCATTGTGCCGGTGGTGCATTTCCTGATGCATGTTGATTGGGAGTAAGTGGAGATCCAAGGATGTGGGTGAAGTGTGGCAAGGGTAAAGGTGCTAGAAGTGTAGTGGTGATCCTAAGTGGAGACAGGCTTTCTTGTTTAAGGAGGTCTGGAGTAGAAAGAGAGTGATTGGATAAGACCTGATTCCTTTTAACTGGACGAGTGAGTGGTCAAACTAATAGGGATCGATGAGGAGATGGATGAGAAAAGAGGATAAAAGAAAAACAATGCCAAGGGAGATGCCATATATATGCCTGGGTTGGATCTGAAATGTGATCAGCGAGTCATTGGGGAGTTGGGAATCAAATTGTTGTGAGGAAGAGATTTCAGGATGGTTGAAGTCTCCAGGGGGGTGATAGGAGCATCCGTGGAAAGCAGTCAAAAAGCGGGTCAGATTCAGGGAGTAGGGAATTGAGTGGGCTGGAACGGCTTTAGATATTGAGGGCAGCAAGAGCCGGGAGCTGGTGGCTCCTGGCTTTTGCTGGGGAAGGAAATAGGGTTAAAGTCGGAGGGAGGAAAGAGGAAAGAGGGCCGATGAGGTAGCCTTATTGATGAGGTTTGCCAACCCTCCACCACACTTGGACATTCGAATAAACTGCAAGGACGCAGCTGTGCCAAAGTGTAGCGCAAAACATGTGGCTGTGTCATGTGAGGTGACAGCCATGACCATAAGTGGGGTATTACAGGATTGAGGGATCAGTAAGTATGGACGTCTTGTAACTCAATGGCAACCCAGAAACTGTGGGTGATGGTCTTACCATGGTTCCTCTAAACTTGGTTTATAGAAACAGATCCAAACTAAAGGTCTATCATTAAAGGCAGAGCCATTTAAAAGCCTATACAGGCACAGCCAGTGCTTCCATTATTCAGTCTAGAATTGCTTTCAGCAACCAGCTAAGCAATTGTGACTGTCCTCAAAAACCCCAGAATAAATCAGAAACTCTCTTCCTCGTTCTCCCTCTAAATGCTTATTCAAAGCAGATAGAGCCCAGACAGTGACATCAATAACTCTTCCCTGCTCCGAAATCTCTGATCTGCCTGGCATGCTAATAATTGCATTGCCTGGCATGCTAATAATTGCATTGCCTGGCATGCTAATAATTGCATTGTCTGGCATGCTAATAATTCCAAAGCCCTTGTTTCCCACTTGCTCCGTAGACTGATTCTTTTCTGAGGATTTAATCTTAATATTTTGAAATTATCAATTTTTCCCTTGTATTGTAAAATGATGTTGAGACCCTCAAGACTCTGACCATTTAACATAAACATGTATTTTAAACATCTTAAAATAAATGAATGCGGTATTAAAGTAGTATGTTACACCTACGCATATATGGTAATTGATAAACATTTCCATAGACTGCAAGCATACATTGCACATAAAAATTGGCCCATGCAAATGTATGGCCTTTGAGGGAAACAAGATGACACGAAGCAACACAGGTTCGATACCTGGGTCCGCACTTAAAAACCTCTGGGTATTAAACGTGTTATAAATGACCTATCATATCATACCCGAGTTAGGTAACATCAGGGCTACATATTACTAGAGGAAAGGTGTGCCAGGAGGGTATGTGGAAATCAGCCCTTGGTTGGGCAGAGGCTGCCACCCCCTGTCCATGTGCACTCCAGGCACTGCCACCCCAACTCTCACCTCCTCTGCTGATATCACAGGATGGAATTCTGGTGGGCACGCGTTATGTTATGTGGTATTTGTATAGCACATGCTCAGAAAATGTGCTACTTGTGGGTTTGTGTTCTCTGCATATGTCCATCTAGTAGTGGTCGAGCAAACACGTTTGGGTTTGCCAGTGTCTCCTTATTATATACCAATATGCTCCATTGTTATTGTGGAGATCTGATTTACTCAATTTGCTTGCCTTGGTGTTTCATGATGTGCTGATTGGAGAGGTGACAGGGCTGGGTGGGAGCAGCCCTGCCACTCCCCAACATGTCAGTGAGTGCAGGAGCCCAAAACTGTCCACTTTACTCCTGAACATGCTGGCCCAGAACCGGATATGCGTGATATTTCCGTTGTGGAAAAATCGGCGACGGAAATGTTTGCATGGGAAATGTACGCACTACAAATGTTTGTACATTTCCCATATGAACATCCAATAGAAAACCATACATACATATACCCCCACCCACACCCACACCCACACCCACATCCCCAACATAACCCCACCACCCTACTTACCTTTCCTTCCTTCGCGCTGTGTCCCTGCAGCACCGGTTCCCTTTCACTTCCGTGATCGGGACCCAGCGCCACAGGGACTTTTTCTTTTTTTTCCTTTTTTTTTGGGGCAGTTGCAGGGCTGTCCCCCCGACCCCCCGCTCACTATACTGTATAGATGTATAGTTACCAGAGTGTTGTGGGGGACACCGTCCCCCCCACCCCCACACCCCACTTCCCCCACAGGCCACAGCTTTTTTTTCTTTTCTTTTGGCAGGTGCTGGGCGGGGGTGTCCCCTGCTCCCCCAGCTCACCGTAGTGAGTGGGGTGTTGCGGGGGACACCCCCCACCCCCATACCGACCCCACTGAAACACCTAAACACACACCACGAAAAGTTTGAACTTTTGGTAGTTAGAACTTTTCATGGTGTGTATTTTAGGTCTTTTGGTGGGGTCGGTAATTTTTATTCGGACATTTCGTCCATACCCCAGAACCGCACATGTGAAAAGGTTAGTGCTATCCATCCCACAGTAGAAAAGAGCTGTCTGTGGGCCCGTCATTTGCCCATCCTCCTTCCTCACTACCCCCCACCCTCCGAGCACAGACGGTCCTTAACCCAATCCTGTCTCTCACAGCTGGGCTGGTCAGATACTGGTGGAAATATACAAAAATGTTGCTCTCAGCAGTGCGCCCCCGCAGTTACTGCGTCTTTGGGGGCGCACAAAATACTGACTCCCATTACTGCACCCAAGCAGAGCAGGGGAGCCCCCACTCTCCTTGGGCACAGTAACAGGAGTCTGGGGTTGCAGCGCTGTCCCCCACTTACCATTATGGTAAGCGGGGCACAAGAAAGTAAAAAAAAATAAAGCTCCCTGTGGCATCCGCTCTGACCCACGTAAGTGGGAGGAACCGACGCTGCAGGGATAGCGGGGACTCAGCGGTGCACACAAAAGTGTGCCGCCATAAAGGTAAGTGGGTAGGGGGGTCGGGTAAGGGGATGCTGCCCGGGGGACATGGGTAAACTGATCTATTTGATCACTGCGCCGCGCCGTAATTGGCGTCGACATTTTCGTCGGCGCAGTTACAGGCAGCAGAGTGATCACATAGATTCCTACTGGGGGAGGGGAGAGGGCAGACTGGACTTCCTTCTCTTCATGACCCACACGATATCGACCAGTGATATTTTCAAGCAGCGTTTATCCTTCTGCATGTAAAGCAGTGCATTGTATAATAATACACACATCATGAATGCTGTGGGGTGTGGGGGCAAGGAAGTAGGGTGTAGCATCACAGTGTGAAGGATGACGCAGTCATAAAAGCCTTTTTGCACTTCCCATCCCAGCTTCACAATTGGACAGCAGCATAAACCTCTGGACATTTCTGCCAGTCCCTGATAATATAGAGAGTTGATGGGAATTCATTATCAATGCGTGCAATGGTGTGAGTGCAACAACGCTTGATGGCACAACCAGGCAATGATGTGAGTACTTTGGATTGTGTGACCGATACGCTGTACCATTCATATGATAGAGTATTTATAACGTGCTGAATACCCAGAGGTTTCTAAGCGCGGACCCGGGAATCGAACCTGTGTTGCTCTGCGTCGTCTTGCTTCCAAGGCGAGCACGTTGCCCCTGTGCTATCCTCCCGAGACACGGGACCAGTACAAATGATGATCGAACCTGGGCATATGATTGCAATCACTGGCAAAGGCCGAATGCCACATGGCGGTGCAATGCTCACAGAAAAGAAAAAGCATGTGCTTTGTCAAGAATTGTAGTTTGCAATTGCATTTAGAAGAGCCCGCAGCATTAAAATCGAAACAAATAACTCATTCCCGGATATTGCTTATCACATTATTACAACAACCAATTATGTAGACAAATGACACAGTATTACAAATACGCCGCCTCAAAGCTACATTTCAGTATCTATTCTCAGACTGGGAAGCAAATGGATGGGTAGTCATTTAATTTTTGCAGATGAATTGCTCTCTTCATTCTTTAATATGACACATGCACTCAAACACCTTCATGGTCTGGTACCGAAGAGACAGGCTTGCTCTGCATGGGGAAAAGCCATGCGGGTGTTAAAATAACTCAATGGCCCTCATTATGAGTCCGGCAGTAGATGGCAGCCAGCAATGCGGACTTAACGGGGCATTACAGCCCCGGCGGTCCCGGTAATTCCCTATTGCCGGGCGCCGGAACAAATTATTCCCCATTCCCATTCGAGTCCCATTGGCTCAATGGGAATGGGGAGGACGGATGCACAGCACCATACATGAATGGTGCCGGTGCTACCGTCAAGGACTGCGAGCGGGTGCCATTCCTCCTTCCAGGTCAGACCTGGCGGGCTGAATGGCACTCGCCTCTATCTCTCCTGGCCTCTCTCTAACTGTGGCCATCATCTACAGGCCACCTGGCCTGGTCAACCTTTTCCTCTCTGAATTGGCCGTCCTCTCATCTTCTCTCCTTGCTTCTTCTTCTCAATTTTTCCTCTTTGGAGATCTCAACATCCACCTGGATGCTTCTAATCCATCCTCTGGGCTTTTCTGCAACCTCTGCAACACTCTCTTTCTTTCGATATTTCCATTCGGCCCTCTTGCATGGCCCCACACACTCTGCCGGACATACTTTGGATGTTCTAACACCTCAGACAGCCCCCTCTCTAACCCTCTCACCCATCCTCTCTCTTGGACCAACTACTTGCTACTCTCCTCTCATATGAAATGCTCTATCCCTCAGGCAAACCCCCCCCCAGCCCTGTCACCTACCTTCTCGGTCATTTGGCCCATGAAGCATGCGTCAGTGGATGCCTTTGCCTCTACTTTCTCTGCTCCTCCTACTCCTGCGGCTGACTCACACCCTGACACAGCTCTTCCTAATCTGCATCTTTCTATTTCAAACACCCTGCACATCCTTGCCCCTATCATGAGAATCCGGCTGAAGCCTACCTCCAAGTGCAACTCTTGGTATGATTCTGACCTCACCATCTTGAAACGCAAGTGTAGGGAGGCTGAGACGAAGTGGAGGGCTTTGGGCGCATCCTCTGACCAACTGGCCTGCTGCCTGCTCCAAAGGCAATAACGACTCCCTGTCCTGTCCAAGAAGAGAGTAGACATTCAACCCTGCTTCTCTGCAGCATTTAACAATATGGCCAAACTCTTTAAAATCTGCAAGTAACTGGCCAATTCTATTGCAGCCTCTACCTCTCCTGTTCCCTCCCAGGCTGGGTGTATGGCTCTGGCCTCTCACTTCTCTGCTAAAACTCAGGACATCCTGTCCTCTATCATCTCTTCCTCTACCTCTACCTCTTCCTCTCTCGCCCCTCTTTGGCCATCTCTCCCTCTCCTCCTCCTTTCTTCTCTTTGTCTCTGACAACACCTGGTGAGGTTTCTAGACACGTCTGATCTTTTAAAGTGTTGTCCAAACAGGTCCTCCGCTGCTCCTCCAGAACCATCAAGGGCCATATTGACACCCTTGCTCCAGACTTGGCCGATTTCTATAATCACTCTTTCACCACAGTTTACACCTATAAAAATATAGAGTGCACCCCTTAAGAAAATTAAAACAAAGTCTTGTAGTTAAGCAACAATCTCTTAACAAAGTGCCATGCTTCAGGTATGATTGGGGACTACTGCAGCTAGAGATTGCTAGGAGTACAACATTTGATGATTTGTTTAGCTCTGTTACCACTCTGCATTGTTTAAGCATGTTTCAATGTTGCCTAATTCTTTATAAGTCGATCATTTCTTCATTTGCGAACAATATGCCGAATAACAGAATGGGAAACAAACCGTTTGGAGCGACTTGCACACATAGTCCAGCAAAGGAATATTTCGCCCTTGGTTGTGAGTTGCGCAGGCTACAGGAAATGAGACTGGTAAGCTTTGCGTGTTTGGTGGCTACGGTTCTAAGGAGAAGAGACACTGGGGCCAGTTTGAGCCAGTCTTCAAGGTATTGAAGGCCAGCCTCTTTATGCATAGTATAAAATGGCACAGAGCTTGGGAGAGGCAATAGCCTCCTACAGAAATTATTTTGAATCTTTTGAAGACAGAACGCAGTTTGAATCCCACAAAAGGCCGATCCCTTATAAGACAACTGCATGTATCAGTATTTTAAGGTGTGGACCTTGACGCTCTGGGCAAAAGTACAAATTCTCATATTGCTTGAGCCTTTCTTAAAGCCTGTCGCACCATGTGAGCTTTATTATTCAATTTATCAGTAAATCGGCCACCAAATAGTCATACGTATGAACTTGTTCAATAACTGAAGATCCTGAAGTACCCGTCTGGAGCAATAATTGAAGAGTCTTTCACCAAAACTAGGATTGGAGATTTACTTGGATTGACTGCTAATCCCCTATGGTTCATATATACATTATAGGTACTAATATGTTATTTCAGCAAATTGTGGAGTCCTTGCTAAAAGTCATCAGCGTATGAAAGTATCATTATTTTCTGACCATTAATATGCAGTACGTCGGAGGGGGGCGCTGTTGCACACAAGGAAAATGGCTGCCTAGTCCCGTTGCTCCTGCATCACCACAAAATCCTGTGCTTAAAGATCCGTTCTTAGGCCGTCTGGAGGACTAAAGACTAAAAACCCTCGGGAACGGTTGCCTGTTGACCCATCCACAACCTGTGAAAACCTGAACCTGCGGCTGCATTGGACTGCTGAGATCTGGCTGTGTAAAGATCTGCCGACACGCGGCACCAGGAGAATTCACCCGAGCACCGTGGTTGCTGAGGCCCACGCTCTTCGTGCAGTGGTGTTTGGAGGTGACCGGTTCCTTCGTTGGCTGCCCTTGCTCTACCCGAGCCCTCGGCACCGACCTGCTGAATACTCGGCCGCCTCTTTCCCCCGATCGCCGAGGTACGGAACTCCCGTCCGCTCATGGGCCTGAAGACGACGCTGCCGGAGACCCAAGTAGGCGGCCATCAACGCGGGGGCAGGGGGTGCGGTGTACCTGATCTGCCGCGGAGTCGGCTCCTGATGGCGCCTTGCCGTGTTCCACTGTCTGAAGCGTTTGTGCGCTGGAGGCCCCGGCGGACATTTCACCAAGATACACATAAACCCCATACCGCAATCTGGTTTGCAGGACACCGGGTCATCCGTGAGGTGTTCGGGTGATTTACAACTAACAGCGGATGCTTTTACATTGTGATGGATGTGTGGGTTTGATTCCCCGAGTATTGCGGATATTTCAACCACGCTTGCAGGACATTTCGTGTGATTGGGTGGAACACACTCACTAAGCCGACGGATTACACTCTGTGTTGGCTGTGGGGTTGTTACACGGTCAGCATACGGCTGCCATGCGTCTGCTCTCTAGGCGCCCCACAGACTCATACACACCCGGTACGCTGAAAACTAGGCGAGGCGCCTGGGTGTGCTGTGGGCTCGTTTGACACTGTGCACGTGGGGGGACACAGTCCATCCGTACATTACAGATCCGTGCTGAGACCTGCCACTTTGGGGCTTCGGATTCCCTAAGCCCTAGCCCCCTCTTGAGGCCTGCAATCATTTTGTGAGACCAAGTAAGATACATCCGTCAGCTTGTCGGACTAAGCTCTGATTGACTGTGGGGGTCCCGCGCTTCCACCATACCGCTGCTACATGGCCTCTCTCTTTGCGCCCTGCAAGCTCGGATAAACCTTGTGGCGCTACTATACTAGTCGGGGCACCTGGGAGTGGTGTGGGGCTCGCTTGACACTGTGCACATGGGAGGACACAGTCCATTCGTGTATCACAGACCCACATTGGTGACCTGCTACTTTGGGCTGCGAATTCCCTAGGCCTTTATCCACACACATACGGAGCTCCTGAAACAAACCCAATACACACACGTGACTCAGTGACAGCATGGGGGAGCCAGGCAAGGCAAACAGGGCATCCAAAACTCCTGGTGGTAAGAAGAAGGACCCTGTGGACAAGTTCACCAACACAGCAAATCACGCTGTGACGGTGGAAACACATCCGGAGGCAAATGTGCCAGGTGAACTGGATGGGACGGACCGAGAGGACAAACTGGCCGCACTAGTTCAAAATGGGTTCCTGGCAGTAAACACCAAGCTGGGCGAAATAGTGGCAACCATCGGCTCCATGAGAGCCAGAATAGACAAGAAAAGTGCACGTGTCACAGAAACCGAGAATAGGATAAGCGTAAACAAAGATACTATTCCCCACCACAGTCGAGACATCAAAGACTACATTAAAGACACGATGAGCAAACTACAGAGCAAATGTGAGGACCTCGAATCCAGGTCAAGAAGAAATAACGTCCGTGAGGTCGGAGTCCCAGAGTGCTTTGGCAAGGGCCAAATTGAAAATCATGTGGAAAAACTGTTCAGATCCTTGTTTGGACCAGAATCACTCTCGAAGTATTTCCTGGTGGAAAGAGCGCACCGCACCCTAGCACCGGTACCCAAGCATGGCGCCCCACCACGTGCGATAATTGCTCGCCTCCTGAACTATAGGGATAGAGACACAATCCTTCGCATGGCAAGGGAGGCTGGTACACTGCACTATGAAGGTAACCAAATACACATATATCTGGATTTCTCCGCCTCTGTCCAGGCAAGTAGACGCTCTTATGAACCGGTTAAGAAACTCCTTAAAGCACGAGAGGTCACGTATGCCTTGATGTTCCCGGCCAAAATGAGGATTCAACATGCAGGGAGAGCGCACTTTTTTGAAAATCCGTCTGAAACCTTATTTTATATTGAGTCCTCTATACCCCTCCCTCCTAGAGGGGACCGACCGGCGCCAAACAATAGACCCCGTCCGGCAGACTAAGATGTACGTTCTATACAAAATTGGTTGAAGCGATTAAGGGCCTTACCTCATGGTCCTTGGAAAACTGATGCTACAGACAGCCACTATTTGTGATTTGGTGGTCGCTAGGAACTGGGGGTGGCGGTCATGTGAGGCAACATGACTACCCCTGGAATGCTCCAAAAGTTGAGGGACAGACATCGTCACGTTGGGGGTGATGGTGAGGGAGGTGGGTGGGTTGAGGGATATGGAATGGATTGTTGCTGTTATGACATCTCATGGTTTGAAGTGGGAAAGGGCCCCCCACCTTATCGCACTCAGCCCTGAGGAAGTTACGGGGGGTATTGGTTATTGGTTACTGGCTAAACAAGTGGTCTCAGAGATTCTGACACAATCTATGGTATATGAAAGATGCATCGAAGCGGTTGGTGATAATATTCGAACATTTCTATATGAGACTTGGAACACGCATTGAGGGTTAAACTATTATCGTGGAACGTAAGGGGGTTGAACAACCGGTTGAAAACTAAGAAGGTGTGAAATTACATTGTCAGACATAGTGCTCAAATTGCTATGCTACAGGAAACACATACTGTGGATGCTGGTAATGTGTGCATATTGCCTAGTTGGGGCAAATCCAGGTTCTACACAAACTATTCATCTCAGTCCAGGGGGGTTGTCACGCTTATACACCCAAATCTGGGATTCCGGCCCAAAGGCCGAAAATCTGACCCCCTTGGTAGGTATGTTCTGGTGGGGGGCTCGATTGCAGGACAGCAGATACTACTGGTCAACATGTATGGCCCGAATATTGATGACCCAGCCTTTCATACAAATGTATACCAATTAATTGCTGCCATTGATACACTTACTATACTGTGGGGTGGGGATTTCAACGTTGCTATGGACCCTAGACTGGATAGATCCAGCATGATCGTTAGGGCACCGAGTAGGGATGTTCTTACCTTGAGACACATCCTACCCCAGCTCTCCCTCGAGGATGCCTGGCGAGTGCTGCACCCGAATGAAAAGGGCTACACATACTATTCTTCGGTTCACGATTCCGAATCCAGAATGGATTATTGGTTTGTATCCCCTGCTATGATCACTGCAACGAAGTCATGTGAAATACTGTCCCGTACCCTGTCTGACCACTCCCCGATAACACTTGAGGTTACATTCCATAACTGCCCTAGACCGCTCAGAAGATGGAGAATGCCCGGGGGGCTGCTAGATTATTCTGGAGTGGTTGAAGGACTACACATTGACATTGCGGAGTTCCTTGACAATAACATTGGCTCGGTGGATAGATGTTCCACGGTATGGGAATCCTTTAAGGTCTGGGCTAGGGGGACTCTGCTATCCAAATCTGTGGGTCTTCTGAAGGGGGTCAGAGCTGAACTAACCCGAACTGAAAATGAATTGGGGAAGCTGGAGGAAGCTTATACTCGCACACATGATAAGGCCACTCTAGCTGGGATACAGGTACAGCTCCAGGAATTTGGCAGACTAGCTGCTAGGGAAATCCAGTATGTGACGGCCCCGGTCCAAGCCCATAGATATGGCGAGGGCAACAAGGCGGGCAGGACACTGTCCAACTTATTGAAACAAGACAGGCACCCCAACCGAATTACTAGCATACAAACATTGTGTGGTGAGATTTTGCTGAATGAGCGAGAGATCAATGGCGAGTTTGCTAAATTCTACCAGCAGCTATATAGCAACAGAGACACTAAGTCAACCACGGAAATCAAGGCATACCTAGATACGCTGACGATGCCGAAACTCTCTGAAGAGACCCGCCTGGCAATGGACCAACCTTTCACTGCTGAGGAGATTGCTGAGGCGATTAAGGACTTGGCATCCAATAAAACTCCAGGGTCAGACGGCTTGGGTGCGGAATTCTACAAGGAGTTCCGTGAGGAACTTGTTCCACTGTTGCTACAGGTTTAGGAGGAAGCCCTCCAGTGTAAAATACTGCCCCCGTCTATGAGAGAGGCCTCTATAACTGTTCTCCCTAAACCGCGCCGCCCGTCCCAGGACATGTCGTCCTATAGGCCACTCTCTCTTATTAACACGGATGCTAAGATATTTGCCAAAGTGCTGGCCAATAGGCTTCTACCGGCAGTCCCTACACTTGTTCACCCTAACCAGAATGGGTTTATCCCCGCTAGATCCACGGCCCTTAATCTTCGCAGACTTTTCGGTATCATGGCCCAAATAGACCCGGGTAGGAACGCAGTTGCCATATCATTAGATGACGAGAAGGCCTTCGATTCTGTGTCTTGGGCCTTCTTGCTAGCAGTATTGGAGGCATTTGGTGTAGGCCCTAATTTCATTAGATACATGGAACCAATATCAGATCTGTTCCTACTGGGGAGGGGCACCAGGCAGGGTTGCCCATTCTTGCCCATACTGTTTTCCTTGACAATAGAACCTGTGGCGATTGCAATCAGGCTTAGACACTTAAACAGGGGCATAAGTCTGAAGGGCGCTACACAGCTAATCTCCCTATATGCGGACGACACGTTTTTAAATATCCGCGAATCAGAAAACAACTTGGCACCTATTATGGCAGAGATCCAGGAATTCACTGCACACTCGGGATACTCCATGAATACAGACAAGTCGGAGGTTTTCCCTCTCACATTGGCAACCAGATGCCCCGGTACTCTATGTGGCCTAAAGTGGTCGGAGAAGTCCATTCGATATTTGGGGATACTTGTCTCACGAGAAAAACACACGCTGTACACAGACAACCATGATAACACACTACAAGCCTTGAATACTAAACTACTGCTATGGGACCACCTGCCAATATCATTACATGGTAGGATAGCGGTTCTTAAAATGACAGTCCTGCCCAAACTATTATACCTATTTGTGAACATCCCGATATTGCCGGACGACCCTTCTTTAATAAACGTAGATCAATGGCGACAACCTATCTCTGGAATGGGAAGACTCCAAGAATAGGGTAATATGACTGAACCATACTCCTCAGGCGTCATAGCAGCACCTGACTTCGAACTATACTATTACACTGCCCAAGCCCAATTCTCGAAATACTGGTATTCCAAAGACGAGGTCCCCCCCCCATGTGGCGATAGAAGAACTCACCACTTCCCCCACGAATATACAGTCTGTAATTTTTGATGCACACTACTGGGACACATGTGACTTTAACCCGGTGAGCTGCACGATTGGTGCATGGAGAGCTATATTCAAAAGACTGGGAGTGTTGTCCCCCTATAGCCCCAAGACATCCCTCTGGAATTACCCTGGCATGCCACTAACACATGACAGCAGCTTGCGTGAGGCCTGGGATCCCAATGGGGAGATGAGACTGGGTGACATGTTTGTCGATGGGAAATTTGCGACCCTTCAGGTGATCACGGGGGCGTTTGGTAGGGGCCCACTTAGGACACTGCAATACTATCACATGAGATCTACCTTCCAAAAACACTGGGCGTCTTTTCCCGATGAACCCCCTACACACCCTTGTGTGCAGATGATAACGTCTGGAGACCGTCTGAGGATTTCCAGTCTGTACGCTGCGATACAAACACACTCCCCCACAAGTAACCTAGTCAAAAATAAGTGGGAAAATGATCTTCAAATCCACATAGACGGCAAGACTTGGACAGATACTGTTCCCTTACCAAGAGGGTTTCCCTGAACGCTGGATTACGCTTGATCCAGTTCAAAATTATAAACAGATTACACTACACCCCGGCCAAAATAGCCAAATTTGTTCCAGATAGTACTGGTGAATGTCCCAAATGCAAGGCGGATCAGGCCGGTTCGCTCCACATGTATTTGGGATGCCCGGTGGTGGCTGGGTGGGAGGTGGCGGATATCCTTGAAGAAATTACACAAATCCCCCCGACATTAACCCTGCAGAAATATTTGTTCGGGGACATAGGCAAGTGCTCCGAAAAGATCAGGAGGCTATTTAATGTCTCGTGCGCAGTGGCCAAAAAATGCATTTTACAACAATGGAAGAGTACTGCGCCACCCACTGTGAAAAAGTTCCTGCGGGAACTGACGTATGTCAATGAGGCCGAAGAACAGTTTGTCCTCAACCACCCAGTGATGAGTAGACCCAAAGATATTTGGGGACCATTCAGAATGTACCTGTGTGACATGATTTTTGATGACGATGAAACTATGTAAATGTACCACCGCGAGGAGATGTATACCATGTGAACTGCTTTTCTCCTTTTTTCTGTTTATTTCTGCCTGTAATATGAAGATGTAACTGTGTTATGTATCTTTGTGACCACTAATAATAAAATAAAGTGTTAAAAAAAAAATATGCAGTACATCGGCTGGGGTGTTGCACATAGACTGGGCAATGAGTTAGTATATAAATTAAATATGAGCGGGGTCTGCACCAACCACCCAGACTCTTATGCCCAAATATGTAGAGCAATGGCAATGTCGAACAATATCAGCAATAAGAAAGGAAATATGGGAGAATATGCAGAAATATAGAGGAATACTGCGCAACCTGTGAAAACCCCTCAAGACCTCTCAAGCCATGCAAGCCGGCACCTGACGTGATCCAGTTAAACTATGTCCCAATTACACCAATCATAGCTCAGCATCAACACAGGCATTGAGGGGACAAAGGCAGGGACTGTGGCCCGCTACATTGTCCCCAAGCAAACCTGGCATCCCCAACACCAGCCTCCAGAAAGCTTGCTACATGGAGCAAGGCAAGGCAAGATGGGATGCAGCACACCCCCAGCATGGGCAGCCCAAATATGCTGAAAGGTCACCATCACACATCAAGATGCACCATGAAAGTGGCACTATGATGCAATCCCAGGAGAGACCAGTAAAAGGTGCAATATATATCAGTTTTGAAGATTTGTTTCATGGACAGACATACACTGATCTAACAATCTCCCGCCCCCCCAATCACGACAATCCTGCTATAAAATGTTGGGACAAGAAACAGTGTTTTTAATCTGAATATTCTCTTGTATTTAACATAATAAATCAACATTGAAAGGTGATCCCATAACTTTAAATGCTGCGGAAGTCATCCAAAATATTCCACACAAATACAGACTGCTCGTCTACTGAAATGAAATGCAACCTGGCTGCTACTATCTCACTAATGTTCTACATACACAATGTACACAAACATCCATTTTTAGAAAAGTCCATATAACTATTCTAGACACATAATTACAATCTTCTCCAATATGAACATTTATATTGTCACCGCTTGTCGGCATCACATTTCAAAGATAGCACAAATTAAATTTTCAATATATAATGCACTGAATTTCCTTTGACACCATCACCGAACATTGGCATGAGAGGAAAATATTGGATTCATGTATAACTTTCTTATTCAGGGTGGATTCTACTCTAAAGGTTGGACATTGCTTATTTCTAACTAGAATACTTTGTCTATAGGATTGGGTTTAGTATCAAAGTTTTTATTTTCGAGAAAAAAAACTGTGATTCGTCAAAAGGGTCAAACAATCAGTAGAGTATATATTTGAGATAGAAAAAGGGCAACACTTAATTTTAATTTGTATTAGGAGTCCACTTAAGGCAGAGTGCTTTATTTTCTGGGCAATGTTATTTCAACAAATTATACTGATTATTTAATTAGGCATTGGTTTCTTTGGAATAAAAGAGATACAATAAAATGTTTTCTATTCCACCTTAAGGAGTATACAACTCTATTCAAGATTTCTCTTGTTTAGGTAACCCAGGTCAAGAAGTCTAACAATTGTTTAAAATCTGTGAATCACATTGTACACTATGTCACAAATCTAGATATAAATTGTCCCATGAAGACTGATGGATTAATTAATATGTGACTACTGTCAGGGAATAACAAGCCCTGCACAATCATACATTGCAGGCAATTCTATTTCAAGTATACTTTATCAAAGTTTCCCTCAAAGGACCAGTTCCCATTTACTTGCAAACCATGCAAAGGATTCTCCCCAAAAAATGTTCAATTGCTATCAGATGTTTAGCTAGTACTTAGACTATATACCTAAATGCATTGGAGCTATTGTGCTCTTGTCTTTTAAAGGCTTGGGATAGGTAGGAACATCAACAGCTCCAAGGAGCTCCACCAACTAAAATATGCTCCCAATCTGCCCCCTACTTACAAAATCCCACTCAAGAAATATCAGTTGTCCTTGGGGAAAGTTCCTGCATTTGGCACCCTCCACAAAGGGCTTTTAAGGAAAATGTTCCTTAAGTACATACAGGTGAAACCCCAATCAGCACTCATATCGGTCAATCTTCCCTTTGGTTCAGTTTTCTCCAAGCATTCTCCTAATTTCCTGCGTGTTTCACCTTAAATACTTGATACACTCCACCCATTCAAGCATTGTTTGACACAGCATTTTCTGATTGATTGGGACCTATGATAGACTCTCTTCAGATACTGACACAACAAATTATCCTGCCCTTTATTTTTATTGGTCCAATATATATTGCCAAAGGAGAGGTTTTCTTACCCTCCCTTCCAGAATTATGATCAAATTGGAATGAACTATATCTGCCCGGTATAATTTCAGGTATGGAGCTGTACACTTATTGAGGCCTTTATATCTGGAAACACAAGAAAAGTCTGGACATCCATTATGGAGCAGTAGCTGGTAATATGACAAAGTTATTAAAATACATATATTTATTAATTCACAATCATGAATATATTGTGCTCTTAGTTAAATGATGTGGGGTGCTTTGTTGAATTCAACTCTATTTTATTTTTTAACCCAGCAAATGATTTCAGGAGTTCTGGTCAATAGTATGTTTTTTCTTTTATTTGGTGCTTTTATATTGAACCTATTTACTTTGTTTTTCCAAGCTGTGCATTACAGGTTTAAGGAAATTCAACATTAACAGAAAATGTGCTGAACAAATGTTCAGAGACCATAAAGCAGGCCCACATAGATGATAGTTTATTTTTATGCCTGCGTCAAAGTTTCAGGTCTTTTGAAGTATTATTTTACTTAAAGAGTAGGCCCATGACATTTTGACCCAGTGTCTCTTGTAACCTGTGAAGCTTCATGAAAATTGGGTCTTCGGGAATGTAAGGGATTTCACTGGTAGTTTCTTTAAGATTGAAACATACGGTGTGAATACCCATAGCTATGTCTCTTCTTCTCAGATAATGGATTAGTTAATGATTCATGTTTGTGGCTACCTTACCACAAAGCTGATGTCTGGGACTTCTGCCTTGAATAAAACATTGGTCATGTTCTAATTTTTCACCAAATAAAAATATAATAATGTAGGCATTATCCACAAATTTAACTCTAGACGGACCATACATAGTAAATACTAATTTGTCATTGTCTGGAACACTATTAGAATATATAATTTATGGGTTAATTGTGTAACATAACTGATTGACTTTTACTTGGAATGTTTTTGTTTTGTGAGATTAACATTTTTGGGAGGAAAAGTCATACCCAATGCAACTTCTTCAGTGAGGTTCAGTGCACTTGCATCAAATAAACTTGACAAAATGGGTATAGGAATTCACTTGATAAAGCAACACACTTCGATTATACTCTGAATATCTTCTCTTTATATAGCAATGCTTTTTTCCATCATTTCCGGCCTCCCACATAGTTCCTACATTACATATCCATCTTCTATTGACACCAATATCAAACTTTATTTAAAAGGAATCTCTGAAAATCAGCTGCAATGCCATTGTTTGTTGGTTACAAACACAAAATAAAGTGTGTGCCTTAACTGCATTCCAACAGAATTCCTCTCATCACATGTATGCTGAAGGTACAGTACGGTTTTCCCATTTATGCAATAATAATATTTTGCTAGTTTTGCAGCAGAAACAAATGAGACTTCCTTTGAATTTATCAGATGGAACACCAAACATTATTTGAACTCCGTGCAGTTCAATAACCATTACCCATGATATCTCTCCTAATGTTTTTAATATTCCCCTCCATAATTATTCAATTGCCCAAAAGCAGTCTCCCACATGTATCATGGTCCCTTTCTCCACACATCTTCTACATAAGGTTGCATACTTGCTCATTGCTGCTGAACTAGTTACTAGGTAAGAGATCACAATGAAATGTTTTCATATTCTTTGTCCGTATTTGTTTGACAATCCTCACCTCTTGTATGCAAGCCACTTTTCCATTAAGCTTTCATTATCCAGTGTTTTATATTCAACAAACCTTTTTAAAACATTGATATAACATATAAATATCATTTAATTTGGTATTCCCTTCTGTAATTCTCTGAAATGCCCACGGTTATCTGAAAATAAATCCTTCAATCAAAAATAAGTATTTAATTTCCTTAATCGCTCTTTTTTATGAAAAATCTCAAAAGAATGTAAATCCGTGTTTACAATATGTTGCTACTGTTGGTGCTATGTTTCTTTCATATTAATTGGATTTAATTCTTTAAAAATCAGTGGAAGAGAAGGGTTATCCTACCATGGCATATAGATGTGGAAGAGAAGGGTTATCCTACCGTGGCATATAGATGTGGAAGAGAAGGGTTATCCTACAGTGGCATATAGATGTGGAAGAGAAGGGTTATCCTACAGTGGCATATAGATGTGGAAGAGAAGGGTTATCCTACAGTGGCATATAGATGTGGAAGAGAAGGGTTATCCTACAGTGGCATATAGATGTGGAAGAGAAGGGTTATCCTACAGTGGCATATAGATGTGGAAGAGAAGGGTTATCCTACAGTGGCATATAGATGTGGAAGAGAAGGGTTATCCTACAGTGGCATATAGATGTGGAAGAGAAGGGTTATCCTACAGTGGCATATAGCTGTGGAAGAGAAGGGTTATCCTACCGTGGCATATAGATGTGGAAGAGAAGGGTTATCCTACCGTGGCATATAGATGTGGTAGAGAAGGGTTATCCTACCGTGGCATATAGATGCTTTTTGATAGATGAGGAAGATGCTTTGCAATCCCAGACCTTTCTTTGCAAAAATATCTCAAGATCTTCAACAAACACTCTTCAAATAATGTGGTGAGTTTAATTGAAGTGCATTTTAATGTAACCCCTTTATGATTAAGCAATGCCTGATTACTACCTAAATGGATAATACACTCAAGCAAAAGATCCAACATCATTATATTCAGTTTAATTTAGGTCTACCAAACGTTGCCTCCTGTAATAGGAGCACTTTTAAATTGCTACATAAAAGCTTCACATAATAACTGAACTTTGTAGATCCAAATTATTGGAGTATATTATCTGGCAGTGCCTGGGAGAAAAATAAAATGTGGATACAATCATTGCTTTTATCAAATTATACCTGTCAATAAATATTCAAATGTAGTATATCACATTTTTGGACATCCTGCTTGGTGGCCTGTAGCAGTTTCCAATGATTTACAACAAATCTGTTATTACTATTCCCTTAAAATGCCTTTATATCTACGCCAAATGTTGTTCTATTGCATTATTTCTCATTTTTATGTAGTGATTGTATGCACAGCCAACGCTCTAAAATCTCTGTTATCCCTTGAGCTTTATTCTACTCTGACAGATTCTTAATTGCTCCCACCACTGGTGCTTATTAATGGAAGGCAAAATAGTCCATGATTAGAGTATGCATTACAGAACATTGCTGGCATTGCCCTGAGACATACCAGGGAAGGAGTGCTCTTCATTGAGTGGTGTGTCAAGGTATAAGACAGATAGTGGCATTCAAAGAGTTTGACGTACAAGTGTTGTAAATGACACTTTGAAAAAGTCTCAGGAAGCATATATAACAGAATGAAGGCTGGTAAACAATCAAACAGATGTCATCCTGTGCCCTAACCCTTTTCCAATCAATGAGTGGCAAGTGCCCAGGCTCTACTGTTGAAGATCAGAGCTAAATTAATTCACGTGGGGGATCTTCCTCCAATCAGAAGCCCAGATTATTCTACTAGGCATGATGTGGTTTGGGTGGGAGACATACAAGGGCCATGCAAATGGAGCACCTGGGTATTCTGTGGCTTTATTGCTCCCTGACATTAACCATTTAATTTGGTGGAACGCATCACGCAGACACCCTTTTGGGGCACAAAGCACTTTGTGCTACATGAAGAAAATAGCCTCTTAAGGATGCCATTCTTGTTCTTTTAGCAACCAGTGATGCCTAATGGAATATGGTATGATGGTTAACCATGGACAATTGGCCAAAGACATAGCTATCTACTTTTTCCGGTGGTTGCTGCAGAAGACCAAAACAAACAGAAAAGAAGATAACACATTTTACCACTTCTCAAACAAGAACACATCAAAACTAAATCATGAAGGATCAACCGGGGCTTTGATCTTTCACAAGTACCTCCCTATGGTTCTTCCAGAGCTGGAGTTTGTCTCAATAGATTCAGCCAGATGTGCCTCAACTAGTGTTGGCCAGGTTGCACTGTCAGTGGGGCTCTGTGAAAGTTGTTTCCCTCCTCTGAAATAAATGTCAATGCTTAAAAGTCCCTTATTCTGAAAAAACATATCATGTTTGAGTGATACTCCTTTAGGATTTCCAAATCATTAGAAATGGTATGAACTAGAAGGCGATACACTACCACATGGACAATTTTTTAACATTTGATTGTTTTAATATATCCGATCAGACATATGTATAATTATTGTTTTCCACATTGCCCCCCCCTTTGAAGCTTAATCTCACTGCCATTAACAAAACCATTTACTTTGTAATTTTGTTCCAATCTGGATGAAATCGTATTATGTTGTTAATCATTAGCCCTCTCGTGTAATCTTGTGCTCGGACTACTGCCACAATATTATCGATAGGGTGAAGCCTTTTGGTCCCCACTCGATGTCACTTTTCAGGATCTTACTGGGGTATGTGACAGGATTGTTCATGTGAGGAAATGCCGTCTGGAAAGGGTGTAAAGGGCTGTTTTTGTCTTTTTTGTAATAATACAATTATGCGGGTAATCCCATCCCAGAAAAGGTGGTCTGCCATCCAGAGAGCACTTTCATTAAGCTCAATGGCAAACACATTGTCACACATTTGCCCTGCTGCATCAGTCTCCTGTGTTTCAGCCCCTGACTCTACAGTGGCACAGAGCAGGTTCAAAGGTCGCAGGCACCATTTTGACAGCAGCTGTAACAGCAAAGTCACTACAGCACAGAGGCTGTATTTATATTCTACAGCTCTGTTTCAAAACCACATAATTATGATGAAATATCATTTTGGTGGCAGTTTAATCTAGAAACATATGGCATATCCATGTGTGGGGTATGGTAGCTGATAATTCACATAATTACTAAAGTCACATCTGATCTGTATCGACAGACGTCAATCCTGTGAGCCCAAGCTAGTCATGGACAGGCTGTGTGTATTGTCCTTAGCCTGGTTGTCTCTGCTGCACCCACCAGGACAATAACCAGTGGTAGCTGCCACATTTGATCCATTGTGAGGTTGAGTAACATCTTTATCCAGCAGGACAGTCCCTCAGCAGGAGCTGTGTTGGGAAAGAGGACTCAAAGGGTACACCCTAAACAAAAGGACTAGTCTCACACCAGATTGATGCTGGCCAAAGGCCTTTGATGCTAAGGATCTGCTGAGAAGGTGGCATGGATCAGTGTATCAAGAAGGAGTTTAGCATAATTGCGGAAGGATTCTGCCATTGTTTCTTCCTCTGTACCTCTTTGTCCTTCATGTCTCCTACACTTCCTTTCGACCCAAGTACTTTGGGTATGATGCAACCATGAAAATACTACTTTTCACAAGCAAAGGGATTGGAACTTTTTAAAGTAGGCTTGCTCCCATTCAATCCCATGGGGTCTTTTGCCTGTAAGAGAGGGGTTCTCCGACCTCCTCCTTTGATACACAATTGAATCATTCAGAATTCATTTGGACATCATTTGGGTGAGTCGATCTTTTGAAAGACATCAACCATGGAGATGAAAGGAGTGTTTTAATGCACATTGGAGGTGACTCTTGCTGAGGAGGGACCATGAAGTAATTTCCTTGACATGAAATAGGATTCTTTTCCAGAATGTTATCACAGGGAACCCCACAAATGGCCCAGGTCTGCCTCCATACCAAAGCCCCTCCAACACAGCGAGGAAAACCCAAGACCCATTTTGCTTAGTGTTTGGGGCATCAGATACCATTTAAAGAAAATCTTAAATGTGCTTTCCCTAATCCTGACACAGCTTGAAGACCTCTGCTCCCTCCTCCTTATGTGTTCCCAATTCTCATGTTTTATTGGCACACCCAGTTGCTCACTCCATTTCCACATATAAGCAAATGTATCAGACAGCAGGCTCCCATGTAGGAGCTAGTAGACCTTAGATAACCTTAACTTCTGCGTAGCCCTCAAGAGTTTATTCCAAGCCCCTAGGAGCATGGTTGCTTGCCACTAGAGTCCCCTTGTGTGATGCCCAATACCTTAACTGACTATGGTGAAACTGTTCACCCTCACACACCCCAAACTTTGTTTTTCAATCCTCCAAAGTAAGCTGCCTTTTTCCTGAATACAAAGCACCAATAGTCAGCCATCCTTGTGCATCCCAAGCCTCAAATACAGTAATGGGCATACCCAGGGAAAATTTTACATTATGTGAAACTGTAGACAATGGACCTAGCCCTGAGGGCACCTCAATCAATCTCAAGCCCCGTCCCAGTGTTCAAGTGTTATTTTTGTTGCATATAGAAGATCCCCTCATACTTCCCTAGCTTTAATATACAGAAAAGGCAGTTGATTCAGTGGTTGAGTTTTAGTTGTCTGTTCAATGTTCCACCATCGATTTTGACCATGTTCTGTTCCCCAGTCCAACAGCTGTGCAATTTGTGCGGTAAGAAAGTATTTCTTCGTATCCGGGGAAGCTCAGGCCCCCTACACGTGGGATTCACAACATTATTTTCCTTTGGATGCATGGTTTCTTTTTCCCACATACGTATGCCAATATCCTAGCTTGGTGCGCATTAAAGCTGGGTGCAGGAATTTTCGGTCTGGAATGCATAAAATAGTCTCAGAACTAGGGTCATCTTCAGGGCCATAATCCACCCCATCAATGACAAGTCTTGCTGTTTCCAGCATTTCAAATCCTCCTCACATGACTTCCACAAGGCAGGAAGGTTTGCCTCACAGATGGATGTAATGGCAGCGGGTTTTCCAGAGGCCTAGATAGTCAACGGGGTCCTTCGTCCATCAAATCTGGGACATTTCCTCCACCTACTGGGAATCGACTGGCAAAAGTGAAACATTCAAGCTCTGGCATTTGTTCCCATTGACATTGATAGTGAAATCTGAAACCCCCATAAATACTTTGAGAGCCTCCAGGGCCACTGACAGAGAGGTTGTGATGTTGCTTAGAATGAGCGCTATATCATCGGCGTACAATGCAATTTTATGCTGAGACATGCCTCAGACTAATCCCTAAATAGTCTAATTAGCTCTAGCAGCACATGCCAGTGGGTAACCCGCAAGTGTGAAAATAAGCAGGGGCTCGGGGCAACCCAGTTGAGTTCCTCTCGTCATGGCTATACGGGATGAGACCTGTCTGTTTTGTCTAATTCTAGCAGTAGGTATTTGGTATCCTGTCAGGAGCATCCCCCTGAACTTTTCTCTGAAACCAAAAGCCATCAGCACCTGTCGGATGTAGTCCCAATCTATGGAATTTAATGCTTTATGGGTGTGAAGCACTGCAATGCCAAACAGTTGTTTTGTTCTTTGCTGCCAGTATATTAGGTCCATCAAACTCTGGATATTATCATTCATGTCTAGGTGCCTGATGAACCCAGTCTGGTCTGGTCCCACTATACCCGGGAGTGTTTCCATCAGTTATTCTGCCAGAATCTGGGCGTAGACATTTGCGTCACGATTCAGCAGGGCTATACACGGACAGTTTTTTTGGAAGCTTTGCCCTACTTCAGCAATAATGTTGTCCCAGACTATGCCATGGGCTCTGCAACCCTCTCCGACTGCATGAACGAACAGAACAACTTAGTCATGTGAGAACAAGGACACTGACTCTTGTTAGACTTTTCTTAATATTTTTTAATTAAAGAAAAACAGTAAACGCCTGTCTTTCCCTATTTCCATGGGGTATTCCCTACCTAACAAAACTAAATAAGATGCTCATCAGTCATCAGTGAAATGTCTTTAAAGAATCTGACACTGTCCCAATCTAACCCTAACTGATGCTACCACTATTGATAACAACTAAGGACAGCAGCATGGCTCCCTCCTCCTGGGTTCTTGCTTCTCACAAGTTGTGTTCAATAACTAATCTTCAAATAGTTATTTGTGACCTCTTTAATTAGATCACACAGTTCTTTTAGTACTTTACTATTCTTCTTATCCTCGATATGTAACTCGCTTGATTTGATATTGATATCTCTGCTCTTATTAGTGTCTGTTCTTCGTCAATTAGTTTCATCTTTGATTCTGTTTCCAAACTTTGTTCTTCCCTTTTCCCAGTATAAGATTATCCAACCTTTCTGTGATGCTCTGTTGCTTTCTTCAGTATGACTATAACAAATCTGATTACTCCAGAGGTTTTTGACTCGAACTCTTTGTCTTTCTTGATTAAGCTATCACTGGGTCTCATTACACGGAATGCGGTAAGGGTTTACTATTACCGGTAAGGGTAACGGTACCGGTAAACCCTTACTGCCTTACTACGAAGTCCCTTCGCGGTACCCAACCTCAATGGCTGGTTTCACCAGCCGTTAAGGAACGGGCCCGCAAAGGGACCTTGGAGGCAATTACGGTATTGCAATTTGCGGTACCGTAATTGCCGCCTTCCCCATTCCCATCGAGCCCTATGGGGGATCAAATGGGAATGGGGAGGTGCCATGGTGAATGGGGAATTACCGCCCCACACACCTTGTAATAGGGCGGTAATTCCGCCATTCACCATGGCGGACTCGGTACGGTACCGGCAGCAACCATGGCGCTAATGGCGCCATGGTTACCGCCTACTGTGTAATGAGGCCCAATATCTTTACTGGGATGAGTAGGAATGGTTTTACAATTATTCCCCTTTTCTTCTCTTGTTCTCATTACTGTCTTTTGGTTATCTCACTGGGACGAGTATGAGTACTCTGATAACGATGTTCTTCTCCTATTCTCCAGGATATTTCCTGGTTTTCTTGACTAGTTAGAATCAGAATACTTCTATCATGATTCTCATTATCCTCTCTTACTGATGGATTCCCATTATATTGACTGGCCTGAGTATGAATGTCCATACAATGATTTTCATTTATTTCTCTTCTTCTCAATAGTATATTTCATTATATTGACTGGGACGAGTATGAATGTCCACATAATGATTTTCCGTCTCCTCCACGGTTCTCCCGCTTTCCCCATTAACTGCTTGTCTCAGTGATAACATCCATGGGTTTCCATTTGGTTTGGGTTTCTCTTTCACTCGTCAGCAGACTTTTTCTCTTGTGTCCGCTCCATCACGTTCACATCCTTCCTCACAGGTGCGCGGTATCTCCGAGCCTGGTGTGATTTGCGGTCTCATCCGCATAGTGGTATCACCGTGCATGACAGGACCTCGGGTCCACCACTGGCTTGCTGTGGCCATGCCACCACTTACTGCTTCACTATCTCTCCACTTCTGAGGACTCTCCGGAGTACCCTGTCTCCTCATCTTGCAGAGGTGACATTGCCTGGGTCTTTCCCTGGCTTAGATTTTCCTCTCCTGTTCTCTCACGTGGCTTCTTGAAGCCTTTAGTCCTCGTTATTCAGCATTTTCCTCACAGTACAATAAAGTCTTTCCCTTAAAGGGAAATTTCAGTTTTACAATAACACATATTGGTTTCTTCTTTGCATGAGTCTTTGTGGAGCATGGTTGAAGAGGGAAATTTAGGAGCGTCTTTAGGAAGTTTCTCACAAGAATGGGAGTCCTTGTCCCCACGAAGGGAGACTCTCCCTGTGACGTCCCGCTTGCCTCTACCACTAGGGAGAAGGTATTGCTGAGTGGGCTCACCTCCCTAGCCTCAGAGGAGGGGGGGCTCACCCTTGGGGGAAATTGCTGAGATTGGTCACTGGCCCTAAACATCTTATACTAGGCATTGGTGAAGTCATTAGGGTCTGGGCCCTGGTTTGCTTGGAGATAACACATTGCCCGTTACACCTCTTCCTGTGATATTGGAGCTTCCAACTCCTCTCTGTCTTGTTCTGTGATCTGAGGAAGCCAGACTTCGGACAGATATCTGACCTGTGCTTCTTCCTGTCTGGGGACATTTTGGAGCAGTCGTCCATAATAGGCTTGCACCATATCCAGTTTGTCTTTTTCCTCTTGGTGATCATGCCCTTCTACATCCCGAAGGCAAGTGATGAAATTATGAAATTGCTGGTGGCTTGTCTTCTATGTTTCACTGCGGCAAACCGTTTGGCTTTGTTACCCCTCGAGTAATATGAATGTTTAGTTCTGTTCTGGGGAGATCCTGGGTTGAGTGATCTGCACTCAGAGATTTAAGTTGGCTTTCGGCTGCCTTCAGGGCTCTGAGTACCTTCTGCGAGCCCGACCACCTAGCCTCCTGTTCCCATAGTGCCACCTATTTCTCTAAGAGTTTCCTCTGGTGTTTTCTCTCTTTAACAAAAGCCAATGTCTTAATTATGATATCCCCTCCCACCACCACCTTAGAAGCCTCCCAGACCACATCCCAGCTAGTGCCATGCATGTTATCTGCTCAGTGTTTCCTGAATCGCTGCACTGAACGCTATGTTCCACAGAAGCATATGGTTAAATCTCCAAGGGCTGTGTACAGAATCGTGCTGTGGAGGACCCACGATGATTGCTTGTACCTGAGAGGGATCTGAAATATTTATTTGCCCTATTGTAATGCTATCTACAGAAGGATCCAGACATGAGGATGCCAGTATCATATCAATTCTAGAAGACAATTTACGGGTGTGGGAATAAAAGGTAAAGCCCCATTCTGACTGATGGGGAATCACCACATCTTGATCTGGGAGCACTCCCTCAGAATCCTGGCCAGGGCATGGAGGTTCTGTCTGTCCGCATAAGAGGGCTGGGATTTCCAATCCAGCTTTAGGTCAAGGACACAATGAAAATCCCCACCTATAACCACCTCCCATTCACAGAAAATACTAAGTATTGGGAGAAGAGAATCAAAGAAGGGGCCCTATACTCCATCAGGGGTGTAAATGGTAAAACACATTCCCGCATAGTCTATCCTTAGCCAGTAAATAACGAACATCTGGGTCTGTTAAGATCACCTTTTTAGTGAACCACAAATCCCTAACGATGAGGACCGCTACCCCCTTTTTTAGAATCCTTAGAAGCAAAATATTTCAAGTTGTATTGTCTACTGATCAGACGCTGGGTACCTTGTTTAATTAAGTGTGTCTCCTGTAAAAACACTACCACAGCGTCTAGGTCCCTCAGCCGCCTCTCTATAGATTTCCTCTTAATGGGGGAATTCAATACCTGAACGTTCAGGAAGACAAACTTCACCTCATTCTTCAGTAAACTGCTATGCACCACTGAAAAAAATTCCCAGTTGGGCCAACCTGGGCATGTATGAACACAGAAACAACTCTACTGTTCAGCTCTAATATTTCAAACAAGTTACCTACATTACCCTCCATACTCCGGAGCTTGCCCCTACTGTGCCTGCATCCCATTCGGCGAAAATCTCAGCACTGATGCCCTCCCTATCCCCGCCCCCAACAAAAAAGAAATAATGATGAGAAAATGAAGAAAGGAAAGGGGGAAAGTGGAGAGAAAGAAGTCAAGGAGGAAAGTGAAAAGACGAAGCAATAGAGGCAAAGGAGTCTCATTAGGTACATCTCGGGGAGGACCCCCACATTGCTCACGTGGAAAGACCTGAACATTCCAAAAAATGGATCTGGACAAAGACTACAGTCGACTCAGTAGTATCAATGGAATCCCTTCAGGTGAGTTTTCATGCTTGGCGCCTCCTTCTCCTGTCCTGGGAAGTCAGGTAACTCTCGGGCCCTGGATCAGGTTCCAGCCATTCCTCCACCTGATCTTCACCCCACAGGTCACCTGCTCCCTCTGGTTTAGCAATTTGCTTTCCGGCCAGTTCAAAGTGAAGTCTAAAGGGGAAACCCCATCTGTACTGGATATTTCACCCTCTGAGCCAGCTGGGTCACCCGTTGCAGGTTTTTCTTTTTCTGGAGCACCATTTGGGACTGGTCCTGGAACAAAGATATTTGAACTCCTATGAAGCCGATCTGAGGTGTCTTTCTCGCTGCCATCATCAGCTTTTCCATCGTGCGAAAGAAGTCAACCCTCGTCAGGACGTCTGGGATCAGAATGCTGCTTTGCTGAAATGTGTTGTAAATTCTGTGGGTACGTTTGAGATGTATTTAATCACCACTGGCATAGACTTGAATAGGTCTTGGACATAGGCATCCAAGTCTTTATCATGGAGCACCGTGGGAATGCCCCTCATGCTGATATTATTGTGGCGGGATCTGTTCTCTGCCTCTACTGTCTGTCTAAAATCAGTTATAGAGAAGTCTCCAGCTCTGTGACCTTCATCTCCAGGACATCCTGCTCAAAGTCCTGCTAACATTGCCTGTCTTGCAGATCTTCTAGATGCTTGTCTGACCTCTGGAGGGGGTGGCTAAACTCAGAGAGGCTGTGTGTCAATACTTCTGTACCCCACCGGATGTCAGCCTTCAATTCCAGGAGTAATGATTGCAGCTCAGCACTTGGCACCGGTCCAACTGAAGTCTCCACAGCCTACTGCTGTGTGTGTACCTGAGCCACACCTTGCTGGGATTTATTTTTACACAGGTGCTGCACTTAGAGTAGGGAGTGTATGTCCTCTGCTAAGGGGGCCTTCTGTTTAGGTAGATTATTCACCATGCTGGACTGTCTTGCCCCCATCAACTGGTCTACAACCCACCAAGTGATTCCAGCCCCTGAGTAGGCTTCACTCCAGCCACTTCTCACTCACACTCTACCGGCAATGGGCGGGGGAGCGAACATCCAGTTTATCACCAGTGGTCACTGTAACTCCTACAACCCCTGGACTCATTCCCAATCTGTAAATCCGCCCCAGAGGTCAATGCGACCACCCTTAGTCAAATACGGGACAGTAGCCAAGACTGCTCCAGCCATATCATGAGAATCAGCGAGCATGAGGCCAGCACGAGCTGCCACGGGTGAGTTTCTCCCAGCAGTTCCGCTTTCAGTGCTGGCCCGGTCAACCGCATGTCTCCCGCTGCAGCCACCGCCTCAAAACGCTCTCCCCAACCTCCTCCTCGATCATTCGGCTGCATCCTGCTCTCCTTTCCCTGACTGCCTGCCCACCCAACTCCTGGGCATCTGCCCCTTGAGCCGCGGGCTCAATCACAAATGCCAGAAGGGCTCCAGCTGTAGCACGGGCACCGTCTGCTGTCTTGCCAAATCAGCGTTCAGCCATCCACCACCTGGGACCTTAGCCCGTGCGCACTGCTGCCCACGTGACTCCAAGTCTGTTGCTGAGGTGCCCCGTGAGGCTTACCCCTTAATAGGGACTCGTGATGGTGATTGAGGGGTTGGGAAGCAGGGAAAGGGCAACCCGCTACAGAGCTCATGGCCCTTGAGACTGCATTCATCTCCTGCTTGGCAGCGGCACTTTTATGGTATGTTTGATAGTTGAGTCAAGTGTACAATGGGTTTGAGTAATTAAAGGTATGCATTTTCATAGGAACTTCACTGGACCTTCTTCTAATTTGAAACGGTTGTACTTAGCTGTTTAGGTTGCTGCATGCTCACATTCACACCTCTTCTTAGAGAAAAAAAGCCTTCCCTCTGCCCACTTTACCAGAAAAGGGGAAAGTGGTGAATCTCTTAGCTGCGTCTGTTTTGACTTTATGTCTGGCATCACTTTTGGTTTGTAGAAGTGTGGAGGCTCAGTAGGTAGTTTAGCCACTCCCCATAACAGCACTCTCTGAATCTCTTGTAAGAGAGACTGGGCAACATGTGTGCTTTGTTTACAATGACGTCCAACCTTAGCCCGCCTGGAGGGTGATAGGACAATGCCAATGCAATTTGCGGTACCGTTATTAGCTCTGAAGTCCCTCAGCGGGTCCCGTCCTTAACGCCTGGTCAGACCAGGTGTTAAGGACGGGACTCGCTGAGGGACCTGGTAGTAGGGCTCTAAGGGATTACCGGCACCGGTGCCCTTACCGGTACCGGTAATCCATTAGCGCCTACCGTGTAATGAGGCCAAATGTGCCTTAAAATGCACTATTTGGCACATATTTACCGAAAAAATGCCTCCAGGTATCGCTCAAAACAGATTGCGGCAATAAGTAATGAAAAGGGAATCATGATTGCGGGACCCTTTTGTTATTGGTTCCAGGCCTATTTTGCTGCCAGTCTGTTCCTAAGTAAGCCCTTTTCTTGTGGGTGCAAAGCAACAACACATGTCCAGTGGTGTGAGACCCAACTATATTCTGGAACATTGGATAAGCGAATTGATGACATTTACGCCCAGATAGAGCATGTTTGGCCTGATTCCTATGGGATTATGCCAGCATAAAAGCCTCTGCCACTCAGGCCCGTAATGTTTGGGGAGTGGTCTGCAAAGCACGTGTTGCTCCTGTGACCAGCAGTGTCTCCCCCCTGATGCCAAAACGCAAAAAGGTTTGGCTACGAGCGCAAGTGCATAAGTGTCTCACCGTCTGACACCTACATATGCGCAGCCAACTGCACCCACGTGGATGGGGGTGTGAGGTCACACCGGCTCCCATATGGGTGCCGGCTGTGCAATGTAGGTGGCTCGTCTTAACTAAACCATCCCCTGCAATGTATTTTTACTAGATTTCTAACGAGATTTGAAGCGCTCGTGCTATGCACTAGGGCTGCTATTCTAGACAAGGGTCTGAAAAGAGACAAGTGTCTGGCCATCCACAGTGGAGGAGAGCTAGAGGACGGTGCTGCAGAGGGAGCGGAATGCAGGGTTCATACATTTGCCTAAAGGCTTTTATGTATGCAGTTTTATCACTTGTGAATACACTGGCGGAGCAAACAGCATTCATTTTGTTACTACATTCGGGCACAGCACAACTATTAAACATGTGTTGGCAATTGGCCCAATAACGGGAATGTTGTTCTTATGTTTGTCCACGTGTATTCTTGTTTTTTGTCTAATCCGGTTTCCGGCTAGGAATTGATGTTCTATCCAAAGTGTGTGTTTTTTGTTTAAGTCACAAAGATGCTAATAATGACATGATAACATTGATGTTCTAATGAATGAGAACATGAAATTAAATGCATCTGGTCTGCCTTCCACCCTGGGGCCTAGTGAAGTGTCATGATGGCAAGTTCTTTGCCTAGCCTGTCCTCAAAGACAGCTTTTCTTGACAGCATTTAAAATACTCTAATGAGCCACTGAAAAAGGCTCTTATTATAATAACACACATTTACACAAGCAGGTAATCAAGGCCTCTGGGTATCGATACTCAGCATGATTTACAGCAACTTTAATACCTAGTCGCCTAATGTAGAAAGGGATGGATTTAAGTAAGTCTGCTGAAATGATGTACTCTGCCCGTTGATGCCGTGCACATTCCATACACTGATCGTGCATGGAGCAAACACCCATTGCCTTGTAATTATTATTAATGGTATGTACAGAACAGTTATGTTGCTGTAAAGTGTCCCGACAAAAAGGGCACTAAACGTAGCTCATCTTGACATTTCTCAAATTAATTGCCGTATATGTTTGAGAGTCAATGTGGCGACGGCGGCTGGAAGCTGGAGTGAAGCTTAGCCCGCTCAACCCGAGCTCTGACCACACCCCGGCACCCAGTAACTCACCTGCACACAGGTAAGTGAGTCTCTGTGGGATAGCCTTTGCTCTCCTTTTGGAAACGTTATTTAGTCTAAAGCTTACCCCTTCACACCTTAGATGTGGTCCTTTATGCAATCAATATCCAGATACCTTGAAAAACTGTTTAAGACCCAGGAAAAGAGTGATATAAAAATTGGAAACGATATTAACTAATTGCCAATAATGTGTTCAAGGTAAAAAAAGAAATAGCAATAGATTGTCCTATAATAACAGTCAACACGGAGGGGACTGTGTTACAGCATCTGTCAATGGTGGGGCCATGTAAGTGATGGATGAGAAATGACTGCTGGTTTCTAGTCGAGATTTAAATTGTTTGAATTACTGATATCGATATCTCACTCGCAACCAATGTTTTTCACATCATATTCCCCTTTGGGATATGATGAACTCTTTTGCAAATGTCTATGCCTTGTAGAAAGGGGGGGCCTGATGGGCTGGTACACGTACAGCGAGATAGGAATGGTGGTGGATTATAGCATTCCTGGTCACATCTCAGTGGTAGACAAGGAAGTAACTGGTATGCCAGAAGAAGTGTGAAAGTATGTTTTCAGAGAGGGATTGGGGTGCTTGGAGGGACACCACCATTGCATCAAGTAAAAGGAGGGTACTAGGCCAACAGTGGCAAGAGTCAGAAAAGTGACAATTTCAATGAGGAAGGAGGTTGCCTTATCGATAAAGAGGCTGGAGAGTGAGGTAGCTATTGAGTCTGTGGAGGCTTATAAATGGGTTTCGCCCATTGTTGTTGTGCGAAAGCCCAATGGCCAGGTCCAGTTGTGTATGGATCTCAGGGGATTGAACAGAGAAGTGTTTGGATCATCCCACTACCTAACATAAGAGAAATGGTGAGCATGGCTGCTGGTTCCAAGGTATTTAGTATGCTAGATCTGGCTTCTGCTTATCACCAGGTGAGACTGCATCCAGATTGTAGGAACCTTACCATGTTGGTAGGTGTAAGAGGATGCCATTTGGACTGGTGTTGGTGGCAGTGTTTTTTTCAGAGGGTGATGCACCTATCACTGAAGGGGATGGAAGTCATAGAATACTTCCAAGATGCCATTTGACAGATAAGAATATTCGTGAGCATGACCAGAGGCTTCATAGGGTGTTGGCAGTGTTGATGAAGGCTGGCATGACTCTTTGGAAGGAGAAGTGCATGTTTAGGAGGGGACTCAATTGAGTATTTGGGACACAAACTCAGTGAGAAAGGGTTGGAATCAAGAGGAGAGTTGGTGAAGGCTATAATGGATATGGAAGCCCAAATATACAGACAGCAAGTTGTGTCTTTCTTATGGATTGTTGAATAGCTTGTTGAATACTATGCTAAATTCATAGTACATTTTGCAGATAGTTGGGGTACCATAAAGGGCCTCTGCAAAAAAGGTTCCCAGTTTGTCTGGTGTAAGGAATGCCAGAAAGAATTTCAGGATATAAAGCGAGCTATTAGCAGTGCGCCAGCTCGGGTGAACTTTGACATGGCCTGTGAAGCAATGGTCAGAACCAATGCTAGTGGCAAAGTACTTGATTCAGTGGTTATGCAATGGCAAAGGTATGTAGAGAGAGTGATTTCAGTTACATCAAGAATTCTGAGAAGAGCGGAAACCCGATATTCCATAATTGAAAAGGAAGCATTGAGGGTGAAGTGGGCCATCAAGACATTTAAAGCATCCCTCTGGGGAAGGAAATGTTTGATGCATACTGATCACAAACCCTTGGAGTGGATATTTTTGAGTAAGGGGTTGGACAGAGTATCTAGAAGAATTGGTTCCTGGGTGGGTAACATTCTTACAAGGGCACATATTTACGGTGAAGCATGTGTCTGGGAAGGACAATACTGTTGCTTACTACCTGCTAAGGGTTACTCAAGTGGATGACAGTCCTGACAACATGGTATTGCGAGGTAGAGCATCAAGTGTTTGTGGCGTGCAAAGCTACTGTAAAGAGGCAATAGTGGATGGATGCTGTTGATGAAGAGGATGAGCTCAGGTGCATTAAGGAACATGTTGAAACAGGATAGAGGGTTTGGATGGAAGCTGATGGGTTGAGAGCATTTCACATGGTGAGAGATGAACTTAGTATAATGGGGATGCTGTTATGTAAAGCTGGCCGCATTGTTCCACCTGTTGGTGTAAGGAAGAGACTTGTGGAAGCAGGATATGAAGGCCAAAACGTATAATATAGTAAGGATGGCTTTATACTCCAAGTGGGTGGATGTGGTGATAGTTTTTGAGGCAGACACACAAGCAGTTGTACGGTTCCTTGACGGTGTGTTCCAGAGAGAGGCAGACACCCAAGAAAAAGCCTAATAGATAATCGGTGCAGCTCACTTTCCGAATGATGGAGATGTTTCTGGAAGGTGCTGGGGTAGTATATCACAAAACATCTTTGTATCATCCCAAGACAAAGAGGGCGGCTGAGAGGTTTAGCCGCACCCTGATGCAGGGTATCAGCATGGCTGCAGGGGGCAGGAATCGGTTGGGAGGAGTACGTGAGAAAGAGAGTGTCTGTATACCAATTGGCACCACATGCCACCAGAAGGCTAATATCTTTCAAAGTATTGAGGAAGATGAATCCACACACGTCGGTTTGTCTGATGTGGTTGGTGAGATCTTGGTAAATTGAGTGGGATCAACAGAGATTGAGGGAAATGGGCAAGAGGAAGACTGAAGGGATGAAGGAGAGTTGTGAGGAATTGTGCAAAGAGGGGATGTGTGTTATATAGTGTTATTGTTTATTACTGTTTATTTATGAAGCACATCCACTGCCTCAGGCATGTGGGCAAACATGTATATAGTTGAATAGAGTTCCAAGCTCTGAGATGAATGGAAGTTGGAAAGGAATGTTGGGAGAGCTTAGTTGGTGAAGGGAGGAAGAAGGACCTAAATTCCTGTAATAATATGTCAAGAATGAGGCTTATTGGAATGCGATGAGAGAATGTATTTAATTAAGAATTCTCCAACAATACCTATTATTCATTTCATTTCAAAAATACACACATTAAAGAAGCCCCCGGGAAGACCAATAGTGGCCTCCATTGATTCTCTATTAGAGAACACTTCCAAATATATCAACAAGTTCCTTTTCCCCTTCATTGAAACTTTTTCTTCTGATTCAAGGGGTACAACTGACTTCCACAATCAAATCCACAATGCCCCTGGAACGAAGGATACTTACTGATTACCCTGGATGTTGTCTCACTGTATACATGCATCATACATCAACAAGGTATTGGGGCTGTCAAACGGTATCTGTCCACAAGATCCCTCAGTTACAGGGAACATTCCCAAATGATTTTACATATGGTATTGTTTTGTCTTACCCACAAATCTTTTGTTTGATAGACAAGTTTATAATCAACTGTGCAGAACAGCGATGGGAACCGTGGTAGCCCCAACCTATGCAAAGCTATTTATGGGGGCATGGGAGGAAACCCTATTCGCTTCAGATTAAATGGCTGTACATACTAATAGGGTGATACTATGGCAAAGATATATAGACAATATTTTATCCTATGGGATGGCACAGATGCAGACTGGCTGGAATTTTTCAAACTCCTCAATATAAATGATGAAAAGATTCACAGAACAGCATGATAGAGAGGAGGTTGTATATCTGGATATTAAGATCCATGTAGTAGGAGGAGAAATTACTACTGAATTATATCACAAAGAAACCAGCACCAACTCAGTATTACATGCTATAAGTGCACATCCGACAATTTGAAGAATAGCATAACCTACAGAGAGTGTTTCTGCATCAGGAAAAATTGCAGTGAAGTAAAAATATGTAAGAAAAATTGCAGGTTTTATGCAAAAGGGTATTAAAAGCAATCACTAGCAAAGCGTATGACAAATGTTCGAAACAGACTAGAATTGATGTACTCACCATAGGGAAGATCAAAGGTTTGAAGCCCAAGGAGCTGACCAACTGCATTAGGTTAAATACAACCTTTAACAAGGGAGCCAAAGAGGTGAGAAAAAGCTGTATCTATACAATTAAAAGTGTCACCAAGCTTCTTCCAATGGGCCGTCCCCCAATACCAACATGGTGGTTATTGGATAAATCGGATAAACCCACTGGCTTTTACAAATGTGCTTAATGTGCTAAATGTAAGACCTGCCAATTAGGATCAATGTTTAGAGTTACAGCCATGCACGCACTGGATGAGAAGTTAAAATTGAGAAATTGACTATGTGTATGACTAAATTTGTCATATACGCAATTATGTGTAACTGTAAATGATGGTACATTGGTAGCACCAAGATTGAGGTTAAAGCTAAAATATTCCATATGAGAGCCAAACAAAACGATGATATGACATATCCTTTGGCAAAACATTTTGAAGCGGGGCATCAATGAGTAATAACTTCATTCAAATATTTCACAATTGACACAATATCCAACCACCCTAGGGGAAGGAACAGGGAAAAAAGACTCAGGCAGGCCGAATGCAGATACATTATTGACTATGATAGTAAGTCTCCCAAAGGACATAACAAGGATGAAGAATTATTAATCAAAAAATGCTATGTGAATCCTTTAAGATCAAGTCTATGAATGATGTTAGCTTCTACACATTATGTGCAATTTAACAGATGTGATAGTGATTTACAGGTTGATTTTAATTTTATTACAATGTATATTTATGTGTATATTTTTATGCAAACTAATGTTTCGCAAGATCTGACAATTTATGTCACTCAGTTCTATCCTCTTAGCCTATTTTACGAGAGGTGAGGATGAGGTTTCTTAGAGAAATGCAGATTTTAGTAAGTTGAAGTATATTCATCACTATGCACTTTATGATACAATTGTTTGTTTGATCACCCAAGCACTTTATTGAAAGACTTGCATTCTGAATCTCATGGACCTTTACCCAGATCAGGCACGATACATAATTACTGACTAGTAATTCGATCCCAGATATTATGTGGAAATTTCAGTGTTATTGTTTTAAACTAGTCCTCACACAGTACTAAGCACCATATTATGGAGCATCTATAACTGCTGCTATGCACTTTATGTATCTTACTTCATCTCCAGGATGATGCATAACAATTGATTAGTAGCCTGATCCTAGAGGATGAGTGGTAAATTCTGTGCTAATATAGCTTGATTCCAGAAACTATGTGGACATTTTAGTGTTAATGTTTTAAACTATTCTACACAAAGCACTAAGCACTTTATTATCGAGCATCTACAACTGCTGCTATGCACAATGCACCTCATGTATTGTAATTCAGCCCGAGGACGATGCACAACAATTGATGAGTAGCTCGATCCTGGAAATTCAGTGGCAAATTCTGTGCTACAACCATTAGATATAAAGAACCATGCACTTTACACAAATAACTAGCACTTTGAATTCATAGCCTACTTGGCAAAGCCTGAGTTGATGTTTATATTTGTCAAGGCACTCTCGAAATTGAATATTTACAATTGATGTTAGGCATTATGCATTTTTACAGCCATGATAGAGCTCACAGGCATAGACATACATATAGTACAACTAATCCAACATGCTACGAGGGTTTCAATCCAAAATGTGTTAAATAATACATTGTAAATAGCATATACTACTTTAGCTATCTACAGCAGTTATAAGTGTATGTTATAAAAGATGCAAATATATGGGATGTATTAACATATGTACAAGATTGAAAAGTTTCAAAGCCTCTGAAAAAGGTCTCCATGTTATATGTTCCAACATGGCAGGCTGTACCACCCATGTTAAACATCTATGGAGCTGATTTAGGTTATCAAAACTAAAGAGGGTCACTGAAGTAGATATAAACAAGTCTTTGCGAATCCTGTTTTGCACAATCTGACAAATCCTGCTAGGTTGAAACGAGTTGTTGTTTGCTGTCCGTTATGTCCACATCGACTTAATTGAGACGATCATTGCATTTATTGGAGAGAGTGCTGCTGCTTTCCGGCAGAAAAAGTATTCTCCTGCCTGCTATTTTTGTTCATATATCAAGTACATAAACATATAAAATGTGGTCAGAGGCAATTGTGAGCTCTGATGCACTCCGCATGTTACAAGGAGGGGGTGAAGAACTCTGAGGATTCCATGTGGATGGAGGGGGTGAAGAACTTTGAAGATTCCATATGGATGAATTAATTTCAGACACACAACTATATATGAAATGTTAATCCTCTGCAGATATCCACCACCTTGGGGGCTTTCTTATCTCAATTGAATCCATGTCACAACAATGTCTGCTCTACCAATGAAGCCTGAATGGCCTCTGTCTCTCTAAAATCAAATACTCAGAAGACTTCTGATGGAATTTACTATATTTGTACTACCACATCAGCAGACTATTTCATGCTTCAGTGAAGCTGGTTGTTGGGGAGGAGAAGTTCGGCCCTGTCTCCACTATTTTCGCTTTGCTGCATTGGCTCCCATGAGGATCAAGTATTTTCTGCAAGACAGCTTGTATTACTTATAAATCTTTCAGGTTGGGAAAACCTCTGTACGCAGCTGAAAAGCTTCAGTTCTCTTGTGGCATGTGTGAGACTGAAAGTACTAATATTTTAAGACTTGAGATCCCAAAAGCTAAAAGGCAAAAACTTGTAAACAAGGTTTCTCATAATATTGTTCCTATTCTGGGGAATTCACTGACAGTAGCAAATCGCCTTTGTCCATCCCTTCTATTTTTAAGGATGGAACTGAAAACATTCCTTTTCTATAATAGAAAATTACCTCTTGCTATGGTATATTTTATGTCAATTTCTGCATAAAATACTTGGGTATTATCTTATAAATATGTTTTATTTGGGGTAATCATTTTAAAGCTATTTAGGTATTGTACACATTGTGAAATATGCGTAATGTGTAACCCCATTCTGGTTCCGTGTGGTGTCTCCCAGGGCTCCTGCATCTCCCCTGCCCTTTACAACACCTACACTAAGCCGGTTTTCAACCACCTTGATGAACTGGCCATTACTTACACAAACTTTGCTGACGATGCACAAATCCTACTCTCTATTTCAAAGAATTATGCCCAGGATGTCAGATCAACCAAACCTACAGTATCATCCAGAACTGGATCGCCTCCCACAATCTTTGTCTGAAGGACGAGAAAAACTAGCTTCTCATTGTTGGCTCTGCCCGATGCCTCAGTGCCCTGGACCCGTCCTATTCCTCCATCGACGGAATCACCATTCAGGTCACCAAATTGCAGAACTCAACATGCCCCTGACATATCAACGTGCTGGCTTCTTCTCCTGCCTACACAGCCAAACTAATTTCTGTAAGCATGAAATTCATTTCTCCACAAAATAGCCTAAGCCATTGTCAGCAGTAAGCTTGACTATTGCAATGTATTGGTTTCTGGGACCTCTGCCAAATACATTGTAAAATTGAAATCCTACAAAATATGCCCCTAAGATCAGCCTTGGGTCTAAAACAGTATAGTAGATTTCACTGAATCCAATTTCACCTAATCAGAAATCTTTGATTTTTTTCTTCTTCAAATTGGTTAAGTAAGTAGGTATATTTTAAAACATAGATGTAGGTGGCCTAAGTGTATAGGATAAGGTTGGGGAGGGGTAAGGGGGGGGAGGTCTCCTCTGGATAATCAAAAATATTTGAAGAAAAAAATTAAAAGATTTCACCTTTAGGTGAAGTGGATTCAGTGAAATCACGGATATACAGTCTAAAACCTACGGCCCACATTTCAGCATCAAGAAGGGATGCTCACTGGATGGCTATAAAAGCACGTATTGAATTCAAAATGCTTGCCATCACCCACCTGCACACGAATGACCCCTCATACCTCATCCCATGCATCTCTACAAAACCAGTGACTCGCTCCCTCCGCTCGTTCTCCAGCCGTGCCCTGCAAACACCCCGGTTCAACCTCAAACGAGCTGGTGGTGCAAGCTTTTGTGTCACCACTCCCATCTTGTGGAACACCCTTCCCAAGCACATCCAAAATTAACTGTATTTCCTCGTCCTCAAGAAACTCTTAAAACCGTGGCTATTCATCAAATACGTATAACATGTATCCTTCTTCGTTTAGCAATCTGCTTTGTCTGCAACCATACACTTGTACAAGGGCCTTGATACCTCCAGGTATGGGCGCTATATGAATGTAATAAATACAAATAAATAATGTGATCTCATTTAGGGGAGTTTTTGTAATAGCCTGGCTCAGGGAAGCAGGAGTGCTTGTGCAGCCCAGGTATTTCACCAATGGGTAGGTTCATTGAGCAGCAGTTGGATGAGTCAGACTATATAGGAAGTCGAAGCTAGATGGATGACCGATGGTTGTACTCATCTGTGCTGTATTACGCTCTGCTCTACCTGCATCAATAAATATCCTTACAAGGAAGCTGCCTTTATGAGTGAACTCTCCATGCAGTATCACAACACAACAGCGTTCTACTTTTATTTGGTGCTCCATTACCCGTTTGGGTTAGGGGCAGCCTACAATAAATGCTAAATAAAAAACTAATTTAAGCCTATGGAAGAATGAAAAGTAACGCTGCCAAGGTGGAACCTGGTCTGTGAGGAGGCGTGAGCATGGACGGTTTAACATGGAAGTTTAGCCCAGTGATAATAGTAATCTTCAGGCTCAAAAGAATATTCATTTGTGGTACGCTCGAGCAGGGGCTGAATGTAGATGATGTCCACAGGGGATTCTAAGGTCTAAATCTGGCACAAGCTTTTGGTAAAAGCACACTTGAGGAAATCAAACAGTGCTATCACTGGATGAAGCAGGATGATAAGGGTTTCTGCCACTTGGCTCTCAATCAGATGGTTGTCTGGAAAACAGTCAGCTCAATGATATGTGAGCGGATTAGTGGCTGCTCCCGCAGAGAATATGGAAGATGATGAAAATGCAGGAAACCATTCCGCCAAGGAAATGCACCTGCAGATACTTACAGTTGATTCTTTTGAGGTGATTAAGAGAACCTTTGGGTCAGGTGGGTGCATAAGGCATCCACTGCACGTGACAGGTCCAAATATCAATTTGATGAAGTGCTCTTCTTTGGATTCAGCTACTTTCATTGACAATGTGACCAGATGATGAAGTTCAAAACAAGAATTGCCAACTTCCTGTCCCTGGCACAGTGGATAAGGCAGAAAATTTGTGCTAGTCTCCACAGAAATTACATGACATTTGTAAAGTCTTCCTACCCCTTTGACTAAAGGGTCCGGGTCAGAAGCGCTTCCTGCAATATGTATTCAATATTCACTCTATTACATGTGTAACCATGCACCCCCAAATGACGAAAAGCCTGCCTTTCTCCTGGTAACATTTAACTACAGAGACCAATGTCAACATGAAAGCAGAGACTCACAATGTTTATTTTCTTTACCACAGCAGAATTCCATATACCTGTTGCCCAATTCTTGCCTTGATTCATGGATTCTCAAACAGTGGGTAATCATACCAAAAGAGTTCAAGTACAAATTCTTAATTTTGACAACATATGTTACATTAATACAACAATGCTGAAATTGGGTTACTGTAGGACAATGAGGTCAAAGCAATGACAAATTCGAGAAATCCTGCCTTCGTCCCTAAACTGTGAAATCTATGAGTCTGCAGTTCCTAATCGGGTGAATGTGCACAGTGGTAACTAATTCTGCTTGTAGGATCTAGCACTTTTAGCACCTCCAAACGTGTAATCAGGCCCCTGTCTTCAATTAATTAGTGAAATTAATATGTACCACGTTTTACCTTTGTGGCAAACAATAATTGTTCATCTTATTCAGTCGAATATGAAGAAGCTGGGTACTTAGGCTAGTTGATTATAAAGATATTTTGCACATCTGTGCCACCATTTTTGGAGTTCTATGTGTTCTCTCAATTAGATCATTTAATAGTCCTGCATAGGAATGGTTTGCATACTATAAATGCAATAGTGCTATATTTATAATGGCCTCAAAAGGTTATGATTCATTCAAGCATTGATGAAAATAAGGCATTCAGAAAAGTTCTTAATAGGGTTTGCATTTCTGTGACTGATTTTAAAAAACACCTGGGGGTCAACAGAATAGTTGTAAATGTGGAATGCTGTTTCATGCACGTGGCAAATCAAAGCAGAACCTTTTGTTTTTGGTGTGAAAGAAAGGATGTTATCCATTGTTGGACTTTACTTCCTAGACCAACATCACCAGGCTACCGTTCCTCCGTTACCTGCCACCCAGAGGGAGAATCAAATAATTTTTCAGAAAACAGTACGTTTGTCACCGGGCTCTAGTGGCTAGTCATTGGGATCCACTAGTAACTTCTTCCATATTGTGGCCATTTTAAGTGCTGTTGGGACTCTCCCCTCTCTAAATGAGTCATTCAAAACGTTTCTGTGATAATCCATTATTAGCAAATGTGATGTTATTTCGATATAGATGCTTAGGGTTACATGAAAAAATAGGAAAGTGTTCATCTATGAAGGATGAACACTTTCCTTAAAACCGCCATATTCTGATAAAGTGGTAATGTGGTGGTCTGGCATCAAAGCCACAACTTTAGCATGTGTCTGATTTACTGCTTGACATCAGCCTTAGCAACCATGAGAAATGCAGGGCATGCACTGTGAGGGGATTCTTCTTTCAAAAGCACTGCTTTAGTATGTCATAAAGAGGAGTTAAAATATGGCCCCTGTGAGGTATCGTTAAACACTGCTGCATATTTTTTCTCTTTACAAAAATTACATTTCTAGACTGTAGCACCCCTTTTCTAGTTTAGTGAAAGTTTAAGAAAATGTTCTCAAAACACATGTTTCTATCTAAACGATAGCTTTAAGCAGCTTTTGCCGCTGGAAAGCACATTTTCCCTCCAATATTTCCAGCCACCTCAGAATGGCGGTGCTGGAAACTGGAGGGGAGAATTGTGGTTTTAGATGCTATATTTAGCACTAGCTCAGAATCAGGCCCTCAGAGGAGCTCAGAATCAGGCCCTCAGAGGAGCTCAGAATCAGGCCCTCAGAGGGTGGGGGTCTAATAGCGAGCCAGTGCTTTTCTACTGGATATCACTTAGTTTGTTCTCTATCCAGTGGATGAAATGCTGTATGGTACTAGACCGGTTCAAATGTTGGTACTGATAGGCTTTTTTGAAGAGAGTCATCTTGTGTCAGTGTAATCATGATTTGTTTCCTTTTTTCCATGACAAATTCTCAGGTGCCATCACATAATGCTTGCGATGGGGTGGTTGTATTACCTAACGTCCCACTCTTCCAAGTTCCTTTATAATAATTTAGAGTTATTTTTTATTATCTATTGTGGCAAGAATCTATCAATTTCATTTAAAAAAGCAGCGATTTCTAGGAAGTGCATTCTGACTCCGATCTCTTGCCCACATATTGCCACATCTCACTTTTCCGTGGCTAATGCCAGGTATGCCATTGATTGATTACGCCAACAGCATTTATTTGGGCCACCCAAATACCTGCTCGAACAGCTGCGGAGAACACAGAATTCAGGGCAGGACAACTTCTAAGACAACAAAAAAAAACATCAGTCCATTTCTCACGGGGGAAGCTGGAGAGCTGGCTTCATTGCACCAGCTTCTAGTGGTAGCCCGGGGGGAGATTCCCTTATGCAGAGTACCCAAGGCAATCAACAATGCTGGGCCTGAAATTCTGAATCATTAAATAAAATACAAAGTATATCAACCGATGCACTTACTGCATTCAGTAAAGACCAACCACCCAAAATTGAACAGCCCATGATTCGAAGGTTGAGCCTTTTCATACGCACTGCTCAACTGTGAAATAAAAATCCTGTTTTGACCGGACCAGAGGCAGCCATTTTGTACTTCAGAAGGCTGTGAAACACAATTATTTTCTAGAAATGTACCGCTTTGTGCATTGTGTTCGGAGTCTGCTTTCTCCTGCACCGACTTCTTCGAGTTGAAAGTGTGGTGTATAAGTCCACCTTAACATAACATTGAATAAAAGAACATAACATTAAGTGAAATGAATAAAAAAAATGAAAGACAATGACCGATTCACACTTATACCAAAAATAACAGTCCTCTGTTTTAAAAAAAAATAGTCGCTTACACAGTATAGCCGAAAGACGAGGGACCCTATACCTTACATTAAATTTACCCAGATTAATAATTTTCAGAGTCCATGAACTCAAAGTCCCCCAGGATGTACATGGGGAAACAAGTAGTCAATCTAAATACTGAAAAAATAGCACGATAGTTTAGCTGGATTCTATACATTCTGGTGCTCATAGTGTTCCCTTTTCGCATTAAAATACAGCACTACAAGTCCCAGAATGCAAATGAAAAAGATAAAAGCTGGAGGTGCTGTTCTGTGTATTTGCCGAATTGTGGGCTCATGTAAAGCACTACATGCACAGCAGAATAATATATTCGTGCCACAGGCGAAGCAGTGCCTGCTGGAATGTGCCCTTTGAAAGTTCGTGCTATGTTTGGATAATTAATTACAGTTTTAAATCCCTTGTGCCGTCATAAACAGTGTAGCAGACAATCAGAATTCATACTTGTTAAAGCCAAGGTACTGTCACATATCATGCAGTGCTTAACTTGTGGGGGTGTTTGACGGGGCTCAGCCAAGGTACTTATTTTTGAGCCCCAGCACTTATTGTCTAAGACTCAGTCTGTTTATGACGTGGTGATAGTCAGTGCATCCATCAACCTCTATAAGCAGATTCAATCTGTAGTTTAATCACAAATATGTCGACACTGTGGGGAGCAGCTTTGGGTGGTGGCAGTAGTGGTGGGGGACTGCCCTCCCGCAGTGTCACAGGCACGCTGGAAAATATTTGGGCCATGGTCTTCTATCTTTGCAAATTAAGCACAGTACGTATGCCATAGTGCGACGAATGCGGAAATGCAGCAAACGGGCAGGGCTGCTCGAACATGCCAGAGTTTGCTTAATGTTCTATGCTGCTGGGGGAGAACTCTAATGCTTGAAAATTCCTTGGCTGCTGGTTGCGTTAAGAGATTCCACGTTACTTAGATTAATGATCTTAAAAAAGAGCAATCAATCATCTGCCATTGCAAAGCAGGTATTTACATCACCATTCCAATGTTCACATTGCCATACCAGTGCCTCGTCACATGCCTAGCATGTACAGGACATCCCATGGCCGAATTTAGGTATTGTAGTGCAATTTTCTATAGTCACGGTATAGTGGAGGAATCGTATTTTATACATAATTAATTCTCTGGCATTCCTGTGCATTGGGAACAGGGCATGCTCACCTGGAGAACCAACCCCTCCTAATCTATAATTTTCTGAAAACAAGACGCAAGACAGCCCTAGGACTCCAAAGGAGGGATAGAGGGTGCAGACATTTCCTCCTCAAATCCTGAGCCTGTACAAATAGGCATAAATGCTGTGTGGTTGCAAACATTTGCGTATAAGCCCAGTGTATATTATGTACTTAATGATTAAAGATTAAAACCCTTTTATCACTGACACAGAGACATGTGCCAAATGTGAAGATCTGTGGACATTCTTATACTTCCAAAATTCTCATTGATGTTATGCAAAGCAGCAAGGAACCCTCATTTCTTCTATTGGTTTCCTTACTTGTTCTCATAGGGATATTTTGAGAGAGTGCAATAGGAGTGTACCACACCGATCAATATGAAATGGTAACCTTCTATCATAAAACAGTTGATATAAATATTCTTGGTTTTGATATGATGCTTTGCTAAGTAGGAAACATGTAATGGTTTAATTACGACTACAATATATATTGGAAGAGAGCATTATAAATTATAACATTTTACTAACATTGAAAGTTATGTAATGAATTGCATGAATTAGTCCATTCTCCACAACGCGGAGAGCCCCCCTGTAAGACTACAGAGGTGAGCCCGCTCTGTAGCACCCTCCCTAGGGGTTGAGCTAAGTGGGAACTCACCGGGAAAGACTCTGCTTTTGGGGACAAAGACTCCAGTTCCTGTGAGGAACTCCATAAAATACATCCTAAGAATACCTCTTTGAATATATCTTCTGAAGAATGGTATACAGAAAATATCAGTATGTGTTGCTTTCATCAGGAAACTGTTAATGTTTTTTTTAATGAAAAAGACCATTTAACTGGTACGAAGAAGAGGATATGGAGGGGAGGAGAGAAACTGCCCGACACAGGCAGAGAAAGAGAGAGAGGGAAAGAGAGAGAGACGTCTGCTGGGGAAGTCCCACAGCTACGTCTTCCATGGGAGGGGAAGGGATTGGAAGAGAGAGAACACCCACAAATTACAAACGGGCAGAGAGGCCGATGAGGAAGTGAAGTTGGATGTGGAGCATCCTGTAACCAGAGAGTAACGAGGAACAGAGTTAGATGCACTGCATCTTGACATCGGGAGAAAAGTGGTGGCATGACCACAACAAGCTTGAACAATGCCGACACCATTCCATAACCGAGGATGTGCAACCTAATGGAAATGAAGATCCCACACAACTATCCTGGACAAGAAGAGAGAACCAACCCTGAGCGAACAAAAGCCCCAGTGGCCTTATCCCTACAAACAGCAGGTAACAGGGAAAACAGAAGACCCTTGAGGGTGACATAGAATCATTGTGGGACCAATCATACTTGTCCCAGTTAAGTTCAAGAGACTGTAATATTAAAGCCCAGAAGGGTGAGTGAGATTCATTGTGGGACCAATTATACTTGTATCAGTGGATTCCAAGACACTGTAATATTGAAGCCAAAGGAAGTGAACGAGAATAATTGTGGGTTCGAGTATACTCATCTCAGTGAAGTCCAAGAGACTCTGATATCAAAACTCAGAGGAGTGAGTGAGAATTATTGTGGGACCAATCCTACTCGCCCCAGTCAAGTAGAAGAGTCTATTGGGAGCAGGCATACTCGTCGCACTAGAGATGAGGAGAACAGAATAATTATTGGAAAACTCTTTGTCGTATCAGTCAAAGTCAACCAAAGACCTCCGTCTGCAGAGAGAACCAAGAGGAAGAGAATAAACAAATAAAGAACATTTATCAAAAAGAGAAGCGGCAAAACCATGTTAAAAAATTGAACGAGTTGTATGAACCGATCAAAAGAGTCACCAGAGGCTATAGGAAAATCAAGCATTGAATAAAGTTTGTAGGAAGCAAATAATGCAAGAGAAGGGATTCATTCTCCCATCCTTAGTTGTTATCTTAGTGGTAGGGTCAGATGAGGTTAGTTTGGACGGCAGCCAGGTTCTGTTAAGACATTCACTGACGACTGACGAGCACCTTAGCTAGTTTTGTTAGGTATGGACGCCTTATAGAATAGGGAGCGATAGCCTTTTTTTTAAACTTTGGTTAATAAGAAAGATATTGAAATGATTTATCAGAGTCTGCATCCTTCTCCTGGCCCACCACAGTTAGTACAGTTGAATAATGTATTTTTTAGCAGCTTTCTTTGCAACAAAGTGCAACACCCCTTCAACACATTTATGGTTTAGGTTGTGTTGCTGTCAGCAATGTCTGTGGTGGCTCTAGCAACCACACACCCTATAACGCAACTCCTAACTTCAGAAAGAGAAAGATAGAGAGAGACTGAGAGAAAATGAGACAGAGAGAGGCAGACAGAGACAGAGCGAGCGTGCTAGAGTGGCACATGATTTGCTAGTTATAACTAGAATGTTAGATTACAAACACCTTAGTGGCATATGAGCCATAGGTAGTCACATCTACATACAATAAAACGCTTATATGTCATCTTTTTAAACACAATGATGCCGGATGAGCAAATATGCCAGATAACTGAATGTCAGTTATCTGGATGGTACAGAACCAGAAAAAGAGCACACACACCTGATAACAAAGATTCCTGGCGTTTAGTTTTTTTATTTGCCAATCTACCATTTTAGCACGGCGTCATCCAGTTTATACACTTTATTTGCCTTCATTTTTTTATCCAAACTGTTCTTTGACTTGGAATGGGAAACAGTGTTTTTTAGATCTTTCTAGTTCCTGAAGTTTATACTATATTCCTTCCATCGAGAAGAACCAAGGAAAAGGACTGCAGTCGGCACAGAAGTCCAACACAATAAAATCAATCCCTTTTTCAGTACTTATGTATTCACGTTAATCATATTAAATTCTTCGGAGATATTGAATTTTTAACGAATCCATCACATTTGGCAAACAGATTGCTTTTTACTCAAAACTTGTAAAGTGGCAAACCCAAAACACATCTACCGGAAGACGAGAAATATCTATCATTGAAGAATTAGATCATCAGATTCAGATTCAACAGCATGGTCTGATTTTTAATATTACAAGAGAGGACTATGCGTGTGAGACTCTCCATAATGCCCAGCTCTATGTTCCGCAAAGTAACCAGTGATTAAGGCGCGCAGCACGATCACAGCACTCATGGGCTGCATCACAACCTCTGAGCTTATTGGGCAGTGTAGTGACATTGTAACTCTAGTTAACGCCGTCAATAGGTTTCATGTACAACACCGATCCCAGAGCAACCAAGAAGTGTACAGTTTCCCCTGAAGAGGCAGAGCACCTTCTTGAGTCAGGCTCATAAAGCATCTGAGTATCAGAGTGCAGGCCTGACTTGCAACGCAGATCAGGTGTGGAAGCGGTCAGGTACTAGCAACAATAAGTGCATATGGCAGTGTTAACGTGGGTGAAGTACAAGTGAACTACAAAGGCTAGAATGGCGGCTGGAAGTCATCAGGTGACCAGCTTCTATAGAGCCAAAACAAGCATTGTCAAGGCCAACAGTTTGGGCTTTTGTGTAGGCATGGGAAAGGCACTTGTCAAGGGACTGCCGTAGTGGTATTAACTGGTTATTGGTGGTAGCAGGTGCAAAATGGTATGAGTACCTGAGCATCTAATAGCAGTGCTTGGCAAATGCCTAATACTTCACAAGCCAAAACTGTTGGTTTTGGCAATGCTTGCTTTTAACAGTACTTCAGTGAAAGACACACATAGTGGTTGTAAATTGAGTGGCTGAAGGCAAACCTGTTTTAGACATTTTTAATGCACCAGTAGCACGTGTCAAACTCCAATTAAGTCATTAACTCTCAGAAGATTGCTTTGAACGTCACTTTGATTTAAACGTGTGATGGTAAGTCTTGATTAAAGCAAACTCCAACATCTCTCATGAGGAGGTGTTTTGGGAGGGAGAGGCAGGAACTGGGTGGGAGTGGCTGTAGGTATTAGCATGGCCATGGGCAGTCAATGGGTGGGCAAATAACCATGAAAACCTATAGGAATGAGTCTTTTCCTAACGAGAATGCCATGGAAGATGCCAACCATGGATGCAGCATACCGGAGCCCCAGGCACCAATAGTACCTGCTGTAGGATGATCTGAGTGGGCACATCCGTGGCATGTTAGGCGTTCTTCACTTAAGTGTTGTGGTAATCACGTGACTGTTAGCTGAGATACCTGGCAGCTAACCCACTCTTCAGCAGATACTGTGGGCACGTGATTGCCATATCGTGTTAGCTCACACGCCCCAACACTCTTTATATCCAGTGAGCTCCAGCAGTGCTGTGTGGCACAAACTGGGGCATCAAACAAATAGAAATGTGTGAATACCCAGTGATTACTGAAATCGTCCTCCAAAAACAAAGCTGACATGAAAACACATCATAGAGTTATAGACTCTGAATGGCCCACCTTCTCTGTCTTTTAATAATAATAATATTTCATTTATATGGCGCTACGAACCCTCAGGCATCGGAGCGCTGCTCATTTTTACCCACGTTGAGTGGTGCTCATTTATCTACCTGGGAAGGATGCAAGGCCCTGCCGGGATTCGAACCTGCGCCAGCAGGCTCTGCACGGATGTCAAAGCGAGCGCTCTACTCGCTGTGCTATCTGCACCAGCCTGGATGGAGCGCTGCTAAATGGGGAGAACCAAATCTCTGCAGAAATAGAGTAACCTTCGCCAAGGTATAATACTAATACTTGGGATTATGTAACACAGCTATTTTGGACAACCAAGACTTGAAAACGATACCGAAACCTATACACGGCTAGACTAGATCAGAAACAGTTGGACTTGTTGGGCAAGAGGGCAATGCCAAGACCCCGGCACAAAGGGTCAGTTTGGGCTAGTTTTGTTGTCCAATAAAAGCTCATTTGTTCCCAGAGTACTGTGCAGGCAGCACCGTCTAGCAATTTCAATGTCCCTTTGTGCTTTAAAATGCACCACCTGCCCCATGTCCTCCACAAACCAAGCCGGCCTACAGACTATTCAAATAGCTTTTAGCAAAAGTACACATTTTGGTTCGCAAATATGGGCCTCCATCTGTTGCCAGAGCTTATAAGTGTGTCCCCATCATGTCCCGAGAACAGCGGGATATAGTGATAAATAGGTTTTAGGTTTGAAACTTTGAAAAATAAAGGACTCATTACTTTTCAACATATAACGATGCCTCCTAATCACTTTTGGAGCAATGCTGGTTCTAACATAACTCATTGGCACAGCTACATTGTACTCGAATCTTTATGCCGGTGTCATATGCAGTAGGGGAAAGGCCTTCAAATGATAGCTGCTTTGCTCTGTATCATTGGCGTTGTGTTCCATGCCCGGGCCAGATGCCCAGGCTGCTATCACTGGTGTTCCAGGTTTAGGGCCTTCATATTAGAACCTTGTTCCCAGAAAGTAGCTGCACAATCGGGAACGCAGGCAATCGGGGGCGAGTAGTGAAATTAAGGGACTGTCCCTAGGAATCTGAGACACCTGTGAAGCCTAACAAACGAGCCCACCTGGCCCAAATCCCAGGGCCGATTAGTGTTGCCACATTTGCTAAGAGTTTAAAGCGCGCAGTGAGCCCAGCACGTGAGCAAATAGGCATGGCCTTTTGCCCCTCCTTTCACATGAATAATTAAAGGTGTTAGACTTCAGATGCCAACCACCCTCTTCACTGCTTTCTTCTTCAGCCAGTTCCACCTCCTCTGACTTTTCTAGATCTCTTTACACCTCTCTTGCTCTTCTGTTGACTTTCTATGTTGTGGCAGAAGAACGAGTGATCGAGAAGCTGGGTGCAGTCGGACAGCCACTGGAGGGAGGTTCATGGTGATGAAGGGTTTTACTAACAAATCAGAGGGTGTGACAGTAGTTCTAGTTCTGCAAGGAGCGGGAGAGGGAAGTTCTATGCTCCAGAGATCTCAAGGAGCTTACAAAGCCTCTCTCGATAATACTGCACGGTAACGGGCATAAGCGATTCATCACGCAAACATGTTCCAGCCTAAGAGCAGTCTTCAGTTCTGCTGGGCAATTCATTTGATTGAGCATAATAACCCACTTATTTTGATATTGATATTGATATTTTATTTGTATCACGCTCATACCCAAGTGTTTATCAGAATGTATTTGTACCATGTATATTTCTCTTTGGCCGAGACAGGTGCATTTGCCTCACAAGATTTAGCCTAATGGGATTTTGAATATCAAATGTATTGGTTTTAACATAAAATTCCAGAAACGTACGCTCAGCAAGAACTGCAATGCTGTGTACCCCAAGTTCTGCTCGTAAAGCATCCCCTGGCTCACTGGGGCCAATGCCTGCTATATTCCTTAGGAATTAATTCTGTGCCACATCCAATCTTGCGCAGTTGGAGAAGCCCCATATTTCACAGCCGTATAATGTAGACAAATGTACTTTAGCTTCCGTTGCCATTAAACATGTATCCATTCTCTTACCTCAATATGTGTAAATCAAGCGCCTCAAACCTCTGAAACATGTTTGAATTCTCCACTGAGATGCTGACATTATTTATGGTCCGAATCGAACTATCTTTGTTTTCTCCAAATTCAGTTTGAGACGGTGCTCTTTACAAAATCTAGTTGCATAATTTAAAGACTGTTGGAGACCCCTGTGTGTTAAGTCGACCAGAGCCATATCAATCATCATTATACATTATTGTCCCGTATTTTGTCCCATTAATAATGGAGGATTGGTCTTTATTAAAGAATTGAATGGATCAAAATATGATAACAATTCAATAAATAATAATGGGGTAAGGGAGCACTCTTGTCTAACCCCTTTATTAGTAGAATATTACTTGGAATGAGCATCCTTGCGATAGCTGACATTTCTCTATTTCAGAGTTGGATTAGCTGGAGTAATCCTGCAGGCACCCCCAGCCTGTCCAGTTTGTTCTACTGAATTGCCCTATTTAAAGAGTCGAATGTTTTCGACAGATCCAGGAATGCAACAAACACTCCTCCCTAATCTTAACATATTTTTCTATAATAATGTTCAACAGATAGCAGTGGTCCATCGTGCTATAGCCTTTTCTAAAACATGCTTGCGTTTCAGGGAGAATGTTGTTAATCTCTGCCCAGTCTTCTGACCTTGTCAAGACACTTTTTTTGAACACACAAGAGATAGGCCAGTAACAACGTGGATCACAGCTTGAACCTTTTTTTTTTTTTTAATCGTAAGATTTAAACACTTTTTCCATAATGCCGTAAGTATCTGAGATCTCCCTATCGGATTAAAAACCCTTGTCAGGGTGGGGACCCAACCTCCCCACCCCATAGGGAACCACGTAATGACCTCGATATTAATGCCATCTTCTGGTCCGGATGCTTTTCCAACCCTAGCTGCCAAATAAGAAAGAAAATAACATCTTCTCTAAAAATTCAGGACTATCAATATCCTGTCGTAGGGGGCACCGAAAGAGATGAAAAGCACACTGGACTCCATATGAGTAGGAGTGTGAAGCAAGCGGGGCCCGACACCACCAAGTAAGCTAGAGCGATTGGGGCACTGTATCCCCATGAGGAGAGATGTGAGCAGGGTGCTAAATACTGCTAGGAGTATGAAGAGGAGTAGCACTATATTTCCAAGGGAGGAGAAGTGAGCATTGTGCCACATCCCCCAAAAGGGAGAAGCCCGCTATATCCCTGGGGGTGTGAAGTGATTAGGGTGCTACAACCCTAAGACTAAGACAGAGTGTGATACTGGAGACAGCTGGGGGGGGGGTTATCCCAGATATTTTGGAGGCAGATGCAAATTCTCTGTCTAATCTAAAGAATCTTACACAGTTTTGAGAACCCAGGTTGGGGGAGAAAATCCTACCCTTAAGTACGCTGATTAGGACAACATGTCTTGCCCAGGTAGCAGAGTCAAGGCTATTTCACCATCCAGGGAGAAATGCAAGACCAAGTCAAAGACACTGGCCACGTTCTCGAAGGAGACTTGGATTCAAACGCATACAATCAAGACAATGGGAAGGACAAAAAATGTGTGATGGGGCACTTTAAACCACCTTTTAAACTGAATGATTTGGAGGTCACCTTCCAATGGGGAGGCGGTTGCTCTGTATGTGTTGGAACCATCTGGTGCTGAATGCTGGCTCATGTTTCTCTTTCATGGGTTCCTTTACGGCATCTGGCTTCTATACGGCTGCCTTCTTTCCAGCAGGCTGGCCTCCCACTTTAGTCTAGCTTCGGTCTCTCGCCGGGAGGGATCTTGGGTCTGTTTCTCCCTGCCGTACCTGGGTATGGCAGCGCGGAAGGGCCGCTCCACCCACCAGGTCGAATGCTGTGGTCCTGTCTCCAGCCTGCGTCGGCTCCGCACTGTTGCAGCTAGGTTTGCTCTGCGTGATTTTCTTCCGTCTGGCGAGTTTCATATCAGCTCCTCACTCCAGGTAAGGGCTGTTTCCTTTATGTGCCAATCCCGAATTTGAGGGACACCCTCCCATTGGACATGGGACTTCTTCTTTGAGGTGGGGTAAGCAACCAGGCCAAGCATGTGTGAAGGTCTCATTACCTTAATACTTTCCTCTGTTCCTATGTATGCAGAACAAACATGGGGCATTGGGGCTGAGGGACATTTTACCAGCTTCTTCACGAGGGAGTCATTGTCCTCTAAGGGGGAGTCACTCACAGTGAGATCCCACTTGCCCAAACCCATAGGGAGGGTTTTGTGTAGCAGGCTCACCTCCATAGTCTCATAGGAGGGGGCCCCCCCTCGGAGAGAAGTGATAAATTCCCTGGATCCGTCACACTCCTTAGAGAGGATCTTGTGGATAATGAAACAGGACTTTTAGGTGATTCTTTGCATGATGTGAAGCCATATCAGAGAGTTCAAGTTTTAGAGGGAGAACATTATTTACCTCCAGCCTTGTTTTGGAGAAGTTGCAGCTGTCAGATGCAATCCTTCTTTAAACTCATGTAAATTGAATGACAATGATCTAGTCTGGAAATCACTAAAGCCTGTTCTACAACAGTTATCCATGGCAGTATTTTTTAGAGGAAGATTTTTCTCATCATGCATAACGGGAAGTGTGTTTTGGATCTATCAGTTTGATATGAGGGGAGATGGTCAGGTTGTCAAACAGGATCACCGGATTTCTGGACAAAGTGGATGAAAGTTGCATCCCGCAAAAGAGGTTGTTTGAATAAAATGGAGGTCGGATTAGGAGGACTAGAGCAAATTATATCATTTCTGTCAGTGTTCAAACTTAGGTTGTCAATGATTCAATATTTAGCTTTTTGGATGAAGGTTGGAATTTAGTCACCATGCATGTGTTTAGGCACGGTCTCCAGACATGAGGAGGGCATGAGAGTCATCAGCATAGAACTGAAGGTGAAGGACTTAATCAGGTTGGCCACGAGGCTGCCACACATTGAAAGTTGAGGAGAACTATTGGAGACTACATCGTAGCAAGATGAGTGGGAAGATAAAGTCGTCAACTTTAAGTGGAAGCTCGATTACGAAGATAGCTGCTGATCAATTTAAGAGCAGTAGTATCTCCTAGGATTCACAGGGTCAATGACTTTACTTCCACTACCCCTGCTTATTTCGTGTGTCGACATCCCCGGATTATCTGTGCCATAAATCACATGAGATGGATCATAATGACAGTAAATCCTTGCACATGTGAACGTAATCCTGTTCTTAGCGCTGCATGGTTAATGCGATTGAATGTACTGCAGACAGAATGACACATGCATATTTCAATTTCTGAATGCAATATGGCAGCTAGGTGATAGATTTAATGTGTGCCCATGGCTTGCCTTCTTCTTTCACCATCTGCTCAAACCTATTTATTTAATTTGAAGTGGGGTTATCTTGCCCACACTGTAACAACATCTGAAGCTAGGAATATATGGTGTTATGGGAATTATCCCTTTTCTCCCACTTTCCATAGGGCAAGCCTCTTGCCAAGTAATGCAAACGTCTGTATTTGGTGTGTGCAGTTTGCAGTACACGCCACAATTAACCACAAACCTAACCTGCAACTGTCCTCTCGAAAATCTTGCATCGTGCAATTGCCCATGACACAGCTATCATCATAAGCAACGTTCCAAAACATATGGAGCATGCACCCCAGGAGGCGCTACAGAGCAAGAGTCCATTTTGGCAGAATTAGAAGGTTGAGACATTGGAAAGCATCTAACCCTATTACAATTGAGGAATGGATTTCAGAGATGCATTCTCTAGCGGATATGGAGAGAGTGCTGTATTGGAGAGATAAGAAAAGTGCATTAGTTAACAAGATTTGGGGTACATTTCTTTTACTATATTAGACCAGTTTATTGATTGTTTTGTGACTCCTGGGGGACTGGGGGGTTTTCTGGTGTATATAGTTCTGTTGGCTTTGTTATGATTATCACATGATGTTATAGTATGTACATAATGTTTTTCTGTTATGAACTTTTTGAAAATACATTTTATAAAGAAGGTTGAGACCGCCATGTTTCTGCCTGGTGATTTGGTAGATCTGAAAAGCTGTATATATGCCAAAATGGGACAAACATACCGATTGTGTCATGGGTGGCTTCGGGAGAACCACCTACCTCAGCTCCTACAGGGAGCACAGATTGTCAGCAGAAAGTGTTCAAACATACAATTGTATCCAGTGTGTCCCTTTGAAAATATTTAAAGCACACAATTGTGTTGTTTTCCCAGACAGTTATTGTTAAAGTATTATTGGTGGCATCTTTGGGGACTTATTGTTATTGCTTTGGTGTAGTTTATTTGTCATGTGGTACTTTCATTGTACAGTACTCTGGGGCCCCTTTAGGGCAAGGCTTACACGATGTTATGTTATGTTAAGCGAATTTCTATAGCGCAGACCTTCACCGACAAGGGCTTCATGGTGCTAAACAACTGGCAGAGAGAGAAAGAGGAACACTAGAACAGAAAGGTGTTGAGAGAGCAACGAAGAGAAATGATCCTGCATAGTAAGAAGAGGTTAGACCTGGCAGGCGGAAAGGCACCAGCTCAAAGAACTCGTAGTTTGCCGGTCCGGTAACAACCTTGCTGGTAGATTACCGGATCCGTTGTTACCAGACCGGCAAACTTGTAATGAGGCCCAGGGAGTCAATGAAGGGAACCGAGAATAGCAGAAAGAGAAACATGAAGTGGCGTGCCAGTGGCTACTCTGGCTGCAGAATTGTGCAAGATGTGTAAACGTTGAAGGAGATATGCTGGTTGAGCCAAATAGAGAGAGTTGCAATAATCAAGTGAGCCAGAGACAATAGAAGAAACAAGAGGACGCAGAAAACTGGCAAATAAGGAAGAACTTTAAGGAGGATCCCTAGTTTAAGATGGACAGTCTGGCAAGCAGAACTAACTTGCGCCTCCAAAGAGAGTGAGGCAGACACGACGCAAATAAAATAAAAAGGCAGTGGGCCTCATTACAAGTTTGCCGGTCGGTAGTAAGGCCTATTACCGGACCGGCAAACTACGAGTTGTGCTCGCGGGTGCCTGTGTACCCGCCAGCACAGCATGTCGGATGCACTGGCACCAGTCCCTATGGGACTCAATGGGAATGGGGAAGGATATTTTCTGGTGCCTGGGAATGGGCGATTACCGGGCCATAATGACCTAGTAATTGCCCATTCCTAGGTGCCAGAAACATTTTCAAGTTTGGAGGCAGCTTGACGGCAAGTTTTACCGGCAAGGCTACAGCCAAACTTGTAATGAGGCCCAATGTCTTCATTTGTGCAACTTTCCATGCAGGGTGGATCACAGTCAGAGCAGTCAGAGCAGACCCACAGTTAGCCAGCGCAGCAAACAAGAATTCTTCAAAATAAACCCAATAGGGAAAGTGGCCATCAACCATATTTGAGCGGAAGATTTTTATAATTAAGTAAAACTCATGTTGCCATGAGGCCTACCAGTCACATAATGGACCGTGACGGGGGTGTTCCATCATGAGCTTAGTTTGCATAACAGATGTGAATAGACATTACACGGCCCATAAACTCTTTAAATGAAAGTGAATTATCGTTATTAAAAGATGGCGCTAACTTCATCTGTATTCTAATTATATAGAGAATAATATCTCGCAGGTTTTCGGTGGAATATACAAGAAACAGCCTAGTTCTGAGTTGTGTATCTGTAAATTCGATTACACCATTGAACACTGTTCATTGTCCCTCATGAATCATTTCAAAGGCAATTAACATGGTGAAGATTTGCAATGCAAATGCACGCTTTCAGGCACTTACTCCGGCGGCCCAGTCGCGGACTTAGATTTTATTGGACAATACTGCGACACTTCTGTCATTTGCTCGGGTATTATTGTGGCTTCATCTGCAGAAGTACACGCATGGTACTGCTTCATGGTTTTCAGCAACAGTGACATATTGTGAAGGCATTTCTGTTTGCAGTCTGATTGGAGACACCTGCAGGGCCTTCTGCGCCTTGGCGCTGCGTCAGCTTGCCTCGGCACTCCTCGTGACTAACACTGTCAGCCCACAGTTGCCTTGCATGTCTGGCAGGGGATATAATCCCCAGAACTGCTAATAAGTATTCATAGTACACACATGTTGCTTTTTTAATATGCCAAGTGATTCCATTTTAAAGCGCCAGAGAATCTTTTCGTTTGTGTTTTGTTTTGGCTGATGGTTGGCGAGGCTGGGGAAGCAGGCAGGTTGAGTGCACGGCTGTTCCGCTCCTCTCCCATTGCTGACCCCTAATAGTTGCCACCTTGGTCTTTCTGCCAATGTCTGGGAGGTGACATGCTAACTGGCTAATGGCATGCGCCCTTATGGTGCCCACTGGGCATAGTTCAATCAAGTAGCACAGTGTTAGCTGGGTAGTGTTAAATCTAGTCTTACAATGATGTCAGAGGATATTGGAATCAGACCTTGGTGACTGTGTATAATGCAATCAGGCCTTGCAGTGACAGCTGGGGATAACAAATATAGGCCTTGCTGTAGTAACTAGACATAATAGAATCAGGCTTTCTAGTGCTACCTGGGCATAATCAATGCAAGCCTAGCGGTGCTAACTGGCCATAATGCAATAAGGTCTTGAATTGCTAACTGGCTAAGTGTTTGCAGAGTGTTGGCTTAATTCTGTTGGGCCGTGCTGTGCTGCGTTTTGAAGGAGACACGTTGTGGAAGTCTGCTTTTCATTTCCCCTGAAGGAGGAGCATCGGCCAAAAAATCATCACTCCAGATGTGGAGCATCGCAGATTGTTTGCAGAGTGTTGGCTTAATTATGCTGGGCCGTGCTATGCTGTGCTTTGGAGGAGAACCATTGTGGAAGTCTGCCTTTCATTTCCGCTGAAGGAGGAGCATCTGCCTTAAAATCATCACTCACGACGCAGAGCGTCATGGAGGGTTTGCTGAGTGTTCGTGAAGGGTCCAAGAAGGTTATGGAGGGGATGCTGTCTCGTGAAACCGGAGGGCTGCAAGGAATGGAAAGGACCTGCAGCCAAGTAAAATCACTGATAAACGGAGGTAATGGGGGGAGTGGCTTAATTGGTGTGCCTGCTTGCAATGTTATATCTTTAGCCATTGTAGACACAGAGGGGCCGCCTGCAAACTTACCCTCACCCTCACCCCTACCCCTACCAATAACACACTCTACTAGGATGTCTGTCTCTACTCCGGGGGTGCTTGTGGGAACCCTCCGCCCTGAGGAAACCTTGACCCTCAAATTGACTCTACTGTCTCTGTGCCTCAGGAGACTAACAACAAGAAATCGCACTTTTATCCACATAACCCTTCTGGAAAATCATGGTCCTTCATGTCATGCTGTCACTGACCCGACGGAGACCTGTGGTGAACTATCGACTAAGGAGGTAGTTTCTCTGCCTCAGCTGACAAGAAATGAGAAATCTCCACTCCATTTACAGAATCTGCAGTACAACCTGTCCTCCTCCAGCTTCCCTGTTACAGACATAATAGGAACCACAAACGAGCCTCAGACCAAGCTCCAAATGACGTCAGAAAAGGAACACTCAATCATGGCTTGGGGAGGTGGCGGCACCTCGTGATATGCTGCTGCACGTTAAGAAACCATGCGCTGACGAAAATAGTGGAGCCCTTACGGGTTCGGCCCTCACCGCGAATGAAATCAAAGCAGCGACTTCTCCCTTTATAATGAAAGTTGCAATGGGAAAAAGGGAGAGAGCCTAGCATCAAAACCAAAGTGCAAATCCCTCTCAGAATATAAGAACATCAAATGGCACTTCAAACCAAGGGACAGCCAGATACGGGCAAGTCTATAATAATATGGCCAACATTACTGGAAAGACATCCACGGATGAAGAATGACTAAATCTATCAGATGCCGGATGCCAAACTGTTGGGGAGTATGGACTCGCCTTCTCCACCTCACTTCAAGATGGAGCAAAATCGAAATAAAGCACTGAAAGATGCAGAGATGGGGTGCCGCCCCTCCAAGACTGGAAGTCTTATTGGAGAAATGACAACACATTTGGACCCCTCTGATGCCCAATCTGAAGAGCCAGCCACGATTAATGAACACAGTGAAGATCAAAATGAGATCTGCATGCCCATATCAGCAGAAGCCTCAAGCTTAAATATGGACTCAAGGCGAGATGCATTGGTAGCCCACCTTGTGAAGGACATAGAAAGCCTGACTCTACAACTGAGTATGGCCACAACCTCCAGGAAGGGAAAGAGACCATTTGCAGAAGTAGGAACTGACTCAAAGTCTGCCTTTTCCTCCAAAAAAATTGAAAAGTGTTAGGGATTCCAACGGTACCACAAAGCCTAAGGCCAAACTGCCTAGTCAAGCAGGATGGCTACTAGGCGAGGCCAATGGTGTAACGCTCCTTAGGGAACAAGAGCCTCAGCGACCATGCCCATCGCAGTCAAGTGAAGAGTTGAGTGAAGACTCTGATTCGGAAGCAACTTGGAACCCACCAAGTAACAAGAGATACGGCATAGTGAATTATAAACACCTGTGAGAAAGCTTGTCCAGAAGCTGCCCTGGAGAAAGACAGATGGGATGAACAAACCGCCCTCCAGGCTGCTATTGGATCAATGGTCTCGATCCTCCTAGCCCCTTTTTTAGATTTGTATGAAAACTTGAACGACAACTGCAAAGACCAGTCGACTCTCCAAGCCTTAATGCATTCTAAACTTATCTTTATCGAATCTCATGTCGAAGCTGCAAGAGAAAAAAGAACAAGGGAAAAAGAGACACAGGGGCTAATGTTCAAAACACTCATCGATTTAATCGAAGAAGCAAGAGAAGACAAAAAAGCCTTCCTACAATGTTTCTGAGAAACCATCAGATTAATGAAAAAGGAAGGAAATACTGCAAGCAAAGAACGGGAGCCCAAACAATTTGAAGTAGACTTGACATCACGTGCATCCACAGGGGCCCCATTTCACACCTTATTGCCGGCCGAGGATGAACTTGATGTTTGGGCCTCCTTAGAGATCTTGGATGGCTGACAAGTCTATAGTGACTCTGGTCCTGCTCCAGGACCCAGGCCGAGTTGGAGGCTGGTTCAAACCCAACCTGTGCGAAGTTCTTCCATGATTCCATGACTCTACCTAGCTGCAGCATAGAGAGAACATCTGTGGTGGAGGCAGGCATGTCTGATGAACCGGCTGGAAACACAACCATGAACACAGATCATTTCCCCATTTTCAGCAATGCTTAATGAAAACAAAAGGAAAGACACCATACGATCCATTCAAAAAACCTAAAAATACACCAATGACAAAAACAACAAGGGGTGGTGGCTCGAGGAGTATCATCAGAAATTTAAGAACCATCTCAGTAAAACCAACCCATACAATGACTTTAAAGGGAAGCAAATGTTTAAGACCCCCAAATGTAGCGACTTCAAACCTGGAATTACCGGGTGTAACGCTCACCTGGTATCCACGGGGACGTCACTCAACCTGTTCTGACCTCTACGACCTCGAACCCTTCCATGGAGTCTACTCGACAGGAGACTGGGCCTGAAACACAGGATTGGTAGGGTTTAACGCTCTATTGTCTCTGCGTGCTCGAACCCCTTCTTCCCAGGGGTCCAACCCTTACCCTAGGTCCACACCTCACCTTGTTTTCTTGTGTAGAGTGCTCTCTATCCTGCTTTCAGCGCAGGGGTGTGTTGATTGATGCAGGCTCTTTGCTGCCTAGTTACTTCACTGGCGAGAGTCCGTCGGGTAAGTATAAAGAGTCTCTATGAACAGTTCTCTAATTCTCGTTCCTTTCCTTCCCCAGGTGATGGCTAGCATCCGGGGATGATGGCGTGCTGCTTGAAGTGAGTAACACTGAAGGTTAGTGAGGGTGCGATGCGCGATACGACCTCTTCGTACTTGTATTGAACAGAGTTTGTTTTTCTGTGTCTTTAGGTGCCGCAATGTTTTCAGCGTGGACGCCAGTTAAGAAGAAGAAACACGATGAGTAGCGCAATATGTGGCGCCTCTGAATGCTTTCCCAAGCTAACCTGGTGTTTCTTTTACCACTTGCAGATGAATGAGAAGCTCCGGAGATGAAGTTTCCCCAGAACGGCTTGGATTCAGGTAAGCATTTGAATCTAGTACAGTCTTTAAAGTAAGCAAAGGTTTGCAGAATGCTTACTAATGTCTTCTTTCCGTTCTTTTCCCTTTTACTTAGGAAGCGGCATGCCGGGAAGAAGATAGCACCGCCGAAGGAGCCCGCAGAACCGAAGGAGTGATGGAAGATGGGCAGATGCTCCGCAAGGTAAGGCAATTCCTAATGGTGTTCTTGTTCTTGCAGGTGCTGAGCGCAGTTGAAAGGAGTAGGCCTTCTGGAGACCGATAGGAACACGTTGAGTGTCACGCTGCAGGTGCAGAGAAATGCAAAGCGTGCTTCTCGGCCTGGGCGTGGCTTAAATAGTCTCTGGGTATCCCAGGTGTCTCTGGGCTGAACCACACCCAAAAAGCTAGACTGCATATGCAGTTCTAGGAACCGGAACAAATGGGGGCATCCATCTTGTCCCACCAATGCACTACAAGTCCAATGCTCACTGCCATCCTATGGTAGTGTGTGTGTCTGGTGCCACAGGCTCCAAGTCTGACTCCAAGTGGGTCTTTGGAGGGATGGAGATGATCGTGGCCTGATTCCAGCCTGACATTTTGGAGGGCTGGAGACATGAGGGGCAGGAATCATGACACCGGGAAAGGCAACCACGCATGGCCTATCCGGGAAGGAAGATCGATGTGGAAAATGCACAGGATCCCTTGCTGCACTTGTCCACATATGAGGATTACGAGATGGAAGACTCCAGGGAGGAAGCCTTTTCAGGAGTAAACCTAAGTCAGGGTGGCACAGGTGAACAAGGGCCAGCAGCCCATACTTCACAGTCTGAAACACTAGAGGATAGGCAACTTAAAGCATTGAGAAAGAGAGCATCCACCGAGAAATGGTCCTTGTTACCAGACAGAATGATCAAATAGTCCCGCAAGAACAGACACTCTTGTGATCATGGAAGAGGCCACCGAAAAAACACTGTGCCATCCCAGAGCCATACCTCTATGCCTAGACCATCAAAGAAACAAAACAGTGCACAAGACAGCAGTCTGGTGATCTTGGAGAGGATGTTGAAGGCAGAGGATGGCTAAATTCTGAACCGTGCCAATATAATGAGCCTATTACATCATGTGCTTCGACTTCGAGTAACTGAATCCAAAGACATTAAAATAATGGACTTCCCAAGAGAGCTGGAAAATTATTGTGTGTGTTTGCCCATGGCTTCACCTGCCATATCAGCTCTTATGGTGAACGCAACGAACGCAAACGATCTGCGAAGCCTGGGATTTCGACTTGAAAGAATGTAAATCATCAATGGCTCGATGCCCGGAAACCCCTCCAAGTCACCTAAGGGAGAGGGCCAGACACAGGAAAAGAAGTCACTGCTCAGAAACTGAGACAACCATCAAACCAGGAAGAGAGAAGCCATTGGTGATCCATGGCCCAGACTCATTGAGGATCACCATAAGGGGATAAAAATCAAGAATCTGCTTGTGGAACCAGATCCAGGAGTATGGACATTGCAGCAGGGCCAGATAAGGCCCAGTCCTGGGATTGGCTAGCAGAACCTTAGCCCCTGCCACCAGAGAATAGAATCAGATCAGGAAAAGACCAGTTAGGCTTCATATCGGATCCTGGAACACTAGAGGATTCACCCATCTTATCTGATTTCTAGACCCAAGAATGACTAAACTGGACATAATATGCCTGCAATAATCCTGGCTCAGGTCCGATCCCTGTGCTGGATGGTTTTACAGGATACCTAAATAAAGCCCATAGCACCTGTTACATGGTTTAGGGGTCTAGAAAATGTCTCATGGGTGTGGACCTCAAAGCTTCCTATGCAAGGTGTTGGTTTTGCAGCACTCCCAGCATATGCGCATCTTTGGGTCATTATTTATGTATTTAATTATTTAGTAAACTTTTAATAGGATGAGCCCTTAATACGCCCCAAGTATTTAATGTGTTATATCAATGATACTAATGGTGAAAGCACAGAAATTCTGTCTGGGTATTGTTTAGATAAAGTACTCAGTAGATATGCAGTTGTAACATATGTGAAAACTGTATGCTGTGAATTTGCCCTCAGTGGAATTTACATTGTGCCTGCTGTATTATGTGTAACAAAGGAGGAAAGCAATGTTTCAGTCAGCATTCCTTTAGCTCCCAGTTAGCACCTCCAATCATGGGATGGGAGTGTCCTTTAACATTGGCCACTACTGTTCTCTTGCATTAGCTGTCCTATCTATGCCAATTGTGATCACCTTAAATCACATGCATGAAGCTGCTGCCACAACCTATCTATGACAGTAATGGTCACTTTAAGTCATCTGCATGAAGCATTTCAGCCTTCAGGCATGTGATTTAAAGTGACCATTACTGGTATAGATATGGTGTGCCTATCTATGTCTGTAGTGGTCATTTTGAATCATATGCGTGTGATTCAAACAGGGGCGGCGCATCCATAATGGGCAAGGGGTTGTCCACTTTCCTGAGCCATCACCCATCATGAAAGAGCCGTGCTACCCAGGGCTCCTCTCAGCTGCCTGTTGTAGCTAAGGGAGCGCTCCTTGGCTGGCTTGGATTGTCGGAGGGAAATGCGATTTCCCTTTGGCAATTCAGATCCCAGCCCTTTCTCAATGTGCCATGAAGTATTTCTTACTGGGCATCCATGGTTAACCAAGCATGATATGTAATTTCTTGGCTAGGCTGACATTTTGGGTTGGCCAGTCCAGCCCTTTCTTACTATGACATAAAGTGCCTTTACTGGGCATCTACGATAAATCAAGAATTATATGTTTTATTGCTTGGCTACACTGGAATTTTGGGGTAACCAATCTAGCCCTTTCTTACTGTGGCATGATTTTATTTACTGGAAATCTGTGATAAAGAAAGCATGTTAAGTAGTACTACTTGACCATACAGGCCTTTTGCGGGCAGCCTACCTAGCCCTTTCTTACTGTGGCATAACGTTTATTTACTGGGCATCTATAATAAACCATACATGACATGTGTTATTACTTGGCTAGACTGGCATTTCTTTGCAGCCAGTCTAGTCATTTCATAATGTGGCATGGCATTTTATTCTGGGCATCTATGATAAAGTAAGCATGATGAGTGTTTTTACGTGTCTAGACTGAACTACATTGTGCAGTCAGCCTGGCCATGTTTTCTTGTTGTGGAATGGCATTTTTAAAGGCAAAGCCAACAGGAGTATGTTGTTATGTGTGGATACTGCCATGTATTGACACAGCCAGTGTGGGCATGTTTTCTTATAGTATGATTAGTGGCATTATGTGCACAACAAACAGGATTATGTTCTTATATAGAATTTCTGGACTATATAGGTGCAGCCAGGATGGAAATGTATGGGCACAGCCAGTGTATAAATGTATTAAAAACATGTATACTGGCAGATATTATGGGTTAAGGCATCATGAAAATGCGTTGGGAAATGCTTGTGTGTACAGTATTACACAGGAAGTGTGCTGTATAATGCACCATTTTAACCCAATATTTAAAAAAAGAATCTGTGGGGGAGGGAAACACCCCCACTGCCATAGGTTGGTTTGGGCTCCCTCTCTATGCTCAGCCGCTCTGGCATATTTGGAGGAAATATTTCCACCACTTCAAATAAAGAATTTACCGGCTGCCACTGGATTTAAAGTGACCATTGCTGGCATAGATTATGCTAGAAATGGTCCCTTTAAATCATATGCAAGAAGGCTGAAGCGCTTCTTGCATCTAATTCAAAGGGACCGTTGCTGGCATAGATAGATTGTCGCTACTGGCATGCATAGATAGCTTGTTGCTGCAGCCTTATGCATTTGATTTACGCTGACCACTACTGGCATAGATAGGTTGCAGCTGCCGCCTTATGAAAATGGTATAAAGTGCTCCTATGTAGTGTACTGTTGGTGACTGTAAACTGTATCAATTTCTACCTTATTTCTTCAAAAGTTGCGAAATGCATAATTTCAGCACATTATTTTAAAACAAATTCTCGGGGGTTGGAGGGAACGCTCGATCACTTGCGCTAATTTGAGGCACAATTTAGAACCCTCCACTGAGACTATTCATCACCCCACGAAGGATTGCTCAAACAGAAATCTTTAAGAAATCTTGGTGCCCCTTCAGGAGCATCCGCCCCCTGGCACCAAAAACTGCTTTCCCCACCGATTCAAACATACACACTGGCACTCAGTTGGGGCAAAGGGCCAGAGGATCGGATTAAAAGGAGTTTCTGGCAACATGTGGGGAGAGGGTGGATGCCACAGTGATGTGTCAAATGACTTGCAGTTTCAAAAACAAACACAAATCAAAGAGATGACCATGTTTGGTTAAAGTACCCCATCGATCTAAATCTATATGGTCACCATGAAAAGGTAAGTTAAGTGCAGTGCAACAAAAGTGTGGAAAGAGGAAACGTAGGCCAGGGGGAGGCAGTGGAAAGTTGGGAATTGGGCATGGGGACTGAATCACCCCATTAACAGAAAATGCCCCAACAAATTATTTAATAATAGCAACAAATTCCCAAGTTTGAGGGAGCATAAAACTGATGAATTTGAGAAACGTTTTCTGTTCTCTAATTTCCTTAACAGTACACTTTATTTTTGTTTTACTGTATGGCACATTCTCCAGGCCCACCCACTTCTCCACAATAAATCAGAACTACTGTCTTAGCCTATATCTAAAAGACCACTTCCACCCCAATTTCTACTAATACAAGAAGCATGGCACAAGGTTCAAAATGCTATTCAAACAATGAACAATTACCATATAACACTCATCCACTTCCAAGAGCAGTTCCACAGGAAGTTGGATGCTCAATGTTTTACAAGTGCAGATTATTATTATTATTATTATTATTATTATTATTATTATTATTATTATTATTATTATTATTTGGGAATTTGAGTGAAGACCTAGTTTTGGGAAGCTACAGAGCACTTTACAAGTCATAGGGAGACGAACACAGTGAGGAACGCAGAGAATTAATGGAGTGGGGAGTGAACAACTGAAGCAAGGCAAGTGCGGCTATTATGGAGCAACGGCTCTACAAGCAACCAGGGGAGTAAACAGAGGGGAGCAAATCACCTGGTCTCAGGTTAGATGGGGCATGGAGAGTGTGTGGAACTAGGAGTTTGGGAGGAGCAATTCCTTGAAGAGGAGGTTTGTCAGCTTCTTACTGAAATGTTGAATAAAAAGGGCTTTAACTAGTTCCGACAGGGAGGTGGTTCTAGAGTCTGGGGCATGCACAGAGGAGGCTTGTGATCTGGTTCTAGCCTTCCTCTAGTGGCAGTGCAAGACTGCACGTCTTTATTTCTGGTGGATAGGATATTTCTGCTGATGCAAAGCTTCTCAGCAAGGTTGCGTGGAAACTTGAGGGCTATGGGCTTGTAGATGATCCAGCAAGATTTTAAGGTGATACATGCATGCAGTGGGAGCCAGTGCAGTTTGATGGAGGTCAGGTTAATCTGATTGAATTTGCTGAGTTTTATTGAGGAATCGTGCTTCAGCATGTCCAACACATTTCAGGTGTAGTGTGGTTGCTGGAAGGCCTTCCAGAAGGGCATTGCCACCATTTAGGTGGTAGAGGACCAAGGCTTGGACAACAGATCTGAACCTGTTTTCTGGGATGAAGCCTTTTTCTGTGTGTTCCATAGGACTATCAATACCAGCAGCCCTTGGAGTGAAAAGCCGGTAAACTACCTGAGCAAGAGACAGAGATAAGCGGATGAGACCCGGCGCACACTGTGCAGCAGTCAGAACAAGCCAAGTGGCTGCAGATCCCACACCAACACAACACCAGTGCTAGTCAGTGTAAGGAGCTTAATAGCATTTCTTACATGCTCAGTGACAGGGAACACATCTGCAAGAGGACCACAGAGAGGTACCCTCACCAAGCCGGCATAGTTAAATGGAGAGAAAGACGTCACACACACTCTGACTATGAATGTTGTTGGCTATCATTGCCGGGGAGTGGCGGACCCATGGAAGAGAAAGGGCTTAAGGCCCTTTTTGTATGTTTCCCTTGCTTGTAACACCTCAGTCGTGGAAGGGAGAGAGCCAATGCAGATGGAAGACAGAGGGTAGATGGAGTTTTTGAGGCAGGCAGGCGTGGGTTATTCAGGTGAGGGCCAGGGAGGAGAAGGAGAAAGGACAGATTGTATGATAATGGAGGAGGATTGCTGAAGAAGTGTGCAAGGTGAGGTATTGGTTGGTTTAAGAAAGTGATACTTGGGTTTGAGTGTGCATTCACAGTGAGTGAGATTAACAGGGAGAGCGTAGGAAGTGAAGGACAAGGTGACTGGGTAAGTGAAAGGTGAATGACTGTTGGAGATGTGGGCAGAGTGATAGTAGTAGTGTGGAGAGGGAAGAGTAGTGGTGTGGAGAGGTTAGTAGTAATAAGGTGAATGGGGAGTAACAGCAGGGTGGAGAGGGGAGAGTGATAGTAGTGGGGAGAGTGGTAATGGTGTGGAAAGAGGAGAGTAGTACTATTATGGAATGGGGGAGCGAGACGTTGAATGATAGTGAGCGTGTGATGGTCTACTGTGTCGAATGCTGCTGAGGGGTCGAGAAGAACCAGGAGGAAAAGATGGCCATCCATGAGGATGCTAGGAAAATAACCAAACACACTGATTGCGGCTGTTTCCACCATAGATGTCTAGGATATCAGCTGGCTAGTTACAAAAGATCAAAAATATTACCAGGCTGTTCAAAAAACAGTCTTTGAGACCAAATGTATGGTGAAAGGTGCTATACAAATGACAACATTAAGGAATTAATGTTCTCTTGACCCAGCCACCTAAAAGAGTGGTTGCTTTACAAATATACACTGCTACATAGTTCGAAGAGAATTACCATACATTCAATCATCTTCTGTTATGATACATCCATAAAGTTAACAGGTAAGAAGTGAACACTGCACAGCCACAGGCTTTTCTGCTGTTTCCATCTTGGACATGCTTTACACAGCACTCAAGGTAGCAGTGTTTATATCATTGTTGATGGGCAAGGAGGGTGATCAGTGGAATGACTGTAAATTATACTAATGCAAATGCTATTCATAGGAAAAACTCAAAATGGTGTAATATAACAATGCAAGAAAGTTATATAAATTACTTAGATTCGGTAGACATGGATTCATTGTGTGATAAAACTCTGAATTGGCCAACATATATTTCTCTCAGCCAATAAGCTTTCCTCAAGGACTAAATTCATGCGTATTGTTTACCATGTTACAATTTAGTAAGCATGTGCCAACTTAATGCTTGATACATACATTTTTGTGATTTCTGCTAAGCTGTGTCCATTAAATCCTGCGGTTTTTGTACTGAAACTATTTAAAGGTTTACCTTTGTTATCCATGTAATTTATTAGGTTCTCATATTTTGCAGTAAAAAAATGACGCAGCTTTGATATCAGTGTATTACTTTGTCATTTTTTGACAATTTTTTTGGTCAGCTTGGGAGTCACGTGCAAGGGTTCATTCATTGTGGATCCTTGTTTTTATGTTTTGATTCGTATGTTGAAGGTCTTCTTAGACATTAATTTATGTATTTAGAGCACTGGGACACACAGTTAGAACACAAACAATTCTGTACAAAAGATCATGGACGGGGTAGGCAAAGAAAAGGTTTAGCAGAAAAGGAATGTCTTTAGTAACCGTTTGAATTTCTGAAAGCTACTACAGGCTCTCAGATCTGGTGGAAGCTCATCCCAGAGCCTTGGAGCTGCAGAGGAAAAAGAGTTCTGTGCGCCAATGGCCAGTTTTGCCTTAGGAATGACCAGAAGATTCGAGTTGTTGGATCGCAGAACCCTTCTTTCTAGCAGTCGGACCAATTCCTCTGCCAGATATATGGGGACATCTCTATGCAGGCATTGGTGTGTGATGCAGAATGTGCGGAAGACCACTCTCTTTTCCACTGAGAGCCAGTGGAGATTGTGTCATATTTTTTAAGACCCTAAACCTCTCTTATCTCGTTCTTCTGGATAGCCTGTAATCCACAGCGCTCGCGTCCCGAGACGCCTCGCTACTCTGCTCGTCCCAGACCCGCATATACAACTTATTGCCACTTCTGGACATTCTGGGCTGAGGAACCACAAATCATAGTGGGTTTTCCACCTACACTTGCAGAGAATTTCCGTCTTACTCTTTGCGGTACAAGTTCTGTTCATCCACGACGCACTCAGTGCCCCTCAGATATCTATATTTATGATGGATTATCTCACGTACCCCAGCACTGGATAAATCTTTGATAGAGATTCCAGGACTCCCTTTAAGGTTACCACACGTCCTGATGAAGGCCTGCTCACATAGCTGCATTGCACAGCTCCTCTAGGCCGAAACACTGTTGTGTCGACGATATCACCATTCGAACAATGCACATTGGAAGCATTGTTTATTTGTCTTTTGTATACATGTCAATGAATATGGGTTTATGTTCTATTATTGTGACTGCATGACTGTTATGGTTCACCAAAAATAGCAGTGCACAGTGCACCGTTTGTTGTATCACATTGAGATCCAGTTGTTTTCACTGGACCATACTCATTTGTATTGTTGTGTCTTAATACCCCCTGGGTGCTCTATCCCCACTAATACTATCCAGATGTTATTTAAATGCATTTTGTGAAAAAAAGGATTGCAGTGTGACTAACTGTTCTTTCCTGCATTAGTTTGGAATTGTTTTTGACCTCTCACCCTGAAATTTTGGTTTAGTTTATCTAACAATTCCCTCCTGGGTTTTTCAGGGCCCTGCCAGGTGCCCTCTATTGAATTTAGCCTGCAATCGGGCCAGTTCCCCTTTTCCAACGCCCTGAAGGAGACTAGAGAAATAGTCCATATGGGCCCGATAATCACTCTTGCGATCACTGCACAGTTGGATCTGCTCAGAAAGGGCCTGATTTGGGCCAGCAGTTTCAGATAGTAGCCTGTGCTGGAAATGGCTTCATTAGGCACTTGTTTTTAGAAGTCAAACGCGGTGACTCATGTGGAACTGGCTAGTTATATCTTCTGGTTCCATGTTCCAATGTCACCAAAAAAACGTGCCTAATAGTCCACAATGATACAAGTAACACCTAATGTAGGAAATGTTCTCATTACAAGCACAACAATGTTTCTAGAGATTTGTTGTGTTGGCATTCTACAGCAGTGACTGTTGTGTGAACATATGTTTTGGCTGGCATTTGGTAGACCAAGGGTGCAAGTGGCTTGCAACCTCACTGCATTACCTGGGTGTGACAAGATGGCACAAAAATGATATAGTCAGACCACGAAAATGTGTGGCGAATATTCAAGGATCCAAGTAACGTACAGCCAGTCTCCCTGCACTTATTTGTTTCAGACACTGTAATTCCTTCAGTCTCTTTATTTACAAAGCTCATCCACAGAGGATTCAAAGAACTACTGGGCCCCAGAGGCCTGCTCCTGTGCATTTCATCACTTCCCTCGAACCAAGGAACTCTGAGCGAGGCCATCCTTTTGCAGTTTACATTGTTTAAGATTCCTCTGTCTCGCCTAACTTCAGCAGTCTCTTTGGTTATATGGTAGGAAACTATGGTCCCCAATATGCACTTCTCTATTTTTGAAATGTCCCTGTAGTCACCTGGGAGACAGCAATGGTTGCCACAATACAAATGACTTGACTTGCAATTTCTTTTTAGTTACTTGTGAGACAGTAGACTATGATTCCCACAATCCTATTTACTTCATTTTAAATAACCCTATAGTCACTTATGAGGCAGCAGACTATGATTCATACAATACAACTATCTTTACTTGTGCACTTTGCTTTACAAATGTCTCCTTAGATCACTAAAATCTCTGGTTGGGCTTTTCTGGATATGCCATCCTATTTGCTGGCCTCACACTATGTGACCCAATTGTTTCCATACGATAGATTGGCCAGCTCCTCTCTTCGGTCTTTCTCATGCTGATTGCTTCCTGTCAGGGTTTCTTATATTTACACTGAATTATCCCTCCTGCATGGCTCGATCTCCTGAACTCTGCTTTGATATTTCTTCTTGTTCACATAGCAGCTGCCTCGCTGCCAACCAGCTTGTTGCCTTCCCCAAACAGGAACTGTCTCTGTGTTGGCTTCCTTCACCAAGTAACCTCAGAGTCACACGGCTAATTCCCTCTACCTGTGGATAATCTGGATCTGTTTAGGTGTTTTCCCTCACCAGGGGGGGACATTCGTCTTCACTTTCATCTGAGATTTGGTTACCAGGCTTGTGATGACCTGCCACTTCGCCACACTTGATAAAGGCCCATTGTCAATATGTTCATGTGAGCTATCAAGCTGTATGGAATGCAAGACAATACCTGCACATTTTCCTGAATTTGTTGAATTTAAGAGAATTGACAAAAGTTACCATACAGTATTTAGATAAAGTAGGTAGTTTACAGAAGACAGACAAAATTGTAATTTTAGTTTTTTTTTAAAACTGAAACTGCTTGGTAAGCATACTCCACAAGACACTCCAATATCACATGGGTCCTAAGTTGATTGCATCATGCCTTCCATTATGGGTCAGACACTCAGAGGAAGAACTTGCAATTTCATTGTCTTTTATATACCACAGCAAATGATGGTGCTAATAAAAATAAAACAGTGAAACAAAAAATGTTGTCACTAGAACAATTGCACAAACAGGAAACAAGTAAATGGTGGGAGGCAACATCGCTACAAAAGTATATAGACATGAGAAGAATTCCAAGAGGCTTGAAGATTCTGACCATTCCATCATATGAAACATCTGACCCAGACACGCTAGCAGAGTGGGCAGAAATGACTAATGATTGCTCATTCAAATTCTTAGAAATGCTTGTCAGATATGCCAAAAAAGACCAAGAAAAGATACTACACCAAATAAAAGGTATAGAGGAAACCATCGGCACAGGGGAACAAGGAAATGAAGCACACATGCTAAAACATAGATGGCAATTGGCCTACAGGCATATGAAAATGAAATAAAGGAACGCAAACCGCGGGCAAAGAAGATTATGAATTGCGAACAATCTATACATTTGCAAAGAAGTATGATCAAGCACAAAAAATGAGTGCTAGAACCAAACAAAACAAAGCAGCATCAATTGAATCAGTCTCGCAAAAGCCATCAAACTCATCGGCAGGCACATGGGAAAGTAGTGACGCACAATCCCCCATGCGCCTATGTTTTTCAGACAAAATTAGCCAGTTACATCTGGAGGGCAAAAACTGACAGCTTGAGGATACGTCCCAAACAAACCAGTTGCAAACCGAGGGAAAAGACAAGGAAAACAAGGCAAAGCAGGAACACAAGAACAACAACCCAGGGATACAGCATAACAAGGATGACAAACCAGCTATGGGAAAAAGAGGGGCAACTGGAATTAATGAGAGAAGTATTGCAAGTAAACAATGTTTCTAACAGACCCTTGAGCGCCCATGATAAAGCAGTCCTGTCGAAAGGTTTGAGCTACTGCCCAAAATCTGACCTGAACTATGCACAAACACGCACTGACTTATATAAATTCAAACGGAAAGTTAGGTTGATAAAATATCATGCAACCCATGATAAAAGTATTGGAAAGGATACCCGAAATAAAAGTACATCATTACTATCGTTTAAAGATAATCCAGCTCTTAAAATGTTGCAGGAGTCAGAAGACATGCAGGACGATCTTGATTTAGCACAAGGTGGGATCAATACACATCTGGTGAAAGATAGTGGGTTTAAACCACAGTTGAGATTCAATCTAATACCAACAGTGCCAATATAGAGATTTTTAACGACCTGGTGGTTGATGATTTAAAACGATTGAGAAAACAGACTCAATCACTGACTCATAACAAAAGATATATCAATCAACAGTTGACTCTACAAAATCTCAGAGCAATGACACAAACATAATAATAAAGCCCTCCGACAAAGGGGGCAACATTGTAGTGATGAATCTAGAAGACTACACCGTAGAGACAAACCATCAATTACATAAAAGCACCTACTAACTGAAACTAACAGAAGATCTCACGAGATACCACAAGGAACTGTTTCATCAGAAACTAAAAGGATGGCATGAAATGTGACTCCTTGAAAGGAAGAGAAACAATATCTTAGAGTCAACTCCCCAAAAACTCCCACAGTATATTTTGCGGCCAAAGTACATAAGAGACTAATCAAACCTCCATGTAGACCCATAGTGCCATCCATAGGATCACTCTTGGAAAAAATCTCATGTTTCATTGATAGATTCCTATCTCCATTTGTACAAGCCCTCCCATCATATGTACAAGACACTACTGACTTTTTACAAAAAGTGACCAAATCCCACAGAAGGATACATATTTGCTAACCACGTTGGATATGGTTTTTCTGTATACAAGCATTGAACATAGAGCAGGAATTCAAGCCATCAAATCACTTTTTTTTTATTTATTTTTTTTAATTTTCATAAACATTACCAACACAGAACATTATACACATTAATGTGTTACTCATTGATCTGCCATGTGTATCCCTCCCTTCCCCCCTCCTTCCCTGCCCAAGACCACAGTCTGTCCATCGAGTCTGCCGCTACCAGGCTCTGAATGCTGGCTACTTGCTTCATCCGTGGTAGCGTTTTCATTACCTGGGTTGAATATTGGTACTGTGAGCGGCAGCCATTGCTGTAGGTCTCACTATTGTCTAGCTTCTGTTCCCGTAGTGCAGTTTGCCATGCCCCAGTTTCCGCTGCCACCCACTTATGAAGGTCTCCCCACCACAGTATGGCACTTGGGCTCCTGGTGTTTTTCCACACCATGGTGATGCGTCTCTTTGCTAATATGTACATCAGGTCTTTTAACTTATTCAGCGGTTTGTTCTTGCAGCTTTTCTTGTACATGCCCAAGATACATGCCCCTGGGGATTGTATATCCAATTCGATGTCTGCTTCTGCCACCTTTGTGGATATCTGTGACCAGAAGGATTGTATTACTCTGCACCCCCAAAACATGTGAGTCATTCCTGCACTTGGTTCTTTGCATTTTGGACATTCTTTAGTTTCCGCTCCCTTAAAATTAGAAAGCACCTCCAGTGTGAGGTACGCTCTGTTGGTGATGTAGAATTGTATTAACTGTAATCTGGCGTTCCTGGAGACCTTTTTGTGATAGTGAGTTATGGTTTCCCATGACGAGTCCTCGAATTCCATGCCCAGTTCGACTTCCCATTTTGCCTTGCATCTGAGCTCCTCATTGGTTGCTCAGTCTAATAATGTTTCGTACAGTCTCGAGATTTTATGGCCCCCTTCAGCGACATTTAGAATGCATTATATGGTTTTGTGCTCTGTTGATGTCAGGCCATCTTTGTATGAGGCTTGCTATGACTGCTCTATGTAGCAGGAACTGTCCCGCAGGCAGTCCCGTAGTTTCGTGCAATTCGGCGAAGGTCAGGATCTCTTGGCTGCTCACCAAATCCCCAAGTGTGGCTACTCTGCAGGGCTCCCATCCAGTTCTTATTTCCACTTGTCACCAGGGTCTGCCTGCCATGGTTGCTGCAATAGGGATCTGAGGGGAGATTGGGTCTGCTATCTTCATGGTCCTGCAGACTCTTTTCCAAATCTGGATCCCAATTTAGCTAGGTAGCGATAGTTTTGTGTTGCGCTTGCCGGGGCCCAGAGTAGATCCCTGAGTAGCATTTGTGGGATGGCAAGTTGTAAAAGTCAAGTGTCAGTTATGATCTCGTCCGCCATCCATTTCAAAATGTGCCGCAGTTGCCCAGCCAGATAGTACAGTTCAAAATTGGGAATTTCTAGGCCCCCCTTTTAGTAGGGTCTCTGTAATACCTGCAGTGCCACTCTGTGCCTTCCCCCCCGCCAAAGGAATCATCTGCAGAGCTTCTCTAGATCTCTAAAGAACCGTGGGGGAACGTTAAATGGGACATTACTAAAGCAATGTAGCAGTCGGGGCAGTGCCACCATTTTGAGGAGGCCGACCCTTCCCACCATGGACAATAGCAATTTACTCCAGAAGTCCATTAATCTTTCTAGGCCCTCTCTAGCTCTCACCGTGTTCAGGGTGTGTTCTGTTTCGGGATTACGGGATTCCCAAGAACTTGAAGGAAGTGGTCTTCCACTGAGGGCCACAGCAGGGAATTTCCTGGTACTATCCTCGCTCAGGGCAGCCAGGAGGAAGAGGCATGATTTATCTTTGTTAATATGGATCCCTGTGTATCTAGAGAACCCGTCTAGTGTCTCCAATAAGTATGGTAGTATGTGTTCGGGGTTGTTCAGGTAAAGTAGAGTGTCATCTGCGTACATTGACACCAAATGAGCTACACCATCTTTAACAATGCCCCCATCCCCATATTCATGCCGAAGGTAGGCGCTACCGGTTCAAGCCATCAAATCATTCTTATCCACCACATCTGCAAGTTACAGAGAGACTACTCCATCATGTTGGTGGAGATGTTAACGTTATGTCTTGAACATAATATTTTCCTATCTTATGGTACCTTCTTCCTACAAACCAGTGGAACTGCCATGGGTACAACATTTACCATACGTGAATTCCACAATGCGAATGTGAGAACAGCAAATGCTGCACAGTGAATTTGAGAAGTATGCAAACAAAATAGTTTCCCAGAATCGTTACAAAGACAATTTATTTGGAATGCGAGTGTCCAAGAATGGCTGCTTTTGTAGACTTAATCAACCGGAATCAACATAATATCAGGTTTACAGAACACCACAATAAAAAACAAATCTATGTGGAAAACAGACAACTCGAAAGCATCATATACAGGAAACTCACAAGCACCAACTCTGTGTTACATGTGAACAGCTGCTATCCCAAAAATCTCATTAGCAGCATACCGTATGGTGAAATGATCAGGACCCGCAGGAACTGCTCTACAGAAATAGAGTTTCAGAAACACGCCAAATTAACAGCGGAAAGATTTGAGGAACATGGATACCCAAAACCAACAATAGAACAGGCATATGAAAAGGCCAAAGCTAGAAATCGGGGAGATCTCCTGCGGCAGTAACAGCCAGGGGAAAAAAATAAAACATGCTCAGATATATCACCACGTATCATGTGCAAGCAACAAGTGTCAGAAAAATACTAGATGCACATTGGAGAATTTTGAAACCAGATTCAGATATTACATCCCATTTGACTGAGAGAGCACAAATAACATTTCGTAAACCTCCATCCATACGAGCAAAAAAATTATATCCTCATTTTTCTTAAAAGACAGCGCTAAAACCACTAAGCAATGTCTCATGGGACACATTGTAGGCTGTTTTAAATGTAGCAAGTGCAAAGCATACAGATACAGTTTTAAATCTTAAAAAATGTGTTAACCAATGGACAAAGGAAATTATGTCAATCAAAAAACACCTAACATGTGAAAGTCTGTTTGCCATATATATCATAGAAGGCGGAAAGCGACATGTAGGCAGCACAAAACACATGCCTAAATCTGTATCCTACAGCATATTCAAGCCATTAATAACAAAGATTACTCATATACCCTGGCCAAACATTTTCAAGAGGTACATCACAGAGACCCATCTTCATTATGATATGTTCTTTTATAGATATAATTGACAATCTTCCATGAGGAGGGGATAGAGAGAAGATTATGCTGGCGGGTGTCTCAGCTTATTGTGGACTTGGATACAAAAGTTCCAAATGGACATAATATGGATGAAGAGATGAACATCTTTTTGGGGGACTGTTGGACATTTCTATGTTGTATTGTGGCTCTCCAATGAATGTCAACTTAGAACATCTACAAAAAGAACTACAAAAGATCAATGAGACTTCCAAGTTCTTATGTATTAAGTATAGCCCGGATGGGTTCACCAATCGATATGAGGGATATAAATGTAGTCGAAACATGATGATTTCCTAGATGACAAGGGCTTAGGACATACAATGGAATGTATAGCAATAGATTTTAAAGGTTATTGGTGTTTTGGTGTTCGAACTTTAGAGATATGTCACATTTTTGCACATAAGGACACTAAACTCTAAGTATTTTGAATATTATTTTATACTGAGTCCTTCACTTGAGCTGGAGAGTGGGAGATGAGTTAACGCAAAATTTGCACTGAACACAAATGATGCTGCTTATGCACAGTTGCACTTTATTCATACGAGGCTGCTAACACACTGTTGTGCCCGATTTAGACAAACAGCATAGCCTAATAACATAGGAATAGGATGCAGCCATGTAGAATTGAAAGAGATATTTTATCTCACTATTCTTGTGGTAAAATGAAATGTGTGGACAATATATAAAATTGAGGGTTAGATTTGAATGTTATGGCTGAACACATATTGGAACTCCAAATCATAGGCTCATTTAAAAACCTTTGTATAAATGTGTGATAAAATATATGATACACATGTATATGGACCCAAATGAAAAAGTGACTGCCCAAATGCACTTTATACGGGAATCTAAGGATATGCTGCTAAAACATGATGCTAAGCATGATTGCACTTTAGATGAAACTGAACTTTATTATGAAATGCATATGACTGATGTAAATTGAACTCAATGGACCAGCCTGTTCACATGTTTAACAAATCTGAAAATCTAAGGACATACTGTTAAATCAGGCTACCCATGCATGGTGACACTTCTGCTGAAATTCAACATTCATTTATTGTTAAACACATATCGGTGTCCTGAAGGTGTTTCCCGGACTAGTCCCTGGAGTTCTGTCATCCAGATGTCCAGGACACGGCCAGCCGTGTTGGATCCAGTTCCTGGGGGTGGGCCAGTGAGGGAGGATCACCTGGATGGGGAGTCCTTGGGTATTGGAAGTGGAACACCAGTGGATGAGATGCAGTATCCCCCTTCTCATTATATGTTTTCCCCATCCTACCCGTATGTACTCTACCCCCCTGCCTTTTTTCTGACACAAACACTATTGCACACTGCGAGAGACGACGGACTAACACCAAGGCCATTTACCTGACATGTTTCAACGCCAGGGTCAGGCAAAGTCAAGCAATTAACCTGACTCGCACACACCTGATGGCCCTTTCCCTTCCCCACAGGGATTAAAGGTGGAGCACGAGAGCACAATACGAGCAAGGCAGACCGCACAATGAGAGAGCTAACAGCAGTGGTGGCTGCTTTCATAGGGCTGGGGGGTGCCACCCCCCCAGCCTGTGCCCCAATCTGTTCTGCATGCAGGAGTGCGGCGTGGCCGCAATACGTATGAACATCACTATAAATAAATAATTATCTGCTGCTCTGCATCTTAATGGCTGGGCTCGGGCCAGTATATAATCTGCGCAAACAGCGCAACAGAGATCTGATCATATTTGACCTACAGTTAGGCCCTTAGCAACAACAGAATATTTGCCAGCCAATGAGATTGAGTGTGGGTGGGGTGATGAGCATTGGGTGCACGCATGGTGATGGTGCGTACGTGCCGCCTACTTCTCACTTCATAAACGGTACTGCTGAGTTTGGCTTTTGGACTGTGAAGAGCTGCCCAGAGAACACAGGCCCACCTCGTGCACGGCCTGTTGCCAGCAACTAGGTAAGTACATTTAATAAAGTTAATCTTTATGCCTGCTTGGCCCTTCATTCCCCAGGACAGTGCTCCAAGCAGGACCGTCGTCCTGGAGCCCTGCTTTGGGGAATGCAGGGCCTAGTTATCAACGCCATCTAGACTGCGGCGGGTTGGGCAGTAGGCCTGCATCAAAACTCTGGTGGCTCTCACGAGCCTCATTCAAGCGCTAGCCATATGTTTGCAACTTTGGAACCACTAGCTCAAATATTTTCAGATAAAGCGAAGGCGAAATAGTTAAGTGAATGTGGCCAGTGCCACCCAACTATAGGATTTGTCCTTTCCTTGGCTTAAAAATAAATTGAGTTAGTCTTGTGGCTTTACAGATTGTAAAGTAGAATATCAGCTAGTTTAAGCAGCCATAGGCGGCCCTCGGGCCATGAGTCAGTGCAGTCAGACTGCCAGTGCCCCACGTCACCCAACGCTCCGTCTTCGAGGGCTGGGCCTGGGGTCGGGACCCATAATTCTTTGAGTTGGACGCCATGCATTTAATCACAACAACACCCCAGTGATGCCTGATTGGAGTAGTGGCACGTAGGTAGAAATGTTATAAAGATAAGGTTCCTCTCACATAAGTTTGCATGCTTCTGAGCTTTGAAACGCAGGACACATGCGCACAGAATGCAAATTAGAATGACACAGTCATATAAACATGCGGTTGACTTTAAGGGCACTACTTTATTAATTGCGATGTTGTAAGTGTGAGGATGAGCTGCATAACAGCATATTAAAGGGAAACTACTAAGAACCCCTCAAGCGAATGTGTGTTTCAACTTCACTTGTGGGGACACTAAATTGTGCCCCAGACCGCTGTCAAATGTAGAGCGACATGCTCTCTCGCGATTTGGAATGTTCAAGATGTCATGCATGGCAAGTGTTTTGATGGCATTTTGCTGCTTGGAGAGTAGCGTTATATTTGCCATGTCTGTGCAGCGTTACACCCTTAAGGAAGGCAAAGTATTTACTGTGAATGCCAAATGGCAACTCCCAAATGTGTGTGAGAAGCTATTAAAGTTGGCAAATGCAGTGTTGCCCGATTCCCAGCTCCCAAACGCTTCGGAGAACAAAGACGTTCTCAGTTGATTTAGCTAACACACCCCATCCAACTATTGTCAAAGGGGCCATCCCTAACTGTGAATACAGATTGCTAGCCTCAAAGACCTTTGAGTCGTCGCAGTAGCTTTCTTATCCCCTCACCCCCCAATATTTTGGAAGAATGTGTACACAGGGTCAAACCCTTTCCTGGGAAACTGCCTACATCTAAAAATGGCAGGCGGTAGGTGGAGTGGAAATAAGGTTGCCAGCAATTACAAAACACTATGTCAGAGGGAAAATGCTGAACGCTGCTCTCAGAGCAGAGTTCAGCATTCATTGTTTCCATAATTAAATTAGTCGACTGTATTTTTGCGTCTCCGTGTTCTTTGTTGCTATGTAGCTCCTGTTCACGGGGTGCTGCTTGATACTTGGTGGCTGCTTTTAGATTCTGCTCATAAAAACTTTATTAATAGGTGCAGGGGTGTGACATAATGTCAAATGTTTCAGCAGACTCCTTCCATTTTTTAAATTCAAATATGATGTTTTGATGAAGCTATATCTTTCCTGCGCTGTAGCTGAAGTTCTAGATCTAACTGTTCCGTTCACTCGTAAACTCAAAGCTACTGCCCATATGTTAGTGGAGTCCCACTCCCAGCACAATTTGTCACTGTTAAAAGACCGTTCCTTGCAGGCAATCATCATCATCAAAATCAATTATGCCTGGCCTTTGGGTTTGGGCAACATTGAAAATAATGTTGAAGTTGGATACATGATTACGCCATTTATAGTAGATGTTAGGCAGATGGTTTAGCACCTAGTGCCTGTGTAATCTCCTGCTTTCCTTTGCTCCACGGTTAATATTGCTCTGCGCTCTCTCTAGTAAGCATCTCTTGCTAGGGAGTATGTATTTAACATAGCCTTTCTGCTGCCTGAGCAGGGAGTCCTTACACATCACTGTCAGCCAAATGACTCTGTGTTCAAGCACCATGAAATACTGTAATTGAGCCAAAGCTAGATTGCTCAGTACTGCCAGAAAACTCTTTGATCATGTCTTAGTGTAAATATAGGGAGATGAGGTAACTTCAGAGACTTTGGGTGAAGGGCAAACTTACTTGGTGGGGGCATCTAGGTTTACACATTTTAATGAGGCTGTTCTGGTGCAGCTTCAATGTTACAAGCAGTTAACTCTCTCATTTATGTTTGGAACCATTTCTTTATGCATACACCATAGTTTCAGCTATTCTCAATACAAGCTGCTGTAAAATACACTATCACACTTGCACACGTAAGACTAATGTACCACCATTTGTATGTAACACCTAATGCTTTTTATGTGATATTTCTGTGGGTTTGGACAATAAATTGCACTTTTTGGGAGCCATTTTTAAAAAATGTTTGCAGGGGGAGTACCACCCCACACCCACATGGATGTGGGTTGGTCTCGCGCGCTGCACTCGCTCCCAAATTCGCCCATAGTTTTTAGCCCCACCACCTTTCAAAGTCACAAGCCGCCACTGTAACTCAGCACGGCAGTTCAAGAGGAGGAGAAAGATGGTGCGAATCAAGAGGATACCAAGGAGAAAAGTGACCATGCCCTTATCGGCCCGTGAAACCTCCAGAGAAGGAATCGTAAGACCGCGAACAATAGCCAGCATGTGTTGCAGCAGATGTCAACGGTACACGGGCACCTCCTCTGCTGACAGTCAAGCCGGGGAGAGACGCGTGGCACAGGGATACCGACCTTGATTCCACAGACATGAAAGCCAAGCAGTTCATCACAGCCGGTGAGTCGAGGGGAGAGTCAATAAGAAACCTAACTGTGTTGAATGAAAGTAGCAAGCGGCTGATTAAAGAAAGTACAACAAACTATTGATACAAATGGGGAAAGTCAGCATAGCAGATTCAAGCACCACATGGGTGTTCACTTGAGAAACTCTGGGGGATTACCCTGTTGTTGAACTACCGTAATAAGAAGGCCTTGGGAGAAAGGCGAGAAGGGGGTCAAAGTAGTAAAAAAGGGGTCTAGTAAAAACCTCTGTACAGTCGAAAGTCTTTGACCGACAGATGATTGTGAAAAATAAGGAAAGCGAATCCCGCAGCGTAAAGTTGGCAAGAGTGAACCCGAATGAGGGATGCCAACCAGGCGCGATATCTGAAGTTCCGATTAACAGTGTGTTGACGAGGCCACCAGGGGGCGCAGGCAAGATGGCCGCCTGAGCTGAGAGCTCCCACACAAGCCCTGGGATCTTTGCGGAGTAATAAGATTAAAAGGGCCCCAGCCCCTAAATGATGCCGAGATAAAGCTGTCGGAGCCGAAGCCCAACAGAACGATCCAAGTCCGAGGACTGGAGGTGCCCCCAGGCCCGAGTAACGCAACCGAGAGCCTCGGGTGCCCCTCCCACCAGGATTCCAAGCTGCGCCACAGAGGAGGTCAAGCGGGGAAACAAGCCACAGTAGGCGTAACAGCGAACGAGCCACTGGAGCCCCGCCCCCGGTGGCCAACCCACCTCTTGGAGCCATACACCGTCGCCCGGGCCGACGCAGGAGTATGCCCACGTCACAGCCTGAGTGAGGGGAGACCTGGTGGAGAGCCTGGAGAAAAGGCAAGGAGGCGACCAGGTGGGAGCCCCTAAAGGACACCAGCGACCTCCACGGCCCACACTGGAGGAGGGCACGCCGCACCACATTAGAGGGGCAGCCACGAGTGGAGAAAGGCACACCCATACACTGCGTCCTTACCGTGACCTCCCCAGCCTGGGCCGTCGCAGGAGCACGCCCACACCATGGCTGGTGGGGGATCTGGTACATCAGTGACATGGGAGACAAGGTGAGGAGGCAGTCTGGAGGGGGCCCCCGACCAGACACCAGTGACCCCCACAACCCACATGTGGGGGTCTAATTAAACACTAAGCTGCAGCTGCCATCAAAGGGACAGCACCTGCAAACCTGTGCAACCGGACCCTGGTCACCAGCCACGGGTGCCCATAACACCGCCCCGACCCCTGGAGGGGCATTCACACAAGCCCAGCACCACCAGCAAAGGACTCATTAACCCTAGTGGGACACCCCTCCAGCTCAGGCTGTCGCGGGAGCAGGCCCTTTTACACCGCTGGTAAGGAAAACACTGGGGGGGCCCGACGGGTGTCCACCAATTAAGTTGCCCTCTCCAGTGCTGGGCCATGCTGTGAATCACCACCTGATCGGCAAAGGGCCTGGGCCCCTAGTTCACCCTACAAGTAGCCCATTCCCACCGTGGATAGGGCCCACACACCTAAACCAGAGTTTCTCTGACCCTGCCACAGCTGGCCCAGAAGGACCTAGAGATCCCTGGAAGGAGACTCAGACATGGGCAACAGGCGAACAACCAGTGGCCCACACACGACCCAGCTCCTCCTCAGACCTACTAGCCACGGGCAGGACAACCCCACCACCAGAGCCACTGCAACACCACTTGGGGGTGAAACAGGTGTAGGCTGGTGGTACAGCGTTCATTAAACGCGTGACATAGGGCTACCCCCACACCCGACCTAGGCAAAACCAATATGAGCTGGAAGGAAGCCCTCTCCAAGTTCCAATTCCGAGTTGACGAGAACGAGATGGCGTCTGGAAGCCTACCCACCCCGGCCCCGTACCTGGGTGTGATCCAGAACAACATCCAGATGATCCTAGAGGAAATTCGGGGGATGAGAAGAGACATGGGAAATAAGCTGGCAGACCTCACAACGAAAGTAACAACTCTGGAAGACCGCATGGAAGGGGTCAAAAACAACCAACTCTCTACAGCACTCCTAGAGACTCAAATGGAAGCACGGTTTATGGAGGTCCAACGACGCGAAGAGGAATTGCGATTCAAGGTCAATGATATGGAAAATAGGGAAAGTAGAAACAACTTACGTATCTTCAGACTGGTGGAATCGGAGGGAGAGAGCCCGCTTGGCATAGAGGGCAAGGTACATGACATCATACGGATCATCCTGGGCACAGAAGACGCTGAAGAGATCAAAATAGACAGAGTCCACTGCGCTGGAGGTCGAGGCAAGGGCCCTCACTCAGTGTTACTACTACAGAGACAAGGCTAAGATCCTGGAGAAGGCCAGGACCCTCAGGAACATACAATGCGGAGACTCGAAGGTGGCCGTCTTCCAGGACCTCTCGGCCCTCACCCTGCTGATGAGTAAGAAATGTGGCAAACTCACCATTTAGCTCCAGGAGAGGGGGGGGGGGTCAGGTACCGCTGGGGCCATCCCTTCTACCTAGCATTCGAATGGAAAGGGGAGAAGCATCACCTTGTATCCGAAGAAGACATTCAGAGGGTCACGGAAGACTTACTGAGTGACTGGCCCGGCTCCTCAGCCGGCCGTGACTGAGGTGAGCGGGGCCCCGCTCGCGGCCCTAGTGGCCCAGACATCTTCAGAGGCAAGGCAAAGGTGAAAGGGGCCCGTATGTTTAAAAAAGTTAGACACCCCTCCTCGGCGGCCGAGGGTCAACCAAAATGATTCTGATACTGTGATACAGCTCCTGATCAAAACTGCCTCTGGCTGGGCGGCCATGCACAAGGGCACTGGAGATGCCGTGGGCAGAGACCCCTAGACACTGTGTTCAAACGCCACGTTGGTGCCAGGTTTGCTCCCGAGTTCAAAGAGCCAGTTGATGTTCGCTACCGGAGGCTGAGGTATGGTTGGGCCCACGGTCCTGTTAAAGAAATATTAGTAAGATGGGCAGAGGAAAGGGGGGAGAACTTAGAAGACTTGAGTGGGAAATCCACTGACAAACCTAAATGGGCAACAGCTCCGACAGGAAGTCGAAGCAGGGGGAAACCCGACAAACTATGACACCCGGGGCTGGGGAAGAAGCCCGGGTGGTTCGTTGATCAATCCCGATGATCGTCGAGGGATGAAAACTAACACCTCAAAAAGTGGGAATGGGGGGAGGGGACAGGTGTGGGGGTGAGGCATGCTTGGGAAAAGACCGGGGGGAGGGGAGATGCCCGCAAGGGTTAAGCGGAAGGGGGTAAGCCAGATCGAGCCAGAGATCTTTGATTCCCAATGGGCCCTACATCGGAAACAAATGGAGGAGCACAAAGAATATAAAACCAGAGATGACAATGGTTGAAGGTAGGATTGGCACACTGAATGTCAAGGGCTTAAACTCTCAAAACAAAAGATCATTGACCAGCAATATGTTCTGCAAACAACAGCTGATGGTACTCTTTCTACAGGAAACCCACTACAAAATAGGAGAAAGCGTCACTGATTAAAGGGAAGGAAATTGGGAGCAACTTCTGGGCCTCTCACAGAAGTTCAAAGAAGGAAGGGGTATGCATTCTTTTGAACAGGACACTCTACCTCACAAGCATAGAAACTAAGAGGGGCTTGGGGGGGGCGATTCCTGCAGATCAAGGGCATCTGCGAGGGTGAAGGCATCACACTGGCCACCCTATATGCACCCAACTCAGGCCAGATACGGTTCTTGACCCTAATATTCAGGGTTATGGACGAATGGGCAGAGGGGGCCATGATACTAGGAGGGGTCTTCAACCTCATAATGGAATGGTGGACGGCTAGAGGAACGGGGTCAAGGGGAATCACCAAAGATAATCTAACCCTACAGACTCTCCTAAGGGAACACTATTGGACAGATGGTGCAGGGCTTGGCCAGGTCAGGGGGGATACACCTTCTTCTCTCCCCCACACTACACATACACGAGAATTGACTTGCTTTTAACCTCAGAGGAAGGGGGAGGGGTGGCCACACTCCCTAGGGTGGGAGCAATAACATGGTCCGACCACGAGTTGCTTGTGACAAACTGGTCTTTGCCCTTGTCCCCGAGAACCTCTCGATGGTGCTACAATGACACACTTCTGAGAGACCCGGTCTTCAGAGACTTCCTAATGCAGGATTTAGTAGCCTACTTTGAGACAAACGACAATGGGGAATCCGACATAGTGATGGTGTGGGAAGCCGCAAAGGCCACCTTCAGGGGTCTCCTGATAGCCGAGGGCTCCAGGCGTAAGCGAGAGAGAGGGCTTATTGAAAACAAAGTCCGAGAAGAACTGAAGGCGCTGCGCGCAAAGCTCGGCCCCAACAGGGAAGATAGGGAAACCCTCCTGGTAGAGATGCAAGAGAAGAGACATGCATTGCACACAATCCTCATTGGGGAGGTGGTTAAGAAACTGAGATATACACAACCAAGATGTTACGAAAGGGGGGACAGAGTAGGGACTCTCCTAGTGGGCAGAGCCAGGAGATGTAGAATGGAAAGGAGGGTGGGACCCTTTAGAGACAGAGGGGACAACGTCTGTAACAAGAAGGAGCAAATAGCACAATGCTTTGCCAACTTCTACGGGGAACTCTACACAAAACAAGGGGGGGAATCAGTGGAGGAGATCCGGGCATACTTAGTCAGAGCTACAGGGGCTGGAGGGGGGTATATCAGTGGAGGAGGTAAAAGGCGCCATTAAGAGGTTTAAAGTGGGAAAAGCCCTGGAGGGAGACAGATATACGGCTGATTTCTACAAACAGTGCCAAACCATCCTAGTAGAGCCCCTAGCCAAATTGTTCAATCAAATTAGAAACCGAGACTCAGTTCCACCCATATTCCTACAGGCCCTTATCACTGTCATACCCAAACCGGGCAGAGACCTGGCAGACTGTAGATCATACAGGCCCATCTCCCTCCTGAATCTATATGCCAAGATCTTTGCCAGAATTTTAGCAACTCGACTAGAGAGATGCCTTCCCCACCTGGTCCACCCAGATCAGGCAGGCTTTATCCTAAACAGACAAGGCTCTGACAGCATGCGCAAAACCCTCCATGTACTAAATTCAAGGACGGTCCGGGACGAAGGGGCTCTACTGCTGACACTTCACGTGGGTGGACGTCGGCACTGTACTACGCTCCTTCAGCCAAGGTTGTCGCAAATGGGACAGAATCAAGGGCTTTCCCCTGGGAAGAGGCACGAGACAGGGTTGCCCACTATCCCCCTTAATATACGCGTTGGTTATGGAGCCCTGGGCGATCTCTGTCCATAAGGATGAGGCAATCCACGGAGTTCCGATAGGAGACTCTCACTGTAAAACTAGCCTGTTTGCCGACGATGCGCTCCTCTACATCACTGAATCATCCCAGACGGTCCCCCGGGTGTTGCAGGGCCTGGCGTGCTACGGAGAACTCTCGGGATTCAAGGTTAACCTGGGGAAATTGGTGGCATTCATAGGGGGAAATCTATCAGACGCAGAGACAGAGTATGTTGGAGAGGTCCCCTTCCGACTCCAGAGGGACAGGTTACGATGTCTGGGAGTCCAAGTCACAAGCGACCCTGCAAGCCTCTTCCCCAATAACTTTACCCCACTCTGGACAGAAGTCTAGAGGGATGTAGAGAGGTGGGCAAGATTGGGGCTCGGATTTCTTACGAGGTCCTAACGAGGCCCAAGGAGGACGGAGGGGTGGGATTCCCAGACCTTGAAACATACTACAGGGCTGCCCAGCTAAGGGTCCTGACAGATCATTTCAACCCCGGGACAGAAAAGCAGTGGGTGGCAATGGACAACAAGGTACTTGCCCCGGTCACGCTAGACGAATGGTTATGGGTCCCCAGATCACGCATCCCACGAAGGGTCCTGCAACACCCGGTGCTGGGGGTCTCATGGTCCATCTGGAAGGAAGGAGGCTAATACTAATGGCTCACTACTTGGCCTTCTCCACTGAGCTGCATTTGGGCCCCCCATTCATAGATAAAGTAGCCGAACCAGCTGCATTCCAGCAATGGTACGAGGCAGGTCTCACCAAGGCAGGCCAATTATGGGTGGAGGGATCCTTCATACCCCTAATGGACCTGGAGGAGGCCCTGGGGCTGGGCAAATTATCACCGTTCCACTACCTCCAACTCAAGGGAGTCCTTACTGAACCTTCATGGGGAGACACTTTGAGGAGAGACCTGACAGATTTTGAGAAACTGCTAATCTCCACCCAGGGCTCCAGGGGGGTCATATCTCGTCTTTACAAACTCCTCCTGCTTTCGGCTCCTGGGGAACCCCCGCCGGCGCGGACACAATGGGACAGGGACTTGGCGGGGGGGGAATTGATGACAACAGATGTTCCAAAATGTGCATCCGAGCCAACCGATCAACGACCTCACTTCAATGCCGACACCTGGCCCTGAAGATACTACACAAATGGCATTATCCCCCCCCCAGAGGATCGCCAGGATGAGGGCGGGTTAAGACCCGCACTGTTGGAAATGGATGAAAGTAAAAGGGGCTAGGAAATGTACACAAATACGATTGGATTTGATTAAAGGGGTTGGTTTCAAAATCACCAATCTTAAAAACCTTTTATGTCTGGCAGGCTTCCCAAATGAATGTCCCTCCAATCATATTCCCATAATTTAACTTTAGCTCGATCAGGGTTCGTTAAAAGCAAATCTAAGATGATATTGGCTTCAACCATTATGTCAAATCCAGCTTTCTTCCATGACTGTAACGAGGTGCCAGTGTGGGCTTCCTACAATTTAAATATTGATGGAATTATAGATTTAAAACGTTTTTAATTCAAAACACATTGGGCCTCATTATAAGTATGTTGGTAAGGTAACAACGGTGCCGGTAGCTCTACCGGCACCATTGCGTTGTAATGGGAATGGGGACGTCGGATGCACCGGCACCGTTGTAAACGGTGCCGGTGCATCCGACGTCCCCATTCCCATTTGAGCCCTATGGGGTAAAAATGGGAATGTGGATGTACCGGTTCCGGCACCCGCAAAAGGGCAATTACCGGGTCCAGCGGGGCCGGGATAACCCGCTAATTGCCCATTCTTGGGTGCTGGACCCGGTTGCAAGTTTGGAGGTAGCCTTGTCGGTTTTACCGGCAAGGCTACCTCCAGCCTCGTAATGAGGCCCATTTTCTCAAAATAGTTCAAATCTGTCATTTGTACATAATATTCAATGATAATTGCCCTAGTTCATAACAAAAAAACTGGATAGGCAAGTTTGCCGGGAGAGACAGAACCCTTTTCCAATATAACCCATCGATAACATCCCAGTCCAACATACACATCACCATCCTTCTCTCTGCACCATAGATCAAGATCGGAAACCACCTTTTGTTTGTAAAAGGTGATAAGCGGGAGACTAGAGTACTTCCTGTATTTCTAATGGATAATTCTCCCCTGGCTTGCCGCTGTTTCCGTCTTCTGCCTTAACTCGGCTAAATATGGCGCTTCTTTGACACTATTGTTTGTGTTCATGCAAAGATATCGATATTCCTCTAGTACAAGCAGCAGATTTGTGTATGTTGTCAATTTCAATAATCACCTCTTGTTGCAATCCTTGTTTGTTGTGAACCTAATAATGTTAGATTTGTTCACATTAATAATTAGATAGTTTCCATTTGCATATTTCTTAAGAGCCCGCAATGATCTTTGTAAGCCCATCAACATTTTAGACAGAAGGACAAGATCATCCGCATATAACAAATAAGGAAAGCATGTATTACCTAATTTTGGGTGATCAGACAGTACTATTTCCAAATGGCATCCAATGTCTGCTCTAAATAAGTTAAAAAGGGCAGAGATAAAATACAACCCCGCTTTAGACCTCAATGAGTAGGTATTTGCTGTGATAAAGGTCCTCGCTGGTTTATCCTAATCTGCATCGAAGTGCTGGTGTATAGCTGTGAGACAAATGATTGAATATATGCCGGACAATTTTCTCTTTTCATTTTCCAGAATAGCAAATCCCTGAGCACCAAGTTAAACGCCATTTTGAAATCTATAAAAGCAATATAAATTGATTGACCTAAGTGAATAGTTCTTTTTTTTAACAAAGATAGGTCCAATAAATATGTTGAAGTTCCGAGCCTTGCAACAAACCCTGAATGATGCCTATTTATCAAAGAAGCCTGGGTCATCCACCGCTTCATGTCTCTGAGCAATAGCCGAAATAATAATCGATTTCCTCCATGATCAAGGGATTATTTTTGTTTCTATTACTTGAATAAAGATAGTAGAGAGAATCCTTGCCCATGTTTCCGGGTATACTTTGAGTATAAAGTTTGTCGGCCCGGCGCTCTCGATGAACTAAGTTTCGTAATTAGATCCATAATGTCGTCCAAATCAAACTCAAGAGTGTCATCAAAAATCTGAACGCAAGTCTCCCCAATCGTCCCTGAAGCTACCGGAGCATATTGGTTTTGAAAATATTCAATCCAGACTTTCTCCTGAATTTTATTTGTCTCTAGAAGGTGTTGGGGATCTCCATTCCCCCAACCTCAATAAGGACCGTATTTGTTTGCACCCTAATCACTTGTTGATCATCTTTTTGGTACATTGCTGCTTGTCTATTATATTTTTTAGCTAATTTTAGTACTTCAACTTTAGTTGTTGTGTCCTTTCCGATGTAAAAGCTAAATTCTAATGACCCAGAGCTCTTACATCTTTCCTTAGGGCTGTTTTCTTTATTTTTTACCTCCATGTCAACAATTTGCTTGTGCGTAAATTTCAGCCTACACCCAGTCAACTATCTTTCCTTAAATAATGAGAATGCTGCTACATAGCGGCCCTCTTGAATAGATATACTAGAATCTAAGCTGGAGCCACCATTCCTTATACAAACATTTAATTTGCCTAATAGTTCATTTGCCCAGTTTAGCCTGTTTATCCCTCCCCTTAATTTCAATTTCGAGCTGTGAAAAAATGTTTGCGAGGGAATAGTTGGGGTGTACTCATGGTCACTATTCGGCTGTGGTGTAACCTTGAAATCTTGCATATACATAAAGGTTTTCCCATCGACAAACACATAAACTAGAATGGCTGCTTGATCCCCCCATCTCCAAGTTGGGTTGGCGGGAACATCTTGCTTAAGGGAGCCATTCAACATGACTAAACCCCGACTATCCATCAAGGCTACCAATTGTTTAGCTCTGTTCGTAAGTGTGGCTAGGGCTGAATAAAGACACTGGGCATTTAAGTCCCCTGCTATTATTGTTAAATGTGTGCTCGGATCTGAATACACTAGATCCAACATAGTTTATATACCCTCTAGAAACTCATTGTCAGATATGGTGGTGGGATACCGCTTTAAAGGTGACTAACAAGAATTATAACTGTTAATCAACTTGAATACATTCAGTGTTACAAGTTTCTTTCTGCATATGTATATTAGGAAAACTATATGTTGTTGCACCATATAGGTGATTAGGGTTGGCTAGGTTGAGTAAAAGAACCAAAAATGCCCATGTAGTAATGTGTTGTTGTTTGTATGTACTCTGATTTATAGTAACCAGGACTATAGAGAATAGAAAAGCCTACAGAAAGCACAAGTCCTACTTCTGCCCCTGAAGAATGTCCAGTTATTAACAACACCAAGGACAGAAACTTATATAAATTGGGCTATTGTGTACGCAGTAGAAAACAAGAGAAATTAAGTTGCCATTGCATGTTATATCAAGCACATGTGTACTTGATTCTGTGTGGTGGAAAAACTACTTTTTTAACATCGTATACTTTTATGTGGTGTATATGTTTTTTTAATGTTGTCGATAATTGTGCTATGAATAAGTAAATGAATTAAAATATGTTTTTAGTGAATAGTTTGTAAATGGTATTAATCATTTGTACACACAGCCCACATTGGTTTAGTGGCTGTCAGTAAGGTTCCAAATGTTTGAGGGTAACATGTTGTTTTAGTGATGATGTAAGTGTCCCTTCTTTTGGGTAACATAAAGGTGGGATTCCAATATACATTAAAAAATGCTAACACTCCACTGGAGCATCCTAATTTTGTTAGTTAAATAAAGGTATTCGGGGATGCCCACTGTTCCAGGGTTAATTTGGATCACATTTTACAGGCTGTTAATAATCCTAATGAAGGTCACCCCCTAACCGCCTTAACAGCTTGGACCAAGGACACTACATAACCATCCCATAGCGGAGGCTCTAAGAACCACGTTTCTTACAACATGAGAATATCCAGGTTCCCCAAGGGATTATCTTTTTTTGAAAGGAGATGGTTAAACCCTCTCATATTCCATACTGCCATTTGCCAGGTGTATATTTTCATGTTACAAGGCAGTTAATGTGAGGTGGTACATGTATTGCTTGCTAAGACACCGGGAGCCAAGACCAATCAGGGTCTCCCCTATTATGGTCTCATTCCTGAGTTTCTCTATGCAATGGAGGATTCCTCCTTGACGAAGAATAACATTTGTCAGTTGTTCTTTAGGCTTAGTGTGATCGGGTATCATCCTCCCTTAATATAAACCCTTGTTGAATAGATAATTTCTAGCTCCTACCAGTGCATTGCTCACCAATTGTGATGGTATCCACAATCGTAAATCAAAGTCATTCAAACATTCTTCTTAACCAATGTCAAATGACTGCATCACCTCCAATCCCAGGATCTCTGGGAACAAAGTCAGTATGTTTGATCTGTTAAGAGTGGACTCATCCTCAAACCTTCCTCTAGATTCCAGGACTAAAGAATATACTACATTCCCTCTTTAAATTGTGTGTTATTTACTTGAGTGAGGGATTCTATAGTAGGATTGCAGACCCCTCTTTAATCAGGTCACCCCCTCCCATTATTACCATCATAATGGTCTATATTCCCCCGTCCCCTCTCTGACCATTCCATCTTCTTTCATTTCTCCCCCTTTACCGCAGGTACTCTTGCTGTTCCTCCGCCCCTGTATCCTGAGAAGTCATGCTTAGTATTCTATATTGCCTAGGTAACCTTTCTTCCCTTTTAGTCTCACAAAACTAATGCTGTTCTTTTATCAGAAAATATCTTGGGAGAAGGGGGATTATTGATTGCGCTTTGTTGTCTTTCCCAAGGGAACTCCTTTGATGTTGAATGTTGTTCATTGACCCCTGGTGTGCATGTTTGCATCACCACGACCTGAAGTCTCATGGTCATTGTGTATAGTATGGTCCCAAGATTGTGTGTCTGTGGAAGAAGTCTCTGTTTCATCTGACTCTTGAGCTTTCGTTTGAGTTATTTTTAAAGCTGGAGTTCCTTTCGGCAGTGTAACTTGTTTTTGCTTTTTCCTGTTTCATGTCTTCATTTTAGTAGATAAAGCCCGGAAGAAATTACTTGATCTATATAAAGTCGTTCTTGACACAGAACTTTGATTTTTCAATCCCCCCCCACAGAGTTTTTGTCCCCCTTTTTTAACAAACATTTTTAAATATCGGAGGCTCTGTTTCTTCTATTATTTCATCAATCGGTTCGTGATTAGGTGAGGTTTCAGTTGGTTGGTAATGAAAATCCTCTGGTAGAACCGTTGATGTGTCTTGGGTGTTCCCCTCCAAGAATTGTGTCTGCTCAACCTGATGGCAAAGGGGGATAGGGTCTTCTAAAACAAAGACCACCTCAGTGCCATTTTCATTTATAATCACCAGCTCACCCTAACGGTGCAAAATGTGGTTTTCCATAAATGAGACCTTGTTTGGGAGGGTTTTCAGTGTCAATGCTTGTTCTATTGCCTTGCCATCTAGTGTCTCAAATAATTTGGCTAATGCCATCAATGCTGTATTCATGGCATACAGGGTGACCTCCATCATAGGAGTTGGCATTGTCTTTATTCCAAATGACCTTCTGGGGGTTGGGTTGAGAAAGGACAATGAGGAACTGGAAGAAGAGTTTATGGAGACTCGGTAGAGAATCAGAGAACCTGATAAGTTCAATGTTTTGGTGGCAATAGTGTCAGTGTCTGAGTTTCTATGAACCCAAACACAATAATAGGGTGGTGACGCAATAAATTGGGGAGACTGTGGGTTGGACAATGCCATCGGTTGACTATAGTTAGAACAACCATCATCCCCCGAGAGAGGCACCCAGGCGGCTACAGTGAGGACATGTGCTTTTATTGGGAGGCCCGTCTGCCCCAATCCCTGGGGAATAGTTGTAGCTCCATCTTTCTGATCATGAATCTGGACTATTGTTACCTTTGTACTGACAGAAAGGCGAGGTTTTCCTAAACCCTGATTTATTTGACCCTTCGGTGATAAATCATTGTGATCAGCTCTTATATTTGTAGCGGGTCCACTGTTATCCTCCCTTTGCCCCCCCAACCCCCACTGCCTGCCCTTGGTCAGTAAGCAGAATTTCTGCGATTATCTCTAAATCTGGAATGTCGTCAAAACATATTAAGAGATTTTGCAATGTAGAGTCTTTCGCCCCCTGCAAATAGTCACATGGCATCAAGAGATCTAGGGACTGGTGGGAGGACCATTAATGTTGGAACATTTGCTGCGTTTGGGTAAGAAAACCTCTAATGTCCGAGGGTGACCATTTAGAGCGGTCACCTGGCACAAGCATGCTTAGCGCAGAGGGGAGCCGTGGTAATAGAGGGCACAATAGGTGATGTAGTCTGTTGTTCTAAGAGTTTTCCCGGGCATAGCTGATGTTAATACACATGAATATGGCATTCTTATGTTATACCTTTAAAATTGAATAACATGTGCTGTATTAACCTGCTTATGTCAAATAATAAGTTAATAATAAGAGTACAATACTGAACGGTCACAGCTTCACATGTGCAAAAAAATTAAACATTTCTGTTGGGCCCTCCACACTCAACCTCTTCACAGCTCAACAGTGTAACAGCACTCACGGAGCACACCGCAATGTACGCACATGAATGCGTGCAGCCAGATCTTTTTAAGCAATTTTAACGGAATGGGCATGGCCAAGGATCGCTATCTAGCGGTTGTCAATAAATGATGTCCAGGTGTGTCCAAATAATAAACAAACTCTGGTAAAATCACAGCAGCTTCTGTGAGAAGCCATTGCCTTTGTATCCAGACCCTAAGGGTGGACCAGTGTGGGAGGATCAGCTGGGTGAGGGGTCTTCGGGAGTGGGGGTGAGATATCCAATGGTGAGACGCGGCATTGCCCCCTCTTTTGTTCATCTAACTTCTAACCCATCCTATATTTTGGGATTTCCCAAAGTCCCAACTCCCCCCCGCCCTTTTTATACAAACACTGGGCTGAGGAAGAGGCTGACTAAGAGTAAGCAGACTAACTCTCTCACATCGTACGGACAAGTGCCGTTAATCGGGTCAGGCAAAGTCAGGCACTTTACACTAAGTGCATACACCTGATATCGGTTAACTCTCCTCACATGAATAAAAGGCAACACGTAAAGGCACACTCTGAGCAAGGTGGAACACGAGAATGAGCAGAACCTCCGGGACGAAGGCTAGTGGAGCAGATCGACAGACCAAGGGGCGAGAACAGCGGGACAAAAACCCCAAGGCTTCCCTACTGGAGGTTGTTGCCTCCGGCAGACCGCGAAAGACATGTGGAGAAGGCCAGATGCCACTTAAGAAGATTGCATTGTGTTTCAAGGACACCAGCGACCCTCTCGGGTGAATGGCAGAGTTGGGGAGGCGATGTCAAGCCTGTGGAACTAACCCTGACCCGAACATTGGAAAACCACAAAACAAGAAGGAAATGCACACAAAGCCTGTGAGTTGGCAAGCGACTTGAGAGACCGGTGTGTGTCAAAGTGAATGAAGTAGCAACATCATATCACAAGTGAAGGCTGCACGCATGTCGATGGGGCACAAAGAAAGTCAGACCCGTGAATGGACTTTAAAGTAAAATGCAGCTGCGAGATCAGCGATACTAAGTAACGGAGTGTTCCGGTGAAAGGGAGTAGCCCATTCGAAAAGTCTCCATGAAAGGTACATTGTTTGTAGCTTAAAGGCAAATAGATGGCAAGAGTGAAAGTAAAATAGTGAACATTGAGTTGAAGTGGTCCTGCAGTGGTCTGTAAGAAACCCACGCAAATTCTAAAGACTAACATCCGAAAAAGGGTCTGAGCCTAATTGAGGGAAACCCACCAAGTATACTAAGCTTGGGAAGGGAGCCCGCCCTTGCAACTTTGTTTGGAACTTTATCGTGAAAGGTCTGATCCCGACAGGGGGGACCCACGAGTACTGTGTGGGGAAAGATCTGAGCCTGGCAGAGGAGGACCTTTGTGAACATTTTGGTTGAAACATACATTTTGAAGTCGGAGAAAGAGACTGTAACGTGGAAGGCCAGGCGAGCCTCGATCCACGGTTTTGAACTGTGTACTGTGTTGAAAACCTAGCCAGAGTGTGTCATCCTGCCTACAAGGATCACCTTACCCCATGAGGCCTAACGTGGGGAGGAGAGCTGGTTCAGCCACATTATCATTTGAACACTGATTTTTCTTGTGCATACATTTCTCCTTTTTGCACTTTTGTACAAGAGATAGGGCAGGCATTAGGTTTTTATTAGCATAGACCATGATGATTTGATTGACTTCTCTCGGACTGTTTTGTTTATCGTTTGATGGTCGAGACTACTCCCATCTTAGTTATATGGCAAAATAGGAGTTTCTCCAACCCAAACCCAAGGTTTTTCAAATTTTATCCATTGTGTCAGTGTCAATACTTGTGATACCATGCCTTCCCTAAACTTCTCACAGGGCTTCTCCAGCATAACGGCGCACACAGATGTGCGCAGGTATATCTTTCAATCAATTTGGCGGGAATGGCCATGATCAAGGATCGCCACTTAGCGATTGTCAATAAATTATGTTCAAATGCATCTAAATAATAAATAAACTCTGGTAAAATCACAGCAGCTTCTCACATGGGTTCCGCAGGATAACAGCACTCAGGTAGCACTATAGCCTAACTATAACATAAGCAGATCATGCAATTCATATATGATTACAGTATACACTTACAACTTACTGCATTTCCTGGTAAAATGGTCAAATGGGAAGGGGAATTGAAGTTGGGATTGAAGATGGTGGCAATATAAGTGTTGGTCCACCGGCTGTTTCCTTAATGGACAACAGAGTGGATTTAACAGATTTAGCACTTGCTCTTTTCATTCGGGAGCCTAGGCTAAGGGACATTAATGAGAGGGTGAATCCAGATGGCTGATAGCAAGCAATAATCGTTCACATCATTATTCCTCTTGACCTTTGGGGTATGATCACTCCTTTCATACAGATGAGTGTACAGAAAGTAACCATTCCCAACTTATAACGAAATTCAAATGGATCGGCAAAGGCTTAAAAGCACCCAAACACTTTGTTCCCATCTCCTTTCACAAATAATGGAAAAATATATATGGTGAACGTATTGTAGCCAGCAATTAGTGATCAGTATATGGGTCAAGGAGGGAAGGAATGAGAGTGTCCCTAAATAGGAAAGGTTGGCTAAATTTGAGAAATGTATGGAGATTGTGGGTCAATCTTTCCGATTTCAAACAAATGGTAGTGAGCTCTTATAAAAAGTCATGTCTTGATAACTCCTACAAGTCCGTAAAGAAAGACAATGGATTGCTTTAAAACAATTCCTTTAGATGTCACTGCAGTAAGGGGTGTTAGACAGAATTACAAGAAAGCATTACACACAAGGAACATGACTTGAAGCTGGAGTCCTGGCTGCAACCTAATGATTCAGCAGAAAAGAATGATAGAAGAGTGTTTTGTTTGCATATGAAAGAAGGCACTGGTACGAACGCGCCCCACGCGTATCTATCACTACACATTTCAGACTGATTAGAAATCACTTTAGGGAATGTAGAAGTTAATGTGCTGTAGTCTTCTTTCCATACTAAAAGGGGTTGCTACCACATTTTGCAAAGTTAATCCATTTACACTTCTATGTCAGAGGTCGAAGCAGCTATTTGCTCAACCACCTATATCAAAAGTCCAGGATCTAATGGTGTCCCCTGAGATATATTTAACTTCCAGTTGGCAGTATGCGTGCCAATCCTAATAGATGTGTTTAATTCCATCTTATCCCGTGAAAGCTTCCGTCTTCGCTGGAAGCAGGCCACAAGTGTGTCAATGTTTAAAAAGGAAAATAAGAGCTCCCTTACAGCTTAATGGCCAATAAGCTCATGAGCCATCTATGCAAACCTATTGGGTAAGATCCTTCACTTAACGTTATCTGAATGCATAAAGTCAGAGAGTAGTATTTGAAACATGCAATATAGGTATTGAGAGGGCTTATGCACAGAGTTCAGTTCCTTGATCTGAGCCACGTTTTGAACAGATAAATTGTGGAGAAGAGCTTCGCACGGCATTCATGGTTTTGTCCTTCAACATAGATCATGCAGGTCGATCAAGATTGTGGCAACAGTAATAGAAATGGGTATTCCTAATTCTTTATTTCATCCATTGACAGAACTCCATAGGATCACCTGAGTGGGACATTTGAGCTTCCGTAAGGTATGGATTGAACTGAGAATAACAGACTCCTTCCCAATCAAAAAGGGGATCCATCAAGAGTCTGCACTTCCCTCTTCTTTGCTTCCTGTATTTGAATAGCCTAACAAGCATTCCAGAAGCATCCACATACGATATCCCATGCTGTCATTCCAAGTCGATTCCTATGTTACTATATGTGGACAATGCAATATTAATGTCTCATTCAAGTTAGCAGACTGGTATACCCAGTTTATGTTTACAAGAGGCCTAAGTGACAATACAGTGAAATCTAATGTCATCTACCTGGGTGTAAAATATTTATTGGGATTTTGTTTTACTTCTAGTGAAAACCCCTATTAAATTTCATTATCTTAGAATGCAGTTTTGAAGGCTCTCTTCTGAAAATCGCAAATTGATCAAATCCAGTCAAAACTGTGCATGTGTCTGCAACCTCAACCGGTAAAGCAGATGCTAATGACCCATAGGGCTAAATGTGTGTTGCGAGCTATGGCACGGGGATCTGGCGGAGAAGGTGGATAGCCCTATTAACCTCCCTCCAGCCAACAGCGAATGCATTTTAAAGAAGAATTTGAGAGTTCTAAAGTCAACCTCTTCATATAACATTCATAAATGATATGTATTTGAGGACATCTTAGTAACTAAACCCTTCCCAAGACTGGTGCAAGACTGAGCTTCAGATGAGGCGTTTCTTACAAATGTACTTTAACATCTACAAAACATTATACCTAGGAGTAAGGGAGGTTTGGGGCTACATATCATGAGTGAATATTATGAGGCGGCCCAACTGCGAGTGATTTGCGAATGGCTCACAAATAATAAGGGGAAAATATGGGCAAGTATGGATAGAGCTGTAGCTGGCACATCATTGGCGGGCTGCTTTGGCTATCAGAAAGGGAAATACCTCTGTGCGCTTGCCATAGCATGGTAATCAAGACAACGTGTGACATATGGGACAGATGGTGAAGAAGGGACATTTATCTACTCACGCCTCTCCATTTACTCCCCTATTTGAGAATCCTCAGTTATCCCCAGGTATGCTAAAAGCTGCATTTGGTCCATGGAAAAAAAGACAATGCAGGAAAATAGGGGACATGGCATGGGGTGGAGAAATAGTGACATTCAAGGAGTGTAAGAAACATATGGACCTAAAAGAGACAGATAGATTTGAATATGGGCAGATGAGACACTGGCTGATGCAACCTAAGATCAGGAAAGCAGCAAGGAGACCTTTAACACAGTTCAAAACATATATAACCACCCATATGGGGAACAAACAATTAGTGTTCTAATTGTATAAGATATGACTATCTTGTAGATTTCCAAACACTTGGCCGTATCAGTTGGCCTGGGAGAGCATGACAGGGGAAAGCATCTCACAAGAGCATTGGGTAGAACTGTGGAGAAATATTCCAAAATTGAGTAGTTCTATACAGCTGAGAGAGATGTGGTACAAAATGATGACACAATGGCATTTCACTCCTCAGAGGTTGCATAGAATGTACTCTGCTGTTTTGCAAAATTGCTGGAGGGGATGTAATGGGGAGGGAAACTGGAGGCATATCTGGTGGGATTGTCCAAAGATTAAGGGGTTTTAGGAGGAGGTTAAAGCCCACAAAGAACATGTGTATCCAGGAATATGTACTATTTCAATGGGAGGACGTTTATGTGGATTGTTGGGACCAGAATTGTGCCAGACCCTGAAGCCTTTGAAAAAGGCTTTTGTGATGCTATTGATAGCGGCATGGTTGGTGAGCTCTAAAAATGGGAAAAGCTCTGATCCCCCGTCAATTGCGCAATGGATACATACATTTGGGGAGTTTCTGTCAATGGAGTAGATAAGATATAGAATTCAAGGGGATGCAGAGAAATGTAGGACGATTGGGGGGAAATGTTGGAATATTTAAAGAGTACATTTATGCTACAATGGTGCCCGCAAAACACTCGTATTCTGGACATTATGTGAACTTTGAATGTCTGAAATAGAAACAAGGATCAGACTGGATTGGACGAATACCCACACGATGTTTGGTTCATAGAGACTGTGGTCAGGAGAGGGGCAACAAGGGGTGGGGGGAGTGGGTGGGTACTGTATTGTTTAATGAAAATGCTAATAAAAATAACTTTAAGAAAAATATTATACATGTGCCAGTACAATCTTGACTTATGTGCGAGAAGAAACAAAATCGAAAACAGAAACAAGGAAATAATTTCTCCCTTATGCTCTTCAAAAATCAATGTATCTCTATTTATATTTGGTTACTATTATCATATAACCTTGCTGGAAAGATTGCATCTAGATACACGTCATTGTAATACCTTGACTGTTTGTTGGACTCAACTGGAATCATATGATACGTGTTGTTCCTGTGTATCAGGGGAGGAGGAGACAGTGGTGCACTTTATTCTAGCAAGATCATGAAGTGTGAACTGATCCCATTATTGAGATGTAGGTTTTTTGTACAGTGTAGGACTCCTCTGTACTTTTTCTATCAACATTATCTGATATAAAAGCCTGTATATATTGGTGAATTATCTTACACTAGCACTTTGTATCCACAAGAAGGTAATTAGTTAGTTTTGGATTTATATGTATAATGTATATTATATTGTGTTGTCCTTCATGTATCTTAAAGTTAAGAGATTTTTTTTCTCCAAAATGTCTAAATATTTTATTTGAATTTGTATTAGTTTTTAAATTAATTACTCAAAATATATGATGGGAGCAGTAAATAACAATGTGTTTGCCTCTCAATAGCACAGTTCTCAAAAAATTTCTCTGCATCCCCTTGAATTCTATATCTTATCTATGCGTGTCCGAGAAGCAGGACTTTGGTTAATAGTTAATAAACATTAAAACACCACAAAAACACACATCATCTTCTCTAGCTTGTACAATAACATCCAGGATATTTACAATTGCACAGGCAGTATATACAATATACAGATACAAGAATGATATGCACAACAAACAATTTTAAAATCAAAGCTTATAATTCATTCTTAGCTACAACATATTTCTTGGGGAACAGAGGCAACTAATTTTGGTGGTTAAAAAAAATGTACATTTGTCGGGTCCAAATAAACAGATAATGGTGATAGCTTCTGTCTGATAAAACATAGGTAGAATTTCTGGTGCCGTTTTCCTGGGCTTAGGGTACAGCTATTGACCAGAGTATAGTAAATCCTTCGGATGCCTGTCCAACACCATCCCTAATGTTCCTAAAGGCTGTTTGGCTGCTTGTTGACAGGCTGACTATGTAGACTGAAATCTTTGCAGGGCACTGCTACCCCCAAGCTGTTTGCAAACACTGAGAACAACACAACTGTATGTTTCCAATTTAGTACCTTACCTAGTTGCACTGTATGTGCATTGAGCACTTGCTGTAGTCTCATTGTCTCCTTTAATCCCAAAACATAGCAATGCTGATGCGACCCACATTTCAGAAGGGATGCAACGGTTAGGTAGGTTCAGTCCTTGACCTATTTAAGAGATTGCCCTGTCTGAATGCTTCAACATAAGTGAGGCCAAATGACTTTGTCAAAGGTCCTTCACCTCCTCCACGCCCCCATACAGGCAAGGCAGTGGCACCCTTCTATAACCATATTTTAACTGCATTGTTGGGGATGCATGTGAACTGCAAGCCATGCCTGTGCTGAGGAGGAAAGAGGAGTCAGCAACCTCACTCGTTTAATTTGTTCGGCATAAGAGGAACTAGATGGTGCATTCAGAAGAAATGAAGATAATGTATGAGGCAGTTGTGGTTGAGCGTCCTTTTTGTGTCTCATCCTCTGTACATGCATACTTATTAACATGTGGTAACGAGGATTTGGAGAGGAGTGAATGGAAAGTAGAGTAGATCACACTGGGGTTGAAGGATTGGATGGACACGCGGCTCCCTTAGACCTTTGATGAGCATCATCTCAACAGTGAGACATTCAGGAGCTGATGAGGGCATTAAAGGACTTGATAGAAACACTTTCCCACCTTTAGGGAATCTCCCAGGAAAGCACAGTGATCGAGCAAAACAGATCGACAGTGTCACTGCACTCACTGGAGTAGTGTTGGAGGACCAACCGCAGTAATGTAAGAAAATACATAAACAAGGGCAGGGACGCAGGCAGAGACCACATAGCAAACGAACGGTATGAGGACAATCTAGCATGAAGGATTTTAAGCATACTTAAAGAGTCAGGTACACGTTTAATTTCGAAGATTGGGACACATAAAAGTATAAGGGAAAGGTAAACTTGATGATCTGGGCCCCATTCAGTCATATACCAGCTGTTTCGTATGCCTGCATCCCACAAGGCAGGGTTTGTGGGTGAGATAAGACTCAAGAATTAATCCTTGTGAAGTCGTTCTTGTTAAATGTGATTTATAGTTTACAAAACAACTTTTAACACTCGAAATCATTGTCATAACAAAATAAAATATGAAATGGATTTTGAAACTAAGATAAGTCAGGTTGCACTAGAGTCTGGGCAGTCATCATTGTGCGTGAAGGTTTCTGTGTGAGCAGTAGGCGTTCGGCTTTCTGCTGCCTGAGCACAGGACTATGGCAAGGCAGGCTTTGATTGGAAGGATGTCTTCCATATAAGAGACTATTCTGTAAGCCTGGCTGTTGGCAGCATAATGGTCACCCATCATGATTCCCTGAATCTCTATGCAGAGACTGAAGAGCATGGGACATAGTAAAGGCCATTGGCAATAGGCAGTGAAAGCTGCAATGCATAGCCCAATGGTGTACCCATAGAGGTGGCAAGCAGAGGCATTGCTAGGGGGGCTGAAAGGGCTATGAACCCGGGTCTTTTGGTTGTAGCCCCGGATAGAAGCTCAAGGGTTACAACCAAAAGGCTAGCTAGCCCCCAGTCCCAACAGTCCCAAAGTTATCGTAGCCCCAGATCTTTTCCAGACCTAGTAACACCCCTAGTGGCAAGCCATGTGGGTACAGTTGCTAAACGTCCCCACGTGACCTTCAGTTCTGATTGGTTTCCAAGGAACAATCATATGAAAGTCTGAGAATGAAGAGGAGACGGCTGCTCCTTTCCACGATGCAATGAGCGTCATGGAAGCTCTTTAGCAGCGCAGCTCAATAGTATGACCTGCTTGGAAGCCTGCCCCACACTGGGACAAAAGAGCATCTCCTCACATGTGCTCAGCCATCTGAAAAGCCACGCATTGTTTATGGTGTTTCTCTAGGAGTGTAGGGTGTGTGATGGAGTGGCAGGTGGACACAACTTCTGGATTGAGCGCCTGGGGAAATCTAACACGGTTTGAAAGGTGGCTCTAACCATCTAAACTGGAAGTAGTCACTGAAGTAGAGGTCACGTTAGAGAGCGCTGATGATTCGGAGTTCATTTGTCATGATGGAGATATTTGGTATTTGTTTTTCTTGGGTTTTGGAAAGAAACAGCAATTTCACAGAGCAACAGTGGCGGTAGTTTTGAATATTTAATTATTTCTATTTTTTTAATTGTCCATTTATAACACGCTTAATACCAGCGAGTGGTTTCTAAGCACAGGATCGGGATACGAACCTGTGTTGCACCGCATTGGCTTGCTTCCAAGACAAATGCGGATGAGGTTCTAATAGTATAGACATTTATGAAGTAGGTGCACTTTCCAGGGGTGTCCATCTCAACGTGTTTTTCTAAATCAGTGGAGGTCTTGGAGGGAGATTTCATGTAGACTATAATGATCAAGTTATGGCTCTTCTGACCCATAAAGGGGTGAGAGGCTTTATTTTTCCAAGGTTGGGATACAAGGATAAGTTTTAGGTCAAAGACTAGAAGGAGAGCTGCAATGTTCACATGGCATGCCTTTGCTGATCCACAGTACTGGTGAAGGCATTAGATCTATGTGATGTGGTGTTTTAGGACCAGCCGCTTAGCTCCATTCCATGTCTGAAGTAGTGCCAATTAGTGAAACTATCTAGTGTACTAGTAGCGCATCGCAAAATGCGCATGGATTTCTTGTGATGCCAAGTTTAACGTGATGACATACCAAAGTTGAAGGGCAATTAAAGGTATCCTTCTGCACAATCTGATTGTCTTTGCTTCGATGTGCTGCCACATCTCCTGGCACCACATGACCTGACTGGTAATAGATGGGGCTATATCTTGTTTGTTTTTTGCAGCTTTGTCGCTTTCCCAAACATGCCCTTGTCCTTATGTTCATGATTTTAGATTATCTTTGGGGGTCGTATTGATGCAGCTGGAGATTGGGCGATTACGTATTTACTGGCAGAGACAAGAACTCTGCAAAAATGAACGTTATTGGCTGGACGGTTTGGAATTAATTATGACCTCTGTCGTTGCTCGGGGAAACCCGCCAACCCTTTTTCAGCCTGCCATGTTTGTTTGTTAGTTTGTTTGTTTATTTATTTCTAACGCGCACCAAACCCAAAGGTAACAGGGCGCAGCAATAAGAAGGTGCAAAGCTTACAAGTTACAAAAATAGTTCACAGTACAACAGGATATATTTACAGGTAATATTGCAGAGGCAATTTAACAGTGTCTCACAGTATGTATACAAATGTACAGGCTACGAGCAGGATAGGACCCCCATGTCATTACAGAAAGGGAAAGACCATATGCAAATCAGGCTCTGTTTCCCTCTTAAAAGTGACAGTCCAGCGCAAACAGCTAGGCTACACCCCATCTGCATGGGACCACCTCCAGACAGGTTTCAGCCTCATGGAGGGGTGAATGGTAGCTTGTATCTCTAAGCTCAGCAGGCACGGGTAACACGTCTGTTTCACACTCGGGGTGGCATTTACAAACCTAAAGGTGGATTCCAGCCCTCAACCTTCGGATTGGTTAGACAAGCACCCTGCAAGTCAAATACGTGCTGGCCCCTTTGTATGGTATTTCCATGATGGAGTCAGGGGATGCCCAGTACAGCTGCACTAGCTTTTAAGTCATCACGTGCTTGGCTTGGAGAGAACCTTGCAGGTGGGCTACACAGTTTCCCATAAGTGCCAGACCCTGGAAAGGGTGGGGAGATCAGTTAGCTTCCTTTTGACCATATCAATGATGGAGAAAAAGAATCAAGCAGAGCTCTCTCAACAAAGCAACGGCTCTCATTCATGGCGTCAAGCAAGTAGGCGAATATTACAAATGCCAAAGACAGGTACTGTATGGGGGCTGAACCTAGCACATGAGGTTGTTTCTGCCATATAATGGCGGTGTGTGGGCATATATGTTGTCACCTAGCATGTCAGTCCGATAGCACAGCAAGTAGAGCGCTCGCTTTGACATCTGTGCAGAGCCTGCTGACGCTGGCTCAAATCCCGGCAGGGCCAAACTCAGCATATCATCTGTGGGTAATAAGCAGCGCTCAGATACCTGATGGTTCGTAGCACTATATAAATGCTAAATTATTATTATGCGAGGGTGCACTCGGGTATATGGTGACATACTGCCAGTACCTGATCGTTTTTCATTGGTGGTTTAGTGTACCCCCCCCAACCCGTTCCTCTGGTGGCTCAGGTTATTGGTCCTGAATGCAGTGTTGGTAGTCAAGAACACTGCGTGCACAGCCATACCCATTAGCCAACCAGCCTGCCTCTCAATCCCATACCAAAAGAGTCTTGGGGGAAGAAGGCGTCTTAGAAACTGGACTCCGAGGACAGTGCTGCAGATTCCATCAGCTGTGGCTTGCAAGCCTCGCTGGGGCATTTTGAAATAAGTTGCCCGAAACAAATTCCATCTGAGATCTAACCCCTACAAGCTATAGTGCAAAACAGTGCAATATACAGAAAGGGCGCATGGATCTTGTGTGTGGCTAGTTCTGAGATCCCTTAATGTCCCTAAGAAAAAGGGTTGTAGAGGGTGCAGAAGTGCCCTCAACACGTGAGTATCGTTGATGATTGCTGTGCGATCTAGGTCTACCATTTGCCCCATGGTGACATCCTCGGGCAACCTTTATTTGCTGTTGGGTTTAGTGGAAACAGTCATTGTGATTGCAGGGACATGGAAACAAGTCTCTCTGCTAGGGAGAAGGTTCTAACTAGTGACCTCGGATTGGGATCCTGGTGGGCTATAGAGGGTGTGCCGATTCATCCTCTAGTTTAATGAGGTAAAGACATGTCTGTGTCAGTTTAGCTGGAAATTGAGAAAAACTGCCATTCAAAGAAAAAAGACCTCTGTCCATTGCCTTTAAATAGTTGAACATTAGTGTGAGATAACTGCCAAACAGGTCATCAATAGATTTTAGTAGTACCCGGTGGGGGGCTGGCTTAGTCCTCCCAGCAAATGAGTAGGTTCAGAATGGGGGCTTTACCACAGGGCACCAGGCTGCCATCTTCCCCTGCTGGGTGTAAGGTAATTGATCCCCGCACCCCCATGCCCTCAACCCATTTTCTACTTATTTTGTCCCCTCCACAACCATCCCACTTTCCTTTACATGTCCGTTCTCCCTGATCCTCGTTGTTTCATAACTTACAACATGCTGGGGTACTAATAGCAATATTGCCCGAGAAGGGGGGGGCTTCGCTCAGGCGTGTAACTCTTGCCCCGGGGCTTTACCTGGCCCGGGAATGCCCGCCGTGCCTGCGAGGGTAATATTGCTTAACTAATAGCTTGCATTTTGGGAGACAATTATGTAAGCAAACCATGGGATTCCACATTCTAGTATATATCTTATCTTAACGATATGTTTGTTTTAATACACACAGTGAAAATATTATTTGTACTGAAACCAAAGAAACTAAGCTGGCGACAAGAAGAGTGAGACTTGGTTTGTTCTAGTAGCTGATTGGTTAGGAATAACTGCAGATCATTGATCACCCTTATTTCGGTCTACAGATTCTCCCATTGACGGTCTCTTGTCAATATGTATGTAGAGAGTAAGAACTAATTCCACGCCATATGAAAACAGGTAGTATAACTAAGAAACACTTTATAGTTGTCTTTATGGAGAATTTGTGTCTCATTAGTGACCACTGCAAGCTAATATTCATGAGGAAATTCTTTACACCGCGTTTTCGGTGCCAGTCAATGACATTGCTTAATATGTGAGTATTGAAATAACACAGAAAAGCTATATTCCCTCCTGTGAAGTGTTTCTTCTAACACTTCTTAAATTGGACTGAATTTGTCCAATTGTATCATGTACTGATTCCTGAGGTTCTGATATTACTTGAATGCAAACGTTGATCTTTGTAGGATGTTTTGACTAATGTCTACAATGTGCCAAAGTCGTAGTGTACTTCTCTTTCCTTTGTGGTACAATGGTGTATAAAATGTTGCACCAGTGGCTGGTGTTTGATCTTGCGATGGTGATACCTCTATATCACCCACTCCGTGAGCGCCTCACCATGATCTCACTGTCTAGGCTCCAGCAATGATACCTCTGGAGCGAACCAAAAGGTACATTCTCCAACAGGAACCTGGGTTGAAGTAGCAAATTACTGACTTGGAATCCAATGCTGCAAAAAGTAAAAGACCAGAAAACATGTCTTCTCTGCCTACGCCCCAGGACTGTGAAACCTCCTCCCCGTCACCATCAGACTCGCTCCTACAATTCAGAAAAGAACTCAAGACCCACCTCTTCAAGGGGTCTCTCCTCCTGAACATCTAGACCATCATGTCACCCCCCCTTTGCCATTTAACTCACTAGACGTCATCCCCCCTCTCGTCCCCAACACCCATATAAAGCTGTACCCCTCCTATGTGCCCCTCTGTATCCTGCCCCCTGCTGTATATCTGTTGTCTCTGGAAAGTGCTCTGTTACACATCTGCACTGTTGTATAACTATGTAAAGCGCTCTGTGGTGTATCTGTATTGTTGTATACCTCTGTAAAGCACTCCGTTGCTTCTCGAAGCTATGGCCCTTCCTCTAAAGATATAATAATAATAATAATACTGTCTTTCATTTCAAGGTGAGGCCATTCTACAGTAGAATGCATTCCGAGTAATCTTGTGCTCTGGGGAACTCCACTGTGAGCGAGGAGTTCCTTGGACTGGCTGATGTGTTCCTGCTGGCAATCTGCGCAGAGTGTGAATTCAGGGCCGTGTCTTTTTTTGTATGCGTATCTGTCGTGAGCTGCGCATGGGCCCTTCTGAGAAGTGTACTCTTGTGAAAGCCTTTTGGAGTCAATGAGACAGGCTGCAATCAGGGACATGCAGTCTGCTGTTGGCATCTATGCAGAGTGAAGCAGAGTGCACTCTGAGACATGAAGTCCTTTGGTGCCTCTATACTGGCTTAGGCAGGGTGCAATGTGAGGCATGTATTATTGGGGGACATGCCAAATGAGCATGTTCTAAGATCTCTAGCCCAGAGAGCCCACCTGTTAGGAGGGAGGAGGAGTGTAGTCTAGAAGATGCAGTACCGAGGGAAGGAGTGCTTTCTGGCATGTGGTGTCTAAGATCTCTAGCCCAGAGAGCCCACCTGTTAGGAGGGAGGAGGAGTGTAGTCTAGAAGATGCAGTACCGTGGGAAGGAGTGCTTTCTGGCATGTGGTGTCTAAGATCTCTAGCCCAGAGAGCCCACCTGTTAGGAGGGAGGAGGAGTGTAGTCTAGAAGATGCAGTACCGTGGGAAGGAGTGCTTTCTGGCATGTGGTGTCTAAAATCTCTAGCCGAGCGAGCCTATCTGTTAGGAGGGAGCAGGAGTGCAATCTAGAAGATGCAGTACCGTGGGAAGGAGTGCTTTCTGGCATGTGGAGTCTAAGATCTCTAGCCCAGAGAGCCCATCTGTTAGGAGGGGGAAAGAGTGTAGTCTAGAAGATGCAGTACCGCGGGAAGGAGTGCTTTCTGGCATGTGATGGGAGCATTGGGGCATGAAAGTCTGTAAATGAGCTGTTCCAAAGTATAGGAAGGCGATTGATGTAAGGAATGTGCCTAAAGCAGTTAGGCATGTAAGGCAGCTTCCGTCATGGGCTGGCATAACCTGGGCATGTGAGGCTGCACCTGCCATGTGGTTACTGTTGCTGGTCGTGCACAGAGACGTTTTTATGGGAAGGCAAAAGGAGCACTTGCCCAGGGCCCACACCGTGGAGGGGGCCTCCACAATGCTGCCTGATCTAAAGTCAGATTCCATTGTTCACCAGACTTAAATAGCACACGTCAGGATATTTTATAGGGTGCTGCTAAGGCGCTAAACGTATTGCCTGACTGTTTTGACAAGTAGATTCTGCCTCAATCAATTAATCATGTAATGCTTTCTGTGTTCACTGTGGAATACATCGTTAGTGTGCTCCATATGGCTCAACTTCTGTAGCATTCTTTCCTTCCTGTGGGCATTATGTTGATCATGTGCAATAGCCAAAGTTGAAATCTATATTGATAGATTGAGTGCCACAATGGTTCAGAAATTAGCTCAGTGTGTTAAGCACTCATTGCAGATATATGTGTTCATTTGAAAGATTAGAAGAGCACATTCCAGCAAGACTGGCTGAACCTTTCCTATTTTTGAAGTTTATAAACATACCTGCATATGTACTTGGTTTTGCAGCATAAGAGGTGCCCTTATCAGCAATGTGTTTGCACCAGATAGGGGTTACTATAAAAAAAAATAACATGTCATTCGTTTGGTGAAGGTCTAGAAATTGGTTTGTTCAGAGGGGACATTCTAAAACCTAGGAAATCCCCTCCAAAGATGAGCATAAACTATTAATCCAAGAGGTGAATAAGTATCCAAATTCAAGACTGTCGAACCAAAGTGTTCACGTTTGTATCTTGGCTTTGCCAGCAGACGATACAGTGATCCTGGTCAAATCATATAATATCTCTTGCATTACTGTGCTGTCTTCTGTGAGGTTTGCCTTCTTGCATGCTGGTGGCATTGTTTAGCTCATTACTTGATATTTCTTCTTATGTAGGCCATTTGAGTTGAAGGGGTGGTAGACAGGAGAGAGCGGACCAGATGTTATGGGCCATGGGCAAGCATATTTTAAGGTCTGCTAGTTTGACACAAAAAACGTTTTGCTTTTTGTATAAAAGGCAAAGGTTTTTCTGCACGTTTATGAATGACAATTTCACAAGCTATTGTTTTGGAAGTATTTAAAGCTTAAAAGTACAAAAGACATACCTAGGTCAAATCTGTTAATTCACATCGATTGGTATGCTGGTATTTATATACTTCCCTTGATGATGGAGAGAATGAAGCTAGAATTCATTTTGCGTAACACCCTTTTGTGATATTTTGTTTTTAAAAATTGTCAGGTTTGGAAATGTGATTTTTGTACTTTGCAAGTCAGTTTTATAAAATGAGATTGTTTTAGTACATGGTAAGACCTGGCAAAGAAAGTGTTCAAATGCAGAAATTGCATAGTTGGCACAAATCCCAGCTTCACCCCTCAATCAATGTGTGATCCTGGGCATCTCATGTAATCTTTTATTGCCTAACCTCTCAGAATTGCCAGTCCCTAAACCTTTCAAAATTGTCAGCCCTTCAGAGTGATTTCCTTCTCAGGGTATGATCTTCATAAAAGCATCACTCATGATTTCACTGAATATAGGGTCGCTTCCACTAGAATAGTGGGCATTTATATACTGCACACCACAGGCACTTGTTCCCTTGATATCTAATGGCAACACTATTTGAAAACCATGTCCCTCTTCTAATCTCAGTTTGTCTGGATAGAGGGACCTTCCTGGTAGCTTCTAATCTGCATTTGTTATCCATGTTATGCTGTGTGTAGCTTTCTCCTTCCTTACAATTGGTCTACTCTATCCATGCTTGAGCACTTTTGCATTCTCTGAGGCAGGCAATGTGAGTTCTCTGCCTATTCTGGGTACATGTACCTTTTACACACAGTCCTGCATTAATACTGCAGGCTGCATACTTTCCCGGATGCTATTGCTAAAAAGTATCCTGTTTCCATACTAGAAGAGAAATAACCTCTTCATAGATTGCTAATGTTGGCCTTCAGATGCTTCTTGTTTATGATTCTGCTTAGAGTAAGAATGAAGACGGTAAGGGGACTTAAAGGGAGTAAACATGCTTTTTTTAAATGCTGCGAGGCAGCATATCAACCTATCAACCTACAGGTTATGCTCACGGTGGAGGTTGGCGGGGGGCGGTAATCGCCACCAGATATTCCTGGTTACTTTATACCTTTGGTTTGGTGGAGGGGGCCCCAAAGATGTCCATGTCCAGGGTCCCAAAAATGCTTAAGATGGTCCTGGTCGTGTAAGTGACATTAACTAAATCCTCGCCTGTTGATTGTTAGCTCTAGAAGTCGTAATGAGAAGTTGCATTTCAAATCATGGCTCTGTGGTATCCATTTTGGACCGTACAGTGTGTTAGCCCCGCTATAAGCAGGCGCATTCCATGGGTATCCAGTGTGAATTAATTCTGAAAAGTGTAATTTGCCGGAAGAATTTACATTGTTTACATCTGTTTTTACTCTTTACATTTGCATTCTTGCAATTTTACAAAATGTGTTTTCACAAGTACTCATAGGCTGGCCTTCCACTTAAACCAGAGGTGAAATTGTTCTATACAGTTGTACAAACACATCCTGAACAATTCCCCGTGTGTAAGAACGAACAGACATGTGGATTACATGTTGAATTCGTCACAAGGACGTGCAGGCCTTTCACGCCTCACTGGCACTGGACTAGGTCACTGTTCATTGAATCCGGCGCCGTCGGGCAGTGACACCCGGCAGTGACACCCATGCAGAGACAGTTAAGCACCGAATCTAGCGGTATCTCCAGTGCCACTGTGTGCCACTGTGTGCCAGAGTTAGTTCATTGATGTGCGATTCATAGGGCACGCCACAAATGAGCAGATTTTTCAGAGCACTGATTGAGTTACAGAAGGGTACAGCTAGCTCTTTAAAAAGAAATGAGCCAGGTGGCCTTTAACATGATTAGCTATATTTCTTACAGGGAGATAATAACTAGATAAACATAGCAGGGGGCTGAGCAGCACCCAGAAAAAAAAAGCAGAGGCACTTTGGTAAAGTCAGTGTAATAGACATAGGAAAGAGACATCAAATGGTGAGCCCTAAAAACATGTATATGACAGACCAGAATGGCCAACTCCACAGATAGTCTGAGAATCAGTGATATTTCAAAGTCATTATTCAATCTAATGTACAGTTGCAGTATGTTTAGAACCTCACTGCAACTTTATTTTGGAAACTTCTCAGGACAATTTAAATGGTTGAACGTTCTTCGGGGTCATTTTCCCTGCAGAGTACTTGGGTGCGTTAATGAAGGTGAATTATAAGTGAGGAAGGCTTGGGGCAGTGCACATGTGCAACTCAAAGGGCCCAAGGACAAATCGCAATGTTGTGTACAAACGTAATACCAAAACCGCTCATAAGAAAAAGAAAAAAAAACGAGCTGTCGGTCCAGATTCAAGGAGGCATTAGCCTCTGGGTTCCAACCACACCCGTCATTTACTGCAATGCCGGGACTCGACTGATTTCCACTGAGAGATCAGTGTAACTATCACACAGAAAGCAAACAGGACAGAAACCAATACCAATTGCTGAGCAACTGGAGTCATCCGATAAGAAGATGTGCAATAGCAAGATTAAGAAGGAAAACACAATCCATATACAGTACACACCAGAGCCTGCACAGTCATGGAATGGTCAGGGAATCAAAATTCATATGCAGTACACACCTGAACCCGCACAGTCATGGCATGGCCAGGGAATCACAATTCATATGCAGTACAAACAAGAACCCGCACAGTCATGGCATGGTCAGGGAATCACAATTCATATGCAGTACAAACCAGAACCTGCACAGTCATGGCATGGTCAGGGAAACACAATCCATATGCAGTACACACCAGAGCCTGCACAGTCATGGAATGGTCAGGGAATCACAATTCATATGCAGTACACACCTGAACCCGCACAGTCATGGCATGGCCAGGGAATCACAATTCATATGCAGTACAAACCAGAACCTGCACAGTCATGGCATGGTCAGGGAAACACAATCCATATGCAGTACACACCAGAGCCTGCACAGTCATGGAATGGTCAGGGAAACACAATCCATATGCAGTACACACCAGAGCCCATACAGTCAGGGCATGGTCAGGGAAACACAATCCATATGCAGTACACACCAGAGCCTGCACAGTCATGGAATGGTCAGGGAAACACAATCCATATGCAGTACACACCAGAGCCTGCACAGTCATGGAATGGTCAGGGAAACACAATCCATATGCAGTACACACCAGAGCCTGCACAGTCATGGAATGGTCAGGGAATCACAATTCATATGCAGTACAAACCAGAACCCGTACAGTCATGGCATGGTCAGGGAAACACAATCCATATGCAGTACACACCAGAGCCTGCACAGTCATGGAATGGTCAGGGAATCACAATCCATATGCAGTACACACCAGAGCCTGCACAGTCATGGAATGGTCAGGGAAACACAATCCATATGCAGTACACACCAGAGCATGTACAGTCATGGAATGGTCAGGGAAACACAATCCATATGCAGTACACACAAGAGCCTGCACAGTCATGGAATGGTCAGGGAAACACAATCCATATGCAGTACACACCAGAGCCTGCACAGTCATGGCATTGTCAGGGAAACACTATTAATATGCAGTACACACCAGAGCCTGTACAGTCATGGCATGGTCAGGGAAACACTATTCATATGCAGTACACACCAGAGCCTGCACCGTCATGGCATGGTCAGGGAATCACAATTCATATGCAGTACACACCAGAGCCTGTACAGTCATGACATTGTCAGGGAAACACTATTAATATGCAGTACACACCAGAGCCTGTACAGTCATGGCATGGTCAGGGAATCACAATTCATATGCAGTACACACCAGAGCCTGTACAGTCATGGCATTGTCAGGGAAACACTATTAATATGCAGTACACACCAGAGCCTGTACAGTCATGGCATGGTCAGGGAATCACAATTCATATGCAGTACACACCTGAGCCCATACAGTCAGGGCATGGTCAGGGAAACACAATCCATATGCAGTACACACCAGAGCCTGTACAGTCATGGCATGGTCAGGGAGACACTATTCATATGCAGTACACAGCAGAACCTGTACAGTCATGGCATGGTCAGGGAAACACAATCCATATGCAGTACACAGCACAGCCTGTACAGTCATGGAATGGTCAGGGAAACACAATTCATATGCAGTACACACCAGAGCCTGCACAGTCATGGAATGGTCAGGTAATCACAATTCATATGCAGTACACACCTGAACCCGTACAGTCATGGCATGGTCAGGGAAACACAATTCATATGCAGTACACACCTGAACCCGGACAGTCATGGAATGGTCAGGGAATCACAATTCATATGCAGTACACACCAGAACCCGTACAGTCATGGAATGGTCAGGGAAACATTAGAGCCTGCACAGTCATTATAGTCATGGCACAGTCAGCATTCACAAATTCTCTTGCAAAGACTGCCACGGACTCTGTCGTGTTCGTAAAAGACTAAACACAACTTACTTCAAAGCTAACCGCTAACAACAAGGCAAGAGCTGCTACTGACCAGCAGTAGAAAATGAAACCAGATCCGTCTGCGTATAAGAAACATGTCGGGAACTCAACATTTCAATGGGTTTATTTTGTTGAACAAGTGCTCTATGGGGCCAGGGTAGGGTTAATAAATGCATTATCGTGTGAAAAGTCTGAATACACAATCAAATTAGGAAATTCAAATCCTGACATCCCACACATGCAAACACACACACTTCGATCACACTTCTGCATACAGCAATCCTGCGTATTTATGGCAAGGAAAAATGTTCCTGGTAATAAATACATCAGAGACATAATAAGGAAGCCAGCCAATGTGATTTCTATGCACAGGCAGACATTTGTGTTTTAGTGTTATTGTGAAGAATTGGTGTGACCTTTTGTGGACGAGGTGGTCTTAGTAGGTCTAGTGTGTCCCCCAAGTCCAGGGAACCCCCTAACATACTGTTTGTATGTTTGGAGGCATGACACTCTTGGCTGACAGCAGGGAGAGGAGGGGGGTGGATAGCACTTACAATGTTATTTAAGCCATTCTAACCATTGGCCATAGCTAGCTTTCCTCTCACGGTCTGTCAATTCTATACAAATGAGGAGGAGGAAGCTCGTTTCATATGGCACCTAAAATAAGTGGATTTATAAGGAATAGGCTGCAAACTACAAGGTTTTCCTGTGTTTTATCCCCTTTAGGAAATTCAGGGTCCGATTTAGAGGCCCATCAAAAAATAGAAATGTGTTGCCCCAAGCAGGATCAACACTGTTCTTAAAAGCACCATATTCTCAACAAGAATGTGGTGTCCTAACATAAAAAGCCTAAACGTTTGCATGTGCCTGATTTACAGACTGACAACAGCCCTGATGAGCATCAGGAATGCAAGCCCCGCACTGCCAGGACATTCTCCTTGCTAAACCCTGCATGTCAAAAGAAGGAGTCAAATTGCGGTGCTGTTAACGTCTGTTGCACACGTTTTCACTTCACAATTAAGCCCTTTCCTGGACCACAGCAGCACTTTTCTAATTTACTGAAAGCTTAAGGAAACTTGCGTTTCAGTGGCAGTGGTACGACATGCTTGGCAGGCACTGCCGCCAGCCACCATGCTAGATTTTAGCGGCTTTTGCTGCTGGAAAGCAGGCCATCTCCCCTCCAATCCGTCCACACACATCAGCATGGCGGTGCTGAAAACTGGAGTGGAGAACGTCGTCTCTCCAAGCAACCTTTCTCACGAGCATAGAATGAGGCCCTCGGGGTGCATAATCTCTCATATGCACTACTTTGCACCAGCACGTCATTGTGCTGTGCAGAGAAGATGCCAAGAAGACTGAAAGGAAGATTGAAGGACCTGAACCATAATGAAAAGTGATCCAGAGCTCCCCCTGCTGGGCACATACATCAGCACGTACTCGCAGTCCTCTGTGTTTTGGTGGTGAAATGCATGAAGTGTGGTTTACGATGCACACCATACATCCTGCATGCAGCGGGATCATACACTGCACAGAGTTTCATGCGTGTATAGACCAATGCTGACATCAATTAAAGGGTCCAAATGACTCCCTTCCTGGTACGGATGTGCCTGATGTCCTTCAGTTCTGCGCCATCTTCTAAACACGCTGCATCACATGTCAGGCAATAATCACCTGCGGGCCACCGAACCAGGCTGGAAAATGCACCATCTCAGGAGGTCAGGGCAACCCAATAACCCACACCATGCCAGGCTCTAAATCAAAGCACTAGAAGACACGCGGTCTGAAAATATGCCCCCAGAATGTCGAGCAGCCTCCAAACTCCCATCTGGCTCACCCCAACTTTCCCACGTTTATGGAAGGAGTAGAAGACACGCGGTCTCAAACAATGCAACCAGAATTTCGAGCAGCATCCAAACTCCCATCTGGCTCACCCCAACTTTCCCACATTTATGGAAGGAGCAGAAGACACGCGGTCTCAAACAATGCCCCCAGAATTTCGAGCAGCATCCAAATTCGGATCTGTAGGGTCCTCTAGGGTCCTTTCCGCACCCCTTAGTATGCTAGTCCAGTTTGTATCATGCACTGATGTTGCAGCACTAGCTGTAAAGCACTCCAGCAGTCTCTCGCAGGGGTCATGATGTTCCATCAATTGAGACCCAATGTCTCAATCATGGAACATTGAGTATAAAACCAGGGTGCTACCCGCAGATGGCACCAGTGTCGTCATTTCATGCAGCGCACATCACAACAACATGTTATCATTTCCATCATCTCACATTACCACCTCTCCTGAACGATAAAAGGAACATGATTTTGGGAATTGAAAGCGAAAATTGGTCTCACAAGTTTGGCATGAAAATAATTACATTCCTTTTAGGGTGGAAATTGAGCCAGGTGGAGGCTGGGGTTGGAGGATATGATATGATAGGATATTTATAACGCGCTTAATACCCAGAGGTTTCTAAGCGCGCACCCGGCGATTGAACCTGTTGTGCTCCGTGTCGTCTTGCTTCCAAGGCGAGCACGTTGCCCCTGAGCTATCCTCCCAAGGCAGGGAGCACATAGCCGCAACTAACCCCCTGTCCATTTTGGATGTTTACGTACATCATCAGCGCACTGAAAGCGTGTAAATACTTTGTTCGTTATTATTATTTTAACTTTGAGTTGAAAATGAAGAACAGGGAGGATAGCTCAGCGGCAAAGTGCTCGCCTTTTAAACAAGACAACACGAAGCAACACGGTTCGATCCCCGGTCAGCGCTTATAAACCTCCAGGTATTAAGCACGTTATAAATATGCAACTAAGAGACATATTCCTGTAACAGCGCCGCGATGCCACCGGGCTGTGTGAGCGCTTTAAAAAAAGCAATAAACAGCTCTGGCTGTAAAGCTGTGGTGCCGTTTAGATCTCCGATTTGTGAGACCGCTTTCATGTATTTATAATACAGTATTTAGAATGAAGAAGACATTAAAGTTGCAGCAGTCATGAAAAGTACATTTGCATATCCTGATCCCACTACCAAACATGAGAGAAAGGGGTCTTGCAAATAACGCAGTCAGCCCTGTGATGTTCCAACGTGTGTGTGCCTGTTTGTTCTTTCTGCTGGGAACGAATTGGCTGATCTGAAGGCCAGGCCTTTGCAGAGGACAACATGAGTCAAGGGATAATCCTTTGCATTTAAATACAAAGAAGGGCCTTTAAAAAAACATATATATTGACAAAACAAGTCTATGCTGCACTTTGCTTGGTATGTCTAGCCCGATGAGCCGAGGGAACCCATGATGTACAGGCACATGAAAAGTGCATAAGATGCGTGTCGTTCCTGTCAATTATATTTCATATTCCGCTCCAGTGGCCCGCTCACCATAAATAAGCAATGGTCTGCACTGCCGGCTACCCACAGTGCAATGCGGGCACTGCAGCCGGCTCGCTCCCTTTCGCCAATGCAGCACATTTCCTGACTGATCTTTGAATAACATTACAGCTAGTCGTCTCCATATGGCCCAAATACAATATTCATTCAAAGTAGACATGCATGTATTTCATTGTATATTTATTTATTTATTTGAATTTTTGGTAACGCGGCAACTCGCCCGAAGGCCTGAGGGAGCACAGTATAGAGAGCTTACCTTCGTTTATGGGATGGGGAGACTCAAGAACAGTACACGCGTAATATATAGGGACATGTAATATAGGCTCTCTCAGGAGCATGTAATAACTGGGCAAGAACTCGATTTTTAAGGGAGGGAGACACCAAGATGTATTTATGATCAATGCTATACAGTGTGGCTCCATAAAAAGCCACAGCGTTAGGCCTGTTGGCCATAGGGTGCAACAGAAAACGTGAGAGGTAACCCCACCCCCCCAAAGTTCATTCAAAAGAGAGCCTGCAAGTGGGATCAAACACGCGCAATACACCCACAACCAGGGCTCTCTAGGTGTACACTTTCAGAGACCTGAGGAAATGGGGGAAAGAAGCCATTCAACGCAGTAGTTGGGAAAATGACGTGTTTGGGAATGTAATCAATGTAGAAAACATTCACATACATGGTAGCAGTCCAAACGCTATTCACAAGTAAATAAACACAAGGCAACACAATGCCATTTACTCCAACATCTTCATTGAAGCTAAATAACTTTCTAGCCAACTATACCTTCACCCATGATGCTATCCTGTTGGCCCTGGGGCAGCAGGACCTCGTTTAGCGTTTAAAGCTTTACTAACGCAGTGCATGATCTGAGGAAATGCAGGATGCGCATGCGCAAACATAGCCTGAATCAGAAAGCTGACCCAGAGCACATCCCACATGCACAAAGGGTGGAGGATGAGAAGATGGAGGGGCAGATGCTTCCCCTTGCTGGTGAGTATAAACATCTGGAAACTATCTGTGGAAGCATTACATGATATTGTTAGGACCACCTTAAGAGCAATCCCTCAGAGAAACCACTTTTCGTATTTGTAGAACCCCAGACAAATATGGAAAAATGGGAAGGAGTCAGCCGCAAGACCGTCGCAAGTGTCATGTGACTCGGGAGAATGATTTGAATCTATTGCTTTTATGTCCAACACTGAATTTCTGTTGGCTGACCTCAAGTAAAATATTTGTTTTTATTATGTATTTATTTATTTATTTACACTGTGCCCACGGACCATACGCATACAGGCGCACAGATAAGACAAACACAGACAATGAAAGCAATAACAAAGCCCACGAACGCCGACAATGATCAAACATATAAGAGCCAAAGGACCCACATACGTCAAACAAGCAGGAAGGCGTTAGTACAAAACACATATTCAACTGGAAATAGATTTGGGTCCCTCTGGAATTTATTTACTGATCATCTGAATCATGGTAATATATCACATGCCAATATTTGCTAAATATTCCCGTTGATATGGCTGGCTAGAGCTTTGATTTGTAGAGTGAAGTGGGTGAATGGGAAAACAAGCTCCCTCCAATCTCATCAATACCATGGCCTAGAGGATCACGGCCCAGGCACCCCCCACGGGACAAGTTCGTCTATCTACCAGATGACAAAATACCCTGGTTCAGGAACATAAGGGTATGCCCACCAGCCTGTCCGACTCAAGCCGACACCTGCGGCATGGATGAACTCGACTAAGACAACAGCCACAAGTATCCACATCGTTAGAGATGCCATAACGACCTAGCCAACTGCCAAGAACACACATGCCACCATGCACACTGGTCACTCACACACCAACCTAAACGAAGAACATGTTCAGTGCTATGACGTAGGCGACACACCCACTGACGTGCATCGTTGTTATTTTTCACATAGGCCTTTTTTTCGTACTGCAGAAATGCAAGACGCCTGAAGAGCTTGTGAATACGCTTGCTGACGCTTCTCCCACCACTTGCCCTGTGACGACACCATCATGTATACCTAACACTGCTTGTGACGCCATGTCAACCCGCGATCTCCATACAATGGTTTATGTATCGCCACCCATGAACTAGGCCTGAGTAGGCCGCAAGCAAGAGCCTCATCATGAAAATCCTCTCAGAGCAAGAGTACAAGTGCTGATCATGCAGAACGAGCCCCAGCGAGAGCTCACAACCAAGGCCACAATGTTGCAACTCGCATGCTACCAGCCCGGCGCCAAGGTTACACCTGTAAAAAAAAGCCAAGCCCACAGAAACTAAATACAAATCTAATGTGCAGAATTCTGCTCCAGCTACGGTCTCTCCACATGTGACCAAGCCGATCTGACAAAGTGCCAGACCACGGGACAGAAAGTCGCCTACGTCCCACGTCTGGGACACAGGTTGCAACAGCGAAGCGGCAAGATGGACACCTACGGCGATGGGAACGACCCGCTCAAAAGTCTATGAGCAGACCTGTACGGTGCCTGCACAAACACATAGTTGCACATTGTTGCTAATGACAGGTACACCGCGAGCTGGGAACGACGATGGTCCCAGGCTTGGGGTCTTGCAGGAGGACCAATCAGAACACAGGGGGGCTCATCACTGACGTCAGTAGTATTAACCAATCACCAGGGGTCCCCTTGTAGCAATTTTCAAGTATCTAATAGTAGGGACAGCCCAAGTATACCACCTAACTCATCCTTAACCACTAATATCCTTCTCCATATGTACCCTATACTAACCCTACCACTCACGGAACCAATCCGGAGTGGCAATAGGTTTTTTGCTAACTTTCCCAGGTGACGCAGATAGCGCGTCATACTGCTGTAAAAAGGGCCTGCGAGCCCCACTAAGAGTGAGAGTCTGGACGGACGCGTACGATCCGAGACCCATCCCTGCTGTTGTTATAATAAACAGCAGAACCACCTTGCTCCTTGTGTGTGTCTCATACTCCTTTTGGGAAACACGGGAGGAGTTGGAGCCTCCCAGCCCGGAGGTCTGCGGACGGCTCTGCCGGCCCCGGGATAATCACCCCGACAAGTTGGAGGCACTGCTGAGATCTCTTTAAGGTCTACCCTTTTGAGTTTTTTTTCTTTTTCCAAGGCCTCTCGTTGCGAGGAGGCCCGGCGGCGCAGCCCCCCTATGCCGCTGCCCCCTTTTGAGGACTACAGGACCATCGTGGAACTGCGAGAAGACCTGACAGCGCAATCCGGATATTGCCCTCAGGAGCTGGTTGAGAAGTATCCCGCCCGCGGTTGACGAGTGTCCAGACGTGGTCCAGACAAGGGGAGGTGGCGAGCCGCTTGGAGGGGTGCACGCAGTTGAGCGGCCCCGCATCAAGAGAACTTGGTCAGTATGGCACACTCATGAGCAATGTGACATTGTGAGGGAGGGGGGAGGAGTTGTAATAAGGGCGGTGGGAGGTGTTATTACAGTGTGTTGCGAAGATTTGATTAATAAGTGTTGATAGGCGAGTGAGTGGTAACGGGAGAGTCATGAGGGCTGTCCTCTACCACGTCACAGAAGCAGGGTGGAGCCAGAAGGCACCACATGCGGTTGCTTGTAGACACTGATTGGTCCAGATCGTGGGCACCTGTAGAGGGGGTGTGTGTGGCTTTCCTATGAATTGGTGTTTTTGATCAATGAGTAGACGAGGATCCCTATTGATCGAGCAGTTGAAACTCGATAGATAGATGACGTTTTCCTGCAGGAGGTAGCTAGATTGTTGCCAAGTATGGAAGATAATTGGCTGGTTAAGCCCCCCCCGGCGAGGGGCGTGTCCCACGCAAGGCGACGCAGCGTGCGCAGTCCGATTATAAGAGTGTATTGTTGGTTACCTTGTTCCGGGCGTACAAGAGGACAGCTGTGGGGTTATCGGGGACAAGAAGTTAAAACTTATTGCGCGCTCTCTTTAAGTGTTAAGATCTTACCGGTAGTAGTTGAAAGAGGTTGGTGACGTCACCCGTAGGGCCTTCATAGGACACCTTGACCACATTGCGTTGTTGAGGAGTGGTAGGGGAGTAAGCAGAGGATAAGGGCAGTACAACAGAGGTGGGGAGGCCGCGCACAGAGAATGCCGGCCATCCCCAAATACAGGAAGGGTGAAAAGGGGGAAGTGACCGTGCACGGAGAACGCTGGCCACGCTGAGTAAGGTGGAAGAAAGAGGGGAGTGGAAAAGGAGGGCGGCTGCACAAGCACGTCACACAGGGCACGCAGCCGCAGGGGGCTTCGTGTGCCGCGGCGGCAGGGGGCCGTGCCAACGGTATCAAAGGAAGGAAACAAACAGAGGAAAAGGACTGTATACTTGTAATTGTTCTACTTGATTGTTTTACTTTTAGCGAACAGTCGAAAGTCCCCAATCTACGGGGCCAGGTAACGACAGTTGTGCTGAGGGGAGTTAAAAGAACAGTATAACCATGTCATACGGGTCGGGATCTGGAGGGTGGGGGAACACTCTGACTACCCCGCTCCAACATATTTGCAAAACACTGTCTCCCCACAGGGAAAAACGTATCAAATATAGCATAGAATGGACACAAGGTCAGACAACAAAATGACAACACCATGGCCGCCTAACGGCAGTTTTGAACCGTACGTCCAACACTCACTGCTGACACACATACACAACACATACAAAGGGAAGAAGTTGGCACATCACATGGAGGTGTTTAAGTTGTGGAGGATGTTCCAGGGATGCCAGCCAGGAGCAACCGAATGTTCACCATGGAAGGGACGGCAGAAGAGAAGGGGAGTGAAGAAACAAAGGAGGGGAAGGAGATTGAGGAGGAAGAAGGGAACGGGGAAACAGCGACCAGTAATGCACAGTGCGCGGAAAGAGACAGGAAGGGGGGTGAAAGGTCTGATAATGGACATGAAGTAGAAGTAAAGAGGGAAGGGACAGAAGACATGCCCCTAGCGAAGGTAGTGAAGAAAGAGGAAGGTGGGTTGTATCCTGTGACAGAGTTACGAGAAGCAGCAAGGCAACAACTGACGGCAGCTGAGGGGTATTCAAACCCCGCATACAGCCCTCCACCATATACCGTTACAGGTAGCTACCAGAGGGGGGAGGAGGTGACGAGCACGGTGGGTTCGAGTTGCATGCAGGCGCGCACAAAGGGAGGGAAGAACAGCGAGAAGCACATTTCAAACATAGGACAAGACGAATGGATAGCAGCGCAGGTGCTCTTAAAGCTGCGAGGGACATTAACAGGAGAAGAAAAAGATGTGGTGAGGAGAATGAATAAGGACGACACAGGTAGTACTGGAATAGGGGGTGAGGAGAGTAACACAAGGGAAGGAGAGCTGTCAGAGGAAGAGGAGGAGATGTTGGAGGAACGATTGGCTGAATTGAGGGATGAGCAGTGTGCACTGATTAAGCAGCTCGAGCAAGAGGCACGAGGAAGGAGGAAGGAGAGGAAGGAAAGTAGGGATGAGTTAGAAAGAATGAAGGAGCGTACAGAAGAGAGGAAGAGGGAAGCAGAGAGGATGAAGGCAAGAGCAGAGAGGGTATCCCGAGCAGCACAGCGTGACAAGAAGAGGAGGGAGGAAGAGAAGGAAAAGGAAATGGAACTATGGAAGAAGAAAATACTCTCTGAAAGCAGCAGGAAATACGAAGAAGGTAAAGCATATTAGAAAGGGAAAAAGAGAAATGGGAAAGGAGGAGAGAGGAAGAAAGGATATTAGTGAAGGTAAGTAGTGAGGTGATGGAGGAATCGAAAAAGAAGAGAGAGGAAATAAGTGGTGAAATAGTGGAAAAGAAGGAAGAGGAGAGCAGAGAGAGGAAACTAGAGCCCGGGGTAAGAACATGGGATGCGGAAGTGGCAACAACATCAGCGCAAGGGGGAGTAACTAGTAGAGGCAAACAGAAAGGAACGGATTTGATAGACTTAAAAATGGTGACAGTAAGGGGGAAAAGGACAGATTGGGGGTTGTCGCTCCTGGATGAATTCTGCAGCGAAGAAGACGAGGGCGTGGGAAGAGAAGGAAGAAGCGGAGGTAGGGAGAGCTTAGATAAATTGTACATCACACGCACTAACAGGCAATCACAATGGGCATGCAGGAAGAAGGAAGAAGAGAAGAGAAGTGAGGAGCAGGTAAGAGAAGTGGCAGGAGGAACAACACGCGCAGTTACATCCACATCATCATGCCCAAAAAGCCCACCCGCGCCTGAACACACACCATACATCGGCAGACTCAGAGACCTCCCAGGACGCAGGCAGGAAGAACGGCCACTCACACCTGCAGTGAACCAGGAGAGTAATAGGAGAGGGAGGAGAAACGAAGGAGAAGCTACGACAAGCAGCGGTAATATAGATATGGCAGCAGATTTACTTGACACAGAGGAAGAGGAGGAGTACACGGATTCCACCCCGCGACAACGGGGGGGACAGATGGGCTACAATTTAATGCCACTATTGGAGAGGGGAGGGGCTAGACCCCAATATGTCCCTTGGAAGCATGCTGATAAGGAGAATATAAAGTGCAGGCTCCCATCACTAAGCAGAGGAGCGGGGAAATGGATATACGAGATGGAAAAACACACCACGGGACAGAAACTAGCAGTGGGAGACGTGAAGGAACTATTAATATCAATATTAGGTGACGCGGCAGATGACATTTGGAAGAGGGCAGGCTTCCCTGGAGTTACAATTACAAACACGTCACATGACGGGGCGCATTTGCCAACACTGCAGGCATGCATTGTGACAGGCCCTGAGGGTCCAGTACCCAGACACATCAGATATAGGAGCAATTACGTCATGCAAGATGCATGAGAATGAAGATCCTGTTGATTATATCCAGGAGATTCAGGTGAAGTGGCACTTGGAAACTAGGGAGCAATGGGACAAGACACCAGCCATTTTTTACCACATACTAGTACAAGGGCTCCTGGAGGCAGTACAAAGACAACTGAAGAAGATAGTGGGAATGGAAGCTAAGGCCTGGCCAGGAAATACAACTAACAATATTACACCACTGTAGAATGTGGCAAGAAAAGATGAAACAAAAGGAAGAAGATAGCAAAGCAGAAGAGGCAAAATTAGTGCAGATAAAAAATAAGTATATCATGGAAGGAGCACTAATAACTACATCGGCAATAATGGCACCAAACCCCACGCAAGTAGTGGCTGCACAAGATTCCACACAACAACAAATAGCACCATCACCACAACCACCACAACTTATGACACAACAGATGCCACCACTCCCACCCTACACGGCTCCTACAGGAGGAGGGTACATGCCACCGGGAAATGGATATTACAACAACCCCCGGGGAAGGGGCGGAATGATGAGAGGGAGAGGGTATGGCCAACATGCACAACAGCAAGGGGAGGATTTCGAAGTTACTACCCCAATGGGCAACAAGGGTACCAAGACAATGCGGGGAATTTCCCATGGCAGGCCAGGAAACCACCTGTATGTTGGGTTTGTGGAATGTTGGGACACATGTCACGCACATGTATAATGAGGCCCACACCACCAGCCTGGGGGGAACAGGGACCACAAGGGCCTATGAGGGAGCAGCAGGGTTACCAGCAACAGCAGGGAATGCAACAGAGCAACACACAACAGCAAGTATCACCACAACAGCCACAGCAACAGATGCACCACTACGCTGCACCACAACAACAGTTACAGACATACACACCACCGCAGCAACAGGTGGCAATAAAACAACATCACCAAGTGCAACCAGTACAACAGCTCACTCTAATACAGGACCATAAATTGACACCCATTGATACACCGCTACAACAAACGCAGTTGGGGAAGGTGACTGTCTTGGGACACAACTCTTACACAGGAAGCGGTCAGTCACTGTACCCACAATAGGACAGCCCACAGACGTCCTTGGTTTGTCCCATCCTGTCGATAACACCTAATAGTGCGGAGGACCCACACATTCAGGTAGCGATAGGTGACAAAAAATGTTCCCTCCTTGTTGACACTGGGGCAACTAGGTCTTGCATAAGGGAGGGTAAATTTAAAATGTCAGGTGAGGCCATGCACACTCAAGGATTCTCTGGGGCTAGAGGGTTGGTTCCCTTTACTGATAACAACGCCTTATCTATAGGAGATTATGACATGTCTGTCACACTCCTGTATTCAAAGGAGTCGCCAGTGAACATACTTGGAAGGGACATAATGAGCATATTAAATATGACGATCTCCTTCGTGGAGAATGGCATAATTTGCTCCACACCAGGAATAAACATGCTTACTGCACGACAAATACTGCAAGCTTACTGTGGCCAGACAGTAGCTCGAGCTGAGCCTGTGGATGGCGAACTGTTCCAATATGGAACAGACATGGCATTTGCATGGATGCCAGGAATAGAAGGCAAGATTTGGAGGAGGACAGCAGCATATTTGTTCAGGCCTGAGACACCAGCTAGTGAACCAGAGGGGAAGGTGATTTCGGTGAGCATCGAGAGCATTTTAGCAACTGCAAATTACATCGCAGTACATGCCCAAGACAGGGAAGGGAGAGCATGGAGAGCAGTAATGGCACTGGCTAAGGGATGCAGGCTCACGCAGGTGTCTGACGAAGAGCTATTTCAGAGAACAAAGGAGAAGGACAGATGGTATTTAGGATGAGTGTTGACATCTGGTTAAGAGTGACATACAAGCAAGTAGCACTGAAAATGGCAATGGCACTCGAGGCACCTGCATCTACCCCAGTACCATTTTACGAGGAAGACTGGCTAAAGTTCCAGCATCACTGTGGACCACCAGTCCCTATGACGTGGGCTGCATAAAGAGCATTGGGGGAGTAAAAATAAAGTTGAAAAAGGGCGCAATACTACCTAGAGTGAAGCAATACTCACTATCAAAAGAGGCAGATGAGGGCATATACGAAACCATAACAGCCCTGATAAATAATGGCATATTGGTACCATCAGAGTCAGCATGTAACACGGCTGTGTACCCAGTGCGCAAAGCTAAAGGGGGGTCTTGGCGTTTCAACCAGGACCTCAGGCCCATGAATTACATTGTAGAGGCAGAATACTCCATAGCAGCGAACCCAGCCATGATACTATGTGGAATACCAGCAGAGGCATCACGGTTCACCGTGATTGACCTCAAAAATGCCTTTTTCTCAATACCTATGCACCCAGATTCACAAGACTTTACAAGCTTCACATACAGGAATACAAAATGGAAACACACCAGGTTACCACAAGGGTACTGCGAATCACCCTCAATTTTCAACAGAGTAATACAGATGGATTTGGGAAATATTGAAATGGAGAGCACGGTGCTGCAATATGTTGATGACATAATTTGCAGCACAACTGAGGAGAGGTGCAGGGAAGACTCAGTAAAAATGTTGACAGTGTTGGCTGAAAAGGGGTACAAGGTAGACAAGAAAAAGTTACAGTACTATCGGGAACAGGTACTATACATTGGCCAACTAATATCCCAGCAGGGAAGAAACATTGCACCACAAAGAGCACAAGCCATAACCAACACACCACAACCACAAACTGTGAGGGAGCTGCAGCAGTTCCTGGGCCTTTGCAACTACTGTAGAGCATGGGTTTTCGACTACAGCTCATATATAGGACCTCTGCTCGAAGCACTAAGAGAGGCACAAAAGGGGGACACGAGGTTGGGGTGAACAAGACAAATGAAAGAGGCATTTGATGAGTTGAAACATGCCATATCCACAGCTCCCGTACTAGCCACTCCAAATTACCAACATCAGTTTTTCATTTTTTCACATTGCGACCCAGCAGTAATGAAAGCAGTATTTACTCAGAAAACTAGCACGGGACACAAGCCACTAGCTTTCTACATCAGTCACTTTGACCCTGTCATGTTAGGACATTTTCCTTGTGAACAGGGCCTCGCCGCAGCTACATTTGCGGTGGAAAAATCATCATCGATAACAATGGGGTGCCCCACCACATTATTTGTGGAACATGCACTGTTTGCAATTTTGAACAAACCTAAGTCCACAGTGACCACACAGAGGGCGTCAGGCTACAAAATCATTTTATCCAGACCTGAATTGACAATTGTCAGATGCAGTAATGTAAACCCAGCCAGATTCATAGCAGAAGTTGTTGAGGAAGGTGATTATGCCCACGATTGCACACAGACTATTGAAATGTACTCCAGCACAAAGAAGGTGGAGGAGGATGCCCTTAAGGGGGTGTGATAATGTACATTGATGGGTCATCAACCATTGATCAGAGCGTTGGGATAAGGAGAACTGGGGCAGCAGTAGTTAAAATGACGGAAGATTTGATGTATGTCCCAGTAAAACACGTGCAATTACCACAGCATTATTCGGCACAGGTAGCGGAATTGGTTGCACTGATTTTGGCACTAAAGGAAAGTATTGACAAAAGAGTTACTATATACTCTGACAGCGCATATGTCACTTCAACGGTGCACTCTGGGTTAATAAAATGGCAGAGAAGGGGGTTTAGAAGAGCTGATGGCACCCCAGTACAACATGCCCCCTTGCTAGCAGAATTGATTGAAGTAATTAACGACCCCCAAGAGATGGCTTTGGTTAAGTGTCAAGCACACACTAATGGAGATGACTATATCTCGAAAGGTAATGAAACAGCAGACGCACATGCCAAGCATGCTGCATATTTTGGTGAAATATGGACCCCCCAGAATCAGGGAGGGGGAGGTCAATGGTAAGACAGATTATGATGAAGGAGGGGAACACTCATCTCCCTGCAACACAGATAATGGAGTTGCAGGCAGCTGCACCAATGGCAGAAAAAGAATTGTGGGTAAAGAGAGGATGTACGATGTCCCCAACAGACGTGCTGTGGCGTCAAAATAATACTGGAAAGGTGGTCATGCCGTTGGCACTGTTGAACACCGCCCTGGCCCAGCTTCATCATCCAGCACAGGAAGTGATTGCAGCATGAATTAGGGAGGCTTGGTTCTGCCCCGAGTTAAATTCTCATGTTACTAATTTCATCAGCAACTGCCTCACATGCCAACAGTTTACGGCCGGTCACATGCTGCAAGTGATAAAAGGTACTATCCCCTGTCCTGAAAGACCCTTCCTACACCTTCATATTGACTAGGTTGATATGATCAATGTATGTCAAGGACATAGGTACATGATTTTAGTGGTATGCCCATTTTCCAGGTGGATTGAGGCCAGACCCTGCTCACACACGGATGCGCTTAGAGCAGCTACATTTCTAGTGAGAGAGGTCTTCCCCAGGTGGGGTGTTTGCGAAGTGCTGCGGTCGGACAACGGTCCACACTTTGCTAATGAAATGTTTGAGCACATCACACCTTTGCTGGGTATTAAACATAAATTTGCATGTGCATACCATCCGCAGGCCAACGGTGTATGTGAACGCCTGAATGGCCTATTAAAAGAGGAAATTGCAAAAATTCAGCAGACAACTAAAAAGAGCTGGTTGTACTGCCTTCGGCTGGCTCTATTTGAGCTGAGGAATAGGCCAGGATCTGATCACCACCTCACTCCCCATGAGGTGGTGACAGGACGTCAAATGCGCCTTCCTTTAACACCAACATCAAGAGCCTTTACTGACCATGATAACACTGCAACTGTTTTTGGTGACGAAATGTATCAATGTGTGTCTTCCTTGATTACTAGTGTCGCATTTGTATCTCAACAGCTCGAGCGCAGTCGAAGAGCTCTCAACAAAAAGACACCAACGAGGAACAAGAGAAGGAAGGACTATGCACTATTGCGGAGGGAGATCATGTGCTCCTCCACAACCTCAATAGAAAGTGGAACAGCCCACGCTTTACCGGGCCCCACTTGGTAGAGGCAGTGGCTCCCAGAGCAGTGAAGCTACACGATAAGCGTGCCTGGAATCACCTACATGACGTGAAGCCCTACAAACATCAGACCCGCCCTAGCGTTGACAACAGGACCATTACAAGACCAACAACATCGACAACGTCAGCTACAGACAAGGTTACAGCAACCGCCGCTGAGGACGATTGTGTCACTGCCCCTGACCACTCCTCAGCCACAAACACTGCCATAGACTTTGGACACTTGCCCATAGCCCACCCCATGGTCACGAGATCACAAAGTAAACAAACTTCTGGCCAACCCAGCCCCAGTCCCCCGAGCCCCAGCCCCGTAAAGGACACCACCGATTGAAGGACATTGTACAACGAACTTGGATGTTACACACACACATATAAAACACTTGGATGTTTTTCTTCTACCTTCTCTCGCACATGCAGGTACCGCATATCATTGTATTGTTTAGAAAGTGAAGTAACTAACAGTGTGCTGTGCCCAGGAGCAGATGCTGCCCGCAGATGATAACACCCCTGAGGCCCTATCACACCAATTTGTATATCTTATAAGAAGGCCAAAGTGCCTAAAAAGAAGGAGGGTACGCGTATATTACACCGCATTTGTTTTGGCCATAGAACAATCATTTCCCCATCTTCACGAGCACTTGCTCCCTCTAAGAGATAGGTCACTAAGATTAGCATGGGAACAGCTCTTCGCCTGGGCACTGAACGATTACTTGATAGGGAGAGCTTAACAAACAAATACTAACAATAATAACGAGCACATTAAGGATTTTCAGGCGGGCACCTTTAACGTCGCAAGAAGAAGCTGCCGGACTGCAGCGAGGTAAGAGCAAAATGCCAGTGAGAATAGCTCTTGTAATAAAATTGATAGGAGTCTTGGTCATCACTATTGGCTGCCTCTGTATGGCAGAAAAGCTATGCTCCCAATTTTATGGATGAATCCAAAACTAACCTACCCCCTCCCACGGCTGCAACAGGTATGATATCAGGTGGTACTAGCAACCCTAAAGGTAAGGGAGGTAGAGTTAAACGCAGCACATATACTGACAATAAAGGTATCGATAATTACGTAACAGGTTCAGCACACATCTCAAACAACATGTGGTACCAGCACATGACCCAAATTGGTAAGCAGACAACGGAGGACAACTGCTATGTGTGCTCATTGATCCCATACGCCTTGAGCGCATCAAGGACATTTGTTGCCACTGAAATACAGGAAAAAACGGTGCAATGTATAATATATCTGCCACTATTCCAAACGAGGGGACGATTCCAAGGAACGGTGGTGAGAATGCAGTGGAAAATAAGGGACACATACCCATACGAAAATAATTTCCTGAAGACATACTTGAACTACCATAAAAGCAGCTTACATGCTGAAGCATTCAGATACATGACGAATGGCCCCGGTAAAGGAGAAATGAAGAAAGTAACGGTAGAATACCTGCCGTGTGATTGGTACGCCACTGAAGTTCCTGGTGTACAAGGATGCTGGGAGAGACCACTGATAACAATAACTGGGAATTTCCTGGTGTACAAGGATGCTGGGAGAGACCACTGATAACAATAACTGGGAAAATATATATGAACAATGAATGGAAAATAGGAGTGGTTGGGAGCAACATGATAACAAGAGAAAATATTACCACCATACAGGAGCACAACGACAGATGTTGGACGACGTGGGGTAAATAAGTACCCATGCTGACGTGGATGGAGAAGGATGAAGACCCAATAAGCATACTACCACTGACTGCACCCAAACTATGCTACCAACACAAAGGAGATGTGGATGTGAGATACAACACCAACTGTGGAAGCGTAGTGGCACTACCGGAGGGGGGTGATGGGACGGCAGTTATAATGGGCCACTATTGGGCCTGCGGCGATAAGGCATACCCCACCTTGCCTCCATCATGGAATGGAATATGTACCATGGTACACATTAACGTACCATCACTGGTAGTGCCTCAAAAACATGTTAACATGGCCAATTTCCCCAAGATGGATGAAGGAAACAAGAGGAGGAAAAGGTCTATACAATCACAAGGAGAGAAAACTAACAACAATAACATTCTACCAAGAATGAAAAGACAAGGAGAACCCCTGACAGGAAACTACCTGTGGGGAAGATCGGAAAACAGCACTTACCTCCATCCCACCAGAACACAGATTATTCAGCAGGGCTGCAATGTTCTTCTCGTCAATAATACACCCAGGACTATAAGCATATGCGAATGCAAAATGGCTTCAGATCACCCGGTGGGAACTGATGATGACGATTAATTCGACAGTAAATGGATTCAATGCCATAAAAGAAGAGCTACGAGCGGTAAGAATGGTAGCACTGCAAAACAGATATGTGCTGGATCTTCTCACGGCTATGGAAGAAGGAGTTTGTGCAAAGATTGGACAATCATGCTGCACATTTATCCCTGCTAACGACGCAGATAATGAAACACTTACTGAAGCAGTATCAAAACTGGCCCAGATGCACTCCAAAATGATGGAAGAAAGCAAAGGGGTAAAGAAGGATACCAGTTGGTTTTCATTTATATGGTCATGGATGCCCTCATGGCTGTCAGATGGACTGAAGATTATAGTTGGATGCGTAATATTAGCTACAGCAGTGTTGATTGTAATAAGGTTCTGGAAGGCCAGGAAAGCACAGACTACAGACGAAATGATAGAAATGGTCGGCATGTACCACTTGATGCCAACTGATGATGACCAGCACACCGACGAGATAATAAAGGAAAGAGAGAGACTACTTAAACAGATTCTTAACAACCACTTGGATCCGCCATCTGTGAAAGTGGAGAACCCAAGAAACCCGAGGAGCTATGTTGGAAGATGGGTATACTGCAAATCAGGCGGCAGCTGTGTTTATATGTACTGGTCGTTCGAAGATTATGTCAACCACTATGGACACTTGGCTGGAATAACTAAAGTATGGAGAGTAAGAGGAGGTAAAGAAAAAGATATGTTTGTGGTTGACAAGTCGACCAGAGGAGGACTGAAGTGGGAGAATGGGAAAACAAGCTCCCCCCAATCTCATCAAGACCATGGCCTAGAGGATCACAGCCCAGGCACCCCCCACAGGAAGAGTTCGTCTATCTACCAGATGACAAAATACCCTGGTTCAGGAACATAAGGGTATGCCCACCAGCCTGTCCGACTCAAGCCGACACCTGCGGCATGGATGAACTCGACTAAGACAACAGCCACAAGTATCCACATCGTTAGAGATGCCATAATGACCTAGCCAACTGCCAAGAACACACGTGCCACCATGCACACTGGTCACTCACACACCAAGCTAAACAAAGAACATATTCAGTGCTATGACGTAGGTGACTGACACACCCACTGACGTGCATCGTTGTTATTTTTCACATAGGCCTTTTTTTAGTAATGCAGAAACGCAAGACTCCTGAAGAGCTCATGTATACGCTTGCTGAAGCTTCTCCCACCACTCTCCCTGTGACGACACCATCATGTATACCTAACACTGCTTGTGACGCCATGTCAACCCGCGATCTCCATACAATGGATTATGTATCGCCACCCATGAACTAGGCCTGAGTAGGCCGCAAGCAAGATCATGAAAATCCTCTCAGAGCAAGAGTACAAGTGCTGATCATGCAGAACGAGCCCCAGCGAGAGCTCACAGCCAAGGCCACGATGTTTGCAACTCGCATGCTACCAGCCCAGCGCAAGGTTACACTTGTAAAAAAAAGCCAAGCCCACAGAAACAAAATACAAATCTAATGTGCAGAATTCTGCTCCAGCTACGGTCTCTCCACACATGACCAAGCCTATCTGACAAGGTGCCAGACCCATGAGACAGAAAGTCGCCTGGGTCCCACGTCTGGGACACAGGTTGCAACAGCGAAGCGGCAAGATGGACACCTACGGCGATGGGAACGACCCGCTCACAAGTCTATGAGCAGACCTGTACGTTGCCTGCACAAACACATAGTTGCACATTGTTGCTAATGACAGGTACACCGTGAGCTGGGAACGACGATGGTCCCAGGCTTGGGGGCTCACGGGAGGACCAATCAGAACACAGGGGGGCTCATTACTGACATCAGTAGTATTAGCCAATCACCAGGAGTCCCCTTGTAGCAATTTTCAAGTATCTAATAGTAGGGACAGCCCAGGTATACCAGCTGACTCATCCTTAACCACTAATATCCTTCTCCATATGTACCCTATACTAACCCTACCACGCGGGGAACCAATCCGGAGTGGCAATAGGTTTTTTGCTAACTTTCCCAGGTGACGCAGATAGCGTGTCATACTGTTGTAAAAAGGGCCTGCGAGCCCCACTAAGAGTGAGAGTCTGGACGGACGCGTACGATCCGAGACCCATCCCTGCCGTTGTTAAGATAAACAGCAGAACCACCTTGCTCCTGGTGTGTGTCTCGTACTCCTTTTGGGAAACACGGGAGGAGTTGGGGCCTCCCAGCCCGGAGGTCCGCGGACGGCTCTGCCAACCCCGGGATAATCACCCCGACAAGAGAATGAATTCACATGCAAGGCCTGAAGGTGGAAGATTGGAAACAACTGATTTCTAATAAAAATGGATAGAGCGACGACGAGGGGCTGTGAAGTAGGCCAGAATTTTGGACTGTGGTCTTCCACACTCCAATGGCATTAAATACTAAATCATTGACAGACACCTCGCCTTCAAACAGCACATAGCAAGAAAGACACAAACTGCTAAGTGTGAACTTTCTCTCATTCAGAAAATCAAGCGCTTCATCCCAGAAAACTTCAGATCCACTTTCCAAGCCTTTGCTCTCTCCCACATGGATGGTGGCAATGCCCTTTCGGCAGACCTTCCAGGGAGTACCCTGGCACCTCTGAAGAGTTCTGTTTCTACATGCAGGATGTATCTCAAAGGACTTCACAAAATCAACCGCATCACCCAGACCCTGATCGAACTGCACTGGCTCCTGCTGCTAGCCCGTATCATCTTCCCATCCTGTTGCATCATCTAAAGGTCTGTCACGCTGAAGTCCCCAATCTACCTCACTGAGAAACTCAGCATCTCTGGAGGCCGGCGATCTACCAGAAGTAAGGACATGTGCAGACTTGAACTCTGCCGGTGCAGGAAGGAAAGAACCAGAAGACAGGCCTTCTCTCTGTATGCCCCAATTCTCTGGCACCTCCATCCCATCAACACCAGACTTGCCCATCGCTTCAACAATTCAGTAAAGAGCTCAAGACCTTTATTTATTTATTTATTGAGCCTTTGTTAGGCACCTTAGACAACATAATTGTTTTTCAAAGCGCTGCAAGGCTAAATGAGAAGGGAACAATGGAAAAAATAACAATGGCGAAAACATTAAAATACAGTCAGTATTTAATGCAGTGAGGAGAAGTGCAGTGAGGAGAAGTGCAGGAGAAAGGGAAGGAGGTGGGAGGGGCAGAGGAGTGGACAAGTGCTGGTGGAGGGTAAGGATGGAAGTTCTAAAGGGAGCCAAGGAGGAGAACATGAGGCTAAGTGCAGGCTACTGCCAGGGATGGGATGAAAAGCCGCCAAGCCGGGGCAGTGCAGTAGGGGGGAGGGTGCTAGTATTGACTGGGAACAAGGGCCTGGGATCCTTTGAGATTCATAAGGAACAGGCTGCCAGTCACAGCAGCAGTGGGGTGATTAACAGGAGAGGGAAAGAGGTAGAGAATCGTTGGGTTTTGAGCAGTTTGCAGAACTTAAGGAGGTCCGCTCAAGTCTGAAAGGGGCAGGGAGGCTGTTCCAAAAGGAGACGCCAGCCGAATAGAGAGACCCGCCCCACACTCTCTGGTTGGAGAAGCGTTTGACAGTAAAAGTGTCGGAGTTAGAGCAGCGTATGGCTCTAGCAGGGGAGTAGTTAGGGAGGGAAAGTTGGAGATATCGTGGTGCCAGGCCCCAGAAGGCCTTGTGGATGATGCAGAGGGTCTTGAATTTGATCCCTGCACCCACCGGGAGCCAGTGGAGAGATTTTTGGGCTGGAGAGATACGATCCCTGGGCTTGAGGTCAATGATAAGTCTTGCAGCCCTATTCTGAATTAGCTGGAGGGGGTGTAGAGAGGAAAGAGGGAGATTGAGAAAGAGGCTGTTGCAGTAATCCAGCCTGGAGAGGACCAAACCCCTGGAGACATTGAGCTTCTGGGGGAAGGTGAGGAAAGGAAGAATGCCTCTGAGGAGGTAGAACTGGAAGTGGGACTTCTTATTAAGGTCCATGATGTGAGGGGTGAAGGAGAGAGCGGAGTCGAAGATGACTCTGAGGTTTTTGGCCTTGCAGGATGGTGAGGGTAGAGGGCCCAAGGAGCGTGGCCAGAGGGTAGGAGGAAAAGAGGGCACAGGTGTCCCAATGAGAAGCATCTTTGTCTTACTGGCATTAAGACAGAGATCATTAGCTGCACACTGAAATGTGGGTAGACAGTCAGGGATAACAGAGGAGGAAGAGGAGGTAGTAGAGGGAAGTTTGAAGGAAAGTTGTGTGTCATCGGCATAACACTGCAAATGAGGAGAGAAGGAGGAAATCAGGTGAGGAAGAGGGGCGATATAGATATTGAAGAGCCATGGCGATAGGATAGAGCCCTGGCGGATGCCACAGGTAGCGAGTGAAGTGGCGGAGAAGAAAGGTCCCAGTTGGAACTGGGATGGGCGGTTAGTGAGGAAAGAGGTCAACCAATCCAGTACCCATTCAGTGATGCTGAGGGTTTCACAGAGTCTTTTTATGAGGATAGAATGGTTGACCTTGTCAAAGGCAGAGGAGAGATCAAGGAAAATGAGAAAAGTGGGGGAGTTGGAGTCAAGATTTTCGAGGATGGTTTCACAGGTGTTCCGGAGAGCAGTTTCCGTGCCTCTGGAGGCCCGGAATCCAGATTGATGGTCATGAAGGCAACCAACCAGATCAGTATGGAGGGTCAGTTGGGGGAGGACCAGCTTATCCTAGAATTTACCCAGGACGTAGGTAGTGGAAACAGGGAGATAGTTAGCCGGGCAGGAAGGTTCAACAGATGGCTTTTTTAAGAGAGGGTGCACAAGGGAGTGCTTGAGGGATAAAGGGAAGGAGCCAGTGGTCAAGGAGTGTTTACAGAAGTCAGCAAGAGCAGGAGTGAGAGAGGAGATATTGTCCTTAATGGTTCTGGAAGAGCAGGAGAGCACCTATTTGGAGGAGACCTTCATAGAGTGGGGCATTTTAGAGAACTCATCCGGTGCTATGAGCAGGTAGCAAGGGAGTGAGGGGGGTGGACGGAGGGGAGTCAAGGGAGGCAGGGGAGCAGGTGCGGGAGTGGAGATGGGGATGCAGGTGGTGGAGAGTGAGGCCACGATGTCCTGAGTTTTTGATGTGAAATGGGAGGCCAATGTGGTGCAGAGAGCCTGGGAAGAAGGAGAGAGGTGGAGATTGCACCTGGATTGGTGAGTTCCTTGCAGATTTAGAAAAGTTTGTCCATGTTTTCAGTGGCTCCAAAGATGCAGGCATGGATGTAAGCCCACTTCTTGGAGCAAATAGTGAAGTGATACTTCCGTTCAGCAACTTTGCACTTGCGTTTCAGAGATGCTAGATCAGCGGCATACTAGCTGTTGTTCTTGGAGGCAGGTTTTAGGTGGACCTCATGACAGGGGCAAGGATGTCAAGGGTGTTAGAGATGGAGACGTGCAGGTTAGCAAAGAAAGAGTCAGAGGGACAGTCAGAAGTGGGTGTAGGAGAGCGGGTGAAGGTGAAGGCAAAAGCTGTGACTGACACTCTCTTCATAGGTTGGATGAAGAAGGCTGGCAGTGCTGGGGGTGGCTCGGGTAGAGGGCCAAGGGAACCCAGGCAGGAGGAAAGGGGAGAGTGGTCGGACCAGGAGAGGTGGGTGGTGACCGGATTAGAGATAGGGATGTTGCCAAAAATGAGGGCGTCAAAAGTATAACTGGCAGAGTAGGTTGGACCGGAAGGGAGAATAGAAAGAGAGAGGGAGTCACAATGACACAGAACTGAGAGGTGCATGATTCAAGGGAATCGAGGTGGAAATCACCAAGGAGGAAGAGTTTGGAAGAAGAGGTTGAGAGGGAGGAGGCAAGGTCTGCCCATTCAGAGAGGAGGAGAGAGAACTAGGGCCAGGGAACCTGCAGATAGTGGTGAGGGTGAGAGAATGAGCAGGCGAGTCCCCAAGTCTACAGACAAGGCATTTAAAAGAGGAGTAGAATTGAGTAAGTATGATGAAGGCAGGCACTCACTCAAGGAAGATCAGAGTCACTGTACCTCCAGGCCTTTTGATTCTGGGTTTGGAGAGGGTTTTGCAGCCTCCAGGAAGGAAGTGCCAAGAGCAGTCACAGAGCTGGCATTGAACCACCTCAACTTCCTCTTCAAGGAATGGCTTCTCCCTAAAACCTCCAAAGTCCACAGTCCCTCCACTCCCCACCCTACCTAAACTCAGTGATCTACTCCTCACTGTTTCCTCCCCTTGTTGCTTGTAGATCCCTTGCTACCAATTGCCCACCTTACCCTGTTGTTAGCTCCCCACTACCTGTTTCTCTGATTCCCTCACTGTGTTCTTCTCCCTTTCACTGTACAGTGCGTTGTTGCTTCGCGAAGCTAGCCCTGCTCCCATATTATCACCTCACTAATAATAAATCACACTGAAAGTTTTATTAGTTAGATTCATAAAATGCTGATCAATATGTCGGGGTCTATTTCAAGTGTATAGAGCTCTACTTCTTCATCATTGAATAATCATACCTCTTGCTTTTGACACAAGAAAATTGAGGACAAAAAAGCAAAGTGGTTAAAGATGCAGTGTAACAGGCATATCATCCAGTTTACGTATCCAGAATGGTATTGTCAGGTGACTGGTCCACAGAGGTAGAGGCGTAACACAAATGTAGTGGAACTGTGACCCCCAGCAGATGTTTTCGGGTGTGCGACCACAGAGCAACGCATTGGTTAAGGGGTTGGAGGTCTTGTCAGGGAGACCACAAAGTAAGTGACATGGTTAAAAGAAGAGTCCAACTAGTAGTACAGCAAACACATGCCTGTCAGATTCTGGTTTAACCCGATAAAACCGATAAACACCAGCAAAATTAAGTGTTCTCTTTTCAGTAATAACAGGAAAGTACAGATATGCCAAGAGATGAGAAACCGTTGTTCTATCTGTATGAGAATAAAAGGTGTCACTATTTATGCAAAAGATCAATTTAAACCACCTGCAGGGCTTTTTGGTGCATGTTGGGAGTTGTACACAGTTTTGTGAATTAAACAGTGAAGCCTAAAAGTAAGCAGAAATCGCTGAATTACAATGACAAACACGCAGTCGGATAGAACCAAAGAAACACTTTTATGAGCACTGCAGGCAGGTTGGACTAATGGGATCCACTTCTGAGAAAAAGGCCCTGATGGAACCGAACACCAGTGTAGTGGAATCATTACCCCAATGCCTTATTTCCATACCTGGGTCCCGCAGAAATGACAACCGCCAACAGGCTGGCTGAGAATGATGGTGCTAGGGGGTAGTCCATACGATTCCTGTCACACCTCCTTAAAATCTCAGTAGATGTCAAGCATTGCCAGGAATAAACAAAAAGTAGGGGAGATGGAAAAAGAGCAAGGGTGTAAGAACAGGGGGGAAAAGGATGCCAAATGTCATAAACAACATTGTTAAAAACCCATAGTCCTTGATTTAGCCATCCCTACGACCACCAGGGAATGACCATGTGTCCGAAATAGACTGCCTTGCTGCTATACACTTTTGTATTTGTTTTATTTGTATAGCGCATCCGGGCAGGTTATTTTACTAACCATATGCAAATAAATAAATAAAGTGGACTTTGCCATTTACTTTGACTATTTCCGTTATTGGGTGCAGGCTTTCCCAGCTTACCATTTCCGTTTGGACTGGGATTTTTCCAGGCCGCCTTAACAAGACTTATTCAGCAACAGCAGTAAGATAGGAATTGATGTGAAAGGGCCCATAGATCTGAAACTAACAATCCACAGGAATGCAAAAACACTGTGCGCAGACCATCACATGAGAAATCTATATCTGCCTATTTTGGGAACAGAGTGTGAATTAGGAAGTGGTGCTAGATTTAATAAAGCAACCAGTAGATTTCCAATACTACTAGATGTGACAGCCGCCAGAATATCCAGATGTGCTCTGCTCTAGGTTGCTCTAATCTGTTTATCCAGATTTACTCTGCCCTAGGTTACGCTACTCTGCTTATCCAGACTTACTCTGCTCTAGGTTGCTCTAATCTGCTTATCCAGACTTACCCTGCTCTAGGTTGCTCGAATCTGTTTATCCAGACTTACTCTGCTCTAGGTTACTCTGCTTATCCAGATTTACTCTGCTCTAGGTTGCTCTAATCTGCTTATCCAGACGTACTCTGCTCTTGGTTGCTCTAATCTGCTTATCTAGATTTACTCTGCTCTAGGTTGCTTTAATCTGTTTATCCAGATGTACTCTGCTCTAGGTTACTCTAATCTGTTTATCCAGACTTACTCTGCTATAGGTTACTCTAATCTGTTTATCCAGATTTACTCTGCTTGCTTATCCAGACTTACTCTGCTCTAGGTTGCTCTAATCTGTTTATCCAGACGTACTCTGCTCTAGGTTGCTCTAATCTTCTTATCCAGACTTACTCTGCTCTAGGTTCCTCTAATCTGTTTATCCAGACGTACTCTGCTCTAGGTTACTCTAATCAGTTTATCCAGACTTACTCTGCTCTAGGTTGCTCTAATCTTCTTATCCAGACTTACTCTGCTATAGGTTGCTCTAATCTGCTTATCCAGACATACTCTGCTCTAGATTGCTCTTATCTGTTTATCCAGATTTACTCTGCTCTAGGTTGCTCTAATCTTCTTATCCAGACTTACTCTGCTCTAGGTTGCTCGAATCTGTTTATCCAGACTTACTCTGCTCTAGGTTACTCTAATCTGTTTATCCAGACGTACTCTGCTCTAGGTTGCTCTAATCTTCTTATCCTGATTTACTCTGCTCTAGGTTGCTCTAATCTGTTTATCCAGACTTACTCTGCTCTAGGTTACTCTAATCTGTCTATCCAGACTTACTCTGCTCTAGGTTACTCTAATCTGCTTGTCCAGACTTACTCTGCATCCAGATTACTATTGTGTGAGAGAGGAGAGAAATAACGTTCCTTTTTCCAATTAAATTCATCCCTGAGGATTGCTACTATATGTAGAGTACAACAATTCATGGAGTTATGCAGATATCTTCATGCAACCTGCATATATTGCTCAAATCTGGAATGACCTGCCATTGACAGTTAAAATCCTGCTGAATCATCTGGCATTCCGAAGGGCTCTAAAGACGTTTTTGTTCTAGTCTGCAGTGACTATGGATTGTGGTTTTCTCCTCCCTTTCCAGCACCAAGATACCTTTGGGTGACTACGCTGTACAAGTTACAATAACATAATTTATATTGATAGTTAATCCGGTCAGGCGAATCAGCTTGCAACCCTCTGAGGCTGATATGTTGGGGGCCATTGAGATGAATTTTAAGGAAACGGGTTTGGCTATTCACAGTGAATTTGGGGTTCCTTGCAGTCAGCCGTGAGCTATGCACTTATCTGTGGCAGCCCTGGAGATGACATGGTTCCTGTGGATACTGTCTTCCCTATCTTAATCCTCTGTCTCCATGCTCACTTTGCCCTGGCGCACACTTAGCAGTGTTCATGGGAGCAGTAAATGATGACAACTGCGAGTGAACAAATACAAAAGGAGGCGAACGATGCTAACAAAATAATACATTGTTCTAAGGATCGAGCTGTTTGTTGTGACCATGAAAGGTTTGCCAGGGCTTTTAAAATAAGGAATAAGCGCAGGAATATGTGTCCCCAAAATATGTTCTTGTTTATGCAAAGCCAGGTCTCCCTATATTGCCCTGCACACCCACACTGGAGGCAGACAGCAGCACTTAACAAGTTCTTACACATTGTTTTACTGCTTAGCAGCACAGTAGGAGTGACATGATTAGTTAAACTGCAAAAAATAACCGTTTGCAAATGTAAAAGTGGTTGTAAAACGTGGTAGAACTATTAACAGTTGCCATCAGTTTCCACTCACTTCGACCTCTGCTTTCAAAGGACAGAACTGCCTATGAAGGGAGCCAAACTCTCAGGAGGTTTTGTGGCTCATACATTTGATTAAAAGAAATAGCTTCTATATTGGGAGTCCCGCGTCTGCCAGCATGCCTTGCAGGACCAAAGGGGCAATCGTCACTGGGCAAGGGCTTCAGTATATGCAGGGTGCCTTTTGCAAGAATGAAGAAATATGTGCATGGCATTCTGTGCATGGTATTTGCAAGAAGCGCCGTGTGCAAAACGTGATTGGTGCTAATTTGCAAACATTTTCAGTGGTCCATCTGGCACTGTTTCATTTTCTTTTATATATCAGACACATATGCCATGATAATGATATCTTATGTTATGTTATTTGTTTATGTTATGTATACCCTCCACTGCTACCCCAATGGCAGGTGCCAGCCGCTCACGTGGCTCTGCAAGTGAGGGGTTGTAGGTGAAAGGATCAAGAAAAAAAATGTTGTTTTATTATAGGGGGGCGTCCCCCCCAACCTCCCGTTTTCTTTTTAACATTTTTTTTATGCATACCAAACTTAAAAAATGTATAAATAAATAAAAAAACATTCAACCCTTTTTTCCGGTCCTTTTGGTGTCGAACAAAAGGCATTCAATCCTTTTGTTTTCGATCCTTTGGCCGAACACCCAAGTGAGGAGGGCTAGGTGTGTAAGTGGGGCTAGGATGAAAGGATAGGTTCAGAACCAGGAGGAACGGGCGTCTGTCAGCGTTGTTTTGCAAGTCAATTAAAACAGAGCCAGCCTTCATTGGGAGACATACTATTAGTCAAAACACACACGTAGTGGTGCAATACCAGAAAGCATGGGGCAAATTAGCCCCCAAATTCGGTTTGCACAGCACCCTGCCGGCCGGGTGTATCCGATTACTGAGGGGACATGCATGCATGCAGGAGGAGGGAGTGGATGATGGCACTTGAAACCTGTTGCCATAAGTGTCAGGAAGAAGCCCTAAACCGACATTCTAAGCACTGAACGGTATCAGGTAATAACGTCCTCATACATAATGGCGCCGGGAAAATCCATGGCGACATGATATATGATGATATCATGTATGGTAACGGGTTGCAGGGAGGTCCCCTTTTTAAAAAAAAAAATATTTCGGGGGTTGCAGGGCTTTCCCCCGGCATGTTCAATGTAAAATGGCGACTTTTAGCTGCATGGATGATGGGGCCAATCTTCCACACACTAGTGTGGAGGTGTGCACTGAAAGTGACGGTCCTTAAAATGTCCCAAAATGTCCATGCCACTTTTACATTTCCATGGCTGATTCAGTATACTTGCTTCTAATCATGTCACAGAAGTACAGACAGGCGGCCAAAAAGACCTCTCATTGCTTCACACAGTACCCAGAATCTGCCTTTCCACAGCATAGAGCAGGCCTCGCAGAATGGTGCTGCAGAGGAATGCATCCAAGGTTTGGGATTCAGTGAGGGGATATGGCAGAGAACATGCAGCTCTCCTGTTTTGGACTACAACCCCCATGACCCATCACCAGTGACAATGCTGGATATGTCTGATTGGATGGAGTTGGGGCCTAACACATGTGGCAAAGGCTGCAGAACACTGTGCTATTGGATGCGCCTTTCGTGCACCTAGCACTTCCCATGGTCTGATTTTACACCAGTGGCAGGAATCTGCTGCAGAAAAGGATTTGCACAGACAGGTTCACTTTTAGGAATTATGGCGTCTTCACAATGCAGGGTTTTTTTCCAGATGCTTGCACAGTTGGCACAAAAAGAGGATCATTTTCGGGGAGGATCTGCTGCTGTGTGAAGAAAGGGGAATAAGAGCATGCATAATCTTAGTCTGTGTCGTGTCTTAATATTCTTCGCGAATGTCCTGCATGTAGCGAACACCCATGCATCTTTGAAGACGTGGAGCACAATGAAGGTATTGCAAATCTGCATATCTTGCCTTAAAACTCTTAGCAAATGTCCTGCATAAGGCATACACAAATGCATCTTTGAAAATGTGGAGCGCAAGGAAGGCATGCATAATCTTAGTCGTCGTCTCTAGCCTTCAAATTCTTAGCCTGAAGCGAACCCCCATGCATCTTTGAAACTGTGGAGCGCAATGAAGGCATGCATAATCTCAGTCTCTGTGGCTTGCCTTACAATTCTTAGCATGAAGCGTACCCCCATGCATCTTTGAAACTGTGGAGCGCAATGAAGGCATGCATAATCTCAGTCTCTGTGGCTTGCCTTACAATTCTTAGCATGAAGCGTACCCCCATGCATCTTTGAAAATGTGGAGCGCAATGAAGGCATGCATAATCTCAGTCTCTGTGGCTTGCCTTACAATTCTTAGCATGAAGCGTACCCCCATGCATCTTTGAAAATGTGGAGCGCAATGAAGGCATGCATAATCTCAGTCTCTGAGGCTTGCCTTACAATTCTTAGCATGAAGCGTACCCCCATGCATCTTTGAAAATGTGGAGCGCAATGAAGGCATGCATAATCTCAGTCTCTGTGGCTTGCCTTACAATTCTTAGCCTGAAGCGTACCCCCATGCATCTTTGAAAATGTGGAGCGCAATGAAGGCATGCATAATCTCAGTCTCTGAGGCTTGCCTTACAATTCTTAGCATGAAGCGTAGCACCAGGCATCTTTGAAAATGTGGAGCGCAATGAAGGCATGCATAATCTCAGTCTCTGTGGCTTGCCTTACAATTCTTAGCATGAAGCGTACCCCCATGCATCTTTGAAACTGTGGAGCGCAATGAAGGCATGCATAATCTCAGTCTCTGTGGCTTGCCTTACAATTCTTAGCATGAAGCGTACCCCCATGCATCTTTGAAACTGTGGAGCGCAATGAAGGCATGCATAATCTCAGTCTCTGTGGCTTGCCTTACAATTCTTAGCATGAAGCGTACCCCCATGCATCTTTGAAACTGTGGAGCGCAATGAAGGCATGCATAATCTCAGTCTCTGTGGCTTGCCTTACAATTCTTAGCATGAAGCGTACCCCCATGCATCTTTGAAAATGTGGAGCGCAATGAAGGCATGCATAATCTCAGTCTCTGAGGCTTGCCTTACAATTCTTAGCATGAAGCGTACCCCCATGCATCTTTGAAAATGTGGAGCGCAATGAAGGCATGCATAATCTCAGTCTCTGAGGCTTGCCTTACAATTCTTAGCCTGAAGCGTACCCCCATGCATCTTTGAAAATGTGGAGCGCAATGAAGGCATGCATAATCTCAGTCTCTGAGGCTTGCCTTACAATTCTTAGCATGAAGCGTAGCACCAGGCATCTTTGAAAATGTGGAGCGCAATGAAGGCATGCATAATCTTAGTCGTCGTCTCTAGCCTTCAAATTCTTAGCCTGAAGCGAACCCCCATGTATCATTGAAAATGTGGAGCGCAATGAAGGCATGCATAATCTCAGTCTCTGAGGCTTGCCTTACAATTCTTAGCATGAAGCGTAGCACCAGGCATCTTTGAAACTGTGGAGCGCAATGAAGGCATGCATAACCTAAGTCTCTGTGTCTTGCCTTAAATTCTTAGCATGAAGCGAACCCCCCCCCATGCATCTTTGAAAATGTGGAGCGCAATGAAGGCATGCATAACCTCAGTCTCTGTGTCTTGCCTTAAAATTCTTAGCATGCAGCGTAGCCCCAGGCATCTTTGAAAATGTGGAGCGCAATGAAGGCATGCATAATCTCAGTCTCTGAGTCTTGCCTGTGAATGTCCTGCATAAAGCGCGCACCCATAACAAGCAACAACGGTGCATTTACACTGCATGTACTAAAGCTAAAGCACATCTAGTTTTCCAGATGCACTTTATCTGTCCCTGCCCTGAGTCCCCTGTACCTAAAGCCAGGGGGTGCATACATTAATCTCTAATAATTATATCTCCAGTCTGTTCCTTGCCTTGCACTAGCACCCTTGCAGTGCTCCACTGATCACTTGCCCGCCTGCACTGAAGGACTAACATATGTTTCCAGCCTCCTAAAATGTCATTCACTACAGTACAGTACAGTACAGTAATTCTACAGTACACTACAGTAATTCAGGAGAGATGATGGGCTGGTATGCTTTGCAATTTCCTATGTCCCTGATACTTGTACAACTGGGAATCATGGCAATTATTAAAAGCAGAATGCTGCTCATTATAAGCAGCCTGTCCCATTGTGCTGCGAGCTTGCAATGATCAGCGCTCTTGGGTGGCTTGCAATTACCTTGAAAGTAGTGTTCGGCTCAAGGGCGGACAGTTATGTGCAAACGCGCATGCGCACAGTCAACTATTAAAAGCACACGTGGTCAGAGAATGCGCATCGCGCTGCCCTAAACACGAAATAACAGCATAGTTGCGCAGACCCACATTTCTGAAGTATTTCTGAAAAGGATGCAAACGCCACTGCCTCTATTCCTAACTAATTAAGACTGAAATCATTGGCCAGAAGTGAAGGTGTATCGTGTCCTTCCCACACAAGAGCCTCCTGGCCACATCCTAGTCAGTTGTCATGACTACCTCCGGCTTTTGAACAGACCGTGGTACTGAGGTAGCGCGATCATCTTCTTCCATTGCACTATAATAGAGACTAAAAGATGTCAGCGCTGAGCCGCCGCCCGCCTTTAGGAGGTCACGCATGGGGTTTAGTGGAGGAATGCAGAGGAGAAGGTTCGGTAGCTATCTGCGAGGAGACAGGAGCAGCGGCTTCCCAGCGCCTCGCGCGCCTCAAGAGCGCTATGAATAAAACATGGCAACCTTTTAAACCACGCGCAATGAGATGCAGCTCCTCCCGCAGCACACTGCTGCACAAATCTGTCACCAAATGCCACGTCCTGCTCCCCACTTGGAAACGTTTTGACAATGCCCTTTTATCATACACTAGTATCATAAAAACAAATGCACGCTCCCAAATAGCTGCAACAAACTATAACAAGTATTCCTCTAGCTGTTTAAGGCCCAGCCTCAACTCATTTTATTTTCCAATTAAAGTATTCAGGACACAGAAAAGATGAAAAGTGGGTTTTGTTCGAGCGCAGTAGACAGACCGTTGGGCTCTACGGTCGATCCTCATCACTCTCTACATACTCACTCATATCACACTACGTGCTCATACCATAACAGAGATTGTGCAGCTATGCCAGCAACCGAAACCCACGGGGTTTGCCAGGGAACCACTTGACATTAAAATGCAACACATCTCCTCCGCTTGCATCCTCACACAATAACTATATGCACACCACGAGGCTAAAAGCAGACATTATACAACACCCATTACCAACGCATGCAGCCGCTTTCTAATACGCGTGGTGCTGCCCATATCTCTTTTGCTTCTGCCTCAAACCTTGATTTTTGTCGTGTTCAGCAGAGTTGTTGTTCTCCCCCGTTTCTTGTTGGTGCGACCACAACTTCATACATAAAGAGGGACCTAGGCCATGGGTCTGCAACCTTTGGCTTTGGAATGCAACTCCCATCATCCCTAGCCAGCATAATCAAAGATGAGGTTTCATGGGAGTTGTAGTTCAAAACATCTGGAGAGCCACAGATTGCAGACCCCTGTCCTAGGCCATATGTGAATAGGAAATACTTCAAGGGAGAGGGTCTAGGGAGAAAAAAAACTACAACAACGTGACTTCCGTCTATAAAGTTTCCACAAGTGCTCCATTATACCAGGCATGCTCCCCAATGGTAACCATGCTATCAACATTGTATACAAATCACAAGCTTTCTTAATACAATATATTGTTGCAAGTAAATAAATATTGATTTAGCGTAATCCCCCTCCAGATTGAGACGCCTGTATACAACAGACATGACCACTTTACTGCATTGAAAGCCATATGGGTAAGAATCCCAACATTATCAGAGTTCTAATCACAAGAAATACAGGTGTGAGTGAGGTGAATAGCAAGATTTCCTTCTAGTACAAAAAAAAGGTGTATCAATTTAACATGTTTCATTCCGTATAAGCAATGGTTGGACTTCTTCATAAGGCAGGGCGCAGTGAGGAGTGAAGGGCTTGAGCTGATCTTTAAATTCAATACAGTAAATGCAAAACATTTTGCAAAAAGTTGATGTCTGTGATAAAGGGAACAGGACTGCAAAATATAGTGTGGAAAAATGAGGAACACCCATTGACCCCCCCCACCTGAGTCTAAATGCTTGGCTACTACTGGAAGAAACCATTTTCTAAGTCATCATTAGTGTGACTGTGAATCCTAAATAGGCCAAAATATGCCTACTATATTTGCCTATATAATGAATTGGGGCACTGTGTCAAAATATTGAAAGACAGGGGGCGATGTGGAGCAGCCTACAAGATGGCTGTGGGTTAACGGAGCTATGTGCCCGTCGTCTTTACCTGCATTATTGTGCACATTCTGATAATGCGTTCCTAGCTCCCAGCTGCCTGTGATGTACCGGAGACCGCGTGTGTATGCATCACCACCAGGAGATCCAGCGACACGTAGCTATTTGGGCCTCTCTTGACTCAGCCGCACCACTGTTTCCTGTGCTCTTGACCTGATCAGCTGAGGCTGCTTATCCTCTCTCCATACGCCTTGGTCCCTCATCAGCCATGGTCCCTCAACCACATCTTCCCTGCTCGATGGTGGGTGCCGCACCTATGCTATCTGTGCAACCTGTCTCGTGGATGCGTCACCGATGGCCCAACCCCTGCCCACCACATATCCCCAAATGGAAGGCAGCCAGGAATTGCCACCCATAACCAGATGTGCCGCCCTTGATTCCGCCACACCGGGAGTCCTACGTTCCTAGCCCAAATTGGCTGCTCCTCTTTCCTCAATACGCAAGTGGCATGGTCCATCTACCACATTTTCCCTGCTCCCGGAGCCACCTGTCCGGTGGACGCCTCACGGGTTTCCCTACCCGATGACAAATTTTGAGTGGGGTGCGGGCCACTGCAGTGAGCTTCTGGCCCCACACGGCATGCATCCCTGTGAAGGGACGACCCCACGGCTTGGGCAGTGTTGGTTGGCTGTGTCCTTGTGCCAACTACACCTCTGAGTGGATGGGCACATGGTCCTGTGGCGGTCGTCGTCCTAGACCTATGAGCACAGCCTTCATTTCTATGCTGCAATTACAGCGGGACCGCTATATCTGCTTTAACTTCACCGGCATCTCTAATTCCTTCCCGATTTCAAGGGCGATACCGGATTAAAGGAAGCAGTGACGGTAAGAAACAGGGCAAGATGGATGCATTCACTAGGCAGACCCCTAAGACTGGACCACAGAGGGACACTGTTGCTGAAGACATGGCACACCTGCCGGAACCAGAGACACCCACATTTCTGCTTCTCCTGGATAATATGAAAACCAGCCTGGCCTCAGTTAATACTTAATTAGATAACACTACAGCTAGCATCAACAAATTATGCGCCAAACTGTCTAAGGAGGCTGCTAGAATCACTGAAACTGAAAACCGGCTTAGCACAGTGGAGGGCGACTTGACAGCTATGAAGTCTGGCCTTACCCAGTTATCCCATGATATGAAACGCGCAGTTGCAAAATGTGATGACCTTGAGTCAATCCTGTCGTAATAATGCATAATTGGCGTCCCTGAACAGGTGGTTGGAGGACTTTGTGGATAAACTGCTGCTGGACATGCTAGGGGCCGTGTCTCTCTCACCACAGTGCACTGTCAAACATGCACATCGAGCCATTGCCCCAAAACCAAAATCTGGTACACCACCAAGACCAATCTTGCTTCACATTTAATTACAGGGATTGCAACAGGTTTCTGCGTCAGGCCTGTGAGAAAGGTCAGCTGAGATTTGAAGCTAACAGGATCTACATTTACCCAGACTTCTCCGCAGCAGTGCAAGCAGAGTGGACAACGTTCATGGGCGTTAAGAAAATCCTTTCTAACTGATTTTTTCCTTATGCAATTCTGTTTCCCAGCAAAACAGCATAAGGGCAAACAGTTATTTTTTATGTTGCCGGATGAAGCAATTAACTTTAGTGAGGTTAATATCCCCCTGCCCGACACTGTGACCAACGGTTGCATCAGCATGGCTGCGGACACAATTGAGTAGGCAGAGGCTGTGCTTATTCTCACTTTTAACTATCAGGCCCCTGTTTATATCTCATTTTCAACATTAAGGCATTCTGTCCTTGCTGGGCACCATTGTGGCTTTCTGATTCATCCACTCCTTCATATGTAACAGACCTGGATTTTAGGCTGGAGCAGCACAAGCTACCCCGATGCATGATTGCGGGTTTGTTAATTTTTTTGTAGTATTGTTTTGGGAGTTAGGGGGACCCTGCTGAATTTCGGACGGTGGTGAAGGATAGTTGGGTGGTGAGGGAAACAGGAAGAATGTTGAAACTGCTTGGCTTTTTATTGTACTAAGTACTTTCGCAGATCGTGGTCTTGTGGGCCATGCAGTGTCTACTGTCCTTGATATGCAACTCACAGTTATATTATTTAATGGTGCACCCTGAGGTAACAATACTAAGCTGGAACGCGAGGGGCCTGGGTAACCCTGTGAAAGGCAGGAAATGCCTTGCTTATGTAGACAGGCATGAAGCCAGCATCATATTCCTGCAACAAATCATGATTTTTCAAATGTTAATGTGGCATTCGCAGGAGCATGGGCCAAACACAAGTACTATACACCATACTCATCGCAAGCCAGGGGGGGTCATGACCATTGTCCTCAAATCCCTACAGTTCCCACTCATTGACCCAGGGTAGATCCTCAGGGCCGTTACGTGGTTGTGCACGGTGTACTCCTCAATAGGGAGCTGTTACACATAAACTCTTTATGACCCTAACGCAAACGACCTGACTTTCTATGAAAATATAGTAGCGATATGTCAACGATCATATGGGGCAGAGACATGAAATACTATTCTCCATCTCTCACTTGACCGAACTGGCATCACTAACGGGGGGCCATGACTAAAACTGTGCATGCCATTCACGATGAAATGCACACTCTGGGGATCGTTGATGCGTGGAGAGCTTTGTACCCCGCGTCTCCACCTACACGTTCTAAGTACACGACATGTAATCCAGAATTGCTCTGTACCCACTCTCCTCAATTCAATGCAAACATAAGACAGCTGACATCAGTTCCCGCAAATTCTCGGATCACTCACCAATATTCCTTACAACGACCCTGACACAGTCATCCTGCTACTGGAAATTTAAACCCCAGGCGCTGCAGCACTTCCTGTTCCGCACTACAGTGCACAATATGCAATTATATTCCAGGTAGAATCAAGGTCCAGTTTCTTCCGTAAGCACACTTTGGCAAGTATTCAAGGCCTAGATCAGAGACATCACCATGTACACTGAGCTGGGCATAGTGAAGACTATATGGAAAGTTATCACACCTACAATTATTATGGGAGGAGGCTCGATCAGCCTCGGAGCTTCCCTGACTGTATGGGCAGCCACCATCATACTACTGCTGAAACCCGAAAAAACCCCTGCGGAGTGTGGCTCATATCGGCCCCTCTCGTTAATCAACACATACATTCAAATGTATGCAAAAGTGCTTGCCAATCGTCTCGTCCACCATATGAGGCACATGATACATCATAACCAAGCAAGCTCCATTCCCCGCCGCACCACGGCCTAAAATACTTGACGATTTAACATTATTGTGCAGATCGACCCCTCCGCTCCGGCAGGGGCAGTGTCGCTAGATGCGCAAAAAGCTTTTGACATGATGTCCTGGCATTTTCTTTTTACTGTGCTGTGGAAATGTGGTTTCGGGGACGAACTCTATCAAAAGGTATGCAACTGCTGTACACCTTACCCAGTGCTACGGTGTGTACCAATGGACAGCTATCCAAGCCCATACATCTTACCAGGGACACAAGGCAAGGCTGCCCTCTATCTACATTATCTTTTGCCCTGGTTATGGACCCACTGGCGGAATTGATTAGGGTAAAACACATGCATAGAGGAGTGCGTATTACGGGAACACTTGAAATGATACCTTTATATGCTAATGATGTATACTCTTGTATATTAGAGATTCAGAAGCCAACTTAAACCCGGTACTCGACGAAATCATTCATTATGGCTCCTACTTGGGATGCCAGAGCTGAATGTATTAAGGAGGTCCATGACTTGGATCAGATACATGGGCGTCTGGCTGAGTAGAGCCCATCGTTCACTGTTCCGAGATGACTACAAACTCTACAGTGAACGACTAACTAATATATGGACTAGATGGAAATGTATGCCTTTATCCGGTGCTGGGTGAATAGCTCTAGCAAAGATGATTGTACTATCCAAGTTGCTCTATGTGTTCCAAAATGTCCTCATTTGGCCTGACAAAGGTTACTTTCATGCTCTTCACAATGCTCTATCTGGCCCCATGAGGAAAAAGCGGAGTTACTTCTTCACATGCTGATGGGGGTTTAAGGCTCCAGACTGAGTTAAATTGGATCGCAGCTCAAGAACACTCTGCAACATATTAATTTTGGCTCACACAGTAGCTCCACCTAAACACGTGAAAATTGAGTGTGTGGCAACAAGCAAATGTAATATTTGCACTCTTCTCCTTATGCACAAATATGCTGACTCCTGTAAATTTGACCTGCTCCAGACCACACTGCTACCATGGCTGAAAATATATCAGCTAACTGGTTCCGTGTGCACCATATAGTAAGCACCTACCTCTGCGACGCTCGCCTGGTATCCTGCCTAGTATGGACAGAGCTACACAAGATAATTGGCAGGTTGTGCGCTCCAATGTATTAGGGGATCTGTATGCTGATGGGGAATTTATAACACTGCAAGCGTTAGCTACCGCCAACATTCTAACACCGATATTTAGGCAGCACTACTACAGAATGCAAGCAGCAATTAGGGCAAAACATTCTCAAATGAGCCAGCAGAGGATATATATATAAATATATATGACTCACCTATATCATCCATTCGCAAGGCTGCCAGCACATAATATCTTCACTGTACACATTAATGCAAAAGGCCATACCAGGAAACCATGTGCCCTCTCTGAGAGAAATGGGGGTATGATATATAGATATTAACATTGTAGAACAGAGTTGGCACGCTATGTGGGCATTGACAGGCAGTATCTCGCTCAATGCTCGATTTTTTTATTTTACAATTCAAGGTGCTACAGAGACGAAACAAAATGCGGAAAAGTATGCAACGCATAGATGCAAATAACAGTGGTTGTTGCCCTAAGTGCAACGCCAAAGCGGCTCATTAAATACTCATGCTCTGGACTTGCCCTACATTACATTCCTTCTGGAAAGGAGTGACACTCGCTCGACAATAGCGGGGATGGAGCTGCAACCTACCCCTCAGCTATGTCTGTTTCGCTTGATTATTATTTACTTTCTCTTTAGCGTAGGTTTGTAGAGGAGCAGCTGCACGCCTCTGCAGGAAACCCTGCCCCTCTTCCTCCCATATGTTGGAGATCTGAGACCATGCCGTGTTTGACACAAGCAGTTGTGCCTATACCACAGAGTGTGTTCAGAAGAAGATACCCTTTGAGACAACCCTACCGAATGTATCCTCGAACTGATGACAGCCTAAGGGAGTAACTCCCTGAAGGAATATGAGAGAGAGCAAAGAAAAGGAGCTAGTGACATCACAGAGTATGCACAATGTCCCGAGGTACTGACTGAAGAGGATGTATAGATCCTAAGGAAACTAATGATGAAGTAAAGAATCAAGTGAGCTTTTGAATACGAAGAAGATTACACTTGCACAAGGTGCCACTGAAAATTACTGTTCAATAAATGTACAGATGCTGAAACGCAAGGTAGACCAAGTCACCATAGAAGCTGACTATGCCTAGTGAATAGAGCAGAGGAGAAAGCCGCCATTATATAGAAGCTGGACATCGGTATCATGAATTTAGTAAGCAAGGATCCATGAATCGGGAAGGGAAAGCTGTGTTGCAGCAAGAATAAGTAGAATCGTGGAGCTGCAAGACAAGGCTGTCTGGCCTGGAATCAAGACGGAAGCATCCAAGGTCAGCTATCTATTCTGGAAACGAGCGACTGTACGAAGGATGAATCATCCTTTGTTAATGTGCAAAGAAAGAACACCAAAAGTGCCAAGTTTAATTCATTTAAAACCTGCACAATGGACCAAATTGTGGTCTCCTGTCACGTGATCCAAGGATGAAAATAGAGTTCAAACTTGGAGTCCCAGAACACGATAGTGAGTGCTCTCAAACCCGTGTATTCTGAAAGAAAAGGATACTTTGCAAGGCCAAGTTCAAAGACAATCTTCATGGCAGAAGGCATGGGTGATGAGAGATTCTGGGCTAATTAGGTGGGGAGGTAGATTCATGCCCCATCTCCTTACACCTGGGTCTGGGTTTACGTGCTGCTAAGTTAACCGAATGTTCCAGACCTGGCACAAGCGTGCCAACCAATTGTAGTAGTCCATATAAATCGAAGGACCTTATACTTTGAGGACCGATGAGAATCTGTGTATCTAATGGTTCTAAAGATGGCATGTTTTAAAGGTAGGTATATGTTGTCCACCTGATAGTAGGCAGCCAATCACAATCCTAGTTTCTATAGAAAGTATACTTAGATGTTCCCCTTAAGTCAATCTTGACCCTTGATAGGTTTTTCATTATTGCCACGTAGTATGATGTCACCTCTGACATATTTATGACATCAAATCTATGATATGTGTGAAGATCGCTGTCACAGTTTGCCATGCTAGAGTGGGAAGGCGTGGCGAGTGGCTTCAATGCCCACTCTCACTGCTGCAAGGTTGGCGGATCCCATGATCCCCTAAGGCAGCTTCACAAATACAGGCTGTGGGATGTTTTTACCCATGCATCCAAGCCCTACAATAAAACTGGGCAGTACTGGCATGGAAAACATCATGATGGCCAGAACTCCCCAGAGAGTGCACAGGGAAAACATGAAGAATAGGCTGCCACCCATTTTTGCCTATGTTGTGAGCACAGGAGGGCACTGCCTAAAACCACCATTGGGCTACACACACAGTAGCCTGAAACCATTGGGAATGGCAATGCTGATTGCAAAAAAAAAAGCAACTCAGAACTTTGGGGAATTCATTTTCTTAATCCCAAAAATGGTTGCATTACCAGTACTCACCACTATCAGAAAGCCGGCGTTTTAAAACCACCAGACTTTTGTGTAAAACTGAACAAATGAAACAAAACCAGACCAAGGAAAGACTTGCTAAGAGGTGGATACAATGTAAAACTATATTCTGAAATGACTTGAAGGAAGTAATTATTTAATGTATATGTAAAAATTGTAAGTGCTTTAAACTGGGAACAAAAAGTGACATTTAGCTGAAACTTGGCTTAATGAAACTGGATTCTGCCTGACAACTACCCCCGACAGGAGTTGAAACCTGCTCAGCCACTCTTCCCCTTGCCAAAAGGAGTTGTCACCTCTCCGATTAGATTAGGGCTGGAGCAGCTGGGGACTACAGGGAGTTGAACAAAGGCCTGTCCTGGACTCAGGCAAATGTTATATTGGGGGCGTTGTAAAAGTGGCTTCCTCTTAGGGGAAACTGGGAGGGGCAGTGCCTCTGCTAGCAGCTGAGCTTGGGGGAAGTGGATAAACCAGTTATTCCACCCTGTGATGTGGGAAGCCACACCCCTTTTGTGACCAGAGCATAATTTAAAAAAAATAGATAACTCATAGTGCAGACTTGTCAGAATTATATAAGTAATATCATTATTTTTGTGATTTTTCTGTGAACATTTTAAGAGGCGTTAGGACCCTGTGGTGTATTCTGGGGAGTTACTAGCGGAAAATAGGGTCTCACTCCAAATGTATACATGTTAAAAATCTGACACTTTATCATCTGTAACCCATATCCCTGGTGCACATTTGTGTAAAATCTGGAAAGGTTTAGAGGTCGTTATCTGGATGAAAAGGGGAGAATTCTATCATCAGTGGACACAACATCGTACAAAGACAGGGATCGGATGGTTTGGTGCTACAGAAAATATGTTAACTGGACCTATAATATTAGAAAAATGGTGCATAGATAAATATGTATTTGGGTCAGAAATAGATTTGTGTGCAATCTGACAAGGGGAGGTTCCTCTGACCATAAAACCTACAGCATCACTCTGACTCACATTTCCTTCCCCCAATCATGGGAGAGGGGAGAATTGGGCCAATGACAAGTGAGAGGGGCAGGGTTAGTTATGACCAACTCACACACCCACTTTCCAAAACCCATAAAAAGAGACTGCTGGGACAGGTAGAGACATTCAATTCCATTTGCTGCGGAGCATGCTGACCGACGACTTCACATCCAGAGATCCAGACTTCAAATCCATCAATCTCCAAAGACCAGAACTTTACTTCGGAACTTAAAGCAAGGGCCTAAACCCACAAACTGAGAACTCTTCTCAGCAGGCCTCAGCAACCTTAAAATCATTTGCGAACTATTCCACAGCCGGGCGAGCTGTGTCATGATCTCTGCTTCCAAAAGGTCAGGGTTTCCCAACTCCCTTGGAAGCAGATCCATAACCCAGGTTCCGAGTGCCAACCAGTCCCAATTGGGACCTTTTGGACCCAGTCCTGGCGCCAGTGGCACCAGGCTCATAAATATGCCCAGTCCCAGCGCTGGAAGCGCCGGGCTCATAATGCTTGGGTGGACTTACCTTCAGCAGACCATGCTGCTTACTTGCCTGCCAGTTGAGCCTCTGATCCTCTTCTGTTTGGAACTACTTTTCCTGTTGGGTGGGGCTGGAGCCACTCCCTAGATTCAGAACACTGGAACTGTTCTGGAAGGCAGGAACTCTTTTCTTACCAGGAACTCTTTTCTTACTTAGGCGTGGCTGTGGAAGGAGACAACTAAGCACTACAGGATGCTATTTAAACCACACCCGGTGGATGAATCTTGCTTTGCGTTATTCTGCAACCTCTGCAGCAGAACGCTCATCGTGTCTTCTGCATCCGGTCCTGGGCCTAAGGAAAAAGGCTTACCATCCTGAATCCAGTCTTCAGCAACACCTATAAAGACAAGAAAGAACAGGTTAGCATTCCAGCATCTGAAAGGCAAAGGCTTACCATCCTGAATCCAGTCTTCAGCAACACCTATAAAGACAAGAAAGAACAGTTTAGCATTCCGGCATCTGAAAGGCAAAGGCTTACCTACTCTTCGTACGCTCCGGAGGCCTTCGGCGCTGCATCCCGCATCTGAAAGACAAAACAAGGTGCGTTTAAAGACATTGGGGAACTTTAATACTCACGTGCCATTACTCCTTTCCACATCTAATCCAGTGGGTATTCCGGCACCCTGCAGCCGCTCCGAACTCGTACCTGCAAAATAAAAAGACAGTTAGAGCGCATAGTGAAGCAGGCAACAAGCGCTTACTTACGTGCTTCCAGGCGCTTCTATTCATCACACGGGCTCCATCTTCAACTCACTTCAGCCCGTCATCCGCCATCGCCGGAACCCTGCAAAACAAGAGACATCATTACTAAAGACTTTAAAGACATTTGAATGACTCGAAACTTACCGTTCGTGCAGTAAACGACGGACAGCAGTCCTCTGAAGTCAAGAGGCCTGCGCTACCTACCCAGTGAAGAAACTGGTTACAGCACCCTGCCCCGAGGCAGATGGAGAGCTCGGCATTCACTTACCTAAGGTGAGAGTGTTAACCTTTGGGGGTCTACAGGAGAGGAGAAGAGGAAAGAGATAGGGACACCCCAATAACCCCAGTTCATTAACCCCATATTTTCTATCTGCAGACATCTTACTCTACACGTCAGGCATACAGTGCACAGAGGTCCAGCCCAAAGAGCCAACCGGGTGCTACACATCACCTTTGAAGATACGGTAGTCGCCCAGTCAAGAACGGCGCCTCTGCGAGAATCAGGTGAGCGTTACAAGCTGTTTGAATTCTTTTGCCAAGAACAATTGCCAGAGACCAGACCAGAGATCCAGAGTGACCCAGACCGCTGTGAGCAGAACTAGAGAGCTGACCCAGATCACTGTGAAGTGCCGAGACCAGAACCGGAGTCCAGTCCAAAACCTGACCAGATCCGTGGCGAGGCCTATTTCAAATTTATATTGTGAGTACCTAGCAGAACTGTGCAGAACCAATCTCTTAGTTAAAATAATCTAATACAAACTATTTTAACCTAAGTAGAACTGCCTCATAGAAATCGTATCATCTGTCATTTTTAAAGCTGCACATCTGTCACCTGTCAATTCTGCAGCTGCAAGCTGTCACCTGTCATTTTGAGTTTACTTTAAATCCGAAAAACAACCTTTATTTATTCATCCGTATCTCTGGAACCGTTTGGGCTAGGAACGAAATTTAACTTTCATCTGAAAGCTTAGAATCTCAGCTTTCCAACGAACCTATACACTTTTGCCGTGATCGCGATTCACGCACTCGCGAATTTTGCCGCGATTTGCGATTTGGCCTGATTTCTTTACCTGTAAAAAGATAGCAGCTTTTTGCTTTCCTGTGCTAAAAATTCGTTTGTCTCTTAATAACCATCCCTGAATCATTGCTAAAGCAAGCCTGAGCTCATCCCAAGTATCTCTCACTCACCCTGAACCTCCTAAAGGGAATTAAAAGCATTTTCAGCATATTTTTCATCCATTGCCATCACATTTAAAAAGCATTTTGGGCCTGTGTTTCAAACTCCTACCTGTTTCCTCTAAGCTTGCTGGGGGGGAACTGAATTTCGTATTGTATTTGATTGCATTCCTGAGAACTGTGTGCTCCTCTTTCCATCTCCTTCCATTTCTTACATTGCATAGGGGAGGGGGGTGAATTGCCAGAGAAAAAGTGATTATCTTATCTTTTGCTAAAATCATATCAAGTATTTCTGTACTGCATTTTATTCCTCATTGCTTTTCCCTTGAAATCATAAAAGTATTTTTGCTACTTTATCCATCCTATACTAACTCCTCATTGATTGTAAAGAAGTGTGCTAGTGCCAGATTACCCATTGTTGATCAACATCATATGTCTAAGTGTACTATCAGATATTAATTTATTATAAAGTGTGATATATATATATTGTTTAAATTCTCAAATAAACCTTTTAATTTGCAAAACAAACCTACTTCTTGGCTCAGTGGGGTCAGGGGGATTCTAAGAGGGGGGTGTTATACAAGTGTTGTCATCCAGAGTACTGAACCGAATATAAAAATACATCAATAAGGGTTTTCCTCAGCTTCCCAGACTAAGCATTGACTTAGCTGTAGTGTTGATTGAATATCGCTTACAAGGCGATCCAGCTCATGTTGGTTAACTCCTCCATTGCCATGGTTACCCCGACGTGAAGGACTGCCGTAATTGCAATGGGTTTCCGGCACTCCATAAAGGGATTCCCTTTCTGGCATTCCGGCGCTTCTGAACAAAGTTGTTACGTGACTTGTTCTTTGCTCGTTTCCTTTTGAAACACTTTATGGAACTTTGTGAGCAACGGTAAGCGGATTCTATCCTGTCTTACCGTCTTTCTGTTCCGTTCAGCCCTCTGAGACTTTCTTCAAACTCCCTCCGTGGATTTACTTACCTGGTTCGTTCATTGGCGTTCTTAACTGGAGTTAGGCCATACCATTGTACCTTAGTGATTCTGCCAGTAACTCTGATTGCATTGTGGACGCATTTTCCCTTGAACTGACCTCAGACAGTGTATTTCTGGATTGTTGTGGATTTCCTTGGGGTCAGATTGCCTTCTGTTGTTTTATTTCTTTTCTTCACTTTGGCAGGCAGTCAACATAAACAGAAAGGAGCACCATGGATAGATGTTTTGCTGTATTCTGGTGTCTGCTATAGAGCCGTTAGAGCGCCCTCATTCTGCCCGGGTATGTCCTTGCTAACCTTCCTTTTTGTTATTTTTTCCTCGACGTACTGGAATTGTTATTTCTGTTTGTTCAACATTCTTGCGAACCAAGAGGGATTCATTTAGAGTATTAGATACCATTAATAGGACAGGCTCAGCTTTCACACTATCACCGTTGTCCATTTCCTGTCTGATTTTTGTTATGTTATCTTTACCGCATTAAGATACTTAAGATCACATATACCAATTACGCCGACGACACCCAGATACTCATCCCCATCACAGGTGACCACAAAACTGACACTCTTGCCATCAATTCCATCTATCGAGTCATCCAGGCCTGGATGACTCAGCATGAATTGTGCTTGAATGATGAAAAGACGGAGATTCTCATTTTAGGATCTCACCAGAGACTAGACCCATCCTTCAAATCCTTCACAATTGATGGCAATACCATCAAAGTTGCCAAAGATACTAAAACACTTGGTATCTACCTCGATGCCACCTTATCACTCTCGAGACAAGTTAACGCTGTCTCCTCTGCTGCATCATATACATGCAAGCTCATCACGGCATGTCGTCCATTCCTATCGCCAGCCAACTGCACCACATTAACCAGGACCCTGGTCCTGTCTAAGATCGACTATTGTAACGCCCTCTACCTTGGCACCATCCAATGCAACATCAGCAAACTACAGCTCATTCAAAATAATGCCATTAGAGCGGCACTAAACATACCTAGAAACCTCCACATCTCAGACACCAGACGGAACCTCCATTGGCTATCAGTCTCCCAAAGAGTTTCTCTCAAAGCTCTCTCGCTAACACACAAAAGCATCTCTCATCAAGCACCTAGCTACCTGGCTAGAAGATTTTCCCTGCACACCTCCTCTAGACCACTCAAAAGTGCTCAAACCAACTGCCTTTCCATCCCCCGCTTCAACCTCCAGAGATCAGGCGGGAGCAGCTTCCAAGTCATGGCTGTGAAACTATGGAACTCCCTACCCAACCCACTCATAGCAGAACCACCCTTCCCTGCCTTCAAGAGCAAAACCAAAGCCTGGCTGGTAGCCCAAGACCAGCCTGATTACTAGCACTCACTGCACTCCGCTACACTTGCGCAAACCTGCTAGTTGCTCTGCTTGATTGTTAATATGTAAATTACTTGTATACTTCTATATTTTTCTACCTGCATTTTTATTGTAAATTGCCTTTATTCCCCTCCTTTTGCTCTCTTATTGTATACTCCCTGTAACATGTCTGTAACCTAAATCATACGCCCGGATGCCCTCGGGCCTGGTGCGCTTTACAAATAAAAGAAATACAAATACAAATACTAAATCATTCTTTACAGGCTGGCACATGCCAAGGTGGTATGAATTTCTCTTTTGCCCTAACCACACTTTTGTCTGTGATCTTAAACAGACAGAGGGGTGTTCACAGAAAAAGGCCTCCCCGTTTCAGGAGAACCCATTTTACAGGGTTTTGCGGTCGAAGACGAATTAGGAATCCAGATTCTGGAGCTTTGTGAGTATCTATTCATTAAGTGGTGCCACCACAATCGCTGAGAGAAACGGAGTACGTCCATTGATGTTCGTTGTAAATGCCCTGTTTTCGATAATTGTTAATAAAACAGTACTTTTCCATCTTCCTGAGTTGGTTTGGTTATTTGGATTTGTAATAATTCTGTGTGATCCCATCCATTATATATGCAGGTTCCTAAAAGGCCCTAAGCTCAGGTTCATTAAATTATATTGTCGATTAGCAAAGCGCTGAATGCTTAGGAAATGGATTCATAAACTACCACCAACGACCTACAACTGGCTCTCTGATGCTACATGGGAAAACAACACTTAGGAACTGTATATATCCACACTGCCAGTGACCTCTAAACCTAAAGATATTTGGGCATACTTTAAAATCTATCTATTAAAAAGACCTCCTACTGGTGTACGCCTTTAGCCTTTGATATTGCCCCAAGAGCGTGTACCTTCATTATCTGTTTATTAATCTGCACATTGACTGGGGACACAGGCCACGAATGATCGAGCTGTGCTGCATGAGTGCTGAACCGGGTCCTTCCTACATTGTTATTGTTTACTTCCACTGTGATATATATTGTATGCTGAAGTTGCAATACTGCACCTATGCGAAGGTTCACTGCCAAGCTGTTAAGAAAGGAAAGTAGGAAAGTGCGTGGCCAAACCCAGATTTATTATCATCCAATAAAGCAGGAACAGCATACACATCTTGTGTCTCTTGAAGTACCAATTAAAAAACTGTTTAAATACTACCAATGGGTCACCAGTGATGGCATAACATAATCCAGGGATGTCATTTCACCAAAATACCAAGGGTAGAGGAAGTGACATCACAGAAAGTGATGGCACATGACCCACTCCTTGACAAAACAGGAAGTGGCATCACATGGCATTGTTCCAGTACACTAAGACAAATTGGTTACAATATCACTATAACATGATACATGATATACATTTCATACAAGAATGGATCTCCATATGTAGCATTAATATCAGTGTGTACAGCACCAACAACCATAAGGCAAAAAAGCACTGTCAACCAGTCGGTGACAAACTGTTGCTGCTGGAACAGAAAACAGTGTATGAACAACCAATATAGTGAGAAACACTGACATCAATATATGCCCAGAATGAAAACGTTTTTTAAAGCTTTTTACAACTTGTAAACTCAGCTTCTGCCCAAAGAGAATACAGAAATTGATTCCAGATTAGGACGCACAGTGGCACCGTGCTTTATCACCTGCTGACAGCAGACCTGCCAACCAAGTCTCCCGCAACTTGCAGGAGTCTCCAACAAAAACTGGCTGTTTCCCGCACTGCCACAATTTAACATAATTCAACAGCAAATACAGCCTGGAGAGAATGTTGCTTTTGTCCAAGTAAATCTCTGTCTTTATTGTGATAAGTTAAAAGACTTCTCCAATTCTATGGCAAGACTTGAGGCGAGCATTATGCTTCAGTTCTTTTATTTTACTCTTCAGCAGTTTCAACTAAAACATGAGAAAAAACTGAAAAGCTGTCCTTTCTTCAACACTTTTCTTTTTTCTTGTTCCAAACTACAATAACCACTATTTCTGTAGTCCATTTAGCACAGTCCTCTGCTATGACCCCATTGTCTCCTTAGGCTCCTCCTCTTCTTTTCCTGCTCTTCAAGCAGATAAGTACATCCCTCATTACTCCGTAGATATTCTGATGTAATTTAGTCAAAACGGGTAGTGGAGAGCAATAGAGGAGTTAGGTAGTAGCAGACAACTGTATATAATGATTTATGGGGAATCTTTACAAGCCGTGTTTATTTTTATAATTACGCCTCCGTCAGGCGTTGCATTTTGGCGAGAGCCCGTTTCAGGAGTTGCGCGGCACAGGGGCCGCGCGCGTTAGTGTTAAAGCAGAACATTACCTTATTAGCTTTTCACTCGCGGCAGGCGGACGGAGACGAGCCCCGTGTCGCATTCTCAACACACCCGGGGGCTCGTCTTCTCTCTCGTCCTGCTCGTGAGGGCCCCCACCTTTTTGGGGGTGGAGCAAGGTAAGAGAGCGGCACGGCGGCCCCTCGTTTGGGAAGGCATAGCAATAGCCGTGTTGCGCTTCCAGCAGTCATTTCCTGGTAATTTCAAGCCCGGCACCGTTATTTTCATTTAGTTTGCATAGAATACTACGACCTCGTATGAAAAGCGAATTACATTTAAAGTGGAAGCATTTCCACATCATTACAACCCGGGACATCGTGGACACGCGAGAATAGGGGGCAATTATTGCGAGCATCCCCACAGCAGGACGACTAACGCTCGAACACGAATAGTCACTCCGGCAGAGCAGGACACAAGACAGGGAGCAGCCCACGCAGCGAGCAAGAAAGCCAGCGGAAATAGCCAGAGGACACTGAGAGTCAGCAGAACACAGGTGCCAGCCACCTAAAAAAATATATATATAAAAAAAACAAAAAAAAGATAAATAATCCTATCATTAGTAGGAAAGTGATTGTGGGGCATTGACGGCTTAGCTCTGCAGTGGGCTAATTTGATATTCACCTTCACCCTGATAAAGTCAACACAGCAGGGGGCGTGCATCTGACACCGCAAAGGTAATAAGGCACACAGCACTACCATCATGTCTGAGTTTGAGTGGAGCGAGGAGGAGCAGTCCCTGGACCTCGCTGTCAGCTTCAAACAAGTGCTGGGGAGCTCGTTGGCAGACGCAGTGGCGCAGGGAGTGCAACCCCTGCATGAGAGGCTGGAGACCTTAGAGTCTATGCCAACCCAGCCCAGACAGAGCACCTTGAAAAAAAACAGCATGCCTACACAATCCAAGGGGAGTACACAGAGCCTTAAGAGGAAGGCCTCTTATGACCCCCCCCCCCCGGGTCGACCGCACGTGGTACCTGACACGGCCCCAGAGGCTGCTGACGCCTTTTACAAGCTTAAAGAAGCTTTTATGCATCAACCGGCTGTGCCAAGCCTCGTGACCCCCATCCCAGGGGAAGTAAATATGGGAATTAATAACCTGGGCTCAGAGGAAGAGCCAGCAGAAGACGAACGATCCTCGCTAGAAGAGGACAGGAAGGAGGAAGAGGAATGGGTAAAACCCAGCGGCAAAAGAACTTGCAAAGAAAAACATCTAGATGAGGAGCCGGAGGAGGATTTCAATATGTTAAACCCCGACGATATTAGGAATCCGAAAGCCTCCGATTGGCAACCATCACCACGAGTGACAAAATACATGACCGGCAGGCTAAGAAAAGCCCTGGACAAAGGGTAAGGTGGCGGAGATGCCAGACCTAGATCCGAAGATGCTGGTCTTTCTCGCCAAATCAGGCAAAGACCCGAGGAAGGGTATAGATAGGTCCTGGAGAAGTTGTCAGGAGAAAGTCCTTGACATTGCAGGACCATTGGCAAAGATGATGGACCTGGCCGAGAGAGCCAGAGACATGGGGGAGGAGATTGACACTGAAGCCCTTGCAAACTGGTCCCAGAGGGCTGTATGTCTCCTGGGAAATGCGAATTACGCCATCTCGTACGAAAGGAGACGAGGACTCTTAACATCGTCCCCAAGTTGAGCGATCTAGCCAACTACGAAGTGGGAGAGTCGGCCCGGGGGCTCCTATTTGGAGATACTTTTGGCAAGGAGATGGGTAAATTTGTTACCACGTACACCTCGCTAGAGAAAGCGCAGGCGTCCATTTGTAGAATCTTACCGGGCAGAGTTTTTACCGGGACAGGCCGCCATCGGGGCCGATTGGCCGGTCGCCACCAAGGAGGAAGAAGGCCCCAAAACTCAGGAGGGCAATATTGGGAATCAAAACAGCAAGACACCTTCTTCTTGACTAGAGGTTGCTTCCCAAGAGGGCACAGAGGAAGAGGAGCTGGCCGTGGCCAGAACTTTACACCAGGTGAGAGAAGGGTGTTATCCTCCGGTGGGGGGGAGAACCCAACTCTGTTGGGAGAGCTGGCACAAGCTATCCTCCGATGCATGGGCATTACAGACAGTAAGAGGGTTACATATAGATTTCATTCAAGAACCAGTCCAAGAGACTCACCCTGCAGAGATCCACCTGCAGCAAGCAGATCAGATCAAGCTGCATCACGAACTCCACCACGTATGAAAGGGGCCATTGAGCCCTGCAAGTTGAATCCACGTTTCGTCAGCCCTATGTTCCTGGTACACAGGAAGGATAAGGTGCGACCCATTATAAATTTAAAGGAGCTGAACAGCTTTGTAGTATACCGGCATTTCAAAATGGAAGGCACACACCAGCTCCGGGATACGCTGAGAGAGGGAGATTGGTTAACCAGGGTAGACCTGAAGGATGCCTACCTCACAGTGCCAGTACAAGCGGAATCCAGGGACTACTTAGCTTTCCGCTGGAAGGGGCAACTGTGGCGGTTCAGTACAATGCCCTTCAGGCTAGCCTCAGCACCTTGGGTTTTCACCAAGTTGATGAAACCAGTAGCAGCAGCGATCCGGGTGAAGGGTATACAGATGATCATATACCTGGACGATCTCCTCCTGTTAGCTCAATACCGGCAGACACTGCTGTACCAGACCTCCTGGGTGCAGGAGTTCCGGCAATCTCTGGGTTTCCTAGTAAACATAGAAAAGTCGCAGACAAGACCAGCACAGAGGCTGCACTTCCTGGGTTTCGTCCTAGACACCAGGAAAGCAATCCTAGAGCTACCAACCAGAAAGATCAAAGACATCAAGAAGGAGATCAGAGGCTGCCTGAAAGATCAGGAGATCTCCATCAGGAGGTTAGCAAGGATAGTAGGAATGTTAGCCGCCTGGATACAGTCTATATTCCCGGGACCCTTACATTACCGAGCCTTGCAGACACTGAAGATCAGGCATCTGCAACAAGGTCTGAGGTACCACCAAAGAATGGCCCTGCATCAGGATTCCAATACGGAGCTAGAGTGGTGGTTGAAGAATATGGACACCTCGAATTGGCGTGCCATCTTTGGAGACCAACTGGATTTGGTGATAGAGTCGAACGCGAGTCGACAAGGTTGGGGAGCAAGATGCGGGTCTCTGGAGACCGGAGGCAAGTGGAGCGAAGAGGAACTCTAGCTGCACATCAATTGCCTAGAGCTCCTGGCAGGCTCATTTGCCATCAAAGCATTCATGAAAGAGAAAGTGAGCTCTTGCGTACTCCTCAAAATGGACAACATATCAGCCGTGAGATACATAAATCATTTGGGTGGTACGCGGTCCAAACTGCTAGCAGAACTGGCAAAGGACTTCTGGCCTTCATGCCTGCAGTGGAGGACTTCGGTCACAGCCGAATATTTACCAGGAGAACTGTGAGAGCCGATTGGAACTCCTGCTATCTAACGGTTCCAGTGACTGGAGGCTGGCTCCAGCAGTGCTCCGACAATTGAATCAGAGATGGGGTCCAGTGCATTACGACCTCTTTGCGTCGCGCCTCAACGCGCAGACAAACAGCTTCTTCAGCTGGAGGCTGGACCCAGCCGCGCAAGGCACAGACGCTTTTCTACAGGCATGGACAGGGGAGATGCACTTCGCCATAATAAGCAGAGTGTTGGTGAAGTGTCGTCGGGAGAGAGCAGAGATAATCCTAGTAGCCCCAATGTGGAAGTTACAGGTGTGGTTTCCGACACAGATGGAGATGTCTGCGGACATGCCACACCTGCTCCCGGAAGGGCAGCACCTGCTCACAGACCCAGCTTGATCGTCTCATCCTCTGAGAGTGAGGGGGACACTTCCGCTGAAAGCGTGCAGAGTATCAGGACACGCTGGGAATTGCCTGGCATTTCGTCTCAGGATGCGGAACTCATCGCAGAATCCTGGGCCCCCTCCACTCGGAGGAGATATGACGCGGCTTGTGCCAAGTGGACAAACTGGTGCAAAGGGAGACATTTTCATCCGGTTTCAGCACCTAGAGTTGCAATTTTGAACTTCCTGGCACATTTGTTGCAGGAAGGCAAGGCCTTCAGGACGATCGGAGTCTACAGATCAGCTATGTCCGCAGGACATTTGCCAGTCATTTGCCAGTAGAAGGCAGGCCAGCGGGAGAGCACCCGGCAGTGGCCAGGCTCATAAAGGGAGCCTGATACAAAGCACCTCCCGAGCTGAAATATAATCAGCTGTGGGACGTGACAGTAGTGCTCAGGCTGATAGACAGTTGGCCGTCAGACAGATTTCTATCATTGAAACAACTATCAGGCAAACTGGCTATGCTGTAGTGAGAGTAGCAGATGTTAAGGCATTAGAGATCCAGAGGAACGTTTTTGGACCCAAAGGCGTAATCTTCTTAATAGCAAGGGGAAGGAAGACGGGATCCACCTCAGTGCATTACCCTTACTTCCCGGATAACTCCAAATGGTGCGTAGCTAGATGCATTAAGGAGTACGGGAACAGAACCGCAGAGTACAGAGCAGCCGGTACCACTCAGCTGCTAATAGCGTGCAGGAAACGATTTCAAGCAGTGGCTACAGCTACCATAGCTAGATGGGGGTGCAAAGTGATGCAATTGGCAGGCATAAATCTCAGAGAGTATGGAGAGCATTCAGTGAGGGGAGCCATGGCATCCAAAGCTTTCACAACTGGGGTAACCCTTCAGGATATAATGCAGGCAGCAGACTGGGCTAGCGATAGTACATTTAAACAGTTTTACTTTGAACCAATTAGAGGGATTGCAACAACTGTATTAGAGAAGCTTTAAACAAGCATAATGCTCGCCTCAAGTCTTGCCACAGAATGTAGATTACCCCTGCTATCTGCGCAGGGAGTATTAATTCTATTAAAGACTAGGAGGCGAGCATTAATTTCCCACCCTCTGATGGTACTGTGTAATAAATGTTGATAAGATTGTATTGTTATGCGAAACAGTACCGTATCACCACCCTGATATTGTCATTTGTATGCTTTTAGGAGAAGATCAAAAGAATATTTGAGGTCGAGAGGCTCGAGCGACCAGGCAGAGGAAAAAATTGAGCTTGCAGCAAGAGCAGCCCATCAGTTCAAAGTGTTCATCACGTTGTTGGACCGTTCGTTATCACATGTTGAAAGGATGCAGTTCAGAGCACCAAAAGAAGAGGAGGAGCCTAAGGAGAGGATGTGGTCATAGCAGAGGACTGTGCTAAATGGACTACAGAAATATTGGTTATTGTAGTTTGGAACAAGAAAAAAGAAAAGTGTTGAAGAAAGGACAGCTTTTCAGTTTTTTCTCATGTTATTAGTTGAAACTGCTGAAGAGTAAAATAAAAGTGAAGCATAATGCTCGCCTCCTAGTCTTTAATAGAATTAATACTCCCTGCGCAGATAGCAGGGGTAATCTACATTAAACACTTATATGTGCTAGAAAAAGGTTTCTTGATGATTTTGCCATACAACATGGTGGATGTGACTGCTACTTTAATCTCGGAAATGGGCAAGGAAGAAATCCGATGTGGTCAGAAGGCATAGAATACAGAAATTGCAAGGGGCACGTGTCACTGCTTGTGCCAATGTGTGCTTCTGCTCAGTGGTATTGTCTACCTCAGTCCATCAATGCAAATATGCTCCCTTCTATTTGAAAGACAGTAGCATAGCCCTGTTTGCACGTACAAAACACATGAATGGACTAACATCTTGATGCAATTGGAATGTAGCAGGTATGACGACCATTCTGTGAGGTGGCATTAGCAAGACGGCATGCTCTAATGCAGAGTACACATATGTCTGTGAGCTTGAAGCAGCAGATGACACTCTTTTTAGCAGCAGATGACACTTACAATTACAGCTTCAATGATTGACAAATGCAGCAAACATCTAACATTTAAATGGGAGTGTTGTTCATGAAGAAATGTGTGGAAACCACTCCTTAATTCCCTGCTAGTAGCCATAGTGCACTTTTAGTTGCACCAGCCCTTTTGGCTACACACTTCAGAAATACAGATAAATGTTAAGGCAACAATGGAGGACTTTCAGGAAATCAAGACCCAAAAAGGATTTGTCCAAGATCACACCATGTGTTCAAGTGAGTCAGCCAGGATTAAAACTAAGGTCTGGTTTTTCCACTACCAGTTTAGCTACTCGACTGAAATCTGCATGGGGGTTTTAATGCCTTGAGCTGAGCACCTAAATACTGATCAAAATAAAAAGCTAAAACATACAGTTTGGAAGGTAATTCTGTGAGGTGTCAGCTGGCAGGGGTCTTTGGTGTCACTATGGGAAAAATCAACACCTCTAGCAATATCAGTTCTTGACCTTGGCATCACGGTTCTGACTGCAGAATAAACATTGGTGGAATAGTAAGCATCATCATTGACAGAGACAGATGTAGTATGTAGATGTTTAATGCAACATTACGCAGGCCAGGCAATTGGGGGAAGAGGTCTTTGTCTAGGAAAGTGATGGCTGAAAAAGGCTGAATACATTTTTTCGGAAAATGTAGTACACTTCACCTGTAATACAAAAAAAATTAAAAGGGAGCAAATAAACAAAGACGGAAAGGAAGTAGTCCTTCCAATATTATAAAAACATTCCCTAGTACTGTATTACATGCATACTAACTTGTTAAACCTGCATTAGTAGAACTGTGGTCAGAATGGGAAGTGTCATATCAGTCCATAGTTTGGCAATAACATTTAACTTTATCAGGAGGTAATGTTCGTTAGTAGAGGATGCTGCAGTAACACATATTAACATTACAAATAAGTTAAGACCAACATCTGAATATGTACTCTCCCCCCTTCAATCAAATCTCATGGTTGACACCCAAGATAATTGGTGTTGTATATGGGTTACACTTTGTGAGTTTGTCTGAAAGAGATTATTTAATAACCAGTGAGTATTCCCAAATGGTAGACTGGAAACGCTTCCGAATCGTAATGGAGAGAAAGCTTCCTACTTTCCAAATAATGTAACTTTAAATGTTTAGTTGAAAATAAGCAGCTCACATTAGCAAATCTTTTCATGATGGTCATGTTATGCAGATGAATTAGTAAAGGGCTAGATTTTAGTAAACACCATCGAAGTTATGATGGGTTTGAAAAATAACTGAAAACCCTTCTACCTGAAATGAGAGTATAGAGTAGGCCACTTCAGCTAACAAGCACACATGCCACAGTGCACCGCGGGAGCCATGCCTGGAAGGTAACCGCCAGTTCTGAACCTCTGAACAATCCATTGTGGGTATGCAAATTAGCTCAGAAGCATACATTTCTGTTGCCATTTGGGAATTGTGTATGTCTTATAGACCAGAGCTATTGTATGCATAGATTTATCAACCTAGGACTGACAGCTCTTGAGGATGCAGACGACCACATCCATGTTTCACCATTAGGGTGGTGCAGTCTAACATCCATTTGATTGGAGCATTCCTACCAATCACCATCAAAGTTACGGTGAGTAGTAAATATTTCTGAAAGAAAATCTAACAGTCATGTGAGAGTAGAACATACCTTGTCAACTAACATGCACACATGCCACAGTGTCACTCAGTATAACTTTAGCTACTCCTTTAACACATGTCCAGGTAATATTATTAAAGGGCATTTAACCCATGATCACTGATGATACCATCCATAGGTCCTTGCAAAGAAGTGATTATCTTGACTTCCATCTTGTGCATTAACAGTTCCTTGTCACCCCCATCCCGTCTCTAGCATTGTAATTTGTTCAACGACAGGCATTTGCAGATCCTGGTCATTCTGAGTATTTTTCTTCTAGTGTGCTAGCAAAATGTTGGCATCCTGGCTCCTTATGCATCTCAAATTTTCCCTGAGCTCCCTCTTTGTACATATGTTTGGTTACAAATACATAGTATGATGTAGATGCCATATGTACTGCAGCAACTGATGACTTGTTTGGGCTCTATCTGTTTGTTCGGAATGACTTTGAATGTTTTTACTTTGCTCATTGTGCAGGGACGCATTGAACACATACCACCCATTTTATACCGAATGTGAGCCTGTGTTAACCAATTGTGGACATGTTCCTTGCAGGAAGACATGAAACTAAAAAGGTGTTTGCTTTAGTGAAAATAGCATATGTAACTTTTTAGATCAAGGTCCACATTTAATATGTGTCCGTTTTTTGTAAAGTTTTCTGAATTTGGTAACAGTGGGCTGAGTGTTGTAGGATCAGCTTGACACTGTCATAAGGTGACTCCCCAACCGGTTTCTTTTTGTGAGTAGGAAATTCTGTACAATCTTTTCTGTTACTCATTGCAATGGCTTTTTGGATACATTGCTTGTTATGTCATCTAGTCGCAGATCTGTGGTTGATATTAGAAATGTCCTTACAATAATTATTGGTATCGTTATCATTTCTTTTGGCCCAGTACCTTCTCCAAAGGGAACATTTTTGACTCTGCTCTTTCATGGACTACTGTTAGCATATCATCTTAACTTCTGTAGGTTTTCGATAAGTACTAGTGTGTATGTTGCTATCTTTGACTGCTTAGTTCGGGAACCCAAGGCAAAACACAAGAGGAGATGGCTGGAAGGTTTAGAATTAATCTTAACCTCTGTATTGCCCTCAGAAACCCTCCAGACCATCGTCGTTCTTCTGCCAAGCCATATGCAAATCAGGCTTGGTCCCACCCCAAAAGGGGCAGTCCAGCCCAAACTGCTAGGTCACATCCCATGAGACCACAAGAATCCCCAGACATGTTTCAGCCTTGTCGGGCCTAATCAGTGAGGAGTAGCTTGCGTCTCTATGCCCAGCAGGCATGGGACCCACATCTGGGCATACCCGTCCCACTTGGGATGACCAAAGCCAAACAAAAGAAATTATGGCTGCAAGGTTTTGAATTAATTAACCTCTGGCATTGCACTGGGCAACCCTCCAGAGCATTGTTCTTCATCTGCCAAGCCATTACGAAAGGGGAAAGATCATATGCAAATCAGGCTTGGTCACACCCCAAAAGGTTGGGTCCCATGCCTGCTGGGCCTGGAGACCAAGCTACTTCTCACTGATGACGCCAATGAGGCTGACACATGTTTGGAGATGCCTGTGGTCTTGTGTAGAAGGGATGTGACCAAGCAGTTCGAGCTGGACTGCCCCTTTTGGGGTGGGACCAATCCTGATTTGCATATGATCTTTCCCCTTTTGTAATCACTTGGTAGGCAAAGAACGGTGGTCTTGAGGGTTGACCATAGCAATGCCAGAGGTTAAGTTTAATTCAAAACCTTACAGCCATGTGCCTGAGGGTGGGATTAGGAGGATCCCCTTGTCTCTCTTCCTGGTTCCCCATTGCATGGCAGGTGACAGCCACTAATAGCTCACTAATTAATTTAGACCATCAACCCTCGTTACCCCCTCCCCACTTCACTTGAAGTGGCTGCAGTGGTTCATATGGAGCCCTATGACGTCAGCCATGGGCCCTCATTACGATACTGGCACTAAACCATGGCGCTATTAGCACCATGGTTGGTGCCGGTATCGTAACGAGTCCGCCAATGTTCAATGGGGAATTACCAACCCATTCCAAGGTTGGCGGGGCGGTAATTCCCCATTGAACATTGGCCCTTCCCCATTCCCATTTTTGCCCCATAGGGCTCAATGGGACTGGGGAAGGCGCTAAGTACGGTACCGCAAATTGCGGTACCGTACTTAGCACCAAGGTCCCTTTGCGGGTCCCTACTTTAACGGCTGGTCTAGACCAGCCGTTCAGGTCGGGTCCCGCAAAGGGACCTCGTAGTAAGGCGCTAATGGGTTAACGGCGCCACAGCCTTTTACGGTGCCGTTAACCCATTAGCGATAGGGTCGTAATGAGGCCCATGGTCTTTTTTTTGTTTTAGCTTTGAGAAGCATTTCAGTGAAATGTTTCTCAAAGCTAAAACAACAGTACCTTCTCTTTGGAAATGTCAATTATCCCACCAGAATCGCACAGACACATTGTACCACGTTCATGAGCTACCGGCCCATTTTTAGAAACCACACACAAAGTGAAGCTTCATTGTTTCTGAGTGTAACATCCCCATCGTGGATGCTAACTTTTAATTCCACTGTTAAAGAGTACAGAAATACCATGTTCCCCTGTCCAATTGAATTCGACAAATACCCAATTTGGCTTGGCCAGGGGTAGCAAAGGAGAAAGCATGGGTCCCAACTGGGACCCCTAGCGAACCCCATATGACATCCCTGACATAATCCCAGTTTATAAAAACCTACGGGGACTGTGGATAGGTTAGTAAGCTTGGCTACGTATGGCTTCTATAGGGGTTAAACATTTGATTGGGTTAGACATATCTGATGGCTCCACCTGGATCCACCCCTATTGCTAAAAGTACAATTTTATCACCTCACTAACAAAGGATTGGTTGGCATACTACTTTATGGGCGTCATGCCATTAAGGATTCAGATATGTTGGCTCTATGCTACCCAACCTTGGACACTTGACAGGTCATCAATATATGAGCCAGACGGATAGTAGTTGGAGAAAGTCCCATGGACTGTCCTTTGTTCAATAAAAAAGTTACCATCCCACTTACTCAGGCCATGAGACCAGTGTGATGAATCCAAGTTGATTCCCCCAGAAACCCCGACCTGGGACCCCTCTCATGTGGCCAAGGAAAGGAAAGGCAGACACTTCCTGATCCTGAACCTAGGGGTGATGTTCTGTGGGAGGAACACATAGGGGGAATTAGGTTGAAAAGAATGGGAATATCCTTTTTTATAATGTCCCCATAGACCCCACCCTTCTGATAGCATACAGTTAAATCAAAGCTGTGAGGCAAGCTGATTTTGACATTGTGGACACCAAGTTCCCCAATGCCCAAACTACTGGGATGATGAAGAAGAGGGCTTCAGAGGGACAAGACTGCAAGTTGCAACCTAATAGTGGTAATGACCCACACCCGAAGGTGACTGGGAGGCATAAAAGTCCCCCTCAGGTACAGGCCATAAAGAAGAACACTAGCAGGAGGTGGAACAGTTGTGGCACCTCCAGATGGAAGCAAAAGCAGAAATTGAAGGAGAGCAGAGACGCTGGGACCACCGGCGTGGGTCGAACAGATGCCAGACCTGGGAGGGTCCCTCCTGTCCAAGACCTTGATTGTAAGATTTGTGCAGCAGGAAGCAATGGGAGTGGCGCTTTGTCCCCGAGGACCGCAGCTGCAGATGTCACACAGAGGGAATCGAACTATTTGAAAGCTTTCCCCATTGTCAGTCAGGTTACAGTGACAGGCGAGCACCAGAGAACCATAGGAGCGAGGAGAGTGCCTATATCGACTGGCACGGGCCGTGGGAAGCCGAGAAGGAGAGGATGCCAGGCCGTACAGGAAAGCAGAAGCAGAGGACCTGGAGGCACAGAGGCAAACGGCCGTGCACGCCAGACCCAGTGAGTTCACTAGTAGATTGTGACACCAGAGTGCTTGGTAAACGTGCGCTGGCCCAGTCTGGTTGCCTTAAGTACAGAAATAAAACAAACCAAGTGAAGTAGGAAAAGAAACATTGTTTTGAATACCAAACTGATATCAAGAAAATGTATTATTCTTTTGCAAACCAAGCTGACTTAAATTGGGGCACGAGGCAGAAAAAGTACTTAACAATCAGACCAAAAGGGTGTGATTGTATCTATGTAGGTCAGATTAAAGGCCAGCAACAAGAGAGGGCAATAACCAGAGAAACCAAGGCCAAAAGAGAATCACACCAAGGCAAATCATAAAGAATCATAAAGAAACAATATTGCCAAAGCCAAGAGAGGGAAATTAAGAATTCAAGTGTTTGTAAAACATATTGCTCATATGTAAAGGAGCTGTCTTAAACTCACATTGCCAAAGCCAAAGAAGTGTAAGAGTGAGAAAGAACCATTATCAGCATTTGGTAAATGCGCAAGTGGGGAATTAAGAGTAGCAGGAGAGATATTCAGGAAGAGTGGAACATAACCTTCATTGCATGTGGCAATCACAGGGTTGTAACAAACAGCACCAATGTGTTGCTTGTTTTCACAGAAGAAATACTAAAATGTGATGTTATAAAGCAAGAGACATTGCTAACTTGTTGGAAGCTAACCTTTACCACAGAAGTACTTGTAGTTAGTAGGCCTGATAGGAGAGTACACCAGGGCAGATATCCTTATAGTAGTAAGTCTGCCAGGTGAGTGGACCAGGTGAAAGTTAATGAAGTACTGTTGTGTGGTGAAAAGTCTTGAAGAAGAAGTGGCAGAAACATTGACGTGTTTTGGTGAACTATTACAGAATCATCCTGACATATTAATATCGCTGAAGCAAGTGTTGTGTGAACTGCGGCAGAATCATCTAACATTGTTAAAACAAGTGTAGTATGAACTTTTGCAGAATTATCCTGACAAAGAGCTTTTTGTGGATCCTAAGGAACAATGAAAGTATTCTTGGTTTATGAGAAGAAGTTGTTTTAAGTTATTTGTGCCAAGTGAAAAGAGGAAATCTTGTTTAACATTTTTGAACTGTTGGTTGAATTCAAGTTGGAACTTTTGTTGTCAACTTTTAACCAAAAGAACTGTATTGGAACTTTGTTGCAAACCAGGATTTCCTTATCCTTTTAGAACTGTTGAATAGAATCCTGCTTGTATCTAGGGAAGGGGAAGTCACCCAGGTTATTATGAGAAACAGTTACCAGGTGGTGAACATAACTGTTATATTTGTTATATTCAAAATTGCCATATATTACTGTGTTGTGTTGTTTTATGTACAAGTGTGAGGGACAGAAACCTTTTGTTAGAGTGTTTCCTTTAGTTGATTTTAGGCAGGGAAATACTCGTCGGGGTAGGGATAGTGATGTGATTATCCAACCTTTTGAGTTAATAAAATGGCATCTTTTGAAAAACCTTCACAAAGTTGTCTGCCTCACATTTATGATGCCTCAAACCAGGCAATCCCTTTGTACTTGACCTTGTGTGGTGTCTTGTGTCTGTGTGTGCATTTAGGGAGTACTGCAGGTGCATTATCTTTGTTGGCTTCCAATGAATAGTCAGTGCTCTCCAATTATGGGTCACGTGATACTGGACCGTGTATTAAGTGGAATTACCTCCTTTTCTTCAAGAATTTAGCTCCTATTAACGTGTGTGTCATGTTATTTATTACCACTGCGGACACTCTTAAGTTACTGTTTTATTGGACCTGGCTAGCAAAGACTGGTTATATTCCTATTAAACTGTAATTAATCTGGGAGTATCCTGCTTGTGTCTTGGGAATTGCTATCTTCCGCTGTGCCCATCCTCCCTATTTCATTCTAACATTGGCACTAATTGCCTGCACTGCCTGAACTCTGCACAAATTTGTATTTCTGTGGATTCAGCATTTTGAGTGCTCTCGAAGTCATGAGGCCTTTGTATATTTAGAAGCACGCTGCAGCATCCATTTTTAAGAAGATGGCTGCCTAACTACACGTTTTCTCTATGTTAGTGAGCTATATTCACATATCGTTCATGTTGTATTCAATTTATAGATTGGTTATGTTAGAGTCCTTTATGTCTGTGGATGAAATGTTAATCCTTCATGTATAAATGCCTATATTATCCATTGTACTTGCTCTTCATGTGGATTGCATATGTCTTTTGTGTCTAATGCATGCGCTTGTTCTGCTACAATGTTAGTTTGACTGCTTTTGCCATCTGCAGCTTAAATTATCTCTATGTCCGGTTGCACTTGCCTGGGTTAAGGGTGGTACAGTTACCTCAGTGAGTAATGGTTGTCACCTGTGCGGTATTTGGCTGGGGACAGGGCAGAAGTTATATGTGAGGAAGGCTTGGTATCAACAGTAGACACAGACACAAGAAGATGCAAGTTTTCAAAACTTGTATTTTGTAATGGCAAAGGGTTGGAAGAATTCCTAACTGGCCCTAACTATATGATGCAAGTAGTCTCTAACATTAAACAAAATAAAACAAGTCCAAGTCAGCCTAGTCAAATTAAATTGTCTGTGTTATAAACCTAACCTTGCCCTCACTTTTAAATGACAAATGTGAAAAGGGAATATGCTTCAAAAGAACATTGTGTTTCAAAAGGAAAGTCAGAATGGCTTTTATAAGCAGGTGACAACTTCCTACTACACATTCAAGGCACAGGGTCTCAAGAGTTAAGAAAAGGATAGGTGGATGGCACAGTTCGCTCAATGTGGCCACTTTGACTTTCTGGCACGATTCAACAGTTCATTCTTGGGCATCAAGCATTTCTCAGTCAAACACTGTTTCTTTAGGGTTCCCTGCCTTGAATGAGAGATACAGTACAACACTTTCTCAAATAGACCCCTCAGGTTTCCCTGACCCAAGTCCGGGTCTTACTTGACACTATCACTATGGTACAATTCACTCCGGCTCCCCTCTTTAGGTCTCAAGTCTGTCTTTGCTCTTTACAGTTCACTTTGTAATAGACTGAGGTTTCCTTTGTTTGGGCTCAAGTTTTGTCATTCACTTTCTTTGTAACATGCTTTCACTTAGGCTTCCCTTAGTAGGGCTTGAGACTTCTTTTATTTTCACTTTATGACTCTAGTTCTCAATATTCACTTTGTAGGTTTGCCTTCCCCAGGTTTCTTGTCGTTATCTCTTTAGTGTCGAAGACTTTCGAGACGGCATAGTTTTTAGATACTCATTTGCATGACCACTTCGACGTCACGTTCAATATGAGTCACAGTTCACACGTGATTTCTCAACATACTAAAGCTTTCTGGTATCTGTAGTTCCTTTCACAAACTTTCATAGGTTTCCCTCAGTTGAGCTTGCGTCTTCCAGTTCTTTATCATTAACATGCTTTCAAAATATTTCACAGCTTTCTTTCTTGAGCTTCACACTACAGTTCAAACACATTTCACAGAGACTTTCGATAATGCGATTCACCTCTGCGGGACTCCTCTGTTACTTTGTAACAACTTGCGTTGATTTTAACAATCAAATCCTTCTTCACGCGATTATCATCATTTGCGTAAACTGCACTTGATACCGTTTCACTCGCTTGCAACACAAACCAGATTTTTAGTTCCTTCAATAACTCACTGGTTGTGTTTATCTCGGTTCTTTCTTCTTTGCCTTGAATATGGCTGTCAAGGTCTTTACCAACGACTCCTCTCTTCCTCCACAATTCCGTTGTTCATCCGGGAGGGGAATAGGCAGCCTTGGAATCCTTCAAAGGAAGGCTCTCTCCATATTCTTGGACTCACTTTGTGAACCGTTATGGCCTCTTTGAAACACGGTTTGTTTGCCTGGCTTTCCTTCACTCCTCTCGGCATTCAAACAGCCCCTTGGCCTTCTGATCTTCACAGTCTGGTTTACAGCAGCTCAGAAAGAGCTGTTCATTCTCGTACCCAGCCTCGCTCAAAGTGTGCCTGTGTGCTCCACCATTTATCCTCACACAGGTGGCTAATGTATGGCAAGTGTGTGTAATTGAAACTGAGTGACTGATCCTGCCTGGCCTCATTAATGGGACAGGGCCATTGTAAGGTGCTAGGGGTAATCTGTATAGCCTCATTTCTCATCTTATTTGGCTCAGTAGATTTGTCAGCATAGAGAGAGTAAGGATTATGGGAGTTGTAGTGTCTCAGACAATAGGTAGGGATAGGGGTTTGATAGTGATTTAGAAAAGGGGGATACCATGTCTCACCATCGGGGGTCTCTCCCCCACTCTCAGAGGTACCCCGACCCACTCCTCACTCGCTTGTCCGCCCCCAATAGTTGATATCCAAACAAAAGCGATGACCCTTCCCTGTTCACCTGAGTTCAGAATCCCCAGGGATTAGGATGTGAAACACCCTCTGGTTTTTCACACATAGATGATATATTCATCTGCTACCCAACAAAGCAGATAAAACAAAATATTGAGAGACAGATGTCATGTGTGGATACACTCCAACCTGGAGTGGGGCTCATCTCAAAATAGTAATCCTTACAATCTGTGTAAGTGTAGAGGAGCAGGTGGACATGGTGTGACTAGCTTCCACCCCCTAACCTCTGTCATGTTGGAACACTAGGAGAAGAGCCCTATTTGGGACAACAGGTATAATCCCGAAACTGCATTGAGTGTATGAGAGACGATATGCACTCAGACAACCATATCGAATGTACCCTCGCACTGAGAGCTTGAAAGGATGTCTGCACACATCATTGGATATCATAGAGCTATAAGTGAAATCTGAAAGGAGCAGAGTGACATCATATAGGAAAGATACTGAGACTTACTGAAACGATATGCAAATACTCAAAGAATAAGGATTTAACTGAAGTAACAAGAGAAACATGTAATCGAATATGAAAATAATTGTATATGCAAAGAAGGTAAAGTAACCTGCTGATTAATAAATATATATATGCCATAACACAAGGTAGATGAGACATATAGAAGCTTGTTGCAGAGGAAAACTTAACATGCTAGTGCCACCACGATAGAAAGATGGACGTCAGACTTGTATTAAAACCATTCAAGCTACTTCAGAAACAGACCAGGGCTGCAGAATTCTGGTATCTGTAGTTCCTTTCACAAACTTTCTTAGGCTTCCCTCAGTTGAGCTTGCGTCTTCCATTTCTTTATCATTCACATGCTTTCAAAATATTTCGCAGCTTTCTTTCTTGAGCTTCACACTACAGTTCAAACACATTTCACAGAGACCTTCGATAATGCGATTCACCTCTGCGGGACCCCATATTACTTTGTAATAACTTGTGTTGATTTTAATAATGAAATCCTTCTTCAGGAGATTATCATCATTTGTGTAAACTGCACTTGATACCATTTCACTCGCTTGCAACACAAACCAGATTTTTGGTTTCTTCAGTAACTCACTGGTTGTGCTTATCTCAGAATCAGGAGACACTGGAAAAACAGCTTTGTGTAAGGAATAACGAGGAGTCTATTGGCCTGGGATCAAGGATGCTACTTCAAGGAATAATTGCAAAGCACAAGGGAGTGAAAAGGATAAGCCATGTACGTAAGACATATGTCTCTTAGATTAGCGAAGGAGAAAACATCTGCAAGAGCTAAGTATCAGACAATTAAAGATACAGGAAACCCATACAAGATGGAGTGACCAAGTCTCAAGAGGCCAAGAAGGGTAATGACACCCAATTCAATTGAATCAAATAGCAGTAAATAGAAGGTCGAGATGGAGAAACTTGTGGTCTCCTAACACGTGATTCAGAAGTTGAAAACAAGGGCTATTCATCAAGCCCAAACGAAGATAATAGTGTGCCTACACTTCCTTGAATGTCCCAGAGCAGAGAGCAGGCTTTGCGGTCAACTACAAAGGAGATCCCTTGGCTTGGGGACTGACTGATGAGAGATGATTAACTAAAAGGGAAAGTGGGGAGTAGTCCGACATTGCTTGCAGCACCTGAATTTCGATTTGCCTGTGTGCTGCTAACGAGCCAAAAGTCCAAGGCTGGGAAAGCATGCAAACCAATCAGAGGGTCTATGTAGCAACATGCTATACAATGTTGCAAAGACCAACCCGCTGCCATTTATCTCATTATAATCAGTATTATATGTATCTAGAGTTAGTTTGAGGCATGCCCACCAGATAAGGGGCAGCCAATGAAGTTATTAACACTTATATATACTATAGGTACATATGTTCCCTTAACCAATTCCTCTCTTCAATAGGTTTTAGTTTGCCACGTAGAATGACATCATGAATGACGCATATCGAGGTATAACATCTTTGTATAACCACATTTGGCTGTGAGTGCATGAATTACTGCCTGTTATTCGCCAGCTTGCCTACTTTATTTCTATATTCTTTGAAACGGTCCAGTTATTTGGGTCTGAGATCATTATTCATAATTCCATCTAGCACATGAGGTGCTTCAAGGTGCTGGAAAATAAAGGACATGCTGATTGGGGACAAAAAGGCCCCCTTCCAAAGCAATGTATATATGTTTCACAATTCTAAAAGGATGAATATATCCATTAGTCCTCTCTTTTGTTTTTTCAATGTTTTCATTTTCTCTTTTAATGAATCACAGTATGGATAATGATAAGGGAGACCTGAAAAGTCTAAATAGAATGTTGATGTGCTTGAATTTGGTGTCATATACTATTTCTTGTATGACAGCTAAAGGACAGATGAGCTGTTGATGCCCTTCATTGCTGCAACGTGGTTATCATTTACTATAATAAATGTATGCATGTGTAAATTATGGTGGGGGGGTGCTAATACTTAATATAAAACGTGTTCCCTGGGTATCATCCAAAAATTGCAAATTAAGCACAATTTCTTCTCTAAATCAGTGGAAGTGCCTGGGATTTGCAGAATGTCTGAACAACTGTCAGCATTAGTCTAACTCATCAAATGGTGACCCCCATCATGCAAAAGCGTTTTGCAACGGGGCTGAAGCCTGCCAAAGGCAAAACGCACAAAGAGATCACACCCAATTCAAACAACAGAGTAAAAGCCCAGAAGGAACTAACTGACAAGAAATGACAAAAAAAAGACAACAGCCATTTTGAAAAATGGTCACCTTTGCGTGCTGTACTACAGCTGAGAAATAGGCCTGCAGATACATGGCGCAAAGGTAGTAAAAAAGAAACCACTGCCACCAGCCATTCAAGTTAGTTAGTGTAACGAAAGTTACATGAGAAGTGGGATAAGGGGTTACTTATGTAACTCCCCAGCTCTCCACATAGGGTGGTATGGGCTGGACCCACACAAGAAAAGGTAAGTAACATAAAAAGAAATCTTACTATTCCTAGGAACAGATCACCCAAGAAAATGTATTTAAACATTCCGAGAAGTCAAAGGGACTTCTCAGTGGCACTGCACAAAAGGTGCTGTGTGTCACCATGCAAAAAGCAGAGGCCTATGGAGTTTACCAGACTCCATTAAACAGTAAGGAACTAGAAATACTAGTCAGAAAAACACATGAGGGAGTGGGGGGAAAAGTCCCACTCATGCAGGAGTAAAAATTAAAAAGCACGGAGTCCAGCAAAATAGCTGTGGGTCTGTAAGGCTAAAGGGAACTAGCACAGGAAGATTTAATCCACTCCTGGATGAATCTCTTGTCCCAGTCATTCATACTTTCTGGAGAGACCATCAGCATTTAGGTGACTGCATCCTGATCTATGTTCAATGGTAAAATCAAGCCCTTGGCGGCTGATGGACCATCTAAGTCATTTAGGATTTCCCCCCTTCATTTGCATCAACCATCTCAAGAGTTGGTGGTCTGTTTGAATGAGGAAAGTAGAACCATACAAGAATGGCCTAAACTTTTTTAATGACCACACAATGGCAAAACACTCACGTTCTATGGGTGCCCACCTGATTTTACGGTCCTTCAGTTTTCTACTGATGAAGCAAATAGGGTGTTCCCTGCCTTGCTCATCCAGTTGGCTTAAGACTGCACCTATTCCTGTATTTGAGGCATCTGTCTGTTCAATAAATAATTGGGTGTAATCAGGAGCTCTTAAGACTGGAGCTTTGCAGAGGGCCTTTTTCAGCCCTTCAAATGCCCTGGTACACTTCTCATTCCATCTGGCTTTCTTAGGAAATTTGGGAGAGGAGATGACATTTAGGGGTGAAGCTATGCTCCCATAATTTTCAATGAAATTCCAGTAGTACCAAGCGAGACCTAGAAAGGCTCTCACCTGGGTTTGAGTAGTGGGGATGGCCCAGTCCTGTACAGCTTGTACCTAATTAGGAAAGGGCATAATCTCACCTCCTCCTACCTTATGCCCAAGGTATTCCACTTGCTCTGACCAATTTGACACTTAGTTGTTGTTAAGGTCAGATGGGCCTGTGCAAGAGCCTGCAAAACATATCCTATGTTGTGAAGATGGTCTTCTCAAGTGGGACTGAACACTGCAATGTCATCTGTGTATGCCATGGAGAAGTCCTCAAACCCATTCAGAACCTGGTACACACTCCTTTGGAATGTAATAGGTGCATTATTTAGTCCAAAAGGCATAACCCTAAACTGGTATGAGCTTCCTGAAGTGGAACATGTAGTTTTCTCCTTGGCATGGTGTGCCAGTGCTATTTGCCAACAGCCTGAGGTCAAGTCAAATGTGCTGAGGAACTTAGCAGCTCCACGTTCATCCACCAGCACATCTGTCCTTGGTAAAGGATGGGCATCAGTCTGTGGGACTGCATTAAGAGCCCTATAGTTCAAACATAACCTTAACCCACTGCTTCCTGCTTTGGGCACTAGCACAACTGGACTAGCCCAGGGACTGGTAGGTGGATCTATAGCCCCAAGGCCAAGCATCTTGTTGACCTCTTCCTTTATGTGAGTTCTGACATATCAGACATTCTCGAGCCCCTGGTTTTGACAGGGAGACGGTCACCAGTGAGTATATCATGCTGGCCCCCAAAGGGTCAAGCCTGATATCAGTGTAAACAGGGAGACAAACTGAGTCAACAGAGTTTTGCACGCCTCCTGTTGCTGCAGAGTCAGACCTGAAGATAGCTTAACTCCTTTAATTGTCTCATCTGAAGGGTGCCTCCTGAGGATATCAGGGAGAGGTTCACTCTCCTCCACCTCCTATTGATCAGAGGCTAGAAGCAAAGCTCCTATTTCTGGTCTAGAGACATAGGCATTCAGAAGGTTAGTGTGAAATACCCTCGAGCCTCCTTGGGGTTTCCCAAATTCAATCCATTTGTCGTGTCAGGCCCTCTGCCTTGTAGGAACCATAACTAGTACTAACTGATCTGCTGTAAACTCGCACATGTTGGTCTTCTGGTCATGCCAGTGTTTGACCAAAGCCTGAGCAGCTTTCAATTTTTCAGATGCTTCAGTCATTAAGAGTGCTATCCTCCTCCTGAGGCCTAGTACATGGTCAGTGACACAAACTGGCTTTAGGGATGGAACACTCTCCAAACCCTCTTTGATCAGGGCCAAAGGACCTCTGACAGGATGACCATAGAGGAGCTCAAAGGGGCTAAAACCCACTCCAGCTTGAGGAACATCTTTATAAGCAAACAGAAGGCAGGGCAGTAAAAGGTCCCACTTTCTTCTCAGGGGTTCCTGTAAGGCACCTATCATGCTCTTCATTGTCCGGTTAAACCTCTCTACCAGGCTGTTTGTTTGTGGGTGGTAGGCAGTTGAGAACTTTTAAGTTACATCACAGTTTTTCCACATGGTCTGCATGTAGTAGGACATAAAATGGTCAATGTCCTTTCAGCATCAACATGCTGGAGCACACCAGGTTGACAAGACCAATACACTGTGCATTGTGATAAAAATACAGTCCTACATCAGGATTTCACCCTGCATATGATCATGGGTAAACACATCCCAGCTATTGTAGATTTCTGATCTCCCTAAGGTATTTGATGCTTCAGAAAAAAATGATGCAATGTTCGAGATCCTGCCCTGTAGCAAAATAGGAAGATTGCTCAGAAATATTGTACATCATGCGAATCCAGACAGGATTCTGATGATCTGCATATTTGAATACCAAATATTTGTTTGCCCATAGGAATTCATTCAGGCTGCCTGGTTTTGGAGTACAGTCAGTGAGAGGAAAACAATCAGACTTTTGATTTGTTTATGAATGGTCCACATAACTTCCCCAACACTTCTACTTCATTCAGTTACAGAGGGAAGTTTGTCTCATGGTCCCTGATTAATAGTAACAGATTGTCAGAATATAAAGATCACTGATGTAGAGGGAGGGGGGACATAGGCCCTCAAGCGCGTGGAGGCCTTTGCCCAAGGAGGCCCCCTTATTATTCTGACACCGGAATAAATCTCAGAGTGCTGAAAAATGGCAGTAAAAATAAAAAGGCACATTTGTGCAGCATCATGCCAGTGGTTGCTTAGCAACTGAGAGACTGCCCATTTTGCTCAACTAGATCTGGACTTTTGGTGCATTCTGTCAAATGACCATTTCAAAATACTGTTTTAACCCCTGAACGCTGACATTACCTGGGTTTGGTTGCTGGTGAAACTACATAGGAGATGTCAATGTGCTTCAACAAATAATATTCACCTACCACCTCTGATGCGGAAGTGTTTTACAATGCCAATGCTACCCGCGATCTTGGTACCAAACGCTGCCTCCACCACTGGCATGTACATAATATCACTCAATGGCCAGGCACAGAGGTAGCTGGTATATTTCAGCATTAGGCCCCAGGATTCGCTCCCTTGTTTCAAAAACAAACTATACTTACATCTTTCACCTACAGCAATGGGAGACGGGTACATGCAGAAACACGATCATTGTGCACATTTTGTATGTGTGGTAGTCCAGGCTGGCCTTGGAATCTGTGGCAAGTCCTGTGCTTTTTTAAGGAGCCGGGGAGATGGGGTGATTTTTCTATTGCACCTATGATAATGATAGAATGGTTTCCTAGCCACCTTTCGCCATTCCCCAATTGCCATGCCATACTGTTACTATAGCAGCTAATGGTTCAACTACAATGGCAAAGAAAAGGGGTGAAAGCGGGCATTCATGGACCATGCCACACAGTAGCAGGAATGGTTGAGAGAGTGTAGAGTTTAATTGCACCCTAGTTAGGGTTGAAGAGTACAATAATCCAATGTAGTCTTCTACGCAGCACCCAGTCCCTTTTTCTCCAGCACTTTGAACAAATAGTTCCAAGAAATAACATCAAAAGCCTTTTCAGTGTCAAGGATTGTGACTACAGTCTGCATTTCAGGAGTCATTCTGTGAGTGGACACCAACCATTTGACATAGATTAAAGGCAGTAGACCTTCTCAGTATGAACACAGAATAGTCTGGGTGTGTAAGTGTTGACATACATGCCATTAACCCATTCGCTAGTGCCTTTGCAATTATTTTAGTGTCTACATTTAATAATGACAGCAAACAATATGATCCACAGATATCTGGATCCACACAACGTTACAATAACAGACAGTTCACCGTCTCTCTCATGGAAGCAGGCCGACAAACAAACCCATTAGCTTCTCACTAGACCGCTAATAGTTTATGGACCATGCTCATCATAAACTCTGATGTAAGGCCGTCAAGGCCTGGAGCCTTGGGTGTTGGTATACTCAGTTGCAGGTGCATCAAGTTCATCCCTAACAACAGCATTAAATTATTGAAGAGATATGTCAGCAAGATATTGCTCAATTTCTGACTCAGTCAGACTGTCACAATATGAATATGCAGTTTGGTAAAACGCATGAACAAATTGTTGATATAGTGAAAGGATGTAGCCAGTGGACCTTCCTCCCCAGTCGTTTACCCTCTCCATGTTTCCTAGCCATCACCGGCCTTACAAAACATTACATTTTACCATCATGTAGTTCTGGAAGGCAAATCCTATAATTTTGATTGATCATCTGTTGTGCAATAGTCCTTCTCAAGCTCTCAAAGTATCCACTTAGTTTCATGCACATACAACTGTAAATATAAGCCATACCTGAGTTAAGGTATAAGGCCAGCATCTCTCATAGTTATCCTTTAAATTGATTTCACACATGTATCATCCCTGTGGACCCAGTTCAGCTGTTAGAAGAAGATATGTATTCCTCCCAGACAAGACCCAACCATGTCCACTGACAGGATCAGCCTTGGGGGATTGCTTCTCTTTGGGGCCAAAGTAAAAGCTGTGTACTACTCTCTGCGTATGCTTAGAAATGTACTCCCCTTTATAGCAACCGAAGACCACGTGGTTGTAGGGGCTTTGACAAATTCCCATCTTGACTACTGTAATAGTCTGAAGACTGGGATCCCAGCGAAACAGATGATGAGACTTCAGAGGGCCCAGATGCGGCAGTTAGGCTAATTGCCCATCTGAGGAAAAGGGACCATGTCTCAGCATCACGGAGAGCCCTTCACTGACATATGGTGGAGGATCGAGCTAAGTTCAAGGTGGCATGCCTTATGAACAAATGCTTCCACGAACTTGCACCTAAATATCTGATTGCCAGAATCCACCATTATCAGCCAACCAGAGATCTGCGGTCTGGAGACAAATTATTAATGGACACCCCTCGGAATTAAACTGATCTCGAAGGGGGGCAGGAGGTTCTCTGTGTTTGGCCCTAAGTTATGGAACCAACTACCAATGGCCATACGGGCATGTCCATCGCTAGAAGGATTCAGAATGGAACTCAAAACCTTCCTATTTAAGTGATTCAAAGAGGTAGGGGAGAGAAAAGTGTCCTACAGTTAAGATGGAATTATAGTTAACATCTGCGCCTGAATGCGGTTTAGGTTTAGTCTGCCTGGTGCACATAAGAAATAATCAAAATCAAATCAAAATCATTTGTTCCTTTGTAAGGGCAGGTAGCACTCTTTCCCCCAGGACAGCCACTCCACAGGGCAATGGCCTGGGAACAGATAGCAAGAGCCAGACCCATTCACAGAGAGCCAGGCCCCACAAAAGTCCTTTGATACTATTGGGAGGGTAGGGGAGGGAACGGAAGTAGGGTGAGATAGAGAGGGGTCTGCACAGTTTTGGGAGGGTCCTGCCATCTTGATTCTCTCTGCCTCTCTTTTTCTTTCCTGTCTCCTCTACTACCTCTGGAGCAAAGCATGTTGGTTGTGACTTTAGAAGGGAAAGATCTACATGTTTCAAGAGCAGGGATTGGACCCATAAAGTATCCTAGATTTATTCCAATCACCTGGGGACTTTTGCCTATAAAAGAAGGGGTCTCCCACCACTTATTTGAATCATCTGGACTCATCTTGAACCATCCTAAAGATTTTGTTGGACCTGGCTGAGAAAGCAGTCTTTTCTAAAGTCCTCCAGTTGTGGGTTGAAGGCAGAGGTTCCAAAGGCAGAAACAATATCTGTCCCCTAACCACTCCCAGGGACCAGCAGGGGTGAACACTGCTGCTGGACAATAAGGCTGCCTCTCTGCCAGCCACCCTGTTGCCTAGGACCGCACAATGTTGCAGGTTCACAAAAGGTGTGTGTGAGCCTCCCCCATTTTTGGGAGCCTGAGAAAAAGACTTATATAGGCCCTTGAGGCCCTGGACTGGGACTCACAGCACATGGAAGCCAGAACAGCCAAGGCCCCTGCTGTCGACGATGACCCGCTTCAAGTCATGACTTAAGCGCACTCAACACTGAGCAGTCTAGAAGGACCCGTCAATGCTGCCCTTGATGTCCGTTGTTCTCTGAACTGTCACCCGCTCATCGACTCCATTCACCACTGCACCGTGCCAGCAAAACCATGTTGTTACCTCGGCTTGAACCACAAAGTACTGCTGCCTTGCCTTGCTCAAGCCGCTGTTGGGAACACCAGCTTCTTCATCGCTGCTCCTGTAAGTCAATTGATCTGACCCTGGTGTTCCAAGAAGAGCGAACTCGGAGCCTCCGTATAGTATCCACTCGCCTGTGCATCCTGGTACCAGCTCACCACCGTCAAACTGTGACCACCGACTGAACCTTGGGACCGCCTAATCCGGACAGCGCGAGTAGCCGATTTGAGACTGCAGCTACCTTTCATTCAACCGTGACTCCATGCCAGCTTGCCTCTGGGCCATCGCAACTGCTGCATCCTTGACTCGAGCTGACACCAAGATCAGCGTCAATAAGTCTGGTTCGGTGCTTCTGAACCAGCAAAAACTGCAAAGAAGGTACTATTGGCTGCTAAATGCACCCTTGGTCCATACTTTGGGCCCTAGAGACTGGTTTGGTCACTTTGAACCCATTTTAATAATAATAATAATAATTTAGCATTTATATAGCGCTACGAACCCTCAGGTATCTGAGCGCTGCTTATTATTACCCACAGTGTATGGTGCTCATTTATCGACCTCGGAAAGATGAAAGGCTGAGTTTGGCCCTGCCGGGATTCGATCCTGCGTCAGCAGGTTGTGCACGGATGTCAAAGCGAGCACTCCTACTCGCTGTGCTATGGGACCGGATTTTGCTCACACTACATATCCATTGTCAAGAACATTGTTGCAATTGCTTGTCTTTCACACCTGATTCATTTCCCAGAGTGCTGCATTTACAATATTTACTTATTCTGTATTCATTCCTTAGAGGTGAGTTTTGTATAGTGTTTTCATAGTTCATTATTGTACATGGTGTGTTTAATTAAAGTGTACATATTTTTTATAGAAGCTTGATTGGACATTTCTTTATTTTAGACTGTTATACTTTGCTGTTGGGTTGCTACTGAACCACATGGTTCCGCTTGCCTGGTTGCTGATCTTTTTCCCCACTTAGCAAGCCCTGCCCACCTGGTGCTTTCCTGGTTTCCGCTCTTTTACCCTACTTAACGATCCCTCCAGCCTCATTTCCTTTGCAGATGGGGAGCAGTTGCAAGTGGATCTCGACACCTGGCCTAAGCCCAGCCCACCTGGTGCCTTCCTGGTTGCTGCTCTTTTTCCCCACTTAGCAAGCCCCGCCCACCTGGTGCCTTCCTGGGTGCTGCTCTTTTTCCCTACTTAAGGAGCCCTCCAGTCACTTTTCCTTTGCAGATGGGGAGCAGGTGCAAGTGGATCTTGGTCACCTAGCCTAAGCCCCGCCCACCTTTTGCCTTCCTGGTTGCTGCTCTTTTCCCCAATTGGCAAGCCCTGCCCACCTGGTGCCTTCCTGGTTGCCACTCTTTTTCCCTACTTAAGGAGCCCTCCAGCCTCATTTCCTTCGCAGATGGGGAGCAGTTGCAAGTGGATCTGGACACCTGGCCTAAGCCCAGCCCACCTGGTGCCTTCCTGGTTGCTGCTCTTTTCCCCAATTGGCAAGCCCTGCCCACCTGGCGCCTTCCTGGTTGCCGCTCATTTTCCCTACTTAAGGAGCCCTCCAGCCTCTTTTCCTTTGCAGATGGGGAGCAGGTGCACGTGGATCTTGGTCACCTGGCCTAAGTCTCTCTCACCTTCTTAGCCCTGACTCTTCCTTCCTGCTCTTAACTATTAGATCAAGGGCGTCTCTCGCCCAGGCATCCGAACAGAAGGGCAGACAGAGAAAAGGGAAATTTCCGTTTGGACCAGTTCGGACCAGGAGGATCTAGAGCCCGAACACCTGCTCATACAGCAGGTAAGCATGCACCAACATGTGTTTAACCCTTTGGTCCCCCCGTGATATTCCCTTGTCACCCCACCCTTCTCGCACACAGGTGTTGCCTGTTTTGCTTGTTTCTTCTACCCTTCTCCCCCTAAGCCCCTCCAGCCTACTTCTGCAGGAGTCTGTCCCGATACATTCTGGTTTCACTTCATTGATTCACGGTGTGTCACCCTTTCTCATGGTGGCCCTGAATCATGTTGTTCCCATATTCATCTTGTATCCAGGCTTGCAACATTGTGTGTTACTACTGACTTCTGCAATTGTATTTGCTCTCCTCTCTTGCTTCACTCTTTTTCACTGCTTAATCTCAGTTCTCTCCTCCTCTCCCTTTTCCTATCTCCTCCCCTCACTTTCTTGTATGCACTTACTCTATCAGAATTGTCCCTGGACCTAGTATGATAGCAACCTTGTCTGTCTCTTCCCTCCTCCCCTTACTTTTTTTTTTCCTCCCCACCCTCCCCCCCAGAACAATCTGAAATGTCATCAGGCCTAGTAAGATAGTCACCTATCTGTTTCCATTTCCTTCCCACTCTCCCCCTCCCTTCCATATCTATGTTTTAGCTCTTGCACTATCTGAAAATTCGTCAGGACGAGTATGATAATTAATTTCACATCCTTACTGTTCATGGCCTGTAAGAATGTCATTGTATTTTCCCTTGTTCCCTCCCTTGCCTTGAAGCACTTTGAAACACATTGTGTGTAGGCGCTATATAACTAAGCTATAATATATCACATTCACCCCTCTTATATGCATCCCTTCGCCCACATTATCACAAAAGGCAAAGGAGATGTATCTCTTGACTGTGCCCATTTTACCTTTATGATTGTGTTGTCTGTTGGTTTGTATAAGTGTGAGGACTGAGAGGACATTTTAGCCTCTACTCATCTTTGTACTCTCGCAGGGCAGAAGTTAATTTTTCACACCAATGTAGCACATAACCTCCTCAGATTCAATCAGATTCAATGCCATGGACCTCCCAGGCAGGAGGCCCAATTGATCCAGATGCATTTTCGATGACACATGAGATAACAGTCGATCAACCATGATCTTAGAAAAGAATTCCATATCCAAATTTATAAGCGAAATGGGCCTATTTCAGGCGCAATCGGTCAGGTTCTTCCCAGGTTTTAAAATAATTGTAATGACAGCTTCCTGCACTGTGGGGGGTGGGAAGGTCCCGATATCAACGACTCCTGCCACACTTGTAATAAATACAGATCTACTCAAAGGCCGAATTAAACCTCACTGTTATCCCGTTGGAACCCAGAGACTTAGAGGACGGGAGGGCCGTTATTGCCTTCATTATGCCACTGGTCATGATCGGGCCATTAAGAAGAGCCACTGCTTCCTGGCTCAACTTGCACAATGGTATACTCCCCAAGTAAGAGCACAAGTATGAGTGGTCCTGGGCCTCCCTACCAGCATACGACTTCCCGTAGAATGTGAGGAATTGTGTTGAATGTGAGAATGCGACTATGGCATCCAGATCCACTACTGTCCTCTCATTCACCTATTTAACAGTGGCTATATTGGTAGTGCCATATTTTCCTCGCAACATCTGGGTGAGATCGTTCCCCCGGTCTCCTCTCCTTGCCTTAACTGTGAGCATGCCCTGGAGCGGAAATATACCAAACCTCTCAATCCGCCACAGACCGGAACCCGTCTAGCTTAACCTTAATGGATGGTAATAACCCTTCTCCCTTCAACAGGCCAAAGTCAAGCTCAAGTTGCCTGAGCTCCACCTCCACATCTGACAGACTTCTATTCTCCACAGCCCCTTTACCAAGACTGAATTCTAGAACAATGATGAATGATCAGAAAAAGTGCTACGGAGCAGAGTACACTCTCCTGTTTTAGGAAGAAGCCCAGGCCCTGTCAAAATGTAGTCAATGGGAGAGTGCATGACATGAACCGGGGAATAGTATGAAGATTCCCTACTAATGGGTGTAAAGACCTCCACAGGTCCTAGAGTCCCAGTACTCCATACTGCTATGAATTTCCTGTTCAGATTGCGAGAGTATCCTAGGTATGCTAGCTGATCTGTCAAAAACCATATCCAAAATGGTGTTCAACTCGCCAGCCCACATGATCCGAGTATGTGAGTATTGTGTGCTTTCCTCAGTAAATTCAAGAGGAACACAGGGTCGTCAACATTTGGGGCATTGATGCTAATTATCGTGAGGTGGGTGTGGGTCAAAAAGCCTGTAACCATAACATACTGACCCTCCAGGTCTTGTTCATACCCAAGCACCACACACCTGAGGGATTTATGAATCAGGGAAAGAACGCCCCTTGACTTAGATGAAAACTAGATGTAAAATCTAGCTGACCCCCTAGGGCTTGGCAACGGACTCATTCGCTACCCGAAGACAAATGCGTTTCCTGAAGGAGGATTACTTTCGCCTCATGTCTCTCACAATAGGCCAAAACCCTGCAAGATCGTATGGGGTTATTGAGACCCCATACATTCCAGCTAAGCAGCATACAGCCATCTATAGACCTGGCATTAGAGCCTCTCTGAGATGACGAAACCAGGGATACAGTCAATACAATTTACCTGTGACCCTCGCGTGCCCAAAATGGGCAAACCTAATGTGTGATGTGAACCATTTTTCTGTTTCAAACCAAATCCCCCAAACATATCCCTGCCCACTCCCAACCCCCCTGTGAATCCCCAACCCACCCAAACACTTAAACAAACCCAACCCCAAACTGTGATCTTTGAGCAATCGTCCGGGTCATCTCTGAGTCACTAGACCCGCCGGTCACTCTGAAGGGGAAGAGAGCAGGCACCTTAATCATCGTACGGTAACCAAACATGGACTGATATGTTACATCCATAAACATACAAAGGAAGGGCAATCCTCCTAAAACCCAAACACCATCAGCATAGAAGCTTGCTGAAGACAAATCGAGCACTAACTACCACACTATCAGCGCTATGTCCCCTGGAATGAAGACATACAAAATTAACCTATAGGCCACCTGCCGCAGGAGACCGACCGCTCCAGTCACTCCCAGAGAGCTAAGAAAATTACATTCTCGCCGGATCAGTCCACAGAGAGGGAGCCCAGGAAGGAGTGGTCTTCAGCAGGACCACTGAAGAAATTAGTCTTGTTGCCTTGGACGACCTGAAGCTTGGATGGGTACAGCATCGCATATTTCAAAATCCATTCACGCAGCTTGAACTGCCTCAAATGAGAAACGCTCTTTCTGGACAGCAGACAGAAAGCCTGGATGGAAGGAGATGTGGCATCTTGAAAGTGCAGCTCCCCAAGTTTGCAGGGTCATCTGTAGGACTAGATCTCGTTCTCTGTAGTTTAATAGGCAGACAATCACTGGGCAGGGCTCCTGTCCCGGACTGGGAATCGGGCTAACCAGACGGGTGTGCCCTTTCAACCAGAAATCGCATAGCGGGCAGGTCCGAGAGCATCTACCTAATTAATTCTTTTATAAACACTTCCATGTTGTTTGATCAGGCTGATTCAGGGACCCCAATAATCTGAACATTATTCGTCCTGGGCCTAGACCCCTTTAACATCCTGCTGCAGCACCCATAGCGCCTGGGTCCTCCAAGACTCCCACCCTAAGGTCCACTTCAGATTTAAGACCGCTATCTTTTTCAATCCGCTGCTGTATTCTGTCAACCTTCAACACTAAATTGTCCAGCTTTCTGTTAACAGACTCAAACCCAGACTTCATCTGTGCCAGGATGATAGATAACTCAGACTGGGTTCTGGTTTGGTTGCTCCCCAATGGTGCGAACTCAATGGCTGTATCCTTCATCCTTGTCACCCCCACCAACGACATCTTCGGGGACTGTGTCCTCTGCTTAGCGGCCACAGAGAGTCCTCTGTTAGAGAAAGGCAGCTTGGATTGCCTTTTATTGCCATTTGTCACATGAAAGCGCTACGCAAGATTAAGATTTCCAGGCCAAGCAATTCGAGCCACTCCCCACTCTCTGTAGGGACCCAGTGCAAAACTAAATACAAAGGATCAGGCTGTCACACTCAGCAGTAGAGCCCCACCACTCATAGTGATTCCTCACCGTGATCAACAAAGTCCAGTCACAAGGTGTCCATTCCGCATGGTCCCGGCATAGGATTAATTGAAGGACATGTGGGTGAGATCTGGGAGACAACTCAAAAATTGAGTAGCAACAGGTAGAGCCTCCCCAAGTGCCCTTCACACTCTGTAGGGTCTCAGTGTAGGGTTAGGACTGGAAAATCCACCCAACAATTGAGAGCCAGAGTAGTGGTGCACATAGCGGCTCCACACATCCACCGGTGAAAGCAAACAAGTCACCTAACGATATATTTATACTTCAGTGCCCAGATTGGGTCAACCACTCCATGCAGACTCCCTCCCATCCTCCAACACCCCCCTCCAGACGGCCAGCACAAGAGATGAGGGAGAGCTACCCGAGGGACACCTGCACTGCATCTGTCTTTCAATTGTTAATGTCAGGCACCTGGGGTACCAGGGAAGGCCCACCTCTGCTGAGGCCAGCATCCATGTATGGCTCACCAGTCCTCTGGTGCCGCTGGCAAGGCTTTGCACACCTACACTCCGAGCCACACATGGGGCTCCCGATTTGGTGCCCTTGAGTGAACTGCGGGGCTGTACAAATCAGGGAGGACCAGGAGCGCCCCCCACTAGGCACAACAAATGCTATAGCCTGAGCCTCCATTAGGTCCCTTGCCAACTGCAGCCCAGAGGCCTCCAGTAACAACATAAATGGGCTAGCCAGTAGTCTCTGCACCTCGTGCCCTGGAGCTGGGGACTCCTCAAGGTACTGGTAACACTGCTCTTCCTCTCCTCTTCTCAGAGCCAAAGCATAGGCAGCCATCTTTAAAGCAAGCGCACTAGCGCCCCTCATGACCCAGAGTCAAAACCTTTTAGGTCCTCATTGCCTCTGTATTGGAATACCATAGTATTGGAATCGCCTGAAATAAAGGAGTGCATGTCTAAAACCTATTATGCTTGAAGTGTGCACAGTAGAAATACCTTAGTAAAGAAATACGACTGCATCAAAACATTCTTCTGTTGTATATGATTGAGTATTATGGGAACAAGGATGTGCTTGTAAAGAATGACTGTCATTATAAGAGGAGAAACCCCAAACACATTTTTAAAAAAGATGATCATCTGTCTTGACCTACTGTCTGCATAATTGATTATGTGTATATGGTATGTGGTTTATGTTTAGATTAATTATGGTGGGGTGGTCAGGAAAAGTCCAAACGATGAACAGGGGGGTTCATGTTGTGTGTGCCATATTTGTGACCGGGATTGCAGTGAATTTCTATATGTATCCAGTATAGTTAATGTGAATGGGATGTGTTACTTTAAGTGTTACTTTGTGTTCAGGTTGACACATATTATATTTGCATGCACACAGCAAGATAAATGTCAAAATCACCAACAAAATATAAACACAATCTAGATATGGTGTGCTACGAAGAGCCTAGAAGCTGGGCAACAAGGCGCTTCATAATAAGCATTAGAGAGGAAGTGGATTTGTCACGGAAAACCCACTGTGAAGAAGACACAGTAGTTATTAAACATGCATGCATGCTAAGATACATACATAGGGAATTTATAAATCTACATGTATTGTGCTCTTTTTATAAATGTGTTAAACTCTGAAGTCAGGGGTTTGTGATGTGAATTTTAAGTGACTGCGAAGAACTAGTTTTGTAGGGTTGGAGGCCAAAGGAAAAGTAATGATGAACTGAGCAGATGGTCAGGCAACAAATCGGCCTGGTAGTTTTGCAGAAGGGAGATGTAATCTTTTTAAGTGCATGAGAACTTGCAGAGGGATACCGGATGCTTTTGACCAACAATAAATGTGGGGCAAAGTGACACTCGAGGCCAGAGTGACCGATACTTCATGGGCTTTGATTGTTTGCTCAGGATAAGACAAGAGGCCATGCATGCTGAATTGGCAGTCATTTAGATTAGAATGTTCCAGAGACGCCAGCAGATTGGGATGGATGAGTAGGTTATTGACAGTTCAAAGGGAACCTGTTTATTCTGCCTCTGCTCATGTTGTTTGAAGTATTCGTGCAAACAATTTGCAATTACATTTAGGGTTAGGAGGTTTCAGACCTGCTGCGACTTGTAATAAATGATGTTTGTATATGAATGTGTAGCTATGTGATGATGTCACAACCTACCACAGACAAATCCTAAAAGAGGGTATTCTGTACACATGAGCTGAGGATGGTAGTTAAGATTGTTGTGACCAATGAGAACAGGCAATCGGAGAAAGATTGGATTTCTTTTGTATAGATCTTGACCAATTACCTGTGGGGGGTGGATTGTAATCAAATATATGGGAGTGTTTTAACTGTTGCAAAAATGTATATAATGTGTCAACTTGTGTGGTTCGGAGAGACACAGGTTAGGTTAACTCTACAGCCTCATCTAGCCCCTCCCTGGACAAGTGTACAATAAACTTGCTTTACGTAGAAACGTGCACTCGCTTCTTAAGTGGTGGACCTGCTTGGGTTAAGGTAATTAAAAGCCCATCTGCACACTTGTTAAACACACAAAATCACCTATAGGTGCTCCTGGTCCAGAATACTGCTTGGGAGGAGCTAATCAAGCTTGAGGTACAGGTGCATGACAGACAGAAAACACCCTGTGGCATCTCCTAAATGTATTCATGCTAGGGGCAGGAATATTTTCTACTAATTATGGGTACTCGACCAACCAAGGTGATTCTACAGAATACAAATAATGAGTAAAACATTTGTAATTACTTTTCACAGTACACCTTTTGTGAAAAATTTAATTAAAAAAAGCAGCTCTGTAGGGTAACATGAACATATTTAATCATTAGCAGGTCACCAACAGTGCAAAGGAGCATTTTTCAGTATGATTTTATTATCAGTGACCACCACAGCAAATGTCAGCATTGTCATTACAGCACCACTCTAATGCTATTGTGCCCAATAATGCCAGTGTTATGCCTTACAAACACACCAGAGTTTGTGTGCCCAACCATACAAGTGCTGCCATTATAAGAAAACATGTTCATGCTGGCTGTACCAATATGCCAGTAGTGCCGTTGTAAGAACACACTTATGTTGGGTCTACCTATTAATGCAATTATAGGCGCTGCCACAACATTCTGTTGTGGCAGCCAACACTGCTGTTTTGCTACTGTAATAAGACAGTCATGCTGGCTGTGCCAATACATATCTGTATTGTCACTGTAAAAACGCACACTTGTTTACTTTGCCACATAACAGTAGTATCATACTGTAAGAATACACTCATCTTTTTGGCCCAATAATGCGATATTGACAATCTAAGAAGACATTGTCATGATGGCTGTGCCAATTGGGATGAAGTCCACTGCCTAAACTTGAGGACCAACAATGAGGTGCTCCAAGGTAATGTGATTCACTCGAAGCTAGTTGATGCTGGGCGCAGAGGAGGTATACAGACCATCCTCACTGTGTCCTGGAAATAAGGCAGGGGGCAGTCACAGGAACACTCAGTGTGATGAGGGGGGCTGTACATAGAAACATTTTGGATAAGTGTTCCTAGGTGGCCTAAAAAAACACCAACTCTCGAAGATGTTACAATGATTTTTATTTGAATGTCCCTAAACGACGGTCACTAGATATCGGTAACCCCTACTGTCTATGATCCAATGGCTACTCATGAGGGCCTTCAGGCAATTGCCTTCTATTTCTGGCTCCCTCTGGGGATTTCTAGGCAGATCCTAACCGGGGTCATACAAAAAGTAAACCATTTTAAAAGGGGTGCCTTTCAGTCACCCAGGTCTCACTTAGCTTTGTCTTTCCATGCCCTGTACTCCTCGCCCTGATCTTCTCTCCTTTCTTTCCCTTCCTTCTACTTTCCTGCCTTCTCTATTTCACACTCTCCTCCTATTTCTCTCTGCCCCTCAGAGGTTCTATAATCTGCTGCTACTCTTAATTGCACTCTACTAATCTCTCATCTTCACTACTCTGCCCTTTCCACAATACTACTCTCCCCTCTCCAAGGTACTATCCTCCTCTCCCCACTCTACTACTTATCCCTCTACTACTCTCCACACTCCATCTACACTGCACTCCAGCCCTATGTCTCAAACAGTCACTCTGGTATCACTCTCTCATTCACTTGGTACACTCACTCTCACATACACCACCTACTCTTACTGATAATATCAGTCACTCTTGTCATGTACCATACACGCACTCTCACACCCAAGTGCCACTTTCTCTCTCCCAATACTGCACCTTGCACACCATCTTTACAATCCTCCATGCAAACCTATCAGTCAACAGCCTTTTATTTCACCCAAAGAACCCACACTGCCTGGTTTTCTATGTTCCCCTTTATAAGACTCCTTCCACTCTCATTGGTCCTGAATCCCACCTGGTTTCCCAAGCCATTCGACATCCTGGCTTTCCCCCTGTGACATGTCATACAGGTTTGAAACTTTAAAATACGTACGAAGAAATGCCCCCTCCTCAAGCACAGGTTCCACCGGTTTGTCCAATGTCGGCCTGTGACAAACACTAATTTTGAAAGTTTTTCTGCACATAGTCTTGAAGTACAGATCTGCCAGAGTTAAGCTTATGGCTGCCTTAGTCACTCTCAAAGTTTGAACACTGGCAGTATGGAGAGCCCTTTCACTCTGTGACACAATATATGCCAGCATTGTCATAGTAAGAAAACACATGTTGTTGAGTATGATAATAGAATATCCCCACAGCCAGACCACACTCTTGCAGTAATGGCCAATACAGACATATTGCCACTGTAGTTTTCTCATGTTTCTTCTTCCAATAATGCTTGAATGCCACTTTAAGAAGCCCTGTTCATGGTGGTTGTCCCATCACACACCAGTATTGTCCAGTAACACTTTCTCTTGGTGCCAGGATTCCCAACAAACGTCTGATGGCATCACCCCTACCTTTGTTCACGGTCACTCCAATCAGCACCGCTGCTTCCATGGGCTTGCATGAACACATACACGCTGCATTCACTCATATGTGCACACACACATTCACATGCACACAGGCACACATACATAAAACACTTCCTAGTATACACACAAAAACTCTTGCATGTCTGCATGTGTACACACACACACACACACACTCACACACAGTGTTAAGGTGGTCCCCAATCAATAATCGATAATCAATAAAGAAACAAACTAAAAAAAATGGAGTAAATACAAGTGCACAAGAACACCCAGCTTCATTCAAACAAGAAGCAGCTAAGAAAACACAAAAAAGCTGTGTCAACATTAAAACACAACTTTTAAGTCGAAAATACTTCACCCATGACGTTATAGTTAGTGAAAGAAAAAACCACTTCTAACATTGATTAAGAATGTATGGTACCTATATATTTAATACATAATGGTTACTATTATTGGATATTCTTTAACTGATGGCTCAGCCTTCTAAAAGTGTTTACACTTTATTTTGATACCTTATTGGCTGGCACCATGCTCTGGTGGCCAGCCTTACGAACATAGTCCTAATTGGCCAGGGGTTTGCGCATCCGACTTTGGACACTTTAATGCAATGCCAGGATGCATGGTGGGGAAGGAGAGGTGGGCAGACTGATGTGCTTCAGTTTGAAGAAGTGAACTCCCTTCCTATTCTCAGGCCTGAGACCTTCAGCTGCCGTGACATGTTAATGTTCTTTGTGTCTAGTGTATGTTCTTCGTGTCTCATGCATCGCATGGCGCCATACGTTTAATCCCTACCCATGTATGTTACCATCTACTTCTACCTATATTTGTGTCCATGCTATTTTGTGTAACCCTATCCGGGTGTGCTCCATCCGTTTAATGCTTGAATGTGCTCTCTAGCTAGCCCTATATTGTGTGATTCAACCTATTCTTTTCTTTATGGCGGCTGCATTTTCCCTAATGTTTAAACTGATTGTTTACAGGTCACTTGTCAAATGTGAATGAACTTATACGTTCATTCACTTCTGTGAAGGACTGGGTCGGGGCCATCTGGTGTTGATTTTATCTGCATCATGACAACAGTATGGTTTCTTTTACTCACCTGCTCTCCCGGCTGCCTTAGCACTCCACAACACACCTTCAAGTTCTCTATGCCTGACCAATGCATTCTATAGGCAGGTTGAAAGGGATGCGTTAATTAACAACTATTACAAAGTTCTGATGATTGTGTTTGCAACAGGGCCAGGAATTTCGGTGCCCTGGGCAAGACTAAGTGGATATCCCCATGAAAATGTAGCACTTATGTACCTCATGCCAAATGGGCCAAGCAGGGATGGATAAACAAAACACCCCCAACCTTGCATGGACCACAGAGATCCCCCAAGCTGGGGTATTTCATTTGCAGGTGAAACCAGACTTCCCGACAGCATGTGCTGACTCAGGAGCCCACCACACTACAGTGGAGTTTGTATTTATTAGCATTTATATAACGCTTTACGCCAAAGTGGTTAAATTGTGGGCTCACTCCCCATTCCTCCTTTGTGTTTGGGACGCCGTTTATTTTGGGCAGATCTGCGAAATATCTGTCCTCTTGCACTCTCAGATCAAACTCTCCCATGATCCTCTAGGTTTAAAGGTTTCACAAAGTCAGGTATGGGGCCTTCCTTTCAAGTTAAAGGGACTCATGACAGAGAGTATTCAGGCAGCAGTATTTGGACCTATTTTAAGACACTGGAGAAAGTAGGCAGGATACACTAGAAACACAGAATTACAGTTATCTAGCCTTGCAAGATGTTGGCCACAGCAGCTGTGTTAAGGATTTCTTAGGCTAATAAAATTGACATATAGTTGTCCCGTTATCAGATGCTTTCTGGTTCTTATCCCTAATTTGTATACTCTAGCTTCTTTTTAAAGAATCTATCTGAATTATAAATATCGTATACTGGACATAATAGCCACCCTTGGCTATAAATAAGGATAGCAATTACTGGTGTGCGACCTTCCTATCTATACGCTGCCTTAAATGCAGATGATTCACAATGGCTAACATGACATGACATTGATCATACAGTGACCTGTTGAGCAGCAACTTCAGCTCAAGGTCCTCTGCACATATGAATAGGCCATGCATGGAACTCTGCCTCCATTCCTCACAGAAAGGAGAGTCCTGCCACTGCTGGCATAATTTTATTTCCAGGCAATCATTACGTTTTTTCAAGCAACTCCAAGAAGGTGGGATCCTCTAAATAGTGGCTCCAAAAAGTGGAATGCAAAACATTTCTAGCCTTGAACAAACTTGGCGAGTTTGTCTGCTGTAAATATACTAGGCCCGATGATAGAGCACAACTTTATTTTGTTTTGTATTGGGAAGGGAATCCTATTGATCTTTTTCGAACATGCTTTTACTTTCCCAACTGTTTAAACTGCAGCCTTTTCTGCAAACAAGACTATGAAACTAATTTTCAAAATTCACTTTGTATTGCAAAAACAGAAACTGTCCTCTGAAAAATGAATCTTCGTCTAACTGACTAAATTATAGCACACTGTAAATTATACAGCAGCACATTTGTGAACTGCTTTCGATGGGAATATGGAGGTATTGTATGAATAAATGGTACTAGAAGTTGTATTCAGAATCCAATTTGCAATAATGGGGGCAATCTCCTCTCTCCTACTACTGCGCTCTCATCTCATCTCATCTCCTTTGATTCTGCTGTAAATATGATCACCAATTTTAGAAAAACTAGGGGCTAACACTGATTACCAATCAGATGTGAATGCTTCTGTAATCTGTCCTCGAAGATATAAGGTTACACTGCATGAAAAAGATCGTTTCATGTTTGAAAAACACAAAATATGTTTCAACCATAACGGGCAACTGTGAAAGAAATATCCTGTACCTGCAATTCCTTCATGCTGATTCACCGGCCCGATTGCATTGATGTTTTCAAAATTAAAAATTGGTAGGGTGTGCCCCAATTAGATTAGTTGATAGGTATTTTAATAATATTGATTTTGAATTTTGCCTTTCCAATGTTTTCGCCTACTAGCTGGATCGGGGCTTAGCGTGGTCCGGTATACCATGGCTATCTACAAACAAGACATTGATCTTCTGGTTCCTCACAAGTCTTTCAACATTTCCTGAAATAGGATCAGCTTCTCCTGTGCTGTTACCTGCAGCTAGCCATCTACTTTGTCACACTCCACACGGCTTCGCAGTGCCTCATAACTCAGGTCTGCCATCCCTTGAGAACGTCTTCTGTGGCTCCTTTGCCCGCCTGCCACAACCGGTTCCAATTACCCACCCTAACCAACTGGGACTGAGGGCTTTTATACACCTCCCTCTGGGTGAGCTATAAGTCAGGATCTCCACCCCTGTCATGTAAATAGGGAGGTAGTGTGATTAGTTGCTAATTCTGAGTGCCTCCTAGTATGTTTCCAGCCTAGGGGGCTAGGCTAAGACCAGAAGTACATATACTGTCAGTTTGAATCTTAGTTTTCACTTTTGACCTGACCTGGAGCTGCCTGTTTTGAACTGGGGCTATGAGGTCTGCTGGTGTAAGAAGGTAGGCTTGAAAAACACTGTGTAAGCATGGAAAACACTTTGTTTCGGGTTTAGCTTCACATAGGTTTTGAAATAGAAACATTGTATCCCCGGTCCATGTTTCTCTTCCTGGGGAACACTGGACCAGACTCTAGATTTATGTATCCTGTACAGAATGTTCAGGGAGCAGTGGATGTGCTGCAATGAATCTATGGAATGTTGGTGTTTGACTCAGGTTCATCTAACTTCATAAAATTACTGTTGTTGAGTGACTGAAAACCCTCTCTCTTAAAGGTACATGTATCTATTCTCAAGCCAGGGCTGCCAACTGACTTATAGAGAGCTGGAGATTCTATCAAGGAGGGTCTGCCAAATGCGGGTTGTGGGGAAAATTCAGGCTGTTTGTTTATTTGTTCCTAAAGGAGGCAATGTGATTGTCCCTTGCCATGCAACATGGATACGGGAGCATGACGAGTTGATGCTCACCGTAACACAGTCGGACAATAATCCAATACTAGCTCACTTTGTCCCTTCTCGACAGACTCCAGAAACAGGAAAGTACTACATTAGACAATCAAACTGATATTAAAAAAAGAGAGGAAAATGTGCTGGATGAGAAGCATCAAAAACCATGTCTGCTACCAGATAGCTACAGACTTATCTAGGTTGAGATGACTACTTAAAGTGAAATTACTGGATATATGCAGGTTTCTTTTCTTTTCTCCAAGTGCTTGGAGATTTCTAAATGCACTTTTTATTCATTTATTTTGAATGTTTGAATGAACAAATATCACATGTGCGCTTCCAGGTTTATCATGCATATTTGAATATATGTATATACTGAAGAATTGAAAACAGAAATCAGCTTACCTGTGTAGATAGCTTCTAGGGGCATGATATAAGAGTTGCATTATACTATGAACATGACACAGCAAATAGCTGAATAATAGTAAGCCACTATCGTGGCCTATAAATACAGAGAAAATGTGTCAATTAGAATTGGTACAAATTGGGGATAAATCAGAAGATGTTTTCAAACCTTAAAGATAAACTAGGTTGATTTTGAGCAGGAAAGAGAATGTGGAGGATTTATTGACAATGAATGGATATTAATTATTAATGCAGGGAAATCTACACTGAAGGGAATATGCAGAGAAAAGGTCCAAATTTAAAAACAAAAATGTGAGTTGAAGCATGCACACTGCATCTGGCCGAGCCCATATACAACATGATTATATGTCCAAAGTATATGAAAAGTTACAAAAATAAATCTCTTCAAATACATGGAAGAATCCAGAAACAATTTATTAATTGGAAAACCGTCAATCAATTTTGTTTTTTAGAAGCACAACATTTGATAGGAAAGTGAAAATCTGAAGTGGGCCCCGCATTTTGTCTGTTTTCCTTTGCAGAACTATGAACGTACTTTGTATAAAAATAAAGCATACAGAGATATTACAAATGTAAACCTGATAGGTGTTTGATTGCAGAGAAAAAGTTATAATATTGTTCTGTTTAAGGTGATAATTGCAATGGAGAAAGGAACAAATGGCTGCATTTATGAATCAAACAGGAGCCTTTGGCTTAGAAGGTAAAATAGAAAACCTCCTTCAACAAGCTACAGGACATGCAGTGATGACTTGCTCCAAGGAAATGAAACTCAAGGCCTTTGAAGCTAAACCATAAACTTTATGACTCTGCCTGAAGCTTTCCCCTTTGGGAATGAGCTTTCCAGAGCAAAACAAATAGTACTCATTAACAACCCCATTTGTAATTGAACCTGCTGAACATGCATTTACAAAGAAAATATTCTGAGCAGTAGTTTCCTCTCAAATAATCGAATCTTCCCCCAGCCAGGAGAAGGAACTTTATGCTGCTCGAGACTTGGAGTCTGATTAAAGTAATAGAATGAGGTTGTCATCATATAAAGTGCAGCGACCTTTGCCAGGGAGGCCTAATTTCCAAGAACATGCGGGCCATAACAACCCGCCTTCCCAGGACTCATAAATTCTCCAGGTCTGAGCTCAAAGGAACTGATCACAGATGTTTTGTTAACAGACAGAAGAACTGAAAATACTGTTTAATACTTTGCTAAAGTAGAACTAAACGTGCCTTTCAAATTGGAAATATGGAATCATATTTCTGGTATGAACTTTTGACAGAATTTTATAGAACTTTTTTTTAATTGTTCAGGGTGAAAAGCTCTATCAGCTGAATGCAAAATTATATTTTTTATTATGTTAATTGTGTAAATTAGGCAAATGAGGATATTTTCGTGTAGAAATCTTGTGCCCAGCGATTCATATATCATATCACTCATGCTGACAAGAACGTTATGCTGAGCTGTGAATTGCCTACTGTTAGGCTGCCCTCTTCAGTAATTCACCCAATGACAATTCAGGGGATGGCTTAGCGTGGTGTCACTTATGGAACACTGTCCAATCACATACACTGACTAATTAATTAGTGAAATTATGCACACCTGTAAAGGGAGTTGTTTCTGATATATAAAAGTTAAAACTCAAGGTTTCTGGGGATAGACTCACTTGCTCACTGACTGACTGGCTGACTGATTGATGGGGAGAAGGAGAGAAAGGAGACTTGACAACAATAGGAAGGAGAATAGAAGAGACTGCTTTCCTTTGGACCCGTTTTGGATAATTCGCACAGCACCGTAAGTGAGGCCTACCTGGAATTTATACCCCCAGCCTTCTTCACTGGAAGAGACAGCAAATTGACCCAATACAGAAAGAGGGCTACCAGGCTGTGGAGGGAAGCAGAGATGCCCACCTGTCTCTAGAGGGGGAAAATTGAACCAGCACTTAAGAAGATGCCCACCTGTCTGTGTGATAGCCAAAGGAAATGTCCCTATAAGTATAAAATAAAGGGGGGATATATCTGAGGTGAGTGATAATCTAAAGGTGAATAGATCCTATACTTTTTATTAGTGAAAGTACCGCGGGTGGGGGGCATATAAACGTATTAAACATCCTTAGAAATTAAAGTATTTCAGAAGTGTATGTCCTTCTGGAATTATACATTTCATAGAATAGGTCCTATGGTGTGCATACTTGGAGATCCCCTGCCTCCTTCTCTTTGTAATGATAAAGAATAGAATTTGTATTTTGGGAGTCACAAGGATATCTCACTGTGTACATACCTAGAAAAATAAAATATTTGAAGTAATTTCCTGGTAACTTCACCAAGCAGAGTTCTGCTACCGGCGCTGGACCACTCAAGAATAAGGGTAGACGTTTATTAACTGCTACCCATTTTTCCACCTTTAAGTTGTCCTTTGAAAATGACAAATGTATATTTTTTACAAATGAATGCAATACAAACACCACTAAAGGGGCACTACCAAAAATACATGTTAAACATGCATGTTTCTTTTTTTGCAAGCAATGTACATGTGGGAGTGTTGAGTAACCTGTGTTTTAAATTGTGGTTCTGGAATGCTGTTTGCGATGCTCACATGTCTAGTGGGTAGAGGTTTGATGTTTATGCTAATTCCAAAGAAGTAGAGAGACTTAGATAGACTTGGTTGCTCTAAGTTAATTAGGTGTTCTATAAAATGACAACTTTATCCTGAGGCTCATGTACTTTTCAATGCATGGTGGATGTGTGCTCAGGGTAAATCAAAGGTACAGATGGTGATGTGTGTTACAAAGATCTATATTCCTGTAAATGTTGCATAGACAATTGAGGTGACTAGTGTATGGATCATTCTTCTTGGGAGTCACCATTGACATTGGAATTTCATGGATGCATAATTTGTTTATATTAAAATGGATTCACTTATTTCTATTTCATTAATAAATAGAGCTTCAGTGAAACTTTGTTCTTCTTGTACGAAAAATGGATTGAGGCTGTTGAGAATCACAATTGTTAAATTGGGGTTTCCCAGGTTCCTTTTATGATAGTCAGAACATGGGGGAAACATGTGAGTGTGGATGAACAGAAGCTTCAGTAATAACACGCTGAGAAGAATATGGTATTATTTTGTATATCCCCCCCGACAGTGCTGCTCTTGTTCTAGTTAACATATGCTTTTTGTCACTTGACATATTTTTCCTCTTGTATCTCTGTCTTCATTTGCTACAGTATGCATTATTTCTTCATGTGATAAATTGCTATAGTTGTGTGCTGGTGTAAGTTACTGTTGCTTTGTGTTAGCTATTGATGCTGGATTACCGTGGTACATGCTTTGCACTTTTAAGTAATATAACAATGATAGTTGATGACAGGACTGTTCGCCAGTGTACGGTTGTACACTGGCGAACAGTCCTGTTCATATGTTGTAGGACATCAGTCTTTTTGTCATGATGGCAAAGATGGTGATCATGTAAAGGCAAATGGCAGCACATCACACTTATGAACTCACAATAATGACAGAGGATTCCACTGTGTAGTGGCTAAAAAGCCGCATTTGCATGATGACTAATTGACTGATTAACCTGTGTTTAAATAAACTAAAGTGTGAAGCTTAGAAATGTAAAAAGGAATCTAGATGTAGAGTCTGGACTCCTTAACATACCACCAAAAAATGCAGTGCTTCACAAACACTACACATGTATACATCAAAGGATCTAGATCTTAAAAAGGAAATCGGGCACAATGAAACAGGGCAATAACTAATAGACTATACTAAGCTTTAAGGGAATCCAACTTATTCCATAAGTTCAGAAAATAAGTATAGACAACCCCCAATTGAAAACATAGACATACATTTTTCAAAGATTATGTGACGGTTTAATTTTTGCTGGTGGCAAAATTGTCAGCTGAGGAATAGCCATTTTCCTTCTTTTATTGAACAAGGTTATCAGCAACCTGTATCACCTTACAATTACCTGTCACACCACATACTGACTTTCCCAGATACCTTCTGCTTAGCAAGTGATGCCATTTCTCTAAAACACAATTGAAGATCATAATTAGTAAAGTGGTCCGCTGTGGACTTCAACAATTGTTTTTACAACGTATAGTACTCGTCATCGACCTTTGCACATATCGCTCATTTCCTGACCATGGCGCAGCCGGAAAACAAAATAAAGGATCTAGCATTTCTGAATTAAAGTCATGCATCCCTATGGTCTTTCTCAAATTAAAATATACAGTTTGTGAATGATAAATTAATAAGATATGTACAGTAGTGAAAAAAGGAAATCTACTTCTACTTAAGCACAATAGCCAAATAGTTCTAAATGCACATGGAGTTGCAGAGTTAATGAATGGATATAGTAAATTATTGAAATATATGGTGGCAACTGGTCTTTCGCCCTTTCTATTTTTGCCAGGCAGTATGGGAGACAACAAACAAGGTAAGTGTGCTATGAGCTATATGCTGATGATTGTATGGAATCCAAGGGCACATTGTACCTCAACTGATATTAACATGTTTATTGACAAGTACTGTGTGATTACCCGGGGAAGTGATGAGGCATCCTCTGATTGCCTAAACTCTGAACTGAAATGCTTGATACTTACCACACGTCTCTGGCCGCCAGCCACCACCATCTTCCAGCACATCTGCCGGTGTTCTCACCGCTTTCCGCAGCCTTACTGTCCCAATTGTTTACTTCAGTTTCTGGCTTATCTCTGCCTTGCATTCGTGTCTCCCTCGGCCATGATGGTGACCCAAAGTGCTGCTCTGCCTGTGCTTTTTTACGCAATCACTTCCATCCTACCAGTTCCTCACTACAGGAGTACCCCAGGGTAAAAGTGCCAAACGGAGTCTGGTGTAGGGAACTAATATTAATGTATTTCTCTCGTCTGTGGAACAGATCAGCTTAAACTGGCCTTAAGAACCTTTAATGCCATTGCTTCACTTAGGCCTTAACTTGGGCTTCTGAGCCATTAAGCGATGGTGCAGCCCATGGTTGAGGCCTACAAAGCTATAAAGTTTACAAATAATCATGACAAATTTCACTGCACTTAAAGAGAGGTGTCATGGTTCAGAAAACTGTAATTATACGTCATCTGCATAGGTTGATGATTTGATATTTCTGGCAGGCAGTTAATTGGATATGTGGCTTTTCTGTAAAAAGATTAAATAAAGCTGGACAACTCTGAATATTCCTCATGTCGATTAGATATTCATAGACTTGCAGGCTCTAGGCATTAACCACAATATCTTGACCATTCCACAATTCCACTAGAGGAAAGGCTACATAAGAAGCCAGGCGGTTTCTTCCTGGTTTACCCTCATTATAAAATATGCATGCATTTTAGGACATCCTAACCGTTCTATAACCCACCTGATCAACATGTACACAATTTGAAGTGACTTTGAAAACAGTTAATCATAGGCATTCAAAAATACCTTTCCGCTAATTTGGGAATAGTTTTTGGAATAGGGTTTATCATGGTGGGGGAATTGAAGCCAAATGCGGGAATGTCTAAAGGGGCCCGCAAAACAAACACAAACTCCTTTTAAAGTGGAAAACCAAAATCTGAGGTTTACTCATTGGAGCCGAGTAATTTACCCATTTTCTGGGAACCAATCGTATTTCACCTAATGTCAGAGGCAAGTTAATTACCAATGAGTGAATTATAAAAAAGGCACGTTTTTAGATATAACAGAGAAAAAGAGAAAATTAGCTGCACTTTGGGAGATACCCTAGAATGATAGGATCTCTACAAAATCAGGACAAATTCTCCACCGTGGTGTCTTCCATGCCCGGTCTACCAAATATCTCTCTAAATAGTGCTACCCCGGATCTCTGTGAGTAATTTGATGTAGAACGACAGGAAATAGTCTTACTAAAATCTTATTTGGCGTTAACAACAAACACACGTGGGATTCGTGGGAATGTGCATTCATGTATGAGGTTTTGTACAGCTCGTGCAGCACGGGGCCTTCTTATTCAAGGAAGGATTTCTGTGACATATTTCCAGGTTTTGGTATACTTGCTAGGGAGATCACCAGATCTCTTCAATGACAGATAGACTCTGAAAATATGTCCATAATACAGTGCCAATGATGAGTCTCTATCAGTGCAGAATGGGGCATTTATAGGCATAACCTCAGACAACATTGATGACATTGTTGACAGTTTCAATGCTAGTCAACAAAGGCATCATCACATGATTGGCCATTAGCTCTCTGGCGGGGTGGACGGCCAATAAGAGCTGCTCTGAACCAAGACTGTATTCACAGATACAAGCCTGAGAACCGTGCAGCAGTGCACCCTCACCACTCAAAAGTAGTCTCTGCCTCACCCCACCCATAGCCCTTAGCAATCACATTAGCATCAGCAATACTAAAACCTGGCTTATTTAGGCCTCTGATCAAATACAAAATAAAACGTTCCTGAGACATCCCCAACGCTGCTCTGCTGAAGTCCGATATCACAGTTTATTATGTCACCTCAGTCAAAATGGAAAACAGACTTCAAAAGAGCAGAGTGACATTGCAGAGGCTAAGAGCACGTTCTATTTTATTTTTCTTATTTGAAAAACGGCTTTTGCAACTGGATGTTTGAACCGTGGGTGGTTAAGTCTATACTACCCACAAGGGTGGACCAACACTGTTGGTAACAGTGCAGCGTGGCACTTGTTAAGCTCTATTGCTGTTTGAGCCATTATCTAGGGCAGGCCCACCACAGCGAGTAATATCTCAATGCATAGAATACCGGAGTATATGGAATTAGATTGTCAGAGTTTAAAAATCCTTGCTGAGCAGAACCTCTACACCAGGAAGCAGGGAAGAGTCCAGTGAAGTCACACAGTGATTATATGTCTTAGATTTGTGTGCAAACAAAGCACAAAGGTGTGTTGGACTACTGTTCAAACAAAAAACATCAATGGGAACTCAGTACAATGGCAGACTACAAAGTAGAAACACCTGTGTATAGGCGCGTTACAAATGCAATATCATATCATATCATATCATATCATAAGTACACATATGCCAATAAAACATTAATCAGACTCAAAGGTATCTTACAAAGCAGTAATGTATGCAGCTAAAATGAAAGACCTAAATAAAACATGTTGTAACCAGGCTTTCAAGGACTTCGGAACCTATGGATAATGTCTTCAGGAATCTGGCTGATGGTTGCATATGGACAGTGCACCACCAGAGACGGCGCATGCTAGCGTGGGATATTTATGAACATTTGATACCTACAATTGAACATTATCCCCTCCTCGTAGCCCCCAGGACCCAACGGAGATCTACAACTTGACTGCAAGTCAACAAGGTGTTCTATTATGAATGTCCTTACAGGTAAAACCTACAACCTTAAACTGGGTACAAATAGGAAATGGAAGTCATCATCATTGCTCCAATAAGAGGCATGCGCCGCAAGCTCATGACACACAACCTTACAGACTGAATTAAGGACAATGCCCAGGGAAGTTAGGGAGGAGTTAGTCAGGCCAGCAGGAATTAAATTGCCGGGATCAATATGTAAAACAAAAAGAGGGGATGGCTGGAAGGTTTCAAATTAATCTTAACCTCTGGCATTGCTCTGGTTAACATTCCAGACCATCGTTCTTCACCTGCCAACCCATTGCAAAGGGGGAAAGACCATGTGCAAATCAGGCTTGATCTCCCACCACAAAAAGGGGCCGTCCAGCCCGAACTGCTGGGTCACATCCCTTCTGCACGATACCACAAGCACCCCCAAACTTGTTTTGGCCTTGTTGGGCCTCATCAGTCAGGAGTAGCTTGGGTCTCTAGGCCCAGCAGGCACAGGACCCTCGTCTGGGCATACCCGTCCCAGTCACACTCGGGGTGACTAAAGCAAAACAAAAAGAGGGGATGGCTGGAAGGTTTAAATTTAAATCTTAACCTCTGGCATTGCTCTGGTCAACCCTCCAGACCATCGTTTTTTGCCTGCCAAGCCATTAAAAAAGGGGAAAGACCATATGCAAATCAGGCTTGTTCCCACCACAGAAGGAGCAGTCCAGCCCAGACTGCTAGGTTACATCCCTTCCGCATGAGACCCAAGCATCCCCAGACATGTTTCAGCCTTGTTGGGCTTCATCAGTGAGGAGTAGCTTGAGCCTCTAGGCCCAGCAGGCACGGGACCCACGTCTGGGCATACCCGCACCTCTCGCATAGCGCTGGGCAACCCCCAACACCATAATGCGTATTATTAAACATGCCTTCATCACCCTGTTAGATCCCTCATTCGGACTATTGTGATTGGTCAATCAGCCCAGTGAGTGTATTTATTTGAAATTCCTTTCTTAAAATAATTTAGGAAAGTACCACATACAAATGCTACACTTTCCACTGTACTATAAAGTCAATGTTTTCATTTATTGGAGTTTTATATCGTTCCCCAGGGCATGCCAAGCCATTTTGGAGCCCCACAGCGAGGCGTGAGGGGACTGGGAAGAGGGAGGCAAAGTGGTGGGTAAAGGCAGATGCTTCTAGGAGAAGCAGCAGGAGGACATACCAGTATAGCACATGAGAAGTAAAAAACGATGACGGTTTAGAAATCAAAACATCCAGCGAAAATCTAAATAAATCATGCTAACAGGGAAGCAAAAAGCAGCAGCAAGCTATAGACATGTCTAAACTTCTTCCAGAGGTTCAGGTAGTGATGGAATGGCTCAGAATGTTGCTCTTTCTGATCTTGTGTGCTAAACCGCCGAGCAGAGCATGCACTCATATTTCCAGTGCACTTGCTTTCTCTGTTAGGCAGGACTGACTATACAAGTTGGTTGGCTTGAAAGCTGGGCAAGTTTCCGCAAAAGTGAGATCACTTAGAAAACTGAAGAGTAGGTTTTAGGCTGGTGTTTCCCGGTCCCCTTTATAAACCTGGCTGCAGACTGAAATAATGCCTCAGGAATAAAAGAGAGGACTTGGTACAGGGAATCACTAGTGCACTCCCACAGTCCAGTTTATATAGGGCTATGACCTGGACTACTGTCGGGGGGAAATTCTGCCGGGGTCGGCCGGGCCGTCCGCAGACCTCCGGGCAGGGAGGCCCCAACTCCTCCCGTATATCCCAAAAGAGATAGAGTATGAGACACACACAAGAAGCAAGGTGACTCTGCTGTTTATTAAACACAAACGGCAGGGATGGGTCAAGGATCATACGCGTCTGACCTGACACACACACAATCGTGGGGCTCGCAGGCCCTTTTAACTGTAGTATGACGCGCTACTTGCGTCACTTTAGAAAGTTAACAAAAAAACCTATCGCCACTCTTAATTGGTTGCTCGAGTGGTAGGGTTAGTATAGCATACGTATAGAGAATAATATGAGTGGACAAGGGTTAGTCAGGTGATATATCTGGGTTGTCCCTACAATTAGATACATGAGAATTGTTACATGAAGACTCCTAATGATTGGTTAATGTTAATGGCGTCAGTGATAAGAGCCCCATGTTCTGATTGGTGCGCCCGTGAGCTTCCCAGCCTGGGACCATCGCTGTTCCCAGCTCTCGGTTTACCTGCAATTTGCAACAATGTTTCACTATGGGTACATGCAGACAATGTGAAGACTTATTCATGAGCTGGACGGCCGACTACTCCCACTGTCGCAGATGTCCATTGAGCCTTTCAAGTGTATCTGCCTGTCTTGTAACGAGGGATCCAGATGCTTCCTTCCTCCTGGGCTTGGCATCTTGTCAGGTTCGGCTTGGTCACGTGAGGTGGGACCGTGTTTGAGGCAGAATTCTGCACAATTAATATTGTTTTTCCACTGTGTGCCTGGTTTAATTTGCAGGTGCGACTTTAATGTTGGTGCACGGCGTGCGAGGTTGCAACATCGTGCCCTTGGTGGTCTGCTTTTGGAATGTGGGTTTGCAACATTACGACCTTGGCTGTCTGCTTTCGCCAGGCTCATTCTGCAGGATCAGCAACCTGACTCTTGTTCTGTTAACGTCCACGGGAGCTCTTGCTTGCGGCCTACTTAGGCCTGGTGTATAGGTGGAACCGTTTGGTGCACAGGCGCTTTAGGTTATAGTCTCATATTGTCTTATGACCAGTATCGTGTCTTCGTTATAATTCTCATTATGGCACCTAGGTTTAGAAGAAGCGTAAGAAAGCTCTTTAGATGGGTTCATGGTGCGTCTTGCGTTTCTGCATTTTGAGAGCCTATGTGGAAAATAATAAAGATGCACGTCCGTGAGTATGTCTGTCGCCTACGTCATAGCACTGAGTATATTCTTCGTGTAGATTGGTGCGGGAGTGTCCAGTGTGTATATTGGCACAGGTGTGTTATCCGTTGGCTAGGTCGTCATGGCATCTCTAACGATGTATGGGTTTTAGTCTAGTTGATCCATGCCGCAGGCATCGGCATGGGCAGGGCGGGCTGCTGGGCAGGCAGATGGACACATCCTTATGTTCCTGTACCAGGGTATCTGGTCGTCTGGTAGATGGGCAAACTCTTCTCGTGGCGGGTGCTTGGGCCGTGAACCTTTAGGCCAGGCGCGAGAGGGGGAAGATGGGAGCCTGTTTTTCCATTCTCCCACTTCTGTCCCCCCTCTGGTCGACTTATCGACCACAAACATATCCTTTTCATTATCTCCTCTTACTCTCCATATTTTAGTTATTCCTCCTAAATGTCCATAATGGTTAACATGATCTTCAAATGACCAATATATATATTCACAGGTTCCTCCAGGAGTACAGTATACCCATTTCCCCATGTAACTCCTGGGGTTTCTTGGGTTCTCGACCTTCACCGATGGTGGGTCCAGGTGGTTGGTGATGATCTGGTTGCGCAATTTCTCTCTCTCTTGTATGATTATGCCTGTGTGTTGGCCGTCATCTGCTGGCAGCAGTGGGTGCATACCGACCATTTCAAGCAACTCGTCAGTGGTGCGTGCCTTCCGGGCTTTCCAAAATCTTATTATGATCAGTGTAGCTCCAGCCAAAATAATACAACCAACTATAATTTTCAGTCCATCTGACAGCCAAGATGGCATCCATGACCATAATAGCGAAAACTAGCTCTCATCCTTTTTCACACCTTTACTTTCATCCACCATTTTGGAGTGCAACTGGGCCAATTGTAAAACTGCTTCTGTCAGTGTACCGTTGTCAGCATCGTTGGCAGGAATGAATGTGCAGCATGATTGTCCTATCTTTGCGCAAACTCCTCCTTCCATGGCAGTGAGAAGGTCCAATACATATCTGTTCTGCAGTGCTACCATCCTTATTGCTCGCAGCTCCTCTTTTATCGCGTTGAATCCATTTACTGTAGAATTGATGGTCATCATAAGTTCCCATCTAGTTATCTGGAGCCATTTTGCGTTTGCGTAAGCCTGTAGTCCTGGATGGATTATTGAGGAGAAGAACATTGCTGCTCTGCTGAATAGTCTGTGTTCTGGCGGGATTGAAGTGAGTGCCGTTTCCGACCTTCCCCATAGGTAATTTCCTGTCAGAGGTTCTCCTTGTCTTTTCCGTCTATTTAGGACAGTATCATTGCCGCTGGTCCTGTTCCCTGGCTCCTCCTGAGGTGGTGCAGATCTCTTATTTCTCTTGTCCCCTTCATCCATTTTGGGAAAGTTCGCCACATTCACATGCTTCTGGGGTACCACTAGCGATGGTACATTGACGTGCACCATCGTGCATACACCATTCCACAGAGGGGGCAGTGTGTGATATGCCTTTTCTCCACAGGCCCAGTAATGGTCCATTATCACTGCTGTTCCTGCTCCCCCCTCAGGTAACTCCATCACGCTTCCACAATTGGTGTTGTATCCTACGTCCACCTCTCCTTTATGTTGGTAGCAAAGTTTAGGCGCAGTCAGCGGCAGTATTGTTATCGGGTCTTCATCCGTTTCTATCCATGTGAGCATAGGCACGTATTTGATCCAAGTCGTCCAACATCTGTGGTTGTGTGCATCGATAGTTGAAATAGTTTCTTTTGTTACCATGTTGCTGCCAACCACTCCTATCTCCCATTTGTTGTCCAAGTACACTTTCCCCGTTATCGTCACCAGTGGCCTCTCCCAGCATCCTAGTTTACCAGGAACTTCAGTGGCGTACCAATCACATGATAAATACTGCAATGTTACTTTCTTTGTTTCTCCTTTTGCAGGACCACTTGTTATGTATCTGAATGCTTCAGCATGTAAACTGCTATTGTGGTAACTCAAATAAGTCTTGAGGAAGTTGTTTTCGTATGGGTATGAGTCTCGTGTTTTCCACGTCATATGCACCACTGTCCCTTGAAATCTTCCTTTCGTTTGGAACAGTGCCAAGTATATTATGCATTGTGCTGTTTTTTCGTCTATTTCTGTGGCAACACAGGTTCGAGAAGCGCTCATGGCATATGGTATTAATGAGCAAACGTAGCAGCTGTCTTCTGTTGTCGGTTTACCAATGCGGGTCATGTGTTGATACCATATGTTGTTTGAGACGTGTGCTGAATCTTGTATATAATTGTCAATACCTTTATTATCTGAGTATGTGCTGCGTTGAACTCTATTTTGCTTGTGCGCAATTTTACTAATATCACCTGACGTAACACCTGTTGCAGCTGGGGATGGGGGTGTGTTAGGTTTGGGTACAGCAATAATATTGATAGCACAGCTGTACTGCCATACAGAGGCAGCTACGAACCCGGTGATTATCAAAATCCCTATTACTTTTATTACATATGCTAATTTCACCGGCATTTTGCTCTTACCTTGCTGCAGTCCGGCAGCGTATACTTGCGACGTTAGAGTTGCCCGCCTGAAAATTCTCAATATGCTGGTTATTAAATGTTAGTTGTTGTTTTTTTTAAGCTCTCCCTATCAAATAATCATTCAGTGCCCAGGCGAAGAGCTGTTCCCACGCTAATCTAAGCGATCTATCTCTTAGGGCAGGCAAGTATGGGTGGAGGTGGGGCATCGAGTATTCTATGGCCAAAAGGAACGCTGTGTAGTAGACAAGTACCCTTTTCCTTTTCAGGTACGTTGGCCTTTTTATTTCATATACAAATTGGTGTGACAATTCTTCTGGGTAATTATCGTCTGAGGGTACCATCTACTCCTGGGCAGTGAATTTGTTAGTTATCTACTTTCTTAGCAGTACAATAATACGCGGTTCCTGCATGTGCGAGAGAAAAGAAAAGAGAGCATTCACATGTTTACATGTGTATTTGTGTAAGGCAATGTCCTTCAGTTCAGTTACTACTGTAATGGGGACAGGGGTCAGTGGATGGTGGGCAGGGGGTTTTTGGGCTTAACTGGTGGACGTGGCTTTTACTCTTTGAGCGTGTGATCATGGGGTGGGCTGTATGGGGATCACCCCTTTCTTCTTCAGTTATTGTCTCTGGGGAGTCTGGGGAGTGACAAGGTATGGGAATACTTGGGCCGCTGGCTGTGGTAGAACTTTCTTCCTCCATTGTCGATGTTGTTGCTGTTCTCTCAATGGACCTGTCGGTGGCGCTGGGGCGGGTCTGTAGTTTGTAGATCTTTACGTCGTGTAGGTGGTTCCAGGCACGCTTGTCCTGTAGCTTTACTGCTCTTGTTGATACCTCATCTACCAGATGGGGACCAGTAAAGCGTGGGCTGTTCCACTTCCTATTGAAGTTGCGAAGTAGTACGTGGTTACCTTTAGCAATCTTACACAGTCCTTCCTTTTCCAGTTCTTTATCTGCGTCTTCTTGTTGGCTTCTATTAGACCCGCCCCGTGTGCGCTCGAGCTGTTGAGACACAAACACTACACTAGTAATCAAAGAAGACACATATTGGTACATTTCATCACCAAGAACACTTGCTGTGCTTTCGTGGTCGGTAAATGCTCTTGACGTTGGCGTTAGGGGAAGGCGCATTTGACGTCCGGTAACCACCTCATGGGGAGTGAGGTGGTGGTCGGACCCTGGCCTATTCCTTAGCTGAAATAGGGCTAATGGAAGACAATATAACCAACTCCTCTTTGTTGTTTGCTGTATCTTTGCAATTGCCTCCTTTAATAGGCCATTCAGGCGTTCACATATACCGTTGGCCTGTGGGTGGTATGCACATGCAAATTTATGTTTAATGTTCAGCAGTGATGTAATGTGCTGAAACATCTCGTTTGCGAAATGTGGGCCATTGTCTGACCTTAGCACCTCGCACACTCCCCACCTGGGGAAGACCTCCCTTACTAGGAATTTAGCTGCTCTAAATGCATCTGGGTGTGAACAGGGCCCTGCCTCAATCCACCTAGAAAATGGGCATACTACTACAATCATATACCTATTTCCTTGACATATATTGATCATATCAACATAGTCAATATGGAGATGCCGGAAAGGTCCCTCTGGCCGGGGTATAGTACCTCTTATCACCTTTAGAGTGTGGCCGGCCGTAAACTGTTGACATGTGAGACAATTACTGATAAAATTTGACACATGCGAATTTAACTCAGGGCAGAACCAGTCTTCCCTAATTCGTGCTGCAATTACTTCCTTGCCTGTGTGGGCTGGATGATGTAGTTGGTTCAGGGCGGTGTTCAAAAGTGCCAATGGTATTACAACCTTTCCAGTGCCACCCTGGCGCCATAGTGCGTCGGTTGGTGACATTGTACATCCTCTTTTTACCCATATTTCTTTTTCGGCCATTGGTGCAGCCGCTTGTAACTCCATAATCTGTGTGGCTGGGAGATGGGTGTACCCTTCTTTTATCAATATCTCCTTAGCCATTCCCCTCCCTCTCCCTCTCTGTGACTCTGGGGGGTTCCATATCTCACCAAAGTATGCAGCATACTTCGCATGTGCGTCCGCTGCTGCGTTTCCCTTCGAGACGTGGTCCTCACCATTGGTGTGTGCGGTGCATTTCACTAAAGCTAATTCTTGGGGGTCATTAATTACTTCAATTAGTTCAGCCAATAAGAGGGCATGTTGCACTGGAGTGCCATCAGCTCTCCTAAACCCTCTTCTTCTCCATTTCGACAGCCCTGAGTGGACAGTGGATGTAACATATGCGCTGTCGGAATATATGGTCACCCGTTTGTCAAAGCTTTCCTTCAACGCCAAGATCAGTGCGACCAGTTCAGCTGCTTGAGCGGAGTAATGCTGTGGTAATTGTACACATTTCATTGCCACACACACCGGTACCTCCATCATTTTTACCACCGCAGCCCCAGTTCTCCTCACACCATCCCTCTGATCGATAGTTGATGACCCATCAATAAATAATAGCTCACCCCCCTCTAGTGCGTTTTCCTCAACTTTTCTAGTACATGAGTACATTTCAGTTATTTGTGTACAGTCATGGGCATAATCTCCCTCCTCAATTACTTCTGCTAGGAACCTTGCAGGGTTGACCGTGCTGCATCTAACAATTGATAGTTCGGCTCTGGATAGAATGATCTCATAACCTGATGCTCTTTGCGTGGTTAGGGTGGATTTAGGTTTATTCAATATCGCAAAAAGTGCATGTTCCACAAATAGTGTAGTCGGGCACCCCATGGTGATTGCTGATGCTTTTTCCACCGCAAAAGCAGCTGCGGCAAGACCTTGTTCGCAGGGGAAGTGGCCTAACATTACAGGATCTAAGTGGCCACTGTAAAATGCTACTGGTTTGTAGCCCATGCTTGTTTTTTGAGCCAACACTGCTTTCATTACTGCTGAGTCGCAATGTGAAAATATAAAAAATTGCCGCTCATAGTCTGGGGATGCCAGTACCGGAGCAGTTGATATCGCATCTTTTAATTCATCAAAAGCTTCTTTCATTTCCATCGTCCACCCCAGTTTTTTCTCCCCTTTATTAGCTTCCCGTAACGCCTCAAGCATGGGTCCTATGTTCGAACTGTAATCAAATACCCAAGCTCTACAGTAGTTGCAGAGCCCCAGGAACTGCTGCAGTTCCCTTACAGTTTGTGGCATTGGAGTGGTCGAAATAGCTTGTGCTCTTTGTGGTGCGATCTTTCTTCCATGTTGCGATATAAGCTGACCAATGTAAAGTACCTGTTCTTGACAGTACTGTATCTTTTCCATGTCTACCTTGTAACCTTTGTCAGCCAATATTGTCAACATCTTTAAGGAGTCCTCTCTGCATGTTTTTTCGTTTTTACTGCAAATTATTATGTCATCCACATACTGCAACACCGTGCTTTCTACTTCAATGTTACCCAAATCCATCTGTATCACTCTATTGAAAATTGAAGGTGATTCACAATACCCTTGAGGCAATCTGGTGTGCTTCCACTTAGTGTTTCTGTAAGTGAAGCTCGTCAGATCTTGTGAGTCTGGGTGTAATGGTATTGAGAAAAAAGCATTTCTAAGGTCGATCACTGTAAATCGTGATGCTTCTGCTGGAATGCCACACAAGATTGTGGCCGGGTTTGCAGCTACAGGATATTCCGCTTCTACTATGTTGTTCAAGGGCCTGAGATCCTGTATAAAGCGCCAAGACCCCCCTTTAGCCTTGCGCACTGGGTACACAGCCGTATTACATGGTGATTCTGAGGGGACCAATATACCATTATTTATAAGGGCCATTATGGTTTCATATATGCCCTCATCTGCCTCTTTTGATAGTGGGTACTGTTTTACTCTGGGGAGTATTGCACCTTTTTTCAATTTTATTTTTACTCCCCCTATGCTTTTTATGCAGCCCACGTCATAGGGGCCAGTAGTCCACAATGATTTGGGTACTTTTGACATATCGTCCTTAAAGAAAGGGACCGGGGTGCATGCGGGTGCCTCAAGTGCCATTGCAATTTTCTGTGCTACTTGTATGTAGGCCACTCTTAGCCATATTTCCACACTCATCATAAACACCATTTCACCTTCCTCCTTTTCATCTGAAAACAGCTCCTCATCTGACACCTGGGTGAGCCTACATCCTTCTGCTAATGCTATCACTGCCCTCCATGCTCTTCCTTCTCTGTCTTGGGCATGTACAGCAATATAATCAGCTGTTGCAATAATGCTCTCAATATCCATTGAAACCACCTTCCCTTCTGGTTCATTAAGAGGTGTTTCTGGTCTGAACAGATAGGCTGCTGGCCTTCTCCATATTTTCCCTTCTATCCCTGGCATCCATGCAATTGCCATGTCCGTTCCATACTGGAAGAGTTCACCATCTACTGGCTCCGCCCTAATCGCTGTCTGTCCACAGTATGCTTGCATAATCTGTCATGCCGTGAGCATGTTAATCCCCGGAGTAGAGCAAATTATGCCGTCCTTAGTAAAGGAGATCGTCATATTCAACCTGTTCATAATATCTCTCCCCAGTATATTTACTGGTGAGGCACTATAGTATAAAAGTGGAACTGACAGATCGTAATCTCCAATAGATAAGGGAATGTTATCAGTAAAGGGAACCAACCCTCTAGCCCCAGAGAATCCTTGGGTGTTCATGGTCTCGCCTGACATCTTAAATTTACCTTCCTTTATGCAAGACCGGGTCGCCCCGGTGTCAACAAGGAATGATAATTTTTTGTCACCTATCGTTACCTCTATGCGTGGTTCCTCCGCACTATTAGGTGTTACTGACAGGATGGGACACACCAAGGCCGTCTGTGGGCTGTCCTATTGGGGGTACAACGACTGGTGATTTCCGGTATAAGGGTTGTGTCCCAAAACCGTCACCCTACCCAGTTGTGTTTGTGGTATTTGGGGTTGTTGTGTCATCGCTACCTGTTGTTGTGGCAGTGTTTGGGGCTGTTGTTGTGTTAATTGTTGTTGTTGTTCATTTCCTTGTTGCAACATTTGCTGTTGTGGTATGCCCTGCTGTACCTGTGAGGGCCTTTGTTGTCCCTGATCACACCATGATGGTGTTCCTGGTCTAACTCTACACGTGCGTGACATGTGCCCCAATAGTCCACAGCTCCAACACACCGGTGGTTCCCTATACTGCCATGGAAAGCTCCCTGTGTTGTCCTGGTATACTGGTTGCCCTGTGGGGTAGGAATTTCTAAGTCCTCCCACCTGCGGTTGGGTGCCATATCCGTACCCTCTCCCTCTCATAATTCCTCCTCTCCCCATGTTATAATTATAATACCCAGCTCCTGGCATTGGGTATCCTCCTCCCATGTTGGGCGTGTATGGTTGGAGTGGCGGCACCTGTTGTGTTGTAGTCTGTGAAGGTGGTATTTGTGAAGAATCTTGTGCAGCCACTACTTGTGTGGGGCTTTGGGTCATTGTTGTAGGTGTAGTTATTAGTGCCCCTTCCATTGTGTATTTAGTAAGCTTTTTCTGTACTAATTTAGCCTCTTCCGTTTTCCTGTCCTCTTCCTTTTGTTTCATTTTTCCTTGCCATGTCCTACAATGATGCACTATAGTCAGTTGTATTTCGGGCCATGGTTTTGCTTCCATTCCCACTACTTTCTTTAGTTGTTTCTGAACTCCTTCTGGGAGCCCTTGTACCAGTATATGGTAAAATATTGCTGGTGTTTTATCCCATTGTTCTCTAGTTTCCATGCGCCACTTCCCTTGGATTTCCTGGATATAATCAACAGGATCTTCATTCTCATGCATCTTGCGGGATGTAATTGCTCCTATATCTGATGTGTCTGGGTACTGTACCCTCAGTGCCTGCCATAGTGCATGTCTGCAGTTTGCAAACGGTGCCCCATCGTGCGATGTATTTGTTATTGTTACCCCATGAAATCCCGCTCTCTTCCAGATGTCATCCGCTCTATCCCCTAATATTGATATTAAAAGGCCCTTTACATCTCCTACTGCCAGCTTCTGTCCTGCGGTGTGTTTTTCCATTTCATATATCCATTTACCCGCACCTCCACTTAATGATGGGAGCCTACATTTTATATTTTCTTTATCGGTATGCTTCCAAGGAACATACTGTGGTCTAACCCCACCTCTCTCCAAAAGTGGCATTAAATTATGTCTCGTTTCACCCTTTGTTTTCCATAATATTGAGTCCTCACACCCTTCCTCCTCTTCCCTCTCTTCCACATTTTCACTTTCGTTTGTATTTCCCCTGCTCATACCTCTTTCTTCTCCATCTTTTCCCCTTCTTCCATCTTTCTCTGTATTTAATGTGGGCATGTGTATACCTCTTTCCTGCCTGCGACAAGGGAGGTCTCTAAGCCGCCATGTATAGGGTGTCAGTTCGTCGGTGAAGGGCGCTAGTTTTATTTTGCGTAACGAACGTGAGGTGGTTGAGCATGTAGGGTGCGATAGGGGAGGGCGTGATGGGGATGGGGATGTTGCGGCCTCATGTGCCTGTCTTTCCTCTATTTCTTGCTTTCCCTCCTCACTTCTCTCCACCTCATCCTTTCTCCTACTGATCCATGGTGAGTCTAGGTTGGTCCGGGTGATGTATAGTTTATCTAAGCTTTCCCTTTCACTGTTTCTTCCTTCATTTTCCGCTCCCTCTTCCTCACTACAAAAGCTAGTCATAAACGGCACCCCCCACTCGGTCTTTTTCCCCTTGATCGTTACTGTTTGTAAATCTATTAGGTCCAGTTCTCTTCTTTCTCCTTTATCAACCGCTCCCCTTTGTGCTGATGTTGTTGCTACTTCTGTGTCATCATATACATCCCCCCATGCTCCACTCTCCCTTCCCCTATCTCCTCTTTCTCCTTCATACCTTTCCTCCATCTCCTTACTATTTTCCTCCCTTTTCCTTTTCAATTCCTCCATCACTTCACTTCTCATCTGTTCTAATATTCTTTCATCCTCTTTCTTCCTTTCCCATTTCGCCCTTTCTTTTTCTACTATACTCTCCATCACCCTCCCTTCTTCGTATTTCTTAGTTGATTCTGATAGTAACCTCCTCCTCCATATTGCCATTTCTTTTTCTTTTTCTTCTTCTTCCCTTTTCTTTTCCCGCAGTACTACTCTTGATACCCTTTCTGCTGCTGCTTTTACCCTGTCAGCTTCTTTCCTTTGCTCCTCAGTTCGTTCCCTTATTTTTTCCAATTCGTTCTTACCTTCTTTCCTTTTCCTCGCTCTCTCTTTCTCCTCCCTCTCAAGCTGCTTGATCAATTCATTCTGTTCATCCCTTAATTTTGCTAATCGTTCCTCCAAAATCTCTTCTTTTTGTCTTAACAGCTCTTCCCCCCTCAATTCACTCTCCCTGGCATTATCCTCGTCTGTTTTCTTTACTACCTCCTTCTTTTCTCCTGTTAATGAACCTCGTAATTTTAATAATATCTGTGCAGCTACCCATTCATCATTTCCTATTTCCACAGTCTGGTCTTCTCCAGTCCTCCCCTCCTCTGCTGGCATTTTCCTATGAGCCACATATGGTGGAGGGCTGTATGCCGGGTTCGAGTATCCCTCAGCCGCCCTTAACTGTCCTCTTTCTATTTCTCCCAATTCTCTTAAAGGGTACAACCCCCCTCCCTCTGTTTTTACTCCCGTTGCTAGGGGTATATCATTGCTCGGTTCCTTTTTTATTTCATCTGCTTTATTATTCTTTTCTCCTCCCTCACCTCTGTTTCCCATGTTCTTTGGGTCCTCATTCCCCTGTTTCCCATTCTCTCCTTCCTCCTTAATCTCTGTTTCTTCTTGTATTTCCCCCATAGTGAATATTCCATTTGGTCCTGGTCGGGACCCCTGGAACATCCTCCATAAGTTAAACACCTCCACGTGGTTTGCCAACTTTTTCCCTTTATATGTATTGTGCAGATGATTTAATAGTGAATGTTGGGCATATGGATCGAAGCTACCGTTAGGCGGCCACGGTGTTAGCATTTTGTTATCCGTCCCCTGGGTCCATTCTATGCTATACTTAATCAGTTTATCCCTATGGGGTGGCAGTGTTGTGCATATGTATTGTAGTGGCGTGGTGAGGGTGTTCCCCCACCCTCCCGATCCTGTTCCGTATGACATAGTAGCGCTCCACTTGCTACCCTTCCCTAATCTGGTATCAGTTTATCCCACTAATAGTTTACAATATGCAGCCTTATATCGTTACCTGGCCCCGTAAGTTTGGGGACTTACGATAGTCCGCTTAAGGAAAATTATAGAAATATAGTATGTTACATTTGTAGATTTTCCTCTGCCTTTCTTCCTTTATACAACACCCTTACGGCCCCCTGCGGCCGAGGCGTACGTAGCCCCCTGCGGCTGCGTACCCCTTATTACGTTCTTATACAGTCGTCCTGTTTTCACGTGCTCCTCCCCTTTCTACACTTGCCGTGGCCGGCGTTCTCCGTGCGCAACCACGTTCCCCGTTTCGCCTTTCCTCGATCAACTCGTTTACAGTTTATCTCCGTTTCCACTCCCTTACCACAGTTCTCTTCCCCACCACTCTCAAAACGAAGATGCCTCGTGCTTGCGATATCCTATGAAAACCCTACTGGTGACGTCACCGATCTCTTAGAGCTACTGGTAAGTTCTTCATATATTCTTTAAATCCAAAATACACCTGCAATCTACCCCCGTTAACCCCACAGCTGTCTTCCTGTCACTCCTGGAACAAGGTAATCAAATCAATAATATAATCGGACTGCGCACGCTGCGTCGCCTCGCGTGTGATACGCCCCTCGACGGGAGGGCTTAACCAGCCAATTATCTTCCGTATTGGGCAACTAACTAGCTACCGCCTACAGGGAAACGTCATCTACCTATCGAGTTTCTTGCTCGAACAATAGGGATCCTCATCTACTCATTGATCAATAAATGCCAAATCGTAGGAAACCACACACACACACACCCTTACACGTAGTCGCGACCTAGGTCAATCAGTGTCTACGAGCGGCCGCACGTGATGTTTTCGTGCTCCGCCCCCTTCTCTCGCGTTACGTAGCCAACTGCTCTCGCGCTTGTTCAACTACCATTCATTCTATTTCTAACACTAAATTGTCAAACCTTCGCCGTTCACCTGTGCAACACCTCCCGCCTCCCGTATTTAATTCCTCCCTCCTCCCTCATGATTTCACATTGTTTGTTGTGCGTGGCATGCTCACCAAGTTCTCTTGATGCGGGGCCGCTCGACTGCGCGCACCCCTCCGAGCGGCTCGTCACCTCCCCTCGTCTGGACCACGTCTGGACACTCGCCAACCGCGGGCGGGATACTTCTCAACCGGCTCCCGAGGGCCAATATCCGGATTGCGCTGTCCGGTCTTCTCGCAGTTCCGCGATGGTCCTGTAGTCCTCAGAAGGGGGCGACGGCAGAGGGGGCCGCGTCGCCGGGCCTCCTCTCAACTTGAGTGCCTGGAAAAAGTAAAAAATAAAAATGCCGATCTTAAACAGATCTCAGCAGTGCCTCCAACTTGTCGGGGGGAAATTCTGCCGGGGTCGGCCGGGCCGTCCGCAGTCCTCCGGGCAGGGAGGCCCCAACTCCTCCCGTATATCCCAAAAGAGATAGAGTATGAGACACACACAAGAAGCAAGGTGACTCTGCTGTTTATTAAACACAAACGGCAGGGATGGGTCAAGGATCATACGCGTCTGACCTGACACACACACAATCGTGGGGCTCGCAGGCCCTTTTTACTGTAGTATGACGCGCTACTTGCGTCACTTTAGAAAGTTAACAAAAAAACCTATCGCCACTCTTAATTGGTTGCTCGAGTGGTAGGGTTAGTATAGCATACGTATACAGAATAATATGAGTGGACAAGGGTTAGTCAGGTGATATATCTGGGTTGTCCCTACAATTAGATACATGAGAATTGTTACATGAAGACTCCTAATGATTGGTTAATGTTAATGGCGTCAGTGATAAGAGCCCCATGTTCTGATTGGTGCGCCCGTGAGCTTCCCAGCCTGGGACCATCGCTGTTCCCAGCTCTCGGTGTACCTGCAATTTGCAACAATGTTTCACTATGGGTACATGCAGACAATGTGAAGACTTATTCATGAGCTGGACGGCCGACTACTCCCACTGTCGCAGATGTCCATTGATCCTTTCAAGTGTATCTGCCTGTCTTGTAACGAGGGATCCAGACGCCTCCTTCCTCCTGGGCTTGGCATCTTGTCAGGTTCGGCTTGGTCACGTGAGGTGGGACCGTGTTTGAGGCAGAATTCTGCACAATTAATATTGTTTTTCCACTGTGTGCCTGGTTTAATTTGCAGGTGCCACTTTAATGTTGGTGCACGGCGTGCGAGGTTGCAACATCGTGCCCTTGGTGGTCTGCCTTTGGAATGTGGGTTTGCAACATTACAACCTTGGCTGTCTGCTTTCGCCAGGCTCATTCTGCAGGATCAGCAACCTGACTCTTGTTCTGTTAACGTCCACGGGAGCTCTTGCTTGCGGCCTACTTAGGCCTGGTGTATAGGTGGAACCGTTTGGTGCACAGGCGCTTTAGGTTATAGTCTCATATTGTCTTATGACCAGTATCGTGTCTTCGTTATAATTCTCATTATGGCACCTAGGTTTAGAAGAAGCGTAAGCAAGCTCTTTAGATGGGTTCATGGTGCGTCTTGCGTTTCTGCATTTTGAGAGCCTATGTGGAAAATAATAAAGATGCACGTCCGTGAGTATGTCTGTCGCCTACGTCATAGCACTGAGTATATTCTTCGTGTAGATTGGTGCGGGAGTGTCCAGTGTGTATATTGGCACAGGTGTGTTATCCGTTGGCTAGGTCGTCATGGCATCTCTAACGACGTATAGGTTTTAGTCTAGTTGATCCATGCCGCAGGCATCGGCATGGGCAGGGCGGGCTGCTGGGCAGGCAGATGGACACATCCTTATGTTCCTGTACCAGGGTATCTGGTCGTCTGGTAGATGGGCAAACTCTTCTCTTCAGGCGCGAGAGGGGGAAGATGGGAGCCTGTTTTTCCATTCTCCCACTTCACTACGGTCTGAAAATCATCAGCTGTGATAAAAATGCCAATGTTTAACCATTGATGCTGTGGAAATTGTTTCAATTATATCAGTGGCTTGGTTATGCTGATGCAATGTCAAACTACTGTCGGGATTCAGAAGGCAACCACTGGGGATTGATATGAACTGCCAAGACGAGCCTCACTGCTCTGGGTTAACTCATTGGCCGTATTTACTTTGTCACACTAGGGTTTAATGTGAGTTTGCATTTGGCCATCCAGTCCTTAATAACCCATAATCCACACTACACATTTTTGATGTCCTATGATGATGGCCCTTGAATATATAACTGTGCATTGTGTGGATAGTGATGGATGCAAATGCCCAGACCACCAGCCAAGTCCCCCAGTTAGTGGATCCACAAACTGAATAACATATGGACCAAGATCGAAAGTGTGACTCACCAGGACTCTACATCTGCTCCTCTTCCAGTTTTTCAAACCCCAATCAAATTCTGAAGATGTCATGGGTATTCAATGCCACTGACAGATCAAGGGGGACTAACAAAGAATTCCTCTCCATCATGAAGCATAGGGAATAATGCCCTACCGTAGAAACCACCGTGATAAAGGTCATAATGGCTTACCTTCTGATATCATCAATATCACAATTCCTAAATTCATGATTACAACTATAGCCTTCTAAATATCATTATAAATTGTATCATATTTTTAGAAATTGTATCTCGTACAAAGTCATTATGAACCCATATCGAATCCCAGGTTTGGGATAAGAGAAATAAAAATATTTCGACATTTCAAAATTCCTCATTTAATTCAAACACTACTGTACATACCTTGTATTGTTAAAAAAAACTGTATTTAAACTTGAATTGTACGTTTGAAAATGTGCTTACATGAGCCAGCAACCGCTATAAGGAAGACATGTGTCGCAGTAGCAACATGAGGGTATTCTTGTATTTCTGTTTGAAAGGCTGAGAACATAGAAGGTAAATGCAATGCATGTTTGTAATAATTGCTCTATCAATCTCTTTAGTGATTAGGGGTAGAATAGGACTAGACCTTTGGTGGGGGTGGCATGGGTGACAGGGAGGGTGACCACAGTGTCTCTTAATTTGGGAAGCAGTTTGCATTTCCCTCTGAAGAAAAGGTTTTCAATATGTTTTGGGGTTTATGATAATTTACAGGGTAATTCATAGAATTTCGCACAAAAGTGGCGCACGCAGCTGGCGCACAGTGTCCCCGTGCGATACACTAGGCCAGCCGCGTGGGATAAAATCCATTTCATCGAACAGCGTATTCATGGATTTCAACCTCCAAAACCAGCCGTGGCGCAGAGTGGCGCAGCGACCCTGCAGCAGTGCCAGTTACGCCCCCAAGAACGCCCTCGTGCAAGGAAAAGCCATCAAAATTCCCAATTCATCGCAAAGGGCTGCGCTAACCCTGCACCAGTTCACAGGGCTGCCAAACAGCAAACACCAAGCGGGGAACGTGTATTTCAGTGATTCGCGGGAAGTTTCACACGCAATTGTCCTGGGTACGTGTACATCAGTGGTGCGCGTGAAGTAACACATGCAATTCCATCAGGGCACGTGTATTCCAGGGGTGCGCAGGAAGTATCACACGCAAAATCAGCAGGGTACGTGTATTTCAGGGGTACGCAGGAAGTATCGCACGCGATTCCATCAGGGTACGTGTATTTCAGGGGTGCGCGGGAAGTAGCACACGTGATTCCATCAGGGCACGTGTATTTCAAGGGTCCGCAGGGAGCACTACACGTGAATTGGCCGTGTGGGTCCTCCCAGGTGTTCCCTCTACACCCACCACGGCCCCTGCAGCCAGCCCACACCACAGGGGACTACCCTGCACCCCTGCTCATGTCCCGCAGGCAGCCCATCCACCATGGCCATGCCCCCCAGCCAAGCCACATGTCACCTTGCACTACTGATCAACAACGCGTGTCTCCCAGCACCCTCACCCCCCAGCACTGTGGGGCACCTGCCAGCAGGCCCCCACACATGTCCAACTCATGTCCCCCTGCACCCCCACCCCCCAGCACTGTGGGGCACCCTCCACCAGGCCCACACTCCTTTCTACCACCCCCCCACCCCCCCAGCAGTGCGATTCGCCTGTGTACGTGTATATCAGGGTTGCGCGTGTAGTCTGACACGCAAATTCATCAGGGTACGTGTATTATGGGTCCGCGTGAACTTCCACACACGATATCAGCAGGGTACGTGTATTACGGGGTTCGCGGGAAGTTCAACACGCGATTGCCCTGGGTACGTGTATTTCGGGGTGCGCGGGAAGTTCCACACGCAATTTCAGCAGGGTACGTGTGTTCCAAGGTGCGCGGGAAGTACCACACGCGATTGCCCTGGGCACGTGTATTTCGGGGTGCGCGGGAAGTTCCACACGCAAATTCAGCAGGGTACTTGTATTCCAAGGTGCGTGGGAAGTTCCACACGCGATTGCCCTGGGTACGTGTATTTCGGGGTGCACGGGAAGTTCCACACGCGATTTCAGCAGGGTACGTGTATTCCAAGGTGTGCGGGAAGTACCACACGCGATTGCCCTGGGCACGTGTATTTCGGGGTGCGCGGGAAGTTCCACACGCAAATTCAGCAGGGTACGTGTATTCCAAGGTGCGCAGGAAGTTCCACCCGCGATTGCCCTGGGCACGTGTATTTCGGGGTGCGCGGGAAGTTCCACACGCGATTGTCCGTGGTGCGTGTATTTCGGTTTGCGCGTGAAGTTTCACACGCGATTTCAGCAGGGTACGTGTATTCCAAGGTGCAAGGGAAATTCCACACGCAAATCCAGCAGCCTACGTGTATTCCAGGGGTGCCGGGCAGTCCTACACGTGAATCGGCCGTGTGGGTCCTCCCAGCTGTCACTCGACACCCTCCACGGCCCCTGCAGGCGTCCCACACCACAGGGGACTACCCTGCACATGTCCCGCAGGCAGCCCATCCACCATGCCCATGCCCCCCAGCCAACCCACATGTCACCTTGCACTACTGCCCACCAACGCATGTCCCCCTGCACCCCTACCCCCCAGCATCCAGGGGCACCCTCCACCAGGCCCCCACTCATGCCCCCCTGCACCCCCACCCCCCAGCACTGTGGGCCACGCTCCACCAGGCCCCTACTCATGTCCCCCTGCACCTCCACCCCCCAGCACTGTGGGGCACCCTCCACCAGGCCCCCACTCATGTCCCCCTGCACCCCCACCCCCTAGCACTGTGGGGCACCCTCCACCAGGCCCCCACTCATGTCCAACTCATGTCTCCCTGCACCCCCACCCCCCAGCACTGTGGGGCACCCTCCACCAGGCCCCCACTCATGTCTAACTCATGTCCCCCTGCACCCCCACCCCCCGGCACTGTGGGGCACCATCCACCAGGCCCCCACTCATGTCCAACTCATGTCTCCCAGCACCCCCACCCCCCGGCACTGTGGGCCACCCTCCACCAGGCCCCCACTCATGTCTCCCAGCACCCCTACCCCCCAGCACTGTGGGGCACCCTCCACCAGGCCCCCACACATGTCTCCCAGCATCCCCCAGCACTGTGGGGCACCCTCCACCAGGCCCCCACTCATGTCCAACTCATGTCCCCCTGCACCCCCACCTCCCAGCACTGTGGGGCACCCTCCACCAGGCCCCCATTCATGTCCGCCTGCACCCCCACCCCCCAGCACTGTGGGGCACCATCCACCAGGCCCCCACTCATGTCCAACTCATGTCCCCCTGCACCCCCACCCCCCAGCACTGTGGGGCACCCTCCGCCAGGCCCCCACTCATGCCCAACTCATGTCCCCTTGCACCCCCACCCCCCAGCACTGTGGGGCACCCTCCACCAGGCCCCCACTCATGTCCAACTCATGTCCTCCTGCACCCCCACCAACCAGCACTGTGGGGCACCCTCCACCAGGCCCCCACTCATGTCCAACTCATGTCCCCCTGCACCCCCACCCCCCAGAACTGTGGGGCACCCTCCGCCAGGCCCCCACTCATGCCCAACTCATGTCCCCTTGCACCCCCACCCCCCAGCACTGTGGGGCACCCTCCACCAGGCCCCCACTCATGTCCAACTCATGTCTCCCAGCACCCCCACCCCCCAGCACTGTGGGCCACCCTCCACCAGGCCACCACTCATGTCTCCCAGCACCCCCACCCCCAGCACTGTGGGCCACCCTCCACCAGGCCACCACTCATGTCCCCCTGCACCCCCACCCCCCACCAGTCAGGGGCACCTGCCAGCAGGCCCCCAATCATGTCCCCCAGCCAACATGTCATCACAATCTAGACCCCTGGGCCTTATGGACAGCCTCCAAATGCCATACACCCACCCGAGTATTGCATCCACCCACTTAGAAATGGCAATTACATGATACAACCCCAATGGCAAGTTTGTAAATGAACACATGTCCCTCACATACACACAATGGGTGTCAGTGAATGTCAAAACCCATATCATGATATGCATGAAACCAATGAGATGATACTACACATTGAAGTTTGAAGAAAAAATATGTATTAAAAGCAACATAAATTGAATCAAAAATAAACAAACGAAAATGGGAATTAAAAAATAAGAAAGCAGCATGTCCGTAAAATAATCTAAAACCACAAATCATAATCCAAAGGAAAGGTGTCCAAAGTCACAGTTCACAAAAGTAAATCCAATGGAAAATTAAAATCGAAAACCATTGCTCCATGGGTAAATCATAAAAAAAAATTAGAAAATCCAACAGTCAACTATATACAGATAAACAATCCAGGGTCCATGATCCCAACAGAAGAAATGAAACCTATCTAATAACACTACCTAATAAAAAAAACTATGTACAAATATGTGGCCCATTGTCCAAAAGGTCCAAAAAAAATGCAAAACCAAAGGAAACCTAACACTAACTTCAGAACTATTTACAAGGGCAGCAGGCTAGTCCGACGGCTCACTTCTGGATGTTCCGGGCCAGGGCATCATCGAACTCCTGCTCAATGTCCCGGAGGCGGTCCTCCTCCATGGCCCCGAGGGTTTGCAGGGCCGTCGACATGTTCACCTCCAACTCCCTGCGGATTGCCTTCGAGGCACTCGGCCCGCCTCAGGGCCCTCCGCATGGAGTTCTCCGCCCTGACCATCGTGAGCCGTGCCTCTTCCGCCCGCTGCCGCTCCGCATCTATGGCGTGGCCCAACCGCTGCCACACGGAAGACACTTCCCGCCTGGGTCCTCCTGCCCTCCGGCCGATGCCTGCCCCTCCGATGTCGAAGGCCCCGAGCCATCATGGCTCCCACCTCGTTGCTGCTGCTGCTGTGCTTGTGCCCGTGCCCTGGCTCCTGCTGCCTGCACATCCTCCACCGGCTGGGGTGCAGTCGTTGATGTGGCCACCCCTGCTGGACGTCCGACTCACGACCGTGGCAGGGATGCCTCCTCCACCAGCCTGGCCGCACTGTCAGAGGCAGCTCCACAGGGCACCCAGGTGACTAATGGGTGGGAAGATGGCACGGAGGACGACTGGCGCATAGGGGGTTCAGTTGAGGAGTGGGTCTGAGCAAGCCCCATCAAACGGAGGAATCCGGCCTGGGTGACCTGTCCCAGTAGGCCGACGCGGTCAACGAGCCATTCGAGATGACGTGCAGTCTCCTCATGAAAAGACTGCAGGTCACCTCGCATGGCCCGTTGACGCAACGCCACACCAGTCAGGACAGGCTCAACCCGGACCCGGATAGCCACGTCCGCAGGCAGAGGAAGGCCAGTTGTTGTGAGCTCATCCCCTGCCTGAAAACGGGTCTGGATGTAGGCATCCCTGCTGGTGCAAGATGATGCAGTGACAGGATCAGGGACAGGATTGTACACAGGCACCTCCGCGGCGGCCTGTGCTGCCTCCTGTCCCTGGTCCTGCACTGCACCACTAGCACCAGTGGAATCCCCAACTCCAGACCCCGTCTCTGTTGCTTGCACGGCCTCCTCCTCCACCAAACCCCCCACCAACCTGGATGACTCTGTGCCATCTTCCCCCGTTAGGCCGTGTGGGGTCCCAGCTCCCCCTTCTGCTGCCGAGGAGTCCAACTCCGACCTCCGCCTCTTGGACCTCCCCCCGCCAGCTGCGGCCTGGGACGCGGCACCGGACTCCTCACTCCCCGACGAGATCACAACCTGGGAGGGGAGCCGGGCCTTGCGTCTCCGGCTGGCGGTGCGATCCCCGCCGCTGTGCTCCACAGCACCTTCTCCGCCCTCTTCATCAGTTGACGCTGCAGACAGGGAGAAATAAAACACAGGCATCAGGTGTTATGGTGTTTATCACGAGAAACTCGAGTACCTGTTGGTTTGATTGTAGATCTTGATGTGGCAGCCAGACTGACAACTGTCTCCCGACGGACGTATGACGCGAGGAACCGACCCTTCCACCACCCAAAATGGTACTGGGTGAAAGATGGACCGACTCCCAACGTCACGGGGTGCTCTCTCCTGATTAGCGTGACGTCAAGACAGTGCAAGCACTGACAGGAGAGGCAGATGTTCAGTGTAGTTGAATGTCCGATGAGGTTGATTGCCGGAGTGGGATATTCAGCAGAGCAAGTCCAGGAAACAACGGAACTGATGCTGGGAATGGTTGTAGTTCCAACAAAGACCAAGTCAACGTAGCTGAAGAGGTAAGGTCAGGCCAAGGTAGGAAGCCAGAGGAGATTCCAAGGGGTACAGGCTGACAAGCAAGAGGGAGAGGAACTGATACAGGAAGGGAGAGGCCAGGCAGGAGGGGAAAACCCCTAGGAGAGCCCAAGAGCGAGACCCAAAGGGAACTGAGGAAGGGGAACCCCAGGGGAAAGGCAACGGAGGGAGACCAAGGAACCCCAAAAGGAAGCAGCAAGGAAGACAACCAGGACCAAAGCAAGGAACAAGGTAAGGAACAGGAAACGGAGCAGAACGCTCGGGAGTCGAGCGAGCAACGCGAAAACGAACCGCGTTGAGACGCAACTAACCCTCGCTCTCGACTCCTCTTATGGGCCGTCAGTAACCGAGAGGCTTGAGGCGCAAGCCGTTTCGTTGCCTGGTTCTGACGAGCCCAAAACGAGGCCAGGAACGCAAGCTGCAGCAGTGGCGAGGGCCCAGTCTACTGCGCATGCTCGGAGCCGGGAGCATGGTCGTCCGCGCATGCGCAGAGACACACCAGCTCGGACCCTCAAAACTCTCCCGGCAGCAGACCCCTAGGTGCGAAAGCACGGGTAGAGCCGCCAAGAGGGAGTGGAGCGGACTGGCATAGAGGATCCCGGTCTCCAGGAAAGTGGCTTGACACTATGACCCCCCCAGAAAGACCCGGGGCCCCATGTCTCCAAGGAAAGCGACCATAGAATTCACGCACAAGGCGGGGAGCGTGCACATGCCGGCACAGTTCCCAGGTGCGATCACAAGCTGGGTACCCCTTCCAGTCCACCAAAAAATGCAGAACCCCCCTGCGGAAACGGGCATCACAGATCTCCTGGACCTCAAATTCGGGGACACCCGGCACTAGGACTGAAGTTGGGCGAGGACAGGAACGACCATGGGTATCGCGAACATAGGGCTTCAAAAGGGAGACATGAAAAACCGGGTGCACCCGCCAAGAGGGAGGCAGCTGGAGGCAGTAAGCCACAGAGGACAGGCGCTTGGTTATCCTAAATGGGCCAAGATATCGAGGAGCCAACTTCACGGGTAAATTGTGAAGTGGCAGGTTCTTAGAGGACAACCAAACTCTGTCACCAACCTGAAAGTCAGGTTCCACACTCCTCCTCCTGTCAGCCTGCAATTTCATACGTTCCTTAGCTTCCATCAATGTGCCATCACATGTTGCTTCCGAATGGTTGATATCAGCGAATCGGCGGAAGGAACCGAACTGGGAGGCACAGGACGGAAAGGCATCAATTTAGGATGCTGGCCTGCAGGACAGTAAAACGGGCTGTATCCTGTAGAAGCATGGACGGAGTTGTTGTATGAAACTTCAGCAAGATCCAGACAAGTATTCCAGTTGGACTGAGTAGCGTTGGCAAAACAACGGAGATAACATTCTAAAGTCTGATTAGTCCTTTCCGTAAGACCGTTCGATTGCGGGTGGTAACCAGAGCTTAATGCCCTGCGGATGCCAAGATGATCACACACTTTACCCCAAAAATGTGAGAGGAACTGAGATCCCCGATCCGAAATGATCTTTTCAGGCAGGCCATGCAACCGATATACTTCGTGCAAAAAGGCGACAGCCATCTGGGCAGCCGTTGGTATCTTGACGAAAGGAATGAAGTGGGCATACTTAGTAAAGCAATCAACCACCACCATTATGCAGGTATATCCATCAGAGGGAGGCAGTTCAACAATGAAATCGGTGGCGATGGTGTGCCAAGGATAAGGAGCTAATTCCGTTGGTACAAGTAATCCCAAAGGCCGCCTCCTGGGAACCTTGGACTGGGCGCAGACGGGACAACTTCCCACGTAATTCTCGACCTCTCGAGCCAAACCAGGCCACCAAAACTGTCGGGATACCAGTTCTCGAGTAGCGCTAATTCCACGATGTCCTCCAATCGGTGAATCATGAAAGCCGTGCAGAATGTCGTCGCGAATAGACCCCTCGGGAATGTACAACCTCCTTCTGAAGAACAGGAGTCCCTCATATTCAGATACTGATTTCCGCTGAAGAAGAACCGTCCGTTCCGGATCCCGTTGGGTGGCATCGGAAATGGACTGTAAGTGCGGAGAGAGTGTCAACAAGAAATGGTGTGGGGAAATCAACGGCTGATCCAGACTGGGGTTTCCATCCTCCTTCTCCAAGGATCGGGACAAGGCATCCGCCTTCGAATTAGAGGCACCAGGGATGTATGTAACCTGGAAATCATATGGAGAGAAAAAAAAAGCCCATCTGGCTTGGCGAGGTGTACGGCATTGTAGAGAATGCAAGTACTGCAGATTACGATGATCGGTACGGACCTCTACAGAGAAGCGACCTCCAAGTAAAAGATGTCTCCACTCCTCGAATGCAGTCTTTATGGCCAACAATTCCCTTTCAATTACTGCATAATTCCTCTCGCTGGGGGACAGTTTGCGTGAAAAGTAGGCCACTGGATGTTCAATGGAAGTTCCGGGATCACATTGTAAAAGAACAGCCCCTACAGCGAAATCCGAAGCGTCTGACTCCACAATGTAGGGTAATTCGTCTTGAGGGTGACGCAAAATAGGGGCGGTAATGAAAGCCGTCTTCAGGGAATTGAATGCCTTAGTAGTAAGAGAATCCTACACATAAGTAACCTTGCTGCTGGTCAACCTGGTGAGTGGCGCTGAGATTTGGGAAAAGTGTGGAATAAATCGCCTATAAAAATTGGCGAAACCCAAAAAGCGCTGCAACGACTTGACGTCATTAGGCTGTTTCCAATCTTGAATCGCTTGGACCTTCTTGGGATCCATTTGTATGCCCGTATGGTTGATCACATATCCCAAGAATTCAATACTGGGTTGGTGAAAAGAACATTTTTCAGCTTTGGCAAACAATTGGTTACAAGATAAGCGACAAAGAACCTCACGTACATGTCCTACGTGTTCCTCCTCCGTACAAGAAAAGATCAGGATGTCGTCCAAATAAACCCAGACCAAAACACCTATCAGATCACAGAAAATGTTATCCATGAACCGCTGGAAAACGGCTGGGGCGTTGCACAATCCAAAGGGCATAACCCGGTACTCATAATGCCCAAAAGGTGTTTTAAATGCCGTTTTCCATTCATCCCCGGCCTTGATTCTAACCAGATGATAGGCTCCACGTAAATCAAGCTTGGTGAAAATCCGGGCAGTGTGGAGGGTTTCCAGGATACTGCGAATCAACGGCAATGGATATCGATCCTTAGTGGTAATTTCGTTCAATTGCTGGTAGTCAACACAAGGTCTCAAGGTTCCTTCCTTCTTCTTAACGAAAAACAAAGGGAATCCTGCGGGTGACTTTGAAGGTGCTATGTATCCCTTACTTAAGCATTCTGACAGATAGTCCTGTAACACTTGTCTCTCGTTCAGGGTCAGAGAATACAGCTTTCCGTGTGGAATCTCAAAGCCTGGCAAAAATTCAATGGCACAATCAAAAGAACGATGTGGGGGTAAAGGTATGTCCCCTGGTTCAGAAAACACACGTTCAAAAAACGGAGTACACTTGTGGAACATGAGAAATGGAACAAAGACCAGACCCTTTGCCAAGGGATTCCAAAGTAGTCGAAGGTATCTGAATCTGAACTGGCAAGCTGCAATTCTGAGAGCAAAAAGCGAAGGAAAACGACAGAGTATGAGTCCTCCAATTGATGAATGGATTGTGATGTTGAAGCCAGGGTAATCCCAAAACCACTCTGTATGTAGGTGACTTAATGACATCCAAGGCAATATTCTCCAGGTGTTCGGCAATCCGAAGCGCAAGACCCACTGTGTGCAGACGGACGGGTCCGGAAGACAAAGGAGTCCCATCAATGACTTCCACAGGTAGTGCAGCATCTGTGGAAAGGAGTGGTATCTTGTTGATGGTAGCGAAAGCTTCATCGATGTAATTACCTGAGGCTCCACTATCCAGCAACCCGTATACTTCCAGGACCTTGTCTGGCAATAGTAGTTGAATCTTCAAGGTCAGTAAAACGGCTGGTTGCATGGGATGAAGCACTAAACAAGATGAGGAAAGGACTGAAAAAGGAATGAGACCTGTTGTTGCCCTTCCATTACACAACAGGTCCTCTAGTTTTCCGCCTTCTTCTTCTGGGGGCGCAAAGGACATGTGCCCAGATAATGCCCAGAGGCCCCACAATAAAGGCACAGACGTAACGTCCTTCTTCGTCTCCTCTCCTCCTCCGACAAAGGACCTCTCATAGCCCCTAATTGCATCGGCTCTGTTCCAGAATCTGTGGAACCCAACGATCCGGCAGGAGCACTAGTCATTCTGGAGGTAAACCTCTCGGAATGACGTCTTTCCATTCTTCGTTCCGCTAACCTTTGGTCGATCCGGAGCACCTGTTCAATAAGGCGTTGAAGGGTCTCTGGCTCAGAGATATGAAGCAACTCATCCTTATATTCTTCTCTCAGGCCTCGGCGGAACAGTCTTCTGTGTGATATCTGGCCATTGTGAATCGGTTGCCAATTGACGGAAATGACTGATGTATGTTATCAAATCGGCGTTTCCTTGTTTCAAATACATCAATTGATTCTGCGCTGCAGATGCCAGATTGGGCATCTGAAAAACTTCCAGGAAAGCTTTCTCAAAGGATGCAAAATCATTCAAAATGGGACTATTGGTAGCTACCAAAGGTGTTGCCCAGGCCAGAGCATTCCCAGTTAAATTTCCCAGAATGTACCCGATCTTGGACTTGCCGTTGTTGAAATAAGTTGATCTGAAGAGAAAATGGATTCGACAGTGATTACAAAATTCCGCCACTTGTCGCGGATCACCGTCAAATTTAATTGGAGATGTATGTGCTAATGAACCTTCCGATTGCGGGGCACCCATTGCCCCCTGTGTTACCATTTGGCGTAACGCTTGATTCTCCTGGTGTAGTGCTGTCATCTCGGCTCTGAGACTTTGTAACTCGGTTCGTATTGCTTGATCGTCCTCCATCTCCAAATCTGAAGGCAGGCGTCTCAATCTGTTATGGTGTTTATCACGAGAAACTCGAGTACCTGTTGGTTTGATTGTAGATCTTGATGTGGCAGCCAGACTGACAACTGTCTCCAGACGGACGTATGACACGAGGAACCGACCCTTCCACCACCCAAAATGGTACTGGGTGAAAGATGGACCGACTCCCAACATCACGGGGTGCTCTCTCTTGATTAGCGTGACGTCAGGACAGTGCAAGCACTGACAGGAGAGGCAGATGTTCAGTGTAGTTGAATGTCCGATGAGGTTAATTGCCGGAGTGGGATATTCAGCAGAGCAAGTCCAGGAAACAACGGAACTGATGCTGGGAATGGTCGTAGTTCCAACGAAGACCAAGTCAACGTAGCTGAAGAGGTAAGGTCAGGCCAAGGTAGGCAGCCAGAGGAGATTCCAAGGGGTACAGGCTGACAAGCAAGAGGGCGAGGAACTGATACAGGAAGGGAGAGGCCAGGCAGGAGAGGAAAACCCCTAGGAGAGCCCAAGAGCGAGACCCAAAGGGAACTGAGGAAGGGGAACCCCAGGGGAAAGGCAACGGAGGGAGACCAAGGAACCCCAAAAGGAAGCAGCAAGGAAGACAACCAGGACAACAACCAGGACCAAAGCAAGGAACAAGGTAAGGAACAGGAAACGGAGAAGAACGCTCGGGAGTCGAGCGAGCAACGCGATAAACGAACCGCGTTGAGACGCAACTAACCCTCGCTCTCGACTCCTCTTATGGGCCGTCAGTAACCGAGAGGCTTGAGACGCAAGCCGTCTCGTTGCCTGGTTCTGACGAGCCCAAAACGAGGCCAGGAACTCAAGCTGCAGCAGTGGCGAGGGCCCAGTCTACTGCGCATGCTCGGAGCCGGGAGCATGGTCGTCCGCGCATGCGCAGAGACACACCAGCTCGGACCCCCGAAACTCTCCCGGCAGCAGACCCCCAGATGCGAAAGCGCGGGTAGAGCTGCCAAGAGGGAGCGGAGCGGACTGGCATAGGATCCCGGTCTCCAGGTAAGTGGCGTGACATCAGGGCACTGTACAATGGACACAGACACACATGACCCTTGTACATGAGTGGCATTGGCAAACCTCAGACATGGCATCACAATCGCCAACACACATGTCATTTCAACTTGCACACATGAGCCATACCACAGCCATATCGCAACTGCCAGCACCATCCATACACATACAACAGCATGAGCAGGCAAAGGTGAGCCAGACATCACATGCAACACAGGGAGTGCACTACACATGTACACACACCATTACTCTTGCATGCATGTGTACACCTCTGCCAACTGTCGCAGTGTTCAGATCGGCATCCATGTCACATCTGCCAATCAGGCTTCCACATCCCGCTGTCACATGCATCCATGTTGCATCACTGTTGCACCCTTGTCAAATACACACACATGCCCATGTACACAGTGCTGATACATGCAGCTGAAGACAACATCCATGTGTGACATCACGAACATGCCTACTTACATACACATTCATCCAAACATGTGTGCCCACACAACTGCATTTGGCATGCAAGCCTACACACACAAGCACCATCCATGTCTCACACATGACAGCCCTTGCATGTGTTAGCCTCACGGCCCTGTACACCCCCACCCATACTTGGCCCCATACAAACACATGTGCAACCTGCACACTACTGGCACAGCACCACACGCACAGCTTGCAATCATGATGCATGTACACTTACCCCTCGACTCCAGACGGGTCTGCTCTCAAGGACCTGGAGGTGGAGCGCTGGGGATATGCATTCCAGGACCCTCATCTGATCGTCCGACAAGTGGCCCCGGCGCCCCTTAGCATCCGCTGCCTTCAAGAGGCGCCGGGCCTTGTTGAGGGTCCTGGACCTGAAGTCCTCCCAGCGCTTCTTGACATGATGGAATAGTCGGACTGCCACCCCCTCCTCGTTGATGGCAGTCACGATGTCCGTCCAGATCCGAGTCCGTCCTTCCTTGTCGGCGTGCAAACTTCTGAAGAGGGCATCATACTGCCCCAGGACTTGCTCCACCAGGACACCAACTTCGGTGGTAGTGAAGCTGGTGCCCCTCTGCCTCTCTGGCCGGGGGTTGTCAGTGGTGCCAGATGTTACAGTGCCCGACATGACAACCCCAGAGGCAGGAGTGGGTGGGCAACTGGGTTGTGGGGCTGGGCTGTGGAGCGATGGAATCCCAGTTGGGAGTCTTCGGTTCCAGCAGGGGTGGTTACAGCAACAGCACCCCTGGCTGATGTGCAGGCAGCAAATGGCAGGGCACGTGGGCAGCAGGCAATCAGGCAGCGGCAGATGGCAGGTGGGAGCGTGCTCGGGGTTCTGGGGGGCAGTAATTCGGCCTTCTGGGCAGGAGCGTGGTCTTCCATGTGCTTACGCATAGCCAGCTTGATACGGAGTGATTTGGCACGTGAAAATCCAGCACGTCTGCGTGTAATTCGAGGAAAGGGCCTTAGCACGTAAGCGCGTCAGTACACGTACGCGAATTCATTGGCCCAAAGGCCACCAGCGCGTATTCGTGTCTGTGACGTGTGTGCGCGGGTGTTTCCCTGTACACGGGTGCATGTTGCACGTCCAATGACTGCACGTCAGAGTGTCAGCTCGTGTAATTGGAGGATGGGACACGCGGAAGTGACGCTGGACGTGTGGGCATGTTTAAAAGGTACGTGTAGAACGCCATTTCCTTGTACGTGCTTTTCGTGGAGAGCGAGTGGGTGAAATCTGTACTTCTTGTCGGTTCACACGCGATTTACTTCACGGCGTTCCAAGTTCTTACTCCCTGTTACCTCTAACAGCTTTTTGTCTTCTTGTCTTTTTCCTGGGCCTGTTTCCTCAAACAGCGTTCACTTCTCCTGTTGTCCTGTCTCCTCAGACAGCGTACAATTCTTCTTTTGGCGGAGGTGTTACCAACGCGCACACGCGCTGATTTTTCACGCGATTTTTCCTGGCAGATGGTGAGTCGCGCACGTATTTGACATCTGTGCTTGCCCCGTGTGTTGCCTACCCCTTCAGAGGTCAGTCTAGGCTACATGTGACACGCATACGTTCATTTTTGTGTTTCTGGGTGCCACAGCGTAGTGCAGGTTATTTTTTTCCACGCACGTGGTCTAGGAGGGGTTGCGTGCACATTATCTCCCTTTTTCGGGGTACCTGTGCGTTGCGTGATCCGTCATCTTCCCCCAGGGGTCACATACAGCCTTGCTAGAGCACTAGGGTACGAATTCCATCTAGTACCCTACCCCTTTCACCCCCAATTGCCCAGGACAATAGTTTACTGCAACTCCCATACGAACAACAACATCAGTGCCATGGTTGGGAGGCGAGCACACGGTAAGGGTGGCAAAGGTGGGCGAGCCACAAGATGTGGCCGTGGTGGATACGGTAGGGGACGTGGCCAGGACTTGCAGGGTGCCCCTAGCCCCCCATGTGTTGGTGACCAGTCAGGGACACCCATGCCCCCCCCCCTGGTTGAGGGTAACGTGGCTGACACCATCCCTGCTCAGCCCTTGTTGGACCAGCCCATTGTGGCACCAGACCTGGCACTGGGTGACTCCATGGCTGACTTCCAGGTCAGCAGGCCTAGGCCAAGTGTGGCGGTGCACGTTGGTGTCACCAGCCCACGTGGATCAGGGGCAGCTCTGTCATCTGCTGCCCCGAGTAGGCAGGGTGGGGAGGCTGCAGGGGCAGCTGCGGCTCCATCCACCCCAGCTCTGAGTTTCCCAGCCAGGACAGTGTCGGTCCAAGTCCATCCTGCTGACGTTCCCCCTGACTACATCACACTTCAGCTAATGCCTGCACCAAGTCCCATGGTGAGTGTTCATTCCCACACTCCTAGTCCACAGTCCACCGGGGCTCCTGCCCCTAGTGTCCAGAGCGGCGTAGGACACTCAGTATCACCACCACCTTCCAAGCGGAAGAGGAAGAGTGCTCGTCCAGTACAGGCTGATGCCTCAGACACGGCTACACAGTCCGGCCCACCACGGAAGCCCAGCTTCAATCAGGTCGAACTTGATGCACTTGTGGAGTATGTGTCCGCACATGACAGCGAAATGGTGATTATTGCAGGATGCAAGACTACACCTGCACAAAGTCAGGCACACTGGCAGAACATTGCGGAACTCATAAGTGCCCTTGGATTCGTGAGGCGCACAGCTAATGATTGCTACAAGTGCTGGAATGACCTTAAGCGCAGGGCAAAGAAAAATCTGGCCTCAAGTCATGCCGCAACTCTAGTGATTGGGGGTGGGTCTCCGGCAGAGGACATAGAACTCACTCCACATGAGTATGTTGCTGGGACCTAAGTCACGGAGGAACAGATCCAAGGCGTGGGAGACCTGTGAGATTACGAGGCATTGTCCGGTGAGTGCACATGCATGTGTGTGTCATCCATGTGCATGGTGTGTGTGTGAGTGCTTCTGATTGAGTGCCAGGTGAGGGGGTGTGTGCCTGGGTGGTTTGGGTCACCCATGTGCTTCATCCAATACATTCTGCGCACCAGGATTTGGGTGTTGCAGTATGCCTTCTGGCAACAGTAGACATTCAGCCCAACCTCACGCCAGTTGCCCTTGAATTGTCATCTTGCCACAACATAGTTGCATGTTATTCTGTGTTCATTCAGGCTGATTGTCTGCATTCCACCACTTTCACTAGGCATTTCTCAGTCCTATTGTCACATGTGTGACATGGCTAGGGTACATGCCATCTGTGTGATGGCATGTGTCATGTATGTGTTTTGGAAATGCCAATCACAGGCCAATGTGTGATGGCACTGCTAGGCAGCATGCAGCAAATTTGTTGGTCTTCCATCTTGGTGTCATCAATGTGTGCCATTTGCCTCCCCTTCATACGCAGTGACAGTGCATGCATGGGAGGGTTATAGTCATGTGGTACATGTGTCAATGAAGTACTGTTTCTGTTGCTTCTCAGCCCTAATTGTGTTCCATGTTGCTAATGCCTGTTCCCATTTCTTTTCTTTCATGTCTTTGCAGGGGATGACGCACTTGATACTGCTGGGGTTGTGGAGATGGTGCAGACCCAGGAGGGGTCTCAGGCCCGACCGGGCACCAGTGGGGGACGTGGTGTGGTGGTGGGTGAGAACCCATACTTGCTGCAGGCCGTCATCTCAAGGGGTGTCTCTGGGTGCACCTCCCCCGAGCTCTATTCAGGTGTCGATTCGGATGATGAGACCTATGTGCCGTCGCAGGTAAGTGTTTTTGGGAGGGATTCTGTACTGTCCAACCCACCTGTACCAGGGGTAGAACCCTCAATGGGGATGTCACTGTTGGTAGGTCCGCCTTTGGTGGTTACGGATGCAGGGTCACACTCCGCTACATCTGATCCTGTTCCTGGGTCAGCAGATCAGAGGGGGAATGCAGTCCTGCAGCCTCAGGCAGTGCCGGCACAGCAAGGCTCAGTTCGCCTTGCCCCAGACAGGTGTGGTGCCCGCCGACGCGGTGGCCATACGCCACCTGGCAATACCGCATGGGAGCAATCCATATACGGTATGGCAAACCAACAGGCAGCATCAACTGAGATGATGGCTCAGGCCATGGATAGGGTGGCCACTTCCATTGTCCCCCATGAAAGGCTAATTGAAAAACTACAGCAGGCAACAGACTCCATTAGCCAGTCACACAGGGAGGACATGTTGGCGTCCAACAGGGACAGGGGGCGGCACTGGAGACTCTGCGGGAAGCCATTTCTATTGAGTCCCAGGGCCACAGGGAAGCCCTGAGGGTGGAACTCCGTCAGCTCAGGGCAACTCTGGTTGAGCTTGAGGCTTCAGCTAATACGAGGACAGAACAGCAGTAGGAGCGGCTCACACGTACGCTCTCAGCTGAGATGCAGGCAACTAGGGCGGAGGTCCGGGCATCCCGTGAGTTGTTGCATGGGGACCTACGCACAATTATACTCCAGAACCAGACCCGCATGCTTGCTGCCATGCAGGACCATGGAGGACCAGACTAGGGCTTTGCGTGGGCTGCCACCCATAGTGCCACCACCTCCGGATGCAGCTGCAGAGGGTGAGGATAGCTACAGCAGTGATACTCCCACAATAGGGTAGCCGTGCAGGCCATGAGCCCATGGAGGTGTTTTTTTTCCGCAAGATCCACACAGGTGCGTTTTGGTGTGCACCCTGTCCTCGGACCTCCTGGGTGGCCTCCCCCACCCCTCCGGATTTTTGAATCTTGATTTTTTTGACAGTGTGTTGCCTTGTGTGGCTCCCGTGGGCATACGCTGTAATGTGGCTGGGCACATGCAGGCTTGTCCTGAATTTGGGTCAGATGCTTGGGTTTTTGTGACACACACCCCTCCTGCTTCCCGTTTCCATGGGCTTGCAAAGCGTGTGACCAAGTGACGTTGGACTCCCATATGATGTGTGGGCAGTCTGTAGTCAATACTGTGTATACATTCCTAGTGCATATTGTGGTTGTATTGTACACTGCATGGTGTATTGATATGTGCCTCTGCATCCATCTCATCCTCCTAATTTGCAGGTCCATTTCTCATGTCTTCACAAGGCGGTCTACTTTGGAAATGGAGTCCATGTTGTGAGTAGTGCACCTACACTCTTGCGTGGCGCTAACACTGTATACTTGGAAGTGTTCGAAGTGCTGGCATTATCAGGTAGTGAGGCGACCAATTTTTTAAGTCCGTACTGTCATGTTTATGGTAGGTTGGAGGTTGTGTAGGTGATTGGTATTATTGGTAAGTATTTGGTAATGTGTGTTGTTGGTCCTGCATTACTGTGAGCATTTCATGTGTGGCCAGTTTCCAATAGGGACACTGTAGTTGGTGACACTTGGGGCATGTTGTGGGGATTAATTTGTTTGCTCTCACATTGCATGACATGCCATGGTGTGTTGTGTGGCCGTGCCGGCGAGGGGTTGGGTGACATGGCACTGTTCTCATGTTGTATTTTGCAAGTGGGTATTCATTTTTGCTGCATGAAAGTGTGTCTTTTGATGACACTGCATTGGTGGTGTTTGTGTAGTTAGAGATGCACACATTGTGACACTTCCAGATGAACAATCTCAGGCTGCTATGGTTCTGACAGTTGACTGTCCCTTAATTCATCAGAATTGTCAGATTGAGTCATCATTGATTGTCAGATGGTATGTGCCAGGGCTGTGTGCACTCCACAGGGGTGTGCTTTCTATGTGAAGTAATTAGCCACCAGCTACGTACGGGCTGCCTCACCGCGTGCCCTTTCCCCTCCCATGCGCAGCGGGCGTGCATGTGGTTGGGGATGTGGGGGCACCACCATGTCCACAGCCAGGCCCCGGTGTGTTGCAACATTGTGCAGGACACATGCTGCCACTATGATCCTGCACACTACTGGGGGAGCGTATAACAGTTGCCCACCAGAATGGTCAAGGGAGTGAAAGCGTGACTTGAGCACTCCGAATGTGCGCTCCACTATGCCCCGTGTTGCAATATGGGCTGTGTTGTATCTTACCTCGGGAGACGTGATGGGGTTCCGAATTAGCGTCATCATGTGTGTGCTCAGAGGGTAGGCACTGTCCCCTGGGGAGGTGGTGATGGGGATCATTAGTGGGGTATTGGCATTACTCTGTATCCGTCATGCATGCGTGTGCTGTGGCATTTCTACTCACCAAGCAGCCATGCATCGCCATGCCGCCCAGCTTCCATGTCCCGGTTTAGGGTTGACATCCTGTAAATGAAGCTGTCGTGGGTGGACCCTGGATAGTTGGCATATACTGAGGTGATGATTCCCTTGGCATCACATACTACCTGGACGTTGATGGAATGCCAGTGCTTGCGGTTTCTATAGATGTGCTCAGATGCCCTGGGGGGACGTAGAGCCACATGGGTGCAATCAATGGCACCTAGCACTTTGGGGAATTGTGCCACACTGTAGCGATCCTGGCTGACAGCTTGCCTTTCTGCAGGTGTTCTGGGCAGGTATATGTGCCTGCGGACTGATGGGCGTGCAGTGATGATGGCCAACACCTGGTGTCAGCACCATGACTGCGTGGCCTGTGACACCCCCCCCACTATGGCACCTGTCCGCTGAAATGATCCGCCAGCCAAGAAGTGCAGTACATTGAGGACCTTCTCCAGGGGGCTGAGTGCTTGGGAGCACAGGGTGGGTGATGTGAGGTCATCCTCCCACTCACTGACCAGGTCGAGTATTATGTGTGGTGGAAACCTGTACCTCCCATACACCTGGTCATCAGGCATACCAAATAGGCTGGTTCTGGGTGTGAAGATTCTGGCCCTGACTATCCTTCTCCTCCTCCTGCGGTATCCCACGCCACTGCTGCTAGGAACGGTATATTCATCCTGGCATCTGAGCTCGTTTGTTGTTTGCGCACTCTTTTATGCTGCGCGGGACGTGCGCCTGCTTCATGCTGGCGTACGTGTATCAGGATTGGACCTTTTATTTTTTGCGCGTTGTAGGCGACCGTGTAAATCTTCCCACCCACCCCAGGAATACACGTAACACGCTCTCCCAGGCCCAGTCGCGAGTAAATATTCCCGCCCACCCCTGGAATACACGTACCCCACTCTCACAGGCCCAGTCGCGTGTGGAACTTCACACGCACACCGAAATACACGTACCCTGAAAATTTGCGTGTGGAACTTACCTCGCACCCCGAAATACACGTACCCTGCTGGTATCGCGTGTGGAAGTTCACGCGGACCCATAATACACGTACCCTGATGGAATCGCATGTGAGACTATCCGCGTACCCCTGGAATACACGTACCCAGGCAAATCGCACGGCTGGGGGGTGGGGGTGCAGGGAGACAGGAGTGGGGGCCTGGTGGAGGGTGCCCTACAGTGCTGGGGGTGGGGGTGCAGGGGGACATGAGTGGGGACCTGGTGGAGGGTGCCCTACAGTGCTGGGGGGTGGGGGTGCAGGAGGACATGAGTGGGGGCCTGGTGGAGGGTGCCCTACAGTGCTGGGGGGTGGGGGTGCAGGGAGACAGGAGTGGGGGCCTGGTGGAGGGTGCCCCTGGATGCAGGGGGGTGGGGGTGCAGCGGGACAGGAGTGGGGGCTTGGTGGAGGGTGCCCTACAGTGCTGGGGGATGGGGGTGCAGGGGGACAGGAGTGGGGGCCTGGTGGAGGGTGCCCCTGGATGGGGGGGGTGGGGGTGCAGGGAGACAGGAGTGGGGGCCTGGTGGAGGGTGCCCTACAGTGCTGGGGGGTGGGGGTGCAGGGAGACAGGAGTGGGGGCCTGGTGGAGGGTGCCCCTGGATGCAGGGGGGTGGGGGTGCAGCGGGACAGGAGTGGGGGCTTGGTGGAGGGTGCCCTACAGTGCTGGGTGATGGGGGTGCAGGGGGACAGGAGTGGGGGCCTGGTGGAGGGTACCCCTGGATGGGGGGGGTGGGGGTGCAGGGGGACAGGAGTGGTGGCCTGGTGGAGGGTGCCCTACAGTGCTGGGGTGTGGGGGTGCTGGGAGACATGCGTTGGTGGGCAGTAGTGTAAGGTGACATGTGGGTTGGCTGGGGGGCATGGCCATGGTGGATGGGCTGCCTACGGGGCATGTACAAGGGTGCAGGGTTGTCCCCTGTGGTGGGCCGCCTGCAGGGGCCATGGAGGGTGTAGAGGGAACAGCTGGGAGGACCCACAAGGCCAATTCACGTGTGGGACTCCCCGGCACCCCTGAAATATATGTAGGCTGCTGGATTCGCGTGTGGAATTTTCCACGCACCCGGAGTACACGTACCCTGCTGAAATTGCGTGTGGAACTTCACGCGCACCCCGAAATACACGTACCCTGCTGGTATCGCGTGTGGAAGTTCACGCGGACCCATAATACACGTACCCTGATGGAATCGCGTGTGAGACTACCCGCGCACCCCTGGAATTCACGTACCCTGCTGGTATCACGTGTGGAAGTTCACGCGGACCCATAATACACGTACCCTGATGGAATCGCGTGTGAGACTACCCGCGCACCCCTGGAATACACGTACCCAGGCAAATCGCACGGCTGGGGGGGTGGGGGTGCAGGGAGACAGGAGTGGGGGCCTGGTGGAGGGTGCCCCTGGATGCAGGGGGTGGGGGTGCAGGGGGACATGAGTGGGGGCCTGGTGGAGGGTGCCCCTGGATGCAGGGGGGTGGGGGTGCAGGGAGACAGGAGTGGGGGCCTGGTGGAGGGTGCCCCTGGATGCAGGGGGTGGGGGTGCAGGGGGACATGAGTGGGGGCCTGGTGGAGGATGCCCTACAGTGCTGGGGGGTGGGGGTGCAGGGGGACATGAGTGGGGGCCTGGTGGAGGGTGCCCCTGGATGCAGGGGGGTGGGGGTGCAGGGGGACAGGAGTGGTGGCCTGGTGGAGGGTGCCCTACAGTGCTGGGGGTGGGGGTGCAGGGGGACATGAGTGGGGGCCTGGTGGAGGGTGCCCCTGGATGCAGGGGGGTGGGGGGGTGCAGGGTGACAGGAGTGGGGGCCTGGTGGAGGGTGCCCTACAGTGCTGGGGGGTGGGGGTGCAGGGGGACATGAGTAGGGGCCTGGTGGAGGGTGCCCCTGGATGCAGGGCGGTGGGGGTGCAGGGGGACAGGAGTGGGGGCCTGGTGGAGGGTGCCCCTGGATGCAGGGGGGTGGGGGTGCAGGGGGACAGGAGTGGTGGCCTGGTGGAGGGTGCCCTACAGTGCTGGGGGGTAGGGGTGCAGGGAGACAGGAGTGGGGGCCTGGTGGAGGGTGCCCCTGGATGCAGGGGGGTGCGGGTGCAGGGGGACAGGAATGGTGGACTGGTGGAGGGTGCCCTACAGTGCTGGGGAGTGGGGGTGCAGGGAGACAGGAGTGGGGGCCTGGTGGAGGGTGCCCTACAGTGCTGGGGGGTGGGGGTGCTGGGGGACATGAGTGGGGGCCTGGTGGAGGGTGCCCCTGGATGCATGGGGGTGGGGGTGCAGGGGACAGGAGTGGGGGCCTGGTGGAGGATGCCCTACAGTGCTGGGGGGTGGGGGTGCAGGGGGACATGAGTGGGGGCCTGGTGGAGTGTGTCCCTGGATGCAGGGGGGTGGGGGTACAGGGGGACAGGAGTGGGGGCCTGGTGGAGGGTGACCCTGGATGCAGGGGGTGGGGGTGCAGGGGGACAGGAGTGGGGGCCTGGTGGAGGGTGCCCTACAGTGCTGGGGGGTGGGGGTGCAGGGGGACATGAGTGGGGGCCTGGTGGAGGGTGCCCCTGGATGCAGGGGGGTGGGGGTGCAGGGGGACAGGAGTGGGGGCCTGGTGGAGGGTGCCCCTGGATACAGGGGGGTGGGGGTGCAGGGGGACAGGAGTGGTGGCCTGGTGGAGGGTGCCCTACAGTGCTGGGGGGTGGGGGTGCAGGGAGACAGGAGTGGGGGCCTGGTGGAGGGTGCCCCTGGATGCAGGGGGTGGGGGTGCAGGGGGACAGGTGTGGGGGCCTGGTGGAGGGTGCCCTACAGTGCTGGGGGGTGGGGGTGCAGGGGGCCAAGAGTGGGGGACTGGTGGAGGGTGCCCCTGGATGCAGGGGGGCGGGGGTGCAGAGGGACAGGAGTGGTGGCCTGGTGGAGGGTGCCCTACAGTGCTGGGGGGTGGGGGTGCAGGGAGACAGGAGTGGGGGCCTGGTGGAGGGTGCCCCTGGATGCAGGGGGGTGGGGGTGCAGGGGGACAGGAGTGGTGGCCTGGTGGAGGTTGCCCTACAGTGCTGGGAAGTGGGGGTCCAGGGAGACAGGAGTGGGGGCCTGGTGGAGGGTGCCCTACAGTACTGGGGGGTGGGGGTGCAAGGGGACATGAGTGGGGGCCTGGTGGAGGGTGCCCCTGGATGCAGGGGGGTGGGAGTTCAGGGGGACAGGAGTGGGGGCCTGGTGGAGGGTGCCCCTGGATGCAGGGGGTTGGGGGTGCAGGGGGACAGGAGTGGTGGCCTGGTGGAGGGTGCCCTACAGTGCTGGGGGGTGGGGGTGCAGGGGGACATGAGTGGGGGCCTGGTGGAGGGTGCCCCTGGATGCAGTGGGGTGGGGGTGCAGGGGGACAGGAGTGGGGGCCTGGTGGAGGGTGCCCTACATTGCTGGGGGGTGGGGGTGCAGGGGGACATGAGTGGGGGCCTGGTGAAGGGTGCCCCTGGATGCACGGGGGTGGGGGTGCAGGGAGACAGCAGTGGGGCCTGGTGGAGGGTGCCCCTGGATGCAGGGGGTTGGGGGTGCTGGGAGACATGCGTTGGTGGGCAGTAGTGCAAGGTGACATGTGGGTTGGCTGGGGGGCATGGCCATGGTGGATGGGCTGCCTGCGGGACATGTGCAACGGTGCAGGGTAGTCCCCTGTGGTGTGGGCCGCCTGCAGGGGCAGTGGAGGGTGTAGAGGGAACAGCTGGGAGGACCCACACGGCCAATTCACGTGTGGGACTCCCCGCCACCCCCGAAATACACGTAGGCTGCTGGATTCGCGTGTGGAATTTGCCGCTCACCCGGAGTACACGTACCCTGCTGTAATTGCGTGTGGAACTTCACGCGCACACCGAAATACACGTACCTGCAAATTTGCGTTCGAAACTTCCCGCGCACCCCGGAATACACGTGCCCAGGCCAATCGCGTGTGGAACTTCCCGCGAACCCCGTAATACACGCACACGCTATTTTTCACACAGCGGGTGTCCGTGTTTGTCGGTACCACTTTGCACCTCATTTGTCCTAGAGGGCCACTGTATGGATCATTCATCATAGCTGTATATGGGTGCTTTTTTTTAGAGCACATTTTGGCGCACATTTATTTCAGGCGCAGGGACGCTACCGCCGGCTTTCTTGTGGTGTACTTGTTCGGCCCTCTGCGCATCTTTGCCCGTGCGCTGGTTTTCCCTATTCGATTCCATGAATACGAGTTGTAGGCGAGCATGTGGGCGTTCCGCGCACTTGCCTCCTGTACTTCCCCCGTGACGCCCATATTTTCACGCGTTGTTCCCCATTCCGAGTGTTACGCCCCGTGTTCCGCCTACTTTTGTGATGTGCGCCGCGCTATGTGCGATTTCGCAGCGGCCGTGGCGCACGCCGTTGGATGACCTGTGCGCCGGCGTGCGCCGCGCACTTTTTCAGTGCACATCCAATATTTTTCTCGTGCACGGACTTCCATGAATCGATGTGCGCTGGTTTCCCTGCGATTTTCGCAGTTGCACTGCGATTTTCGCACTTTTACTGCGAATCGCACGTTTTGGCACCTCTGCGCGGGAATTTTCGGCGCACATTAATTCCATGAATCGGCCTGTAAGGCTTTTTGGAAGCAGGAGCATTGGAAACATGGGGTTTGAGTGTGTAGTGCAGACGGTTGGATTGTTTTTCCCATAACGATAGCTTCCTTTGGTGTTTTTGGCTGAGTTGTATGCTCTAGCCGTGAGTGCATGGAAGGAGACTGAGGGAAAGGGGTTTTCCGTCTATGAAATGTGCTTCCTTCATTATGTTTGATTGTTCGTGCTGGATGGTGGCTCTGTTCCCAGAGGCAGTGAATGGATTTTGTGGTATCTGCTTTGCTTGGATGAGTATAGTCTTTAAATTTCCCCACTTTGTTGGAACTATACTTCTCCAACTTTGATTTAAAAAAGTTTTTTATATATTATGACTTGATTTAATTCATATTTACTTTCTCTTTTGAATGTTTCATGTGAATATACACTTTACTTTTCTTATTTAAAATCGAATGTATATATACACTATTGTTCTATGAATATCATCTGTCTTGTACATTGTCTATTTGACAATAAGTGAAATGTGTCGCCATTTTTCTGGCTTCTCCAAACTATGACTTCAAGGATACCAGATACACACTGACTGCCTTAAAATAATGCATACATTCATTCTGACATTTAGTCCACCAAGAACATATCTTTCCATTTAGTACGTATCTCCTGGTTCCCATGCGGGTAGGGATTATCTGACCTGTTATGTATAAATATAGAATGTTGAGTGGCATTGGCATTCTGGGGATTAACAGCATAACCTAATGGCTAGGGATGTATAGTACGAGTATGAATGCTGATGAGTATTTATTTATTTAGTTCATTTCTAAAGCGCTGGAGACAAAGGCCCTGAGGCATAAGAGCGCTGGAATTCTATAGATCTCAGGACATGTGAGCCCTTTGCTATTTGCCTCTTGCAAATTTAGTTATTCCAGTTTTCTTCTAAAGTAAAATTAGCAGCCGTTTAGGTGTGGATTAGTATATGTTTCTGTACTGATTTAATTATTCACATTAAATTGAAGTCACCTTTTGTGTGTTCATAAATGCAGAGATGGATAATGTGGTCACTGCAGTGGTCCGTGAGCAGAGAGATGAAATTGAACACGGAAACTAGTACAGGGCATAGAGAAGCTAGCAGGCATGAACCCCGAGTCGAAAATGGGTGCCATGGTGCGGCGCGGCAAGAACCCATTCTGCAAATTTGGCAATCAGGTCTGCTATGGTGAACTACACTGGCTGGGGTGGATATAACTGTGATGGCGGAGATAAAAACAGTGGCGTGCAAGGCCAAAACTGGAATAAGGTGTAATTTTGAGTATGCCATCACCATGTGGAATCTAACAGAAGCAGGATAGAATGAGTTTTTGTTATACTGTAGAGATCTGGTTTGTAACATTATAGGGAGGGTTAGGTTGCTGAATACACAGAGAGGGTCTGTAGTAAATGGTGGTATTCAAAGTCAGGTAGATACATATGTAGAGCAGCATTATACATGGCAAGGGAAACACCATGTTTCCCTCTGTAAGGCCCTGCAAAGCACATGTTTAAGAAGGCACAGCTTAACGGTTCAAATAGCTTGATAGGGATTGGTTGTTCATGGTGTTTTCCAGATGACTGAAAGTGCCAGGGCTGTGAGAAAGGAAAGATAGCTAAAACATGCAGGAATAGGCCTTTCTCATGGTTCCAGTTTAGATAAGCAACAATTAAGTTAGGTTTGTTGCTAGCAGACCGGATGCATGCAGTAACAATGCCAATAACACACTAGCAAGATCCTCCAGTTTATTGCTTCCAAGACAATGCGTTGCCACTGGGCTATCCTTCCTCTCCCCTTGTTTTCATCATCATTTTGTTTGCTTTCAATGGTGAAAGCAGTTTAATGCATGCACGTAGGACACATTAACAGGTTGAATTACTTGAAGGACACTGGCCTCACCCTACAATGAATAAGCTCTGCATGTCATGACCCAATTAGATCAAAGACCTGCAAGCAGCAGTATGCATCAGAAGGGAGTACAGGATGAGGTGTCCAAGGTTGAGCAAACTGTTTGGGAGATTGGGGCCCGGCATGGAAAGATGAGATGTGAGTGAGTTTGATAGTTTTTTTTACCAGGGCAACGTTTCAAACTTTCCTTTCCCACCAAAAGTTAATTGGACTGTTGTGGATAAGTATAACGTCCAAGGCCACATCAGTAACAGGCCCCAGTATTGTTACGATGTGAGCATGTTCTGGTGCTGACCGATTAAGAGCATGGTCTGTTGATGCCCGGAGCATGAGGTCTTTCATAGTAAGAGGGACCCATGGCAGGCTCAAAGATAATGATTATCCAATTAGAAGAAGTAATGCATAGAGCCATAGAGGTGATTTTATTCTAACAACCAATGGCAGCTTGTGAATATTGTTGTTTGTTAAGTTGCAGAGGCAGGACACACTGTAACTTCTAAGAAGCTTTATTGACAAGCTTAATACATAAAAGGACCCCCAGCACAGCCAAGCACAACCACAGCTCAGGCTGATGCTCTCCAACTGCTGTCCATGGAACCCCAATCAAAGCAAAACATAGAATAATATTCTTGGAACATGAACACTAACACACATTTTTTAAGCATCATTAACTCCATACTACATCATTGCATTCCATCCAGCAAGCAACACCATAACATTGTTATATGAATATGATGATGTAATTTGTTTAGTTTAGAACCCCTGGGTTATCAGAAAGTAATTGAAAATATCTGTGTACCTCCTACTGGTGGGGGCCTGGTGGAGGGTGCCCCTGGATGCAGGGGGGTGGGGGTGCAGCGGGACAGGAGTGGGGGCTTGGTGGAGGGTGCCCTACAGTGCTGGGTGATGGGGGTGCAGGGGGACAGGAGTGGGGGCCTGGTGGAGGGTACCCCTGGATGGGGGGGGTGGGGGTGCAGGGGGACAGGAGTGGTGGCCTGGTGGAGGGTGCCCTACAGTGCTGGGGTGTGGGGGTGCTGGGAGACATGCGTTGGTGGGCAGTAGTGTAAGGTGACATGTGGGTTGGCTGGGGGGCATGGCCATGGTGGATGGGCTGCCTACGGGGCATGTGCAAGGGTGCAGGGTTGTCCCCTGTGGTGGGCCGCCTGCAGGGGCCATGGAGGGTGTAGAGGGAACAGCTGGGAGGACCCACAAGGCCAATTCACGTGTGGGACTCCCCGGCACCCCTGAAATATATGTAGGCTGCTGGATTCGCGTGTGGAATTTTCCACGCACCCGGAGTACACGTACCCTGCTGAAATTGCGTGTGGAACTTCACGCGCACCCCGAAATACACGTACCCTGCTGGTATCGCGTGTGGAAGTTCACGCGGACCCATAATACACGTACCCTGATGGAATCGCGTGTGAGACTACCCGCGCACCCCTGGAATTCACGTACCCTGCTGGTATCACGTGTGGAAGTTCACGCGGACCCATAATACACGTACCCTGATGGAATCGCGTGTGAGACTACCCGCGCACCCCTGGAATACACGTACCCAGGCAAATCGCACGGCTGGGGGGTGGGGGTGCAGGGAGACAGGAGTGGGGGCCTGGTGGAGGGTGCCCCTGGATGCAGGGGGTGGGGGTGCAGGGGGACATGAGTGGGGGCCTGGTGGAGGGTGCCCCTGGATGCAGGGGGGTGGGGGTGCAGGGAGACAGGAGTGGGGGCCTGGTGGAGGGTGCCCCTGGATGCAGGGGGTGGGGGTGCAGGGGGACATGAGTGGGGGCCTGGTGGAGGATGCCCTACAGTGCTGGGGGGTGGGGGTGCAGGGGGACATGAGTGGGGGCCTGGTGGAGGGTGCCCCTGGATGCAGGGGGGTGGGGGTGCAGGGGGACAGGAGTGGTGGCCTGGTGGAGGGTGCCCTACAGTGCTGGGGGTGGGGGTGCAGGGGGACATGAGTGGGGGCCTGGTGGAGGGTGCCCCTGGATGCAGGGGGGTGGGGGGGTGCAGGGTGACAGGAGTGGGGGCCTGGTGGAGGGTGCCCTACAGTGCTGGGGGGTGGGGGTGCAGGGGGACATGAGTAGGGGCCTGGTGGAGGGTGCCCCTGGATGCAGGGCGGTGGGGGTGCAGGGGGACAGGAGTGGGGGCCTGGTGGAGGGTGCCCCTGGATGCAGGGGGGTGGGGGTGCAGGGGGAAAGGAGTGGTGGCCTGGTGGAGGGTGCCCTACAGTGCTGGGGGGTAGGGGTGCAGGGAGACAGGAGTGGGGGCCTGGTGGAGGGTGCCCCTGGATGCAGGGGGGTGCGGGTGCAGGGGGACAGGAATGGTGGACTGGTGGAGGGTGCCCTACAGTGCTGGGGAGTGGGGGTGCAGGGAGACAGGAGTGGGGGCCTGGTGGAGGGTGCCCTACAGTGCTGGGGGGTGGGGGTGCTGGGGGACATGAGTGGGGGCCTGGTGGAGGGTGCCCCTGGATGCATGGGGGTGGGGGTGCAGGGGACAGGAGTGGGGGCCTGGTGGAGGATGCCCTACAGTGCTGGGGGGTGGGGGTGCAGGGGGACATGAGTGGGGGCCTGGTGGAGTGTGTCCCTGGATGCAGGGGGGTGGGGGTACAGGGGGACAGGAGTGGGGGCCTGGTGGAGGGTGACCCTGGATGCAGGGGGTGGGGGTGCAGGGGGACAGGAGTGGGGGCCTGGTGGAGGGTGCCCTACAGTGCTGGGGGGTGGGGGTGCAGGGGGACATGAGTGGGGGCCTGGTGGAGGGTGCCCCTGGATGCAGGGGGGTGGGGGTGCAGGGGGACAGGAGTGGGGGCCTGGTGGAGGGTGCCCCTGGATACAGGGGGGTGGGGGTGCAGGGGGACAGGAGTGGTGGCCTGGTGGAGGGTGCCCTACAGTGCTGGGGGGTGGGGGTGCAGGGAGACAGGAGTGGGGGCCTGGTGGAGGGTGCCCCTGGATGCAGGGGGTGGGGGTGCAGGGGGACAGGTGTGGGGGCCTGGTGGAGGGTGCCCTACAGTGCTGGGGGGTGGGGGTGCAGGGGGCCAAGAGTGGGGGACTGGTGGAGGGTGCCCCTGGATGCAGGGGGGCGGGGGTGCAGAGGGACAGGAGTGGTGGCCTGGTGGAGGGTGCCCTACAGTGCTGGGGGGTGGGGGTGCAGGGAGACAGGAGTGGGGGCCTGGTGGAGGGTGCCCCTGGATGCAGGGGGGTGGGGGTGCAGGGGGACAGGAGTGGTGGCCTGGTGGAGGTTGCCCTACAGTGCTGGGAAGTGGGGGTCCAGGGAGACAGGAGTGGGGGCCTGGTGGAGGGTGCCCTACAGTGCTGGGGGGTGGGGGTGCAAGGGGACATGAGTGGGGGCCTGGTGGAGGGTGCCCCTGGATGCAGGGGGGTGGGAGTTCAGGGGGACAGGAGTGGGGGCCTGGTGGAGGGTGCCCCTGGATGCAGGGGGTTGGGGGTGCAGGGGGACAGGAGTGGTGGCCTGGTGGAGGGTGCCCTACAGTGCTGGGGGGTGGGGGTGCAGGGGGACATGAGTGGGGGCCTGGTGGAGGGTGCCCCTGGATGCAGTGGGGTGGGGGTGCAGGGGGACAGGAGTGGGGGCCTGGTGGAGGGTGCCCTACATTGCTGGGGGGTGGGGGTGCAGGGGGACATGAGTGGGGGCCTGGTGAAGGGTGCCCCTGGATGCACGGGGGTGGGGGTGCAGGGAGACAGCAGTGGGGCCTGGTGGAGGGTGCCCCTGGATGCAGGGGGTTGGGGGTGCTGGGAGACATGCGTTGGTGGGCAGTAGTGCAAGGTGACATGTGGGTTGGCTGGGGGGCATGGCCATGGTGGATGGGCTGCCTGCGGGACATGTGCAACGGTGCAGGGTAGTCCCCTGTGGTGTGGGCCGCCTGCAGGGGCAGTGGAGGGTGTAGAGGGAACAGCTGGGAGGACCCACACGGCCAATTCACGTGTGGGACTCCCCGCCACCCCCGAAATACACGTAGGCTGCTGGATTCGCGTGTGGAATTTGCCGCTCACCCGGAGTACACGTACCCTGCTGTAATTGCGTGTGGAACTTCACGCGCACACCGAAATACACGTACCTGCAAATTTGCGTTCGAAACTTCCCGCGCACCCCGGAATACACGTGCCCAGGCCAATCGCGTGTGGAACTTCCCGCGAACCCCGTAATACACGCACACGCTATTTTTCACACAGCGGGTGTCCGTGTTTGTCGGTACCACTTTGCACCTCATTTGTCCTAGAGGGCCACTGTATGGATCATTCATCATAGCTGTATATGGGTGCTTTTTTTTAGAGCACATTTTGGCGCACATTTATTTCAGGCGCAGGGACGCTACCGCCGGCTTTCTTGTGGTGTACTTGTTCGGCCCTCTGCGCATCTTTGCCCGTGCGCTGGTTTTCCCTATTCGATTCCATGAATACGAGTTGTAGGCGAGCATGTGGGCGTTCCGCGCACTTGCCTCCTATACTTCCCCCGTGACGCCCATATTTTCACGCGTTGTTCCCCATTCCGAGTGTTACGCCCCGTGTTCCGCCTACTTTTGTGATGTGCGCCGCGCTATGTGCGATTTCGCAGCGGCCGTGGCGCACGCCGTTGGATGACCTGTGCGCCGGCGTGCGCCGCGCACTTTTTCAGTGCACATCCAATATTTTTCTCGTGCACGGACTTCCATGAATCGATGTGCGCTGGTTTCCCTGCGATTTTCGCAGTTGCACTGCGATTTTCGCACTTTTACTGCGAATCGCACGTTTTGGCACCTCTGCGCGGGAATTTTCGGCGCACATTAATTCCATGAATCGGCCTGTAAGGCTTTTTGGAAGCAGGAGCATTGGAAACATGGGGTTTGAGTGTGTAGTGCAGACGGTTGGATTGTTTTTCCCATAACGATAGCTTCCTTTGGTGTTTTTGGCTGAGTTGTATGCTCTAGCCGTGAGTGCATGGAAGGAGACTGAGGGAAAGGGGTTTTCCGTCTATGAAATGTGCTTCCTTCATTATGTTTGATTGTTCGTGCTGGATGGTGGCTCTGTTCCCAGAGGCAGTGAATGGATTTTGTGGTATCTGCTTTGCTTGGATGAGTATAGTCTTTAAATTTCCCCACTTTGTTGGAACTATACTTCTCCAACTTTGATTTAAAAAAGTTTTTTATATATTATGACTTGATTTAATTCATATTTACTTTCTCTTTTGAATGTTTCATGTGAATATACACTTTACTTTTCTTATTTAAAATCGAATGTATATATACACTATTGTTCTATGAATATCATCTGTCTTGTACATTGTCTATTTGACAATAAGTGAAATGTGTCGCCATTTTTCTGGCTTCTCCAAACTATGACTTCAAGGATACCAGATACACACTGACTGCCTTAAAATAATGCATACATTCATTCTGACATTTAGTCCACCAAGAACATATCTTTCCATTTAGTACGTATCTCCTGGTTCCCATGCGGGTAGGGATTATCTGACCTGTTATGTATAAATATAGAATGTTGAGTGGCATTGGCATTCTGGGGATTAACAGCATAACCTAATGGCTAGGGATGTATAGTACGAGTATGAATGCTGATGAGTATTTATTTATTTAGTTCATTTCTAAAGCGCTGGAGACAAAGGCCCTGAGGCATAAGAGCGCTGGAATTCTATAGATCTCAGGACATGTGAGCCCTTTGCTATTTGCCTCTTGCAAATTTAGTTATTCCAGTTTTCTTCTAAAGTAAAATTAGCAGCCGTTTAGGTGTGGATTAGTATATGTTTCTGTACTGATTTAATTATTCACATTAAATTGAAGTCACCTTTTGTGTGTTCATAAATGCAGAGATGGATAATGTGGTCACTGCAGTGGTCCGTGAGCAGAGAGATGAAATTGAACACGGAAACTAGTACAGGGCATAGAGAAGCTAGCAGGCATGAACCCCGAGTCGAAAATGGGTGCCATGGTGCGGCGCGGCAAGAACCCATTCTGCAAATTTGGCAATCAGGTCTGCTATGGTGAACTACACTGGCTGGGGTGGATATAACTGTGATGGCGGAGATAAAAACAGTGGCGTGCAAGGCCAAAACTGGAATAAGGTGTAATTTTGAGTATGCCATCACCATGTGGAATCTAACAGAAGCAGGATAGAATGAGTTGTTGTTATACTGTAGAGATCTGGTTTGTAACATTATAGGGAGGGTTAGGTTGCTGAATACACAGAGAGGGTCTGTAGTAAATGGTGGTATTCAAAGTCAGGTAGATACATATGTAGAGCAGCATTATACATGGCAAGGGAAACACCATGTTTCCCTCTGTAAGGCCCTGCAAAGCACATGTTTAAGAAGGCACAGCTTAACGGTTCAAATAGCTTGATAAGGATTGGTTGTTCATGGTGTTTTCCAGATGACTGAAAGTGCCAGGGCTGTGAGAAAGGAAAGATAGCTAAAACATGCAGGAATAGGCCTTTCTCATGGTTCCAGTTTAGATAAGCAACAATTAAGTTAGGTTTGTTGCTAGCAGACCGGATGCATGCAGTAACAATGCCAATAACACACTAGCAAGATCCTCCAGTTTATTGCTTCCAAGACAATGCGTTGCCACTGGGCTATCCTTCCTCTCCCCTTGTTTTCATCATCATTTTGTTTGCTTTCAATGGTGAAAGCAGTTTAATGCATGCACGTAGGACACATTAACAGGTTGAATTACTTGAAGGACACTGGCCTCACCCTACAATGAATAAGCTCTGCATGTCATGACCCAATTAGATCAAAGACCTGCAAGCAGCAGTATGCATCAGAAGGGAGTACAGGATGAGGTGTCCAAGGTTGAGCAAACTGTTTGGGAGATTGGGGCCCGGCATGGAAAGATGAGATGTGAGTGAGTTTGATAGTTTTTTTTACCAGGGCAACGTTTCAAACTTTCCTTTCCCACCAAAAGTTAATTGGACTGTTGTGGATAAGTATAACGTCCAAGGCCACATCAGTAACAGGCCCCAGTATTGTTACGATGTGAGCATGTTCTGGTGCTGACCGATTAAGAGCATGGTCTGTTGATGCCCGGAGCATGAGGTCTTTCATAGTAAGAGGGACCCATGGCAGGCTCAAAGATAATGATTATCCAATTAGAAGAAGTAATGCATAGAGCCATAGAGGTGATTTTATTCTAACAACCAATGGCAGCTTGTGAATATTGTTGTTTGTTAAGTTGCAGAGGCAGGACACACTGTAACTTCTAAGAAGCTTTATTGACAAGCTTAATACATAAAAGGACCCCCAGCACAGCCAAGCACAACCACAGCTCAGGCTGATGCTCTCCAACTGCTGTCCATGGAACCCCAATCAAAGCAAAACATAGAATAATATTCTTGGAACATGAACACTAACACACATTTTTTAAGCATCATTAACTCCATACTACATCATTGCATTCCATCCAGCAAGCAACACCATAACATTGTTATATGAATATGATGATGTAATTTGTTTAGTTTAGAACCCCTGGGTTATCAGAAAGTAATTGAAAATATCTGTGTACCTCCTACTGGTGGGGGCCTGGTGGAGGGTGCCCCTGGATGCAGGGGGGTGGGGGTGCAGCGGGACAGGAGTGGGGGCTTGGTGGAGGGTGCCCTACAGTGCTGGGTGATGGGGGTGCAGGGGGACAGGAGTGGGGGCCTGGTGGAGGGTACCCCTGGATGGGGGGGGGTGGGGGTGCAGGGGGACAGGAGTGGTGGCCTGGTGGAGGGTGCCCTACAGTGCTGGGGTGTGGGGGTGCTGGGAGACATGCGTTGGTGGGCAGTAGTGTAAGGTGACATGTGGGTTGGCTGGGGGGCATGGCCATGGTGGATGGGCTGCCTACGGGGCATGTGCAAGGGTGCAGGGTTGTCCCCTGTGGTGGGCCGCCTGCAGGGGCCATGGAGGGTGTAGAGGGAACAGCTGGGAGGACCCACAAGGCCAATTCACGTGTGGGACTCCCCGGCACCCCTGAAATATATGTAGGCTGCTGGATTCGCGTGTGGAATTTTCCACGCACCCGGAGTACACGTACCCTGCTGAAATTGCGTGTGGAACTTCACGCGCACCCCGAAATACACGTACCCTGCTGGTATCGCGTGTGGAAGTTCACGCGGACCCATAATACACGTACCCTGATGGAATCGCGTGTGAGACTACCCGCGCACCCCTGGAATTCACGTACCCTGCTGGTATCACGTGTGGAAGTTCACGCGGACCCATAATACACGTACCCTGATGGAATCGCGTGTGAGACTACCCGCGCACCCCTGGAATACACGTACCCAGGCAAATCGCACGGCTGGGGGGTGGGGGTGCAGGGAGACAGGAGTGGGGGCCTGGTGGAGGGTGCCCCTGGATGCAGGGGGTGGGGGTGCAGGGGGACATGAGCGGGGGCCTGGTGGAGGGTGCCCCTGGATGCAGGGGGGTGGGGGTGCAGGGAGACAGGAGTGGGGGCCTGGTGGAGGGTGCCCCTGGATGCAGGGGGTGGGGGTGCAGGGGGACATGAGTGGGGGCCTGGTGGAGGATGCCCTACAGTGCTGGGGGGTGGGGGTGCAGGGGGACATGAGTGGGGGCCTGGTGGAGGGTGCCCCTGGATGCAGGGGGGTGGGGGTGCAGGGGGACAGGAGTGGTGGCCTGGTGGAGGGTGCCCTACAGTGCTGGGGGTGGGGGTGCAGGGGGACATGAGTGGGGGCCTGGTGGAGGGTGCCCCTGGATGCAGGGGGGTGGGGGGGTGCAGGGTGACAGGAGTGGGGGCCTGGTGGAGGGTGCCCTACAGTGCTGGGGGGTGGGGGTGCAGGGGGACATGAGTAGGGGCCTGGTGGAGGGTGCCCCTGGATGCAGGGCGGTGGGGGTGCAGGGGGACAGGAGTGGGGGCCTGGTGGAGGGTGCCCCTGGATGCAGGGGGGTGGGGGTGCAGGGGGACAGGAGTGGTGGCCTGGTGGAGGGTGCCCTACAGTGCTGGGGGGTAGGGGTGCAGGGAGACAGGAGTGGGGGCCTGGTGGAGGGTGCCCCTCGATGCAGGGGGGTGCGGGTGCAGGGGGACAGGAATGGTGGACTGGTGGAGGGTGCCCTACAGTGCTGGGGAGTGGGGGTGCAGGGAGACAGGAGTGGGGGCCTGGTGGAGGGTGCCCTACAGTGCTGGGGGGTGGGGGTGCTGGGGGACATGAGTGGGGGCCTGGTGGAGGGTGCCCCTGGATGCATGGGGGTGGGGGTGCAGGGGACAGGAGTGGGGGCCTGGTGGAGGATGCCCTACAGTGCTGGGGGGTGGGGGTGCAGGGGGACATGAGTGGGGGCCTGGTGGAGTGTGTCCCTGGATGCAGGGGGGTGGGGGTACAGGGGGACAGGAGTGGGGGCCTGGTGGAGGGTGACCCTGGATGCAGGGGGTGGGGGTGCAGGGGGACAGGAGTGGGGGCCTGGTGGAGGGTGCCCTACAGTGCTGGGGGGTGGGGGTGCAGGGGGACATGAGTGGGGGCCTGGTGGAGGGTGCCCCTGGATGCAGGGGGGTGGGGGTGCAGGGGGACAGGAGTGGGGGCCTGGTGGAGGGTGCCCCTGGATACAGGGGGGTGGGGGTGCAGGGGGACAGGAGTGGTGGCCTGGTGGAGGGTGCCCTACAGTGCTGGGGGGTGGGGGTGCAGGGAGACAGGAGTGGGGGCCTGGTGGAGGGTGCCCCTGGATGCAGGGGGTGGGGGTGCAGGGGGACAGGTGTGGGGGCCTGGTGGAGGGTGCCCTACAGTGCTGGGGGGTGGGGGTGCAGGGGGCCAAGAGTGGGGGACTGGTGGAGGGTGCCCCTGGATGCAGGGGGGCGGGGTGCAGAGGGACAGGAGTGGTGGCCTGGTGGAGGGTGCCCTACAGTGCTGGGGGGTGGGGGTGCAGGGAGACAGGAGTGGGGGCCTGGTGGAGGGTGCCCCTGGGTGCAGGGGGGTGGGGGTGCAGGGGGACAGGAGTGGTGGCCTGGTGGAGGTTGCCCTACAGTGCTGGGAAGTGGGGGTCCAGGGAGACAGGAGTGGGGGCCTGGTGGAGGGTGCCCTACAGTGCTGGGGGGTGGGGGTGCAAGGGGACATGAGTGGGGGCCTGGTGGAGGGTGCCCCTGGATGCATGGGGGTAGGGGGACAGGAGTGGGGGCCTGGTGGAGGGTGCCCTACAGTGCTGGGGGGTGGGGGTTCAGGGGGACATGAGTGGGGGCCTGGTGGAGGGTGCCCCTGGATGCAGGGGGTGGGGGTGCAGGGGGACAGGAGTGGGGGCCTGGTGGAGGGTGCCCTACAGTGCTGGGGGGTGGGGGTGCAGGGGGACATGAGTGGGGGCCTGGTGGAGAGTGCCCTACAGTGCAGGGGGGTGGGGGTGCAGGGGGACATGAGTGGGGGCCTGGTGGAGGGTGCCCCTGGATGCAGGGGGGTGGGGGTGCAGGGGTACAGGAGTGGGGGCCTGGTGGAGGGTGCCCCTGGATGCAGGGGGGTGGGTGTGCAGGGGGACAGGAGTGTTGGCCTGGTGGAGGGTGCCCTACAGTGCTGGGGGATGGGGGTGCAGGGAGACAGGAGTGGGGGCCTGGTGGAGGGTGCCCCTGGATGCAGGGGGGTGGGGGTGCAGGGGGACAGGAGTGGGGGCCTGGTGGAGGGTGCATTACAGTGCTGGGGGGTGGGGGTGCAGGGGGACAAGAGTGGGCGCCTGGTGGAGGGTGCCCCTGGATGCAGGGGGTGGGGGTGCAGGGGGACAGGAGTGGGGGCCTGGTGGAGGGTGCCCTACAGTGCTGGGGGGTGGGGGTGCTGGGAGACGTGCGTTGGTGGGCAATAGATCAAGGTGACATGTGGGTTGGCTGGGGGGCATGGCCATGGTGGATGGGCTGCCTGCGGGACATGTGCAGGGGTGCAGAGTAGTTCCCTGTGGTGTGGGCCGCCTGCAGGGGCCGTGGAGGGTGTAAAGGGAACAGCTGGGAGGACCCACACGGCCAATTCACGTGTGGGACTGCCCGGCACCCCCGAAATACACGTCGGCTGCTGGATTCGCGTGTGGAATTTTCCGCGCACCCGGAGTCAACGTACCCTGCTGAAATTGCGTGTGGAACTTCACGCGCACCCCGAAATACACGTACCCTGCTGGTATCGCGTGTGGAAGTTCACGCGGACCCATAATACACGTACCCTGATGGAATCGCGTGTGAGACTACCCGCGCACCCCTGGAATACACGTACCCAGGCAAATCGCACGGCTGGGGGGTGGGGGTGCAGGGAGACAGGAGTGGGGGCCTGGTGGAGGGTGCCCCTGGATGCAGGGGGGTGGGGGTGCAGGGGGACATGAGTGGGGGCCTGGTGGAGGGTGCCCCTGGATGCAGGGGGGTGGGAGTTCAGGGGGACAGGAGTGGGGGCCTGGTGGAGGGTGCCCCTGGATGCAGGGGGTTGGGGGTGCAGGGGGACAGGAGTGGTGGCCTGGTGGAGGGTGCCCTACAGTGCTGGGGGGTGGGGGTGCAGGGGGACATGAGTGGGGGCCTGGTGGAGGGTGCCCCTGGATGCAGTGGGGTGGGGGTGCAGGGGGACAGGAGTGGGGGCCTGGTGGAGGGTGCCCTACATTGCTGGGGGGTGGGGGTGCAGGGGGACATGAGTGGGGGCCTGGTGAAGGGTGCCCCTGGATGCACGGGGGTGGGGGTGCAGGGAGACAGCAGTGGGGCCTGGTGGAGGGTGCCCCTGGATGCAGGGGGTTGGGGGTGCTGGGAGACATGCGTTGGTGGGCAGTAGTGCAAGGTGACATGTGGGTTGGCTGGGGGGCATGGCCATGGTGGATGGGCTGCCTGCGGGACATGTGCAACGGTGCAGGGTAGTCCCCTGTGGTGTGGGCCGCCTGCAGGGGCAGTGGAGGGTGTAGAGGGAACAGCTGGGAGGACCCACACGGCCAATTCACGTGTGGGACTCCCCGCCACCCCCGAAATACACGTAGGCTGCTGGATTCGCGTGTGGAATTTGCCGCTCACCCGGAGTACACGTACCCTGCTGTAATTGCGTGTGGAACTTCACGCGCACACCGAAATACACGTACCTGCAAATTTGCGTTCGAAACTTCCCGCGCACCCCGGAATACACGTGCCCAGGCCAATCGCGTGTGGAACTTCCCGCGAACCCCGTAATACACGCACACGCTATTTTTCACACAGCGGGTGTCCGTGTTTGTCGGTACCACTTTGCACCTCATTTGTCCTAGAGGGCCACTGTATGGATCATTCATCATAGCTGTATATGGGTGCTTTTTTTTAGAGCACATTTTGGCGCACATTTATTTCAGGCGCAGGGACGCTACCGCCGGCTTTCTTGTGGTGTACTTGTTCGGCCCTCTGCGCATCTTTGCCCGTGCGCTGGTTTTCCCTATTCGATTCCATGAATACGAGTTGTAGGCGAGCATGTGGGCGTTCCGCGCACTTGCCTCCTGTACTTCCCCCGTGACGCCCATATTTTCACGCGTTGTTCCCCATTCCGAGTGTTACGCCCCGTGTTCCGCCTACTTTTGTGATGTGCGCCGCGCTATGTGCGATTTCGCAGCGGCCGTGGCGCACGCCGTTGGATGACCTGTGCGCCGGCGTGCGCCGCGCACTTTTTCAGTGCACATCCAATATTTTTCTCGTGCACGGACTTCCATGAATCGATGTGCGCTGGTTTCCCTGCGATTTTCGCAGTTGCACTGCGATTTTCGCACTTTTACTGCGAATCGCACGTTTTGGCACCTCTGCGCGGGAATTTTCGGCGCACATTAATTCCATGAATCGGCCTGTAAGGCTTTTTGGAAGCAGGAGCATTGGAAACATGGGGTTTGAGTGTGTAGTGCAGACGGTTGGATTGTTTTTCCCATAACGATAGCTTCCTTTGGTGTTTTTGGCTGAGTTGTATGCTCTAGCCGTGAGTGCATGGAAGGAGACTGAGGGAAAGGGGTTTTCCGTCTATGAAATGTGCTTCCTTCATTATGTTTGATTGTTCGTGCTGGATGGTGGCTCTGTTCCCAGAGGCAGTGAATGGATTTTGTGGTATCTGCTTTGCTTGGATGAGTATAGTCTTTAAATTTCCCCACTTTGTTGGAACTATACTTCTCCAACTTTGATTTAAAAAAGTTTTTTATATATTATGACTTGATTTAATTCATATTTACTTTCTCTTTTGAATGTTTCATGTGAATATACACTTTACTTTTCTTATTTAAAATCGAATGTATATATACACTATTGTTCTATGAATATCATCTGTCTTGTACATTGTCTATTTGACAATAAGTGAAATGTGTCGCCATTTTTCTGGCTTCTCCAAACTATGACTTCAAGGATACCAGATACACACTGACTGCCTTAAAATAATGCATACATTCATTCTGACATTTAGTCCACCAAGAACATATCTTTCCATTTAGTACGTATCTCCTGGTTCCCATGCGGGTAGGGATTATCTGACCTGTTATGTATAAATATAGAATGTTGAGTGGCATTGGCATTCTGGGGATTAACAGCATAACCTAATGGCTAGGGATGTATAGTACGAGTATGAATGCTGATGAGTATTTATTTATTTAGTTCATTTCTAAAGCGCTGGAGACAAAGGCCCTGAGGCATAAGAGCGCTGGAATTCTATAGATCTCAGGACATGTGAGCCCTTTGCTATTTGCCTCTTGCAAATTTAGTTATTCCAGTTTTCTTCTAAAGTAAAATTAGCAGCCGTTTAGGTGTGGATTAGTATATGTTTCTGTACTGATTTAATTATTCACATTAAATTGAAGTCACCTTTTGTGTGTTCATAAATGCAGAGATGGATAATGTGGTCACTGCAGTGGTCCGTGAGCAGAGAGATGAAATTGAACACGGAAACTAGTACAGGGCATAGAGAAGCTAGCAGGCATGAACCCCGAGTCGAAAATGGGTGCCATGGTGCGGCGCGGCAAGAACCCATTCTGCAAATTTGGCAATCAGGTCTGCTATGGTGAACTACACTGGCTGGGGTGGATATAACTGTGATGGCGGAGATAAAAACAGTGGCGTGCAAGGCCAAAACTGGAATAAGGTGTAATTTTGAGTATGCCATCACCATGTGGAATCTAACAGAAGCAGGATAGAATGAGTTTTTGTTATACTGTAGAGATCTGGTTTGTAACATTATAGGGAGGGTTAGGTTGCTGAATACACAGAGAGGGTCTGTAGTAAATGGTGGTATTCAAAGTCAGGTAGATACATATGTAGAGCAGCATTATACATGGCAAGGGAAACACCATGTTTCCCTCTGTAAGGCCCTGCAAAGCACATGTTTAAGAAGGCACAGCTTAACGGTTCAAATAGCTTGATAGGGATTGGTTGTTCATGGTGTTTTCCAGATGACTGAAAGTGCCAGGGCTGTGAGAAAGGAAAGATAGCTAAAACATGCAGGAATAGGCCTTTCTCATGGTTCCAGTTTAGATAAGCAACAATTAAGTTAGGTTTGTTGCTAGCAGACCGGATGCATGCAGTAACAATGCCAATAACACACTAGCAAGATCCTCCAGTTTATTGCTTCCAAGACAATGCGTTGCCACTGGGCTATCCTTCCTCTCCCCTTGTTTTCATCATCATTTTGTTTGCTTTCAATGGTGAAAGCAGTTTAATGCATGCACGTAGGACACATTAACAGGTTGAATTACTTGAAGGACACTGGCCTCACCCTACAATGAATAAGCTCTGCATGTCATGACCCAATTAGATCAAAGACCTGCAAGCAGCAGTATGCATCAGAAGGGAGTACAGGATGAGGTGTCCAAGGTTGAGCAAACTGTTTGGGAGATTGGGGCCCGGCATGGAAAGATGAGATGTGAGTGAGTTTGATAGTTTTTTTTACCAGGGCAACGTTTCAAACTTTCCTTTCCCACCAAAAGTTAATTGGACTGTTGTGGATAAGTATAACGTCCAAGGCCACATCAGTAACAGGCCCCAGTATTGTTACGATGTGAGCATGTTCTGGTGCTGACCGATTAAGAGCATGGTCTGTTGATGCCCGGAGCATGAGGTCTTTCATAGTAAGAGGGACCCATGGCAGGCTCAAAGATAATGATTATCCAATTAGAAGAAGTAATGCATAGAGCCATAGAGGTGATTTTATTCTAACAACCAATGGCAGCTTGTGAATATTGTTGTTTGTTAAGTTGCAGAGGCAGGACACACTGTAACTTCTAAGAAGCTTTATTGACAAGCTTAATACATAAAAGGACCCCCAGCACAGCCAAGCACAACCACAGCTCAGGCTGATGCTCTCCAACTGCTGTCCATGGAACCCCAATCAAAGCAAAACATAGAATAATATTCTTGGAACATGAACACTAACACACATTTTTTAAGCATCATTAACTCCATACTACATCATTGCATTCCATCCAGCAAGCAACACCATAACATTGTTATATGAATATGATGATGTAATTTGTTTAGTTTAGAACCCCTGGGTTATCAGAAAGTAATTGAAAATATCTGTGTACCTCCTACTGGCCGAATGGAGTAAATAAAGCTGGGTTCCTCATGCACCTTGATTTGCTCCCTCATTTTGGTCGGTGTGGATGACTGAGAGCTCATTTACATAACGAGGGGAACCAGAGTAGTTACCATCCAGTACCGTTTGCCACAACAATGAATCTAGTCACAACCTAAGCATGCCATTTGGATAGAGCAGTTTTTTTTTATTACCCAAAATGGATGTTTCACTGACACCTATCATGGGTATTTTGCCACCAAAATATCCCTTTGATGATACTGATACACTCATGGGTAGTGTTCTCATTCAACAGGGGTAATCATGCCTACACTTAAACGCCATGTGCACAATGCACGAGTGGCTTGGACTGTAAGTAGGTTCATATCCCCTCATCTACCCTTCATTGCCAGTTCTTTGGTGGACCAGAGGTTAAAGTAACAACCTTGGAAGCGAGCAGTAGCAACAGTGTTGTGTTCAATCTACCACAACAATGATCTTGCATTCTTTTTTCTCCAGCCATTATTAATTGTAAAACAGTAATTATTGTACAATATAAAAAATCTTCAAAGCACACGGCTGAATAAGGTCTCCAATTACAGTGAAGTGCCATGGGTTAAATGTCCTTTTCATATGTGAAAACACCTACTATGCAGTAGGTACTTTAGACCTGACACTGTTGGGTAGTTTAGAGGAGCTGGCTGAGTCTATTGAATGTTATAAACAGCCTAAACTTGCCTGGTATGATCCCTCCTAGGCAACCAATGCTGACAGGGGAATGACAAACATAGGCATTGTCCTCACGCCACCTCTCAAATGCCTCTGCTCCTTAAAAATAGTCATGCCAACTTTAAAGGTTCAGTCTCCCCCAGTTGGCCATTGCTCTTTTCCTTTAATTTTCTGCCACTCTACCTGCTACCCATTATTAATAATAATGATCCTTCGTCTGATTTAAAGACATGTCAGAGGTTTCCAAAGTAAAGTGCTAAATACACAGTACACCAGTCATCAACTACCCACCAACATTCAATCCCCATACTGTGTATTACTGAATTATTTCAGTTACAATTAGCTTTTTCCATATAACCAAATTATTTTGGGAAAAGGACTGCCCAGGATCTTTCTTAGCACTGATGGTAATTTTGTCCTGGACTTTTAATGGCCAAATCAAGCGTACCATTTGTTGCTGGACAAACCTCTCAAAATAAAATGGAGCATGCTAACATACATATGACTGCAGGTTGTACTTTATAAGGTGTCTGTGGTCATCCGGTCACCTTCCTACAATATATGCGCACTGTGAGCTGCCTGAGAACACTGAGCCTGCAGGGGGATCCATAGAATACAGGACTTGACGGCTGATATACTAAATCCTCCCACCCAACATGGTTCAAGGCTGACAGGATCTTGAATAATCATTGACATACTGCACCTGCTTTTTGGATCCAAAAGTCTTCACTACCCTCCACCAGATCAGAAGCACTGGACATATTTGAGAGCTTGCCTCAGGCAGCTTTCAGCAGAGCAATCATGGTCTGTTTTGCATTGCAGGTGCTATATAAAAGAGGTATGTCTGAGTGTCCTTGTGAGGCAATGTTCTAGCCATGTCAGCCCTCACTGCCTGCATCTCCCTCGCAGCTAGCATGACAAGAATTCCCACCCTCTGCATTCAGCTTGCCAAAGCAATGTTTTTGTTTGAATAAACATGTCTAGTTACCCAAAGAAAATAACTTATGAGAGGTTAGTGTATGTTAGATTCATTTAACTGAAATACGTGCCAATGTATCCAAAGTAAATGGCTCATGAGATTTGAGTGTATGTTAGATTCATTTAAGCTATAATGAGTATGTCTAAGCATCCAAAGTAAATGCCTTAGAAGTTGCTATTTTATGATATATATAAATAAATATGTATTGCAGTGTATCTAAAAAGCACTAACTAGTGTTGTGCTTGTACCTGATTAATACCTGTACTTCAAATAAACCAGCACTAATATGTATAACCTTGTGACTTGGTAGAATGTTTTCCAAAACTTTAAAACGTTATCTCAGCCCGTAAACCAAATGGCTCTTAGTATTCTATACAGTCACCACTGCAGTCCAATCCTGCGTGGCACGTGCGGGAAAGTAGAGTTGAGAGAAGCATAAGGATCGCAGCAGCATCAATGAGATTTTAATGCTGTTTGAATCATGCCCCAGTGGGCTACACCAATAAAGTGCCTTGAGCTGAAACCATTTAGACAAAAAGAAAACGATTTAGGCAAAAAGTTAAACAAATGAGAATATTTTGTTTAATGTATTTTTGGATTATTCTGGAAACTTGACTGGATTTTATCATTTGTATTAATCAATGGGCTCTGCCCTAGTGGAATGCCAAGAAGCCTAAGGAAGTAGGGCAATACATCTTCCAGTCAGAGAAAACACATGGGGCCTGATTCAAGAGCGTTTTCCTATGGGATTGCCCCATTACGAAAGGCTTCTGTGAATCAGGCCCTAGGTGCTTTATCCTATCTATGACAGAAAGATAAACCTATGGTCAACTATAAACATTTCATATTGGAAGACATATACCTTTTGACTTCCTAGCACTCAAATGCCAGTGACCGTGCTGAAGCATTGCTTACTATTTAGGATATTGCCTGCCGACGGTAGCTCTTATCGTCACAAGGACGCAACATTTCCTGCTAGTTAGAGCATGCTTTGCAATCTTCTCTATTTTCAATACATGCTTTTTTTGCCAATTGAAAGTTAAATATAAATATTCAGAGTCTGCTGTGCAGCTTATACAGGGTCCGTGTAAGCATATGTGGTTTTTTTTGCAGTAATTCGGACTAATAATTTACCACTTTCCAATAGACTGCTGAAATAGATGTTTACAGAATCTACTGCATTATTTAAAGAAACCATTATTAAAAACTATTCACTGTAAGATTTATTAATTATACATTTTCTTTTATTTTCTTTATTTGTTTACGATTTAGGCAAATTAACTTTTACACAAAGAGATAAAAAGAGTTACAAAAGATGCTAATGTAACATCTAGCATCAATTCATTAGTTAATGTATCATTTCCCATCATTACTTAAAAGTGATTGTCCTTCAAATCTTCAGATAACAAAAGCTACCTACCAAGTGCACAATACATTTTCATAATAAAAGAAAGAATAACAGTTCCTTACTAACCTCTACCTGTCAATACTATTTGTGTACATGTGATTGCAGCTATAGTGAGGGAGGTTAGCATACCATTTTAAACGCTATCCCAAAACTGATTTGTGCGCAAAATGTCAGTGTTGTGTACAAATTTACAAACGTGTTTTTCCCACCATAATAATAAATTAGGACATTCCACAAATAAATGTTCCAAAGACTCCAACTTCTCTGCTCTTCTACAAAAACAACAACATATTTGAGAGGGTAACAACATATGTCTGGCGCCGAGCATTTCCATGGTTGATAATGAGTTAAATCTCAATCTCAAGAAAAAGCTTCTCCAGTTACCATTCAGAAATAGATTTAGACTAGATGTTGCTTGCGGCTTTGCTCGCATGGATTTGGGGATTTAGTAGGTGTCCAGTCAAAGTTTCAAAACAATAGTTTCGAATGGCAAAAGTTCCAACACAAAAGAACAGAAAAAAAAAGTTTTGAATGTATTTATTTTTATGAAAGTGTTTATTTCAATTTCGGATTGTAAAATAAGTGTTTAAAAAAAATGGGGGCTTTAAGGGGGGACTTTTGGCATTCAAAACTTTCACTGTCGAAACTATCACTAGGAACCGATTTGGTACAATTGTTTTCAAAAGACACATGAGTTTTTTGTTGAAAAGTGTACGAAATATAATGTACAGATTGATGTCTTAACGTAATAGGGAATGATCATTGCAGATGCTAGCCGGGATATATTGGCTACAAAACAAAGACATTATTTCAGGTTGTAATTACAAACAGACAATAAGACAAACAAAAAAATATAAATTACTTATTTGGCATCTGCAACCTACAGAAAAAAAACAATTTGAGTACTTCTTTGTAAACTACATTAGTGGTTTGCCCTTCAGGTGCTAGGATTGCCAGAGAGTTATATGAGCTCACTCTGGAACAGGCCACGTAAAATTGCCCATGCGAGAAGCAGTCTTCCCTTAGGTCAATCTCTGCTACCTTTAAAGTCTGCCCCTGAGATTTGTTGGTGGTTATGGCGACACAAACCTTTAAGGGGAACTGAAGTCTTTTAAACTCAAACAGATATTCTAAAGGTATGAGAGGCATTTGTGGTAATAACATGGACTGCCCCTGGCCAGAACCCGTTAGCGCCATAGCCTCAATCACATTTCTGTGGATTGCTTTCACTTGCAATCTAGTGCCATTACAGAGCTTAGGTGGGTTGAGGTTCTGCAATAATATCACAGGTGCTCCCACTTTTGAGGAAAATATTTGCGTTTGGGAAGACCAGAAGGATTTAAGATGTTCAAGAACTCAACAGGTTTGTAGTCTGCGTCATCACTTTGAACCACTGAGTTTACAGATGCGTAATCCATTTGGACTCCGCCGAAAGAATTCATAAGTATCTTATCGATTGCGGCAGCCATGCTGTTCTTTGGTGCTAAAATGGCACACTCACGTAACCATTCTGTAGATTTCTACATTACATTTTTAATGTCAGGGTACGTTTTGGATGTGAGCTCTGCTAGGAAATTGACGACTGTAACTAGGTCGGAAGGGATGACAATTTTGTTCTCAAATACGGGATAATCTCCATTAACAGTTTTAAGAAGCAATTTGGAAACTCACTTTATAATGAAGATTTAAAAACAAAATTCACCCCCTTTTTTCCCCTCCCTTGACTGGATTTTTTCGGAAAATGGTAAAACACGTGTTTCTCTATTTTTGAAGAAGAATCTAAATACCAATTTTCACATCTGTAACACCTTCAGTTTTTGAGATATAGGTATCCTCGTAAAGAAATTCATGCCCTTTTCAGCCACTTAGGGACAGAATTTCCAAAAATCCTTCCTCTGTGTACGTTCCAAATTTCACGTTTCTAAGTTAAACGGTTTGAGTCAGTCAAAACTTCTTTTAGATATATAGATATATAGATAATTGGGCAATTGATTTAATTTCTTATTTTCCTTGCATAATTGAAAGAACATTTTACATTTATTTTTCTTCTCAGAGGTCCGGACCTATTCATAAAGCCATAGCTTCTTTTGCATGCTTTAAGCATGCAACACTAATACTTCTTCCATTGCATTTATCTTCTCCAAAAGGTTGACACAATGCAAAACCAAGCTACTGGGCAGGCTCCTTGGCGGACAAACTTAGATGAATGTAAAAATAAAGAGTCCAGGGGGGGGCAATATTTTCATATAGAGAGACAGCCTATTCTTTGACTAATGTCTGCATAAGGACAAGGGCAAGGTGATGTCTAATTATAATGACAGGTACCTCTTGTGGCATATGGAAAACTCTATGCCGTAGCTTTCCTTCCACCTGTGACCATGGAAAACCTGTATCCTTGAGTTCTGCCCCACATAGCAATAATGGAATGATTTTAGCTTTATAAAATGTAATGAGGGCTTTAGCGAACATCTACCATACTTATAATTAAACATTTCTATCTGATCCAGTGAAAGCTATGATACAGGGAGTACTATCTTTTAAATCATTATTATGATACATTTGCTTAATCTGAAAACCTAGTATTTACAGATAGAGACCTCCTCCAGAACCACACTATTGAGATACTATTTGCATTGTCTTTTTACCTTTTTTTGTGTGAAGAGGAGATCAAGATTTTTGATTTGTGGGGCTTAATTTCTCGATCAAGATTTTTTGGGAAAGTTTGCAAGGGAATAAATAGAGCATTTCAAATTCATTGGGTTCTGATCTAACAGAATAAAGTTGTCTGTGTAAGCAAGATGTTGACTCAGCAATGAGCCAAGGCGATTAGGATAAACGTTGTCCAGCTTGAAGTGGCCTGGTACATCTCCATATATAAGTTGAATAAAGCCAGTGCTAACACACATCTCTGGTGTAAACTTCTATTAGTAACAATTGGCTCTGATAAGAAGCCTTCCCTATCGGGTCTAATTTGAAATAGCGCTTGTTGATTTGGATGAATCAGTAGGTTTAAAATTGGCTTGGTGAAGCCCTAGGTGTTTAGTTTATGCCACAACTTAGTCCAATTTATGTTGTTGAATGCCATTGTCAAATCTATCAGTGTCATGAACACAGTTTCTTTCCTGGAGGGGACCCGTGTTTGCAGTCAATGCATAATAAAGCCATTCTGGGAGATGCCCAACCTCTTCCTGAATCCGAACTGATTCTTATCCAAATTGCCAGCTAGTTCAATCCAAGCCTCCAATTTTTCCAAAAGAATTGATGCAGAAACCTACCTGAGGTGTCCAGCAAGGCTATCGGGTGATAATTTCTAGGATTAAGACAGGACCCTTTTTTAAATATAGGGATATTGTAGACTGTCCTCCACGAAATCTTCAGAAGTAACACATTGAAAAAGCTGAAACAAAATACAAGCCCACATTGCAGGATCACCCTCAAGGACATATTAGAGAGCCCATCGGGTCCTGGTGCATGGACATTTTTTTAATTTCATAATTAAAAAACAATTGTCCTCCTGATCAAAAGAGAGATGCTAGGTCGAATCCATGCAATAATGGTTTCAATAAGGGGTGTGCTTAGGGAGAGGATATTGTTGTGCAAAATATTGATCCCAGACTACATTGGAAATAAGGTTTGCTGATGTGCAAAAATAATCGGATTCCTATCCTGCCTCGAAATGAGAACCTGCAACATACGTCCGGAATCCCGCTGCAAAAAGGCTATATTTATGAGATTCTACCAAATGTATGTATTTCTGTTTAAGCTGTTGGGTTATTGGGAGCATGTCTGGACTGTTGTAGATTGAATGACACCACCTCCAATTGCTCCTAAGCTGTTTCATGCGGGCTCAATGTCATAATAAATAGATTTTGAAAATGGTGATCTTTTTATCGAGACCGAATACCTGACTTCGAAAAAAAGTTAGGGTATCACTCAGGCTCAAAATAATTGACATCCTTAATTTTGTAGACCCAGATAATAATTTGTATGATACTCTCATTAAAACGTGCCACTGACCTGTCATTCCATGTTAGTCTGGTAGCCAGGATTCCATTATAACAGAACCTAAATATTTTACTTTAGAGATTATTCATATGGCTAAATGGATAATCAAATGTAGAACTGAGTGATCGCTTAACCTAATTAAGCACTATTGCCTGTCGGGGTAGACTTTCTGACCATTAGGTGCCTGGAAAACCTTCCTTAATGTCGCTTCCTTTGTGGGGGTCGTTAAGTTGTGCTTTCTGGGCCCCTAGTAGGTAAGAATTACATCCCCCCACAAGTGGTAAGCCATTTAGTACTGGTTGATTGGGGCGGGGGCAGGAACAGGTGGCTGCTTGGAGATGATCCAGATAGAGCAGAAAAGGCAGACGAACTGCAGTACCATGTTGCTAAGGAGACACTGCACCACTCACAGTGAGGTGGAAATGAGGAGGATGGCACACTGCAGGATAGAAGGGAGCTATGCGCCAGCATCTGGTCCAGACGGCAGCATAGATGGAAGAGTGGCAAGGCAGCCAGAGAAAAATGTGGACTGTGCAGCCCAGAGGCAAGAAGCAGTGTGGTGAGGGCTAAAGCCCAGTGGTACAGGCGGGATAGAAAGGTAGAGTCTGGAGCTGGGTTTCAACATGCTTCCCGGGTCATCCATGAGCGGTAAGTAGAAGTGGGAAGGGAGCCAAGGATGTGGTGAGATGCGAAAAGGCCCGGGCAACACAATGAGGTCAGGAAAGGGGCCTGTCATGGGAAGAGACGTTCTCTAATGAGGTACCCAGCCTTAAAGAAAGAAGAGACCATGAGGAACAAGAAGATTTCCATGTAACTATTGGCTAATAGTACAAGTAAGCCCTCAATACTGATTGGCTGTTTTACCTTGGGCATTCTTAAAAGGGTGCTAAAATAAGGAATCCTGAGTGTTGAAGGTAAGTTTGTCTGAAGAAGCCAAAGCCATTAATAAGCTGATAGAGTTACGGAGAAAGAATAGTTGTACTTATTTGTGTTTTTTTTTTTTATCTTGGATGGCAGACGATTGTCCCAAATAATAAAGCAAACACAATGGCAATTTGCCTGCCTTCAAATGTGATTCAACCACCTTGCACAAAGCCAAAGAAACTCACGTAAGGCACCTACCTTTCCTCAAGTCCACCACCCTACCCCAAGTGACCACCTCCTTTAACAAAGATATAGCAATTCACTTTTTCTGAATCATTGGCACCCTTACCCCTGCCAGGGACCATTTGATGTGATTAAGTTGAGCGATTGGAAGGAGAACAGATATGGACTGCTACATTGTAAAACACTCATTTTAAGAAAAGGCTATGAAATGGGATGCAGGTTGGTGAATTGAATATCCCCACGGGTATCCAGACCAGGGTCTATGAGGGAGAGGATCAGGGAAGAGTGAAGAAAGAGTGCAAAATGGGTGCACTAACATTCTAATTGGACATTAATTATTTCTGAAGCATAGGATAGCCACGGACATCGGGGCAAGTGCTCGGTTAAGTTTGAATGCATGCAAATTCAAATGTGCTGACTCAGGCTGATGTGAGTGTGGAGGATTACGCTAATTCCAAGGAGCAGGATTCTGGAGGCAACCAAAGCTGGCTGAAAAAATATTGGAACTCAAAATCCAAGTACCTTTACTAGGTGTGAGTTTGTGTGATCAGTTCAAGATGTGCTCAATCTTTCCCACATAGCATTGGGGCTTGTTTGGATATTGAACCCCGGTAGATTAATCATGCAACTTCTGAGGCTTAGGCTATCTGCGAGGATGGTGTCAAGAGACAACAGAGGATGGGCAGGAGGATGCGAGAGAGGAAGGGGGAAGGGAGGTGTATTTGACTCAATATAAGTGTGCAAAACCTACTTCTCAAGTGTTATCAAGTAGGAATATCCCTGCAAGGTGCCCAGTATATTGTACTCTACCACTGGGAAGTCAATTTACTGTGTGCCTTTTCCTTTAAGGAAAACAGAACAAATAATGACAAAAGGAGCATACCAACTCGATAAAGAAAGATTTTTTTAAAAATACATTATAAATATCTGTAAATGACGAAGATATTGTGGTTGGTGAAGTGGACGGTGGGAGACAATAAGGGGGAGGCAAAGACAAATGTTGCTGAATTTGATGCAAATGTCTCAGAAAGGGATTGACTGATGATCAAGCCCACTGGGATGTCATTGGTCCCTGGATGTATGGCAAGGGTTGGTTAAGTTTGGAACAAGCCTTGTGAGCCAGAGATTATCATTTGCCTCTGATGATGGCCTTAAAGGAAATGCGTAGCTTGAGAATGGTGCAGTTAGGTTCGGAGATGCATTTACTTAATGCTTTCTTAGACACCAAATGTCATCTTTTAGTTTGACTGAATTCAGATCCACAGTGTTTGGATACCCTTATGTTGATGGCATGGAAATTAGATTTCATATCTGACGCTATGGTGCATATAACCCACGCGAGGTCAATGGCAGCCACCTGGGTGGGTACAAGGAATGTATCTTTATGACGGAAGGTGGCAATTAACTTCTCTCTGACTCTGTTTGAGGAGAGAAGGCCAGAACGTGGTGCAGAAGACGTATTTTGTTTAGAAGAGGGGAAAGTGTCTTGTAGGTTGTAGTATATGCCTATGAAGGACTACATTGTGGCAGTTGCATTTGGAGCAGGAGGCAGCAGCAGAAGAAGAGGAAAAAGTCTAGCCATGGATGGTGTCTCATAACCTATACGTGAAATGTCCATTGAGAAGTTGATGTGGCCCTTTGACAAGCTCAGCTCAGTGAGAAGGAGATATTCAGAGGGAGGGTGAGGACTGAGTCTTGCTTCTGGGGTAAGAAAGAAAACTCCCATTGATGGGGGTTGGAGTCAAATATGAACTCTATGTCCTGCAGGAATAGGCAGCCTTCTTTGTTGCCGATGGTGAGATAAGCAGATTAAGTAGAAAAGCATCAGAAGTGCTTGGGTAGGTTAACAGAGTGAGTTCATTGATGTTTTGACATTTGTCAACTATTTAGTAGCAGTAGTCAAAACTATTTATTGAGTTCAGACAAACACCAAAACAGCCAGTTCATTGCACTGTTCAAATAATATAATAAAACATACATAAAGACAGACCTTAACAAGAAAATAGTACAAACAAAATAAACAGTAAATTATTTCAATGTTTGTGTATTTAAACCCGCATGCAACCATTATAACAAACTGGAAGAATGAGAAGTAACCAGACAAATGAGTAGATGTGCCACGGCATAGGATACTTCAAAATCATCACCCAAATTCCATTGACATGAGAGGCTCAGATAAGCCTTAGCAAACAGGGAATGTCAGAAAATGTTCCCTCATGCCCATGGATGAAGGCCACCATCCATGAGACTGATACTACAAGAAGATCACTAGGAGGGTAAGGACCGAAGAGTGTATACAGGGCAAACACACTCCATTTAAGTAATGTCGGACAGAGGGGCGGCCAAAGACCATTTAAGGAAGGCATAATCATGAAGCAAGAACATTAAGCAGAATAGGAGCCATGCTTTGGGACAATCTGGGTGGCTCTTTTGGATCCCAAGTGAACCACACATGGCTCAAGGAAGACCAAAACATGTTTATTTCCAAACCTGTAGTCAGTGCCTAGCGTTGCAGTGAGAGCACCCTGAAGTTTCTGGGGTAGAAATCTTCAACCTTTGTCTCTCCAAATTCCATCAGTCCTAGTGGCCATACTCAAGGCATCATGGGAGTTGTAGTCCAAAACAGGTAGAGAGCGCCGGGTTGCAGACTCCTGCTCTGTGGGAAGGTCTGGCACTTAAGTCCTGGCAGGCTATTGTTTTCACTTTAACATCATCCATGCAAAGGTGTTCTCTTACAGTAGTGTCATCAAAAGTGAACAGAAACATCACACTGATGCACTTAAAAATATAAGGAAAGTACTGTTGTCTCACTTTTTAGGTAGATCAAATATATGCTTGTTACAACATTAAACTTGTATGTAGAGCATATCATTGCCCACCACAATACCCAGCAACAACGACCTCCTTTCAGGGCTGATGACCGTAGGCACTGTGGTACACAAGCAAGAGGGATAGCGTAGCAGGTGAAATAGCTGACAGATGTACAGCCATCTTCAAAACTTAGTTTTTGAATGGGTTAAAGGAGAAGTACACTGACAAATGTTATGCTTGAAAAAGGTTGGCCATATTAAGAATGATATATTGGCATTATTTAACATTTTTTTAAAAGTTCCTATGGAAAATATGCTTAAAAATGAGCATCCCAAGTCATGAAATGGAGGCATCCATTTTGTAAGCAGTTACGGTTTCATTTGTTTGTTTTAATTCTCTGTCCTCGCGGCAGTAATCAAGCAGAAGCCCCCTACTAGGAGCTTAAGGTTGTCACTGCCGGAGAGCAGAGAACACAGGACAGCCAATCCTAATACAGCAAGCAACACTTTTCATATCTGGAAAGCGTTTCTTTCTGTATTAAGATGACTTTAACTCTACAAGCGCAGGCACTGTACAGCCTCTTCACTGTTGTAACGTGCACACACGAGTATGGCGAGGCCCTCTCGGCCACATGCCGCAGTAAATACTGAGCAGCACAAGATGCAAGGTAGGCTTGGAGCAGAAGTGCGTTGATTTGGAGTCTGGGAATGACAGGCACGAGACCGGGTCGGGAGTCCACGCCGAGTGCTGGGGTTGCCTAGCAGTAGTAGGGAAGGGGCAGGAATGCAGAGTTATTATGAGGAAGCCCAACTCTGGTGAGTCCACGTTTCATGAAGACAGGGATATCCGGTGCAGATGTGCAAAGCACCGCGACTGTGCAATCTCTTGCCCCAGTCCAAGAGGAGCTGTGAATCCTGGCAGCGCCTTGCGTAATGCGCACGAACTGCCCACGGCTTCCAGGCCCAGGATTCAGACTGTCACATATGGACTCCAGTGGAAACACAACGACTTGAAACGCCAGTGACATCAGTGAAGCACTGGACCATCCACACGCACAAAGGCACCACTGCACAGCTGTATCCCACCGTGTTTAATGACAGCAGGGCAGCACTGAACCATGCACGAATTTATCATTAGTGCGCCATCCAAGCAGTTGACGCCACTGCACCGGGACATCCCCAAGTGTCCATGTGTTCAAAGACACCCGTGCATGGCTGGCTTCTACACACGCAAGTGCTTTTCTGCACTTGGTGGGGGCCCGGACCTGCCGCTGGACATGGTAAGACTGCGCTGTTGACAGCTGTCTACGCTGTGCATGGAATGAGAGTATACTGTGCCCTGGAAGGTCATGTAGTGGCACTGGGAGCAATCACTGTGGACTCCAGGTGGACACCGCAGGTGAGTGCAGCGCACTGTGCGCACTGCACGGTACACAGAGTATATTGCTCAGCCTCAGTCATGTATTTGTGAGATTTATAGAGTGCCTCAACGGCGCCTTGCATACAGTTGAAAGTGCAGAGGTGTTTTGGGGGCCGATGGACTGCGTGGGGGGTGGAGGATGTCCCATACGTCCTGTGGGCAACACAAGGAGGGGCCTTACAGAGACAGCGGAAGTTTGTTTTTACAGCACAGGCTGTACAGCGATGTGAAGCATCTGATGCCAAGAGGAAGCCACTCACCCAGTCTTCTGTTACTCTTAGAATTCTGGTACCTGTAGTCCTGAGTTTGAAAAGGTCAAAAGCTACAGAACCAGCAAGTAGAAAACAAAAACAGTCTACGTCAGGATTTGGATTCAAGAGTGATGACAATTTCCATGCGTGCGAATGTACAGAAATAAACGGTTCACCTCCCCCCACTCCCCACATGCTGAGGCGTGGGCTTCAACATCACTAAGTAGCTCGGATGTGCACACGTCTGCGCTAACAGTTTGCAGCAGTGTGTACACCACAAAATTCACAATATTTCTCCCTCCTTTGCCTGAATTTGACTGGAGAAATGTACTGTTCCCAGAAAATGCTGGACTAAAATTTCAGACTGATTTTTTACTAAAACAAGAAAAACAAGGAGCGCTGATCTGCGGTTCCCAGGAAATAGATGAGTTCGTTCTTCTACTGCAGCATATTCCCGGGACATGTTCTGTTGCCATTCTCTCGGCCTGCTTTGCTGATTATTATTTTTCAATGGCACATGGCCAAAGGGCAATATTTCTGCTATAAACCTAACATTTTAAATTACAGTAATTTTCCTGCCATGATATGTCTTAAGAGTAATGTTTCTAAATGTTACAGCATTCCTGACGGCTGTTATTTCTCATTCATGGCACTGACGACTGATTGGAATTTCCTCTGCTGTATCAATGTTTCACCTGGACAACATGTCTGCTAGCATGCATGCAGCCGTGGCCCCAACTGAGCCCAGTCATTTCTAACAGCAATAGACATGTTTTTGAAGCTGCGTGTCACCAGTGCACGTGGGTCATGAGCCGTATTCAATGAACCCGCACGTTTCCCGTCATGCCTGTCTTTGAAACAGATCACTGTAAAGTGATTAACCCCTTCCGTTTACTCCTGTAACATAGAATTCACTGCAAACTCAATGACGCGCGTGAATTGATGACATGTCAGCGCATCGTTTGACACTTTACTCATGATGCTGGTGAACTAATAAGTCACGAGGGGGCTCATGGAGTTGCCACCAAGTGCAACCCCCCACGCAAGACTCTAAATCTGCTTTCTCATTAGTAAGAGGCCATTTTGATGGAAAATGTTACGTTTAGCATAAATAATACTACCATTATACTACCATACTATAATTTAATCACATGATTAGTCAAAATGTATTTTAACACATTGGGCCTCATCACGACTTCGGCGGTAACCCTTAAATCTGGCGGTAGCGCTATAACCGCCGGATTTAAGGGTCCGTAGAATCAGGGCTTCGGCGGATTTCTCCCCAACTCTGAGCTGGGGGGAAATCCACCAAAAATTTGCGCTATTACTGCCAGCGGGAAATCCGCCGGCGGTATTAGCGCGAAGATTCCCCATTGAGCCCAATGGGGAATGGGGCATTCCCGAATGGGCTCAGTGGGGAATGGGGACTTACATTACCGCCGAACTCGTGATCCGGCGCTATTAGCGCCGGGGAGTTCGGCGGTAGGGCTAATACCGCCCGCGCTAATAGCGTTACCGTTACCGCCCAAGTCGTGATGAGGCCCATTGTGTGCAATTTGATGTATATATACATCTTCATACAGTGGATCATTTTCCCTACTATGCATCAGGTTGACACACTTTACCTAATTTGGGAATCAGAAAAGAAAGATATGTGCTCCCCCCCCCCCCGTTTCCCCCCACGTCTTGGAAACCCACAGGCCACTGTTTATTTCACACGCCCCGCCCCCCTGCCCCTCCGCCCCACTCACCATCATGGGCTCTGGGTATTGGAAACTCAAAAGGGTCAAATGCATCATTAAAAAGTTACACATCAAAACCCCACTGTGCACGGTCTGGCTGCAGCGGCTAGCTCCTTTGCTCTACTTGCTGGAGTGGACGCTCAGAGCACATTTGGTGAGGGGACTTCACTGGCCAGCACCCCCACTCAGAAACGTGTGTTCCAGCACCCCTGCATGCATTCGCTGACCCAGGTAGACATTTATATCCTGTCCTGATCCTCCCTTGGACCACCAGTTGGTGAAGCTTTTCAAAGCCTGCTGTGATCCTACCAGCTGAGTTGTGTGCCACATAGAGTTACTTGAACTGGTGGGTAGACTGGTTTAAAGCTTGGAACATCCTCCCACTCAGCCTAAGAAAGGAACACTCTCCGTTGGCATTCAGAAAGGCAAGTTATTCAACTAGACTGCTCCTGAATGTTTCAAATGCTGTTCCCCTGTAACCATGGAACACATCAACAACACTGTCTTTGAATCTCTGCAATCTTGTTCAAGAATCTGTCCTTAAGCTGTATCTAAGTAAATTTACTGTAACAGCGCCTCGGTGCCTTAGAGCTGTGTGTGCGCTTTATACATTAAAATAAATAAATAAGAAAATGAAGGCTTTTAACGTAGTCGAAATGACTGCTCATTGTCATGGCAACCACTGAGGTATGCAGGCTGGAAAAAATGTAGTGTAGGGTCCTTTGCAGTGGAATTAAGGCATCTTTGATGACTTCACATATTTGAAAGTGCATGCTTGATTAGTGATGCAAATATATACATTCATAAGTATATAATTAGCAGATTCATTTAATGTCAGGTGGTGCCGGATGAAAGAACTAAGCATAAGGATACAGTCCCTTAGCAGGAAGCAGAGCTTAGGTCTTGAAACAATTTAGCTTTGAAAGGTCACAGACTGACATAAAGCGACCTCCCTGCACATTAACACGCAGGCAAGTCTCTGTGTCATTGACACTGGAACAGAAGAAGAACTTGGGGAGTTTGAAAAATGTCTTTCATAAAGCTGAAAATGAAATTTAGTAAAGCAGAGCAGAGGCGGGCGGGAGGTGATCAAGAGCAAGTCTGAGGTGCTTTGTCCCCAGGCATTCCACAAACGTTTGGCTGGTAAGAGAAGATTTGAAACAGAATTGGGCTTCCAGTGAGAGGCATGGCTGAGCAGTTGAGGACAGCAACCAACATTGTCCCAAACGCCAAGAAATGATTCAGGTTCGCAGCACAAGCCTGCTGGGAGAGATGACACTTTCATATGGAGTCCCAGGATAGGGATAGCATTACTTGAGAATTTAGCTAATGATCCATGTAGCCCTTAGCTACTACTTGGTGATGAGCTCTGCAATGTCCCCTGCGAGGCGACGTGGTAACCGACAAGTGCAAACTGAAAACGACAGGTCCAGTACCTCAAGGAACACAGGAAAGACAGCTATTGACCACCAATATGCAGTGTGATTTGATGCATTGATCAATTGAGTGGTTGAAAAAGCACATTCTAGTGGCCAAGGGGCCGATTACGAATGTGTCGTAAAACACCCGATTAAAAGACATTCCTACCATTATCGGATGCAACATGAATGCAGTAACTTTGTTTACGTGATCGAATAACAGTCTGACAAATAACCATAAATAATGGGAAGTGAAATTGCATAGCAAGAAATAGTGATAATGGAACCAGAAATACCCCTAACCACATCTGCGCAACCATTACACAACGTCAATCCACTCCCCTTCCCAGGCCCTAAATGCTATCTGCTAAATATGAGCAGTAGACCAGAATCTGGGTCCCAGCAGGAGGGAAGAGAGGAGACTGCAGGCAGAGGAAGCCAACATCTTCAGAGCAGGAGCACACGGTCATGGTGGGCCACCTGATGATGGAAACAGCCCCTGAGAAACATGCAGCTCTTTGGGGCCATATGCACTACACCATTCCTGCTGCAAACATGTGAGAACCAAAGTACACCAGCAAGTTAGCCCATCATTTAGGTACCACATATGCAAGAGACAACCCCACATGAGGATCACCTGGATAGGCATGGAAGCACAGCAGATGCCCACAGCTATGCCGACCAAGAAAGTCAATGTATGCATCGCTGCAGCCCCCAATGGCAGAGTAACTGACCACATGCCATCCATGTCTTTCCACAGCAGACACATCCAGTGAACAAGCTGTCTTTCCTGTGTTCCTTGAGGTACTGGACCTGTCAGATAGCACAGCGAATAGAGCTCTCGCTTTGACATTCATGCAGAGCTTGCCGTCGCAGGTTTGAATCCTGGCAGAGCCAAACTCAGCCTTTCATCCTTCCTTGGTTGATAAATGAACACCATATACCGTGGGTAATAACAAGCAGCGCTCAGATGCCTGAGGGTTCATAGCGCTATATAAATGCAAATTATTATTATTATTACTATCTGACAGCCAAGCAGCTGTCAATGCAGCAAATGTCACTGCCCCAGGCTCCACCACCTCCACACCCACAGGAACAATAGGGAGGAAGGCATTCAGGAAGTCAGCTGCCACTCCTGATACTGATGCCACACCTGAGAAGGGCAAGACACGCCATGGCCCTCCAGCCATGCAGCCAGCACGGAGTGCACCACAAGCACTACCTGTGCAAACTGAAGGGCTATGTGCCTCAAAAAGCATCCACAAGAACATCTTTCACCCATGGTGTGCCTGTAGAGCTGGGTCAAAATGTCCTTGCACACATCTTGCACTTAGAGCTTTTTCCAGTGGACCTCAGGGAGGACCAGGGAGAGG